>NC_054383.1:50385822-51037072 GCF_017654675.1 Xenopus laevis
TTTATATCTGATCTTGCTACTGTGTCAGAACCTTTGTGACAGCTTACCAAAAAAGATGTTCCATGGTCATGGACCACAGAGCATCAAAATCCCTTTGATGCACTAAAATCCAACCTAACTAGTGACACTGTAATGTCTTATTTTGATACACTGAAATCTACAGAGCTTGTAGTAGATGCCAGCCCAGTGGGCCTGGGTGAAATTCTTACTCAAATCTCTAAAACTGGTCAGGTGTACATGCAAGCAAGGCACTAACAGAGACATGGCAATGCTATTCACAGACAGAAAGGGAAGCTCTCGCAGTTGTCTACCTTTTTGGTTGCAGATTTACTGTGGTAAGTGTTCACAAGTCACAGATTCCAATCTTTAACAAAGATTCATCCAAACTACCCACGTGAATAGAACGCTGGCTACTCAGACTACATAACTACCACTACCAATGAAGCAGGAAGTGGCAATCCTGCCGACTATTTTTCCAGTCATCCACCTTTACAGTCGGCAAAGGAAAACACTCCAGCAACCATCCTAGCAGAGTTCTTTCAATGATGAGGCTCGTCTCCAATGGCCAGAACCAACTGCATACCTGCAAGCTTTCTTCAATGCCCAAGATTCACTTTCCATATCTGACTCCAATCCACTCCTGCGTGACAATTGCCTTGTCATCCCTGTAAAGTTGCAGAACATAGTATTTGATCTTGCACATGAGGCTCATCAAGGTATGGTGAAAATGAAACAGCTCCTACGAGAGAAGTGGAGGCACATATCCAGTCTTGTATACCTTGCCAGACAACAACACTTACTGTAGCTACAAGCATGCACCCTTGCAAATTCCACCCCTACCTGATAGTCCTTGGACTGCAGTTAGTGTTGACTTCTGCTCCCTGACAGACCATTCCTACCTTCTAGTCACCATGGATGATTTTTCCAGATTTCCTGTAGTTGAAACTGTCTCGGCAAACTCAGCCAGAGCTGTCATACCCAAATTAGACAAGATCTGAAAATTACTTCTTACTGTCCTCAGGTCAATGGTGAGGATGAGTCAACAAATCAGGATTACTACCACAAAACATAAGGACTTTCAACAAGAATTATGCAAATTCCTCCAACAGTACAGAGCAACACCTCACTCTTCCACTGGCACACCGCCAGCAACGACACTTTCTAATAGACCTTTGCATATCAAACTGCCAAATCTCCCTCTAACACCAGCCAGTGCACCCATTACTCATAATGATGCTGCTGCAAAGGAGAGGATGAAAAGATCAGGATGGCCGTCACAAAAAATTATTACAATGGAGGTTGGTGACTGGGTTCTTGTCAAGAGAGTGACACCTGGCAAAAGTTATCCTCACCATATCATCCTGAACCCTATCAAGTTACCCAAGTAAAGGGTACCATGGTCACTAGAGATGTCGCGAACTGTTCGCCGGCGAACTTGTTCGCGCGAACATCGGGTGTTCGCGCTCGCCGGAAGTTCGCGAACGTCGCGCGACGTTCGCCATTTTGGGTTCGCCATTGTTGGCGCTTTTTTTTGCCCTCTCACCCCAGACCAGCAGGTACATGGCAGCCAATCAGGAAGCTCTCCCCTGGACCACTCCCCTTCCCTATAAAAACCGAAGCCCTGCAGCGTTTTTTTCACTCTGCCTGTGTGTGCTGAAGAGATAGTGTAGGGAGAGAGCTGCTGCCTGTTAGTGATTTCAGGGACAGTTGAAAGTTTGCTGGCTAGTAATCGTTTTGATACTGCTCTGTTATTGGAGGGACAGAAGTCTGCAGGGGTTTGAGGGACATTTAAGCTTAGGTAGCTTTGCTGGCTAGTAATCTACCTTCTACTGCAGTGCTCTGTATGTAGCTGCAGTGGGCAGCTGTCCTGCTTCTGATCTCATCTGCTGACTGCTGCAATAACAGTAGTCCTTGTAAGGACTGCTTTTATTTATTTTTTTGTTGTTTTACTACTACTACTACTACTACTACTATAAGAGCCCAGTGCTATTAGTCTAGCAGTGTTGGGGAGTGGGACTGGTGTGCTAATCTGCTGCTCCTAGTAGTTCAGCAGCACCAACTTTAATTTTTTTTTTTTAATATTCATTTTTTTTTTATTTTACTTTTTTTTATTTTACTACCGCTGTAGTAGTGTATAAGTTGACCTTTTAGGCATTATTTGCCCTGTAGGCATTATTTGCACACTGTTTTCTTCAACCCGCCATCGAGCTGTGTGACCTTGTTCACATTCTGTCTAAATATCCATAATATTACCGTCTCCAGAAAAAACACCGGAGTCACTTTTTTCAAGCAGCCATAATATATTTTACGTAATCCGTATCCACCGCTGTAGTAGTGTATACGTTGGCCTTGTAGGCATTATTTGCACACTGTTTTCTTCAACCCGCCATCGAGCTGTGTGACCTTGTTCACATTCTGTCTAAATATCCATAATATTACCGTCTCCAGAAAAAACACCGGAGTCACTTTTTTCAAGCAGCATTCATATATTTTACGTAATCCGTATCCACCGCTGTAGTAGTGTATACGTTGGCCTTGTAGGCATTATTTGCACACTGTTTTCTTCAACCCGCCATCGAGCTGTGTGACCTTGTTCACATTCTGTCTAAATATCCATAATATTACCGTCTCCAGAAAAAACACCGGAGTCACTTTTTTCAAGCAGCATTCATATATTTTACGTAATCCGTATCCACCGCTGTAGTAGTGTATACGTTGGCCTTGTAGGCATTATTTGCACACTGTTTTCTTCAACCCGCCATCGAGCTGTGTGACCTTGTTCACATTCTGTCTAAATATCCATAATATTACCGTCTCCAGAAAAAACACCGGAGTCACTTTTTTCAAGCAGCATTCATATATTTTACGTAATCCGTATCCACCGCTGTAGTAGTGTATACGTTGGCCTTGTAGGCATTATTTGCACACTGTTTTCTTCAACCCGCCATCGAGCTGTGTGAGCTTGTTCACATTTTGTCTAAATATTGATAATATTATCGTCTCTAGAAAAACCACTTGAGTTACTTTTTTTCAAGCAGCATTCATATATTTTACGTAATCCGTATCCACCGCTGTAGTAGTGTATACGTTGACCTTGTAGGCATTATTTGCACACTGTTTTCTTCAACCCGCCATCGAGCTGTGTGAGCTTGTTCACATTTTGTCTAAATATTGATAATATTATCGTCTCTAGAAAAACCACTTGAGTTACTTTTTTTCAAGCAGCATTCATATATTTTACGTAATCCGTATCCACCGCTGTAGTAGTGTATACGTTGACCTTGTAGGCATTATTTGCACAGTGTTTTCTTCAACCCGCCATCTAGCTGTGTGTATTATCGTTTCCAGAAAAACCAACTGAGTTTTTGTTGTTGTTGTTGTTTTTTTAAAAATAATGCCAGGCAAAGGCAGGCCGCCACGCAGAGGCCGTGCTAGGGGCCGTGCTGCTATGCAATCCTGTGGCCCTAGCAAATTGCCCAGTTTTAAAAAGCCAATGACCCTGAACTCCCAAAATGCTGAAGAGGTAGTTGACTGGCTTACACAGCACACCCCATCCTCTACCGTTTCTAACTTTACCACAACATCCTCCTCATCCTCCACTGCTATGGCCACCCCACGTAACACTTCCTCCACCACCGGTGCCCCTTCTTCACTGGGGTCAGAGGAGTTATTTTCCAATGAGTTTCTTGAACTGAGTAATGCGCAACCATTATTGCCAGAAGAAGATGAAGGAGATGAGGACCTTACACCAGATTTAATTCTGGCAGAGAACACGATAGAGATGGACATAATGAGTGATGAGGAGGAGGTCCCCGCTGCTGCTTCCTTCTGTGATGTGTCAGAAGAAATTGATGCATCTGAGGAGAATGATGATGAGGAGATTGATGTTTTGTGGGTGCCTAGTAGAAGAGAGCAAGAGGAGGGTAGTTCAGATGGAGAGACGGAGAGTCAGAGAGGCAGTAGGAGAATAAGACTTAGAAGAAGCAGGGAGGACAGCCCGCAGGGATCAGTAGGGCAACAACATGTATCGGCACCTGTGTTCAGCCGGCCAACGCACCCGCCATTGCCGCCAATACCGCCAACTCCGCCAACTTCTACTGTTACCGCCAGATCGCACACTTCCAAAAAGTCAGCAGTGTGGGATTTTTTTAATGTGTGTGCCTCTGACAAAAGCATTGTAATTTGCAATGAGTGCAGTCAGAAACTGAGCCTTGGTAAGCCCAACAGCCACATAGGTACAACTTCTATGCGAAGGCACATGAGCGGCAAGCACAAAGCACTTTGGGAGCAACACCTCAAAGGCAACAGGCAAACTAAAAGCCACACTCCTTCTGGTCCAGCATCTTACTGCTCTACCTCTGCTCTCCTTGACCCGTCTGAACCACCCTCCACTCCGCCTTCCACCTTGACCACCTGTTCCCATTCCCAGTCATCTGCCACCAGCCAAGTTTCTGTGAAGGCCATGTTTGAGCGTAAGAAGCCAATGTCTGACTGTCACCCCCTTGCCCGGCGTCTGACAGCTGGCTTGTCTGCACTCTTAGCCCGCCAGCTTTTACCATACCAGCTGGTGGACTCTGAGGCCTTCCGCAAATTTGTAGCAATTGGGACACCGCAGTGGAAGGTACCCAGCCGCAATTTTTTTTCTAAAAAGGGAATACCACACCTGTACCAACATGTGCAGAGCCAAGTTACCGCATCTCTGTCACTTAGTGTTGGGCCAAAGGTCCATATGACTACTGACGCATGGTCCTCCAAGCATGGTCAGGGCAGGTATGTCACCTACACTGCCCACTGGGTGAACTTGGTAATGGCTGGGAAGCAGGGAATGGGTAGCTCAACAACAACAGTGGAGTTGGTGTCACCGCCACGGATTGCACGCGGTTCTGCCACCTCCGTTGACGTTGACCTTGTAGGCATTGTTTGCCCAGTTTTTTTGGCCGCAGCCACTGAAGCACAGAGGCCAGAAAAAATATGCCATATAAATGCTGAAAATAGTAATTTTTTGCCATACGTTGACTCAACGTATATGGCAAAAAATGACTATTTTCAGCATTTATATGGCATATTTTTTCTGGCAACTGTGCTTCAGTGGCTGCGACCAAAAAAATGCATATTTTCTGCATTTATATGGCATAATTTTTCTGGCCTCTGTGCTTCAGTGGCTGCAACCAAAAAAATTTATATTTTCAGCATTTATATGGCATAATTTTTCTGTCAACTGTGCTTCAGTGGCTGCGACCAAAAAAATGCATATTTTCTGCATTTATATGGCATAATTTTTCTGGCCTCTGTGCTTCAGTGGCTGCAACCAAAAAAATTTATATTTTCAGCATTTATATGGCATAATTTTTCTGGCAACTGTGCTTCAGTGGCTGCGTCCAAAAAAACTGGGCAAACAATGTCTACAAGGTCAACGTATGGCGAAAAATGACTATTTTCAGCATTTATATGGCATATTTTTTCTGGCAACTGTGCTTCAGTGGCTGCGTCCAAAAAAACTGGGCAAACAATGCCTACAAGGTCAACGTATGGCAGTTGTTTAAAGAGAACAGTAGATTACTAGCCAGCAAAGCTACCTAAGCTAAAATGTCCCTCAAATCCCTGCAGACTTCTGTCCCTCCAATACAGAGCAGTATCAAGCAGATTACTAGCCAGCAAGCTTACTATCATCTGTCCCTGAAATCACTAACAGCTCTCCCCCTACACTATCTCTTCCAAGCACACACAGGCAGATTTTTCAGATACATTTTTGCCCTTGATCCCCCTCTGGCATGCCACTGTCCAGGTCGTTGCACCCTTTAAACAACTTTAAAATCATTTTTCTGGCCAGAAATGTCTTTTCTAGATGTTAAAGTTCGCCTTCCCATTGAAGTCTATGGGGTTCGCGAACCGTTCGCGAACCGCTCGCATTTTTGCGCAAGTTCGCGAATATGTTCGCGAACTTTTTTTCCGACGTTCGCTACATCCCTAATGGTCACCTCTCAGTGTAATGGACAACAAGTAACTAGAAATATATCCCACTTCAAGAATCTTCAAGGCCACACTGGTGGAACAAACCAAAAGGCTTATGATGACAATGATAGAAATGACCACCAGTTCAACTCCAAACACACCTGGGGATACGTCTTTTGGAGTACCTACAACAACACAAGTACCAACTGCACAAGAGGATTCACAGCCTGGTATAGCTCAGCACTATCCACATAGAACAAACCGAAGACTGCCAGATCACCTCAAAGACTTTGTTTTTCAGTAAAGCTCTTGATACTGACTTTTCAAAAACATTCTGCCTCTGAGCACTTACATCTAGTTTGTTGCAGCTTATTTTGTTGTTTCTGTAAAGTGGGGAAGGATGCAATGTTGTTCCATCTATTCCTGTGATGTTAAATGTTCATTTTAATATGCATTAGCAGCTTAGCACTGGGTGGAGTAAATAGTAAATTCTGTGCATCCCAAATTAAGTTGGTGAGCCTGGATGCACTCAATGCAGTATATGCAGCTGCTAGTTCATTGACTTTTTCCAGTTAACAATGCCAAATCAATCGTGATGGGCAAATAAATTTGTGAGACACAAATTTGCGGCAAATTTCCGAATTTTGCCGCAAGCAAATTTGCGAAACTGCAGTGACAATTCACGGGCAAAAAAATTTGGCACATGCATAGAAATTATCGCTTGTCAAAATTATTCAGACGTCCATTGACTTTAATGCATTTGGACCAAATAGTTGTGTGTATAAAAATTTGGCGCGTGCATAGAAATTATCGCTTGTCTAAATTATTTTGACGCCCATTGACTTCAATGTGTTTTGCGAATTTTTCAGTCATAAATCACTACAAAACAATACTATACATTGGTATCGAGACAAGCTATTCTCAACAGTAATACTCATTTGTTTTAGTTGCTTTCATCCTGGTGCTGAATGCTTTCACTTGCCTCAACACCAAGGTACAGTATTTGTTTACCTTTTGACAAAGGTCCTCTATTATGGTTTTCTCTTGTAACTAAGTGTAGAAGTCAAACCCAGACCTCATGATTCTATAATAACTTGAGATTGTTTATATATATGAGGTAACAAGGTTGTTTTTTTAACCCTTTCCTTGCCAAGAATGTAGAAGCTACATTTTTTACTAAAAGCAGGCTCTCTTTGCATGCCAGACCAGGACAGCATGCAGAGAGGCACTACTGACAGCACAACCTCCTAAGCAATAAGGTTACAGAGTTTGATCCTTTTCCTCCTCCCTGATGGCCCGCACAAGGTCTTCAAAGGCAGCAGCTTCTTGTCACAGGACTTTCTTGTTGCATGACCTAATCTTCAGTTTCAGCTCTGCCCACACACTTCCTCCTGCTCTGTGCTCTGGACTCTCCAGCACTACTAAGGATTCCCCCTCCACCTAGAAATGGTAAGTGCCCTTTTTTACACAAATACACACATTTACGTGGACCTACATGCACTTACACATACATAGTACTAAAGGTAATTTTTTGAGGTTTTCTACTTTTGTGACTTTATTTGGAATGCACACTTTAGGGTTATGCCTTTTTAAGCAGGATTCGGATTTGGCCGAATCCTTCTACCCAGCCGAACCGAATCCTAATTTGCATATGCAAAATTATGGGCGGGAAGGGAAATTGCGTGACTTTTTGTCATAAAACAAAGAAGTAAAAAATGTTTTACCCTTCCCACCCCTAATTCCCACCCACATATGCAAATTAGGATTCGGATTCAGTTGGGTATTCGGCCGAATCTTTCATGAAGGATTCGGGGGTTCGGCCAAATCCAAAATAGTGGATTCGGTGCATCCCTAATAATTACCTATTTTGGAGGTAATTACCTTGACATGGTAAGGTGGCTTATCAATTGTATGATCAGAATTTTGTAACTAAAAACCCGTTTTGTAAAATACATGCATTAGCTTACATACTTAATTCATTTGTGAAACAGGGGACCAGGGAATTTGGGTTGTTCATTTTTTCCCCTTTTTGTATGTCTGTAAAGTAAAAAGCACCAGAGGTAGACGTATGAATGATACTTTCACTTGAGACACTAAGCCACACTGTTTGTGCTTTATAGTTATCCCTAGCTGGCTGTCCAGGCAACAGGAGCACCAAGAAAAGTCTGAGAAGGAGCGCAGGTGACACAACATTCACAAAATCCACCATAGGTACATTAGTACAGCACACAGGCTGCAGTGGAGATGCAGAGAAAGAATGTAAATGAATGTAATAGAAGACTAGAAAAGTCGGTGTACTGATATACCAGAGTGGATATGGGCAGGGCTGCCATCAGGGGGGGACAGGGGGGAGAGTTTTAGGGGGCCCGAGGGTAAGGGGTGCCCGGCCACGCCACACTTACTTGATTAGCCAGGAACCCCATCTTTCTCAGAGCTGCTGACTTCGGGAAGGCATGGACGTTTAAGGGGCCCTGGACACCAATTTTCTTATAATGTGGGGGGGCTGGCCACCAATTTAGGCCACCAAATTTTTTTTCTCATGTGGGGTCCTAGCCACCAATATTTTTTAATGGGTGGGCCCTGGCCACAAATGTTTTTTTATGGGGGGGGCCCTGACCACCAATATCTTTTTATTTTTTATTAACATGTGGGAACCCTAGCCACCAATATTTTTTTTGTTTTTTTACTGTGTTGGGAGGCGAACCTGTGGGGTGGGGAGGGTGGAATTGTAGGTGGGGCTTACAGTGGGCGCAGCCCAGGGGGCACAGGAAATGTTGTCGTATGGGGCCCTGCGATTTCTGATGGTGGATCAGAATGTGTACTTTTGAAAAATATATGGTTTTGGGGGGCTCTCATATTAGGCATATTTTATCTTGGTACCAAATTATATGTGGGAAATAAGATGACGCAAGGTGGAAATTTTGAGGTGATTTTTGGAAATGTCACCAAAATCACCAAATTTAGGAAAGGTTTGCGGCTTGGTGCTTTGGAGTAGAAAGACATGCATACCAAATTTGGATTCAGGGGAATGTGTAATTTTCAAAAATATAGGATTCTCTGGGGTGAACGTATATTTTAAATGTGGGAATTTTGCAGTATCTGGAATTACAGAACTGATAGCTCTACATCTATATGTCACATACGTAGGTAAATGTATACATATTATACATACAACTGTTCTTTGATCCCCAGGCTTTCATATTTAGGGTGATTTATCTTGATATCTAATAGTATGTGGGAGATAAGATGCTGCAGGGTGGAAGTTTTGAGGTGATTTTTGGAAATGACACCAAAATCATTAGATTTAAGAAAGGTTTGTGGTTTGGTGCATTAGAGTAGACATGCATACCCATTTTTTTTTTTCAGAAAATATATGGTTTTCTGGGGTGAATGTACTTTTTTCTACCTTTGCCATCCAAAAATTGTTGTAAATGTGTTGCAGTATCTGGAATTACAGAACTAATAGCTTGAATGGGGTGTCTACATTTTGGGGCCCCTATATGCCCCATGCTTAGGTAACCCAATATATATTGGGCATCAAACTGTTCAGTGAACTCATGGCATTCATATTTAGAGTGTTTTACATTGGTACCTAATAATGTGTGGGAGATATGATGTTGTAGAATAGTATACTGCTTGGAGATTTTGATCTATACAAGTGAGAAATCTTCATAAAACTATATATATTTGCTATTGGCGCATTCAGGAGACATATAACTTTTTAAATCTGCTGTGTTCTTGTACATAAAATAAATTATGTTTCTGATATATGTGATTGTACTATGTCTACATTGTATTAGACACTTAGAAGCCAATATATTTTTAACGAAGTGGAATTACACAAAAATTCTAGCATATTTTGAAAGCTAAGGTTTTACTGAAAAAAACAATATATTGTTTTCCTGTTGTGAAATAGTACAAAATGTTCAAAAATGGTCTGGCAATAAAAGTACCAAATCAGCTGGTAGCAAAAGGGTTAACTGCAAATTCTGTCTCCTTTCTGTTTAGCATGTTGTGGTTTTCTTAATTACAAAAAGTGACCCACGTATCAAGACTTACCATTTAATAGGTGTGTGTATATATATATATATATATATATATATATATATTAATATAAGAGTCTACTGATAGGTCTGTATACAGTTACATAATTAATTTGAATTCTATATAAACAAGTTTTATATTAATACATTTTATCTTGTTGTTACAGTTGAACAACAACAATGTTATCAGAGGTCCCAGCTCACTGGGGGCAACAAACTACCAACTGATTTCTGGATTTATAGACATAGTAAAATATTGGATTTTTTTTTATTAAAGCTTGATATGACTTGGTCCTTAAACTTTCATTCAAATAAATATAAAACAAAAACTGAGACCAGATGCATAAATAGCACTAGATATAAAACTATAAGGGGATACTGTGGAAGTAATTTAATTTGTTTTTCATATTCCAGACATCACATTTCATTTACCGTATATACTCGAGTATAAGCCGACCCGAGTATAAGCCGAGGTACCTAATTTTACCTACGAAAACTGGGAAAACTTATTGACTCTAGTATAAGCCTAGACACAACTACAGCCCTGTCTCTCAGCAGCGCACATTCTGCCAAAGCGACCCCCGCAGCGATCAACCGGACTTCTTTGCAAAGTTGATGGTGACAGAGAATTGCCAAACGGATTACTGTGTGCATTGTCCCACTGTCCCACTACCATGTGCAGAGGGTGCTGTTTGATATTGCCATCACTGTTAATCTTTCGTATAACCAACAGAGGGCGCAGTGTGATATTGCAGTCACTGTTATTCTTTCATATAACAACAGAGGGTGATGTGTGATATTGCAGTCACTGTTAATCTTTCATATAACCAACAGAGGGCACTGTGTGATATTGCAGTCACTGTTATTCTTCAATATAACCAAGAGATGGTGCTGTGTGATATTGCAGTCACTATTATTCTTTCATATAACCAACAGAGGGTGCTGTGTGATATTGCAGTCACTGTTATTCTTTCATATAACCAACAGAGGGTGCACTGTTATTCTTTCATATAACCAACAGAGGGTGCTGTGTGATATTGCAGTCACTGTTATTCTTTCATATAACCAACAGAGGGTGCTGTGTGATATTGCAGTCACTGTTATTCTTTCATATAACCAACAGAGGGAGCACTGTTATTCTTTCATATAACCAACAGAGGGTGCTGTGTGATATTGCAGTCACTGTTATTCTTTAATATAACCAACAGAGGGCGCTGTGTGATATTGCAGTCACTGTTAATCTTTCATATAACCAACAGAGGGCGCACTGTTATTCTTTCATACAACCAACAGATGGCGCTGTGTGATTTTGCAGTCACTGTTATTCTTTCATATAACCAACAGAGGGTGCACTGTTATTCTTTCATATAACCAACAGAGGGTGCTGTGTGATATTGCAGTCACTGTTATTCTTTAATATAACCAACAGAGGGCGCTGTGTGATATTGCAGTCACTGTTATTCTTTCATATAATCAACAGAGGGCATTGTGGGATATTGCAGTCTCTCCCCAAGTGAACTGTTGGTATAGGAAAGATTAAAAGTGTCTGCAATCTCATCTACTCGTGTCTGGTACCGCTGACCCGAGTATAAGCTGAGGTAGACTTTTTCAGCACATTTTGGATGCTGAAAAACTCGGCTTATACTCGGGTATATACGGCACCAACAGGGGAAAAGCACAATCTGCTACATTCAGAAACTGCGATTATTTTCTCCAGAATTCCAATAATCATGTCCTCTGAGGCAGTAAAGAAACCATATGCAAATTGTACTGGAAACACTAGTGCATACATTTTTATATTTTTGCTAATTTGATTTTAAACAAATTTTCAGTGACAGAAACATAAAGTAGAGTTCATGCCAGTCTCTCTGTCTGTCTCATCCTATGTAGTCATTGACAGATTATAGCAAAGTGTATGTCAACTTGTGTAACTATTCGGTTTTAATAAAGAAAAAACTAGTACAAAGATCCCTGCAGATAATTGAAAATGGGTCAGACAGAAAAAAACAAGTACAAGTTCAGGTCGAAGGTCAGTTGTGGCGGCAGGAAACCAGGAGACCAGATAATGGGAAACAAGGACACGAGCAGGACTTACAAGGCAGGAGCAGTTTTGAACCCAGGGAGTTCCTGACAGGGTCAGAGGCACTGCTGTTATATCACAAAAATCACATTATTATGTATAGTGGAAGCATAGCTTGGTCTTTTACAACACTGCAAAGATGATGAGATGATGAGATGCGTTTCTCCCGTGGCTTAATTAGATAATATTTGTGTGTATTGTTGGGCCTTTATGTGTACAGATGTTTATTTTCATAAATGCACCTTTATCTATCACTTTGACTGCCACTGTGTCAACATGTTAATCATACAAAGTACAGAAAAAGGGTAGGTATATAAAGGCTTCCTTTTTTTAATAGAGCTAATTCTAAGTATTGAAAGATAGGTCACTTAGGAGAAAAAGAGACGTAAACATGTAAATGTAAACAAAGGTCTTGAAACTGATAGTATTCATCCCAGGGTACTTAACGAGATTGCCATTTTTTATGATTCATTGAGGCCTGTGATGCTGTTCATCAAAAAGAGATCCCGTTCTTGCCTGAAAAACTATAGGCCTCTTATTCTGATGTCAATGGTAGAAAAGCTTTTTGAAGGGGTAATAAGGGATCCGATGCTGGACTAGATTGAAAATCACAATCCTATGAGTTTGTGCCAGCATGGTTTAATGTGATCTTGGCAAAAGTTTTATTTAATTGCCCATTATGAGGAGGTGAGCAGGAACCATGACTCAAGGGTGGCAGTGGATGTGATCTACTCACACTTTACTAAAGCATTTGATATAGTACCAAAGAGAAGATTAATTTTATGAAAATTGGCCTAAAACATAGTATTTACACTAAGATAGAGAACTGGCTGAAGGATAGATTACAAACAGTGGTAGTAAATGAAATTGGACTAGTGTTTAGTGGAGCACCGCAGGGGTTTATCCTTGTTCCCTTGCTTTTTAACTTGTTTATTAATGATCTAGAGGTTGGAATTGAAAGCTCTGTTATCTATTTTTGCTGATGATACTAAATTGTGCAAAACAATAGGTTCCATACAGGATTCTGCTACTTCGAAGAGCAATTTGACTAAATAAGAAACCTGGGAAACTGGAAAATGAGCTTCAATCTTGATAAGTACAAAGTTATGTATCTTGGAAGAAATATAAATGCAAGTTATACACTAAATGGTAGTGTGTTGTGGGGGAATCCATAATTGAGGTTCTGGAGATTTTTGTAGCTAACATGTTGCCTACTTTAATTTAATGTCTTTCCGTGGCTATTACGCTTTGCCTGCCAAGTATGTATCCTATACATGCTGGTAGGCAAATTCTCTAACTGCCAAGCATTTATTAGATATGTGCTTAGCAGTATGAACAGTACCCTCTGCATCAGCAGCTTTTGCCGTCTCTTCAGAGGATTAGGAGTGTTGATAGCCCCCTGGGCAATGAGCCAGGGGTGCTGTCATGTCAGCCCTGATATGCGATTGTCACATAGTGACCACTAACCAGCAGACACAATGTGATCTTTGTCTGCTGCTTCCTCCCACCTCTCAATTTCTGGATCTGCTTTTCTGTGACATCAGGGCTTTTCATGCTTCCAGGGACCCTCCATACATGACGAGCCCTCTTTGCTACAAAATACAGTAAGTGGTTCTTTTTTCATACTATTTTATACACTTGATTTTCTTAAGATTGCATTTTTCTGCATTTGAGGTTTTTTATGATTTTCAGGGAAGGGGGCCTTTTTCACACATTTGCACACTTGTATGCATACATACACACTGTCACACAACTTTTACAAGTGTACACACATACATACACAGTTTTCATATTTTACTTTTTATTTATCTAATTTTTATCATTTGTTCAGGTTCTTTTTTACATAAACAGCTCTGAATAGTACACGAACGGAGTCCCAATTGAGGTCAGGTGAGCATGCTATCCAGGTTCCCAAACACTCCACTCTGGCCACGTGGATATATCAGATTCAAGAGTAAGTGCGCACACGTTGGTGAACTCCTTTGGATAGACATATGAAAGTGACTGTATAAAATATAATCCTTTATTGAAACTCGTTAAAATCACAAAATCCAAAAGTGCAAGGCAGGGGAGTGCAAGGCTCTACGCGTTTCATGACTGCTAGGTCACTTCATCAGAAGCCCCCTTCTGCATTTTTTTGTGGTTTTAATGCTTTTTATCCCTGCATAATTGTTCATTACATTAATTTATCACAGCTTTGCAGTTTGGTAGTTTGGTGTAAAAATATGTATTTATCCACTGATGATTTGTTGATTTGAATGTGTACTTTCCAAAAATATATGGTTTCCTAGGGGTCTTTGTAGAGTTAGGGGGTCTTACTGTAATATGCTTTCAGGGGACTCTGTTTGCAGCAGCTGAGTTGGCAGCCAAGAAAATTCATATACACTTTGGGGTTCGTACATACCATATTCTTTGGTATATCTAGGCATCAAACTGTAAAGTAGACCCCTGGCATTCATATTTAGGGCAATTTGCCTTTGCATGTAAGAAAGTGGATGAGATAAATGCGGCAAATTGTAATATTTTTAGGAAATTTTCAGAAATGTCATGAAAACCAGTGCCTTTAGCGTAAATTTGCAGTTTGGAGTAGAAAGACATAATTACCCATTATTGGATTCATCAGAGTGTGTACTTTCAAAAATATATTGTTCTGGTGGCCTTTGTACTGTTAGGGGGTTTTGTGGGACATAATATGGAGTCAGGGGGCTTTGTTGACAGAAGGCAAATTGGCAGCCGAGAAAATTCATATGCAATATTTTTATTTGTGCATGCCACCTGCTTTGGTATGTATGTTCATATTGGCCATCAAACTGTTCAGTAGACCCCTGGAGTTCATATTTAGGGTGGTTTACCATTCCATTTAAGAAATTGGGTGAGGTAAATGTGACAAATTGTAATATTTGTATTAATGAAATGTCATAAAAAACATATCTTTAGCATAGCTTTGCATTTTGGATTCAGGGGGATGTGTACTTTCCAAAAATATATAGCTTTCTGGGGTGAGTGCTTTTTTGAAGCTTTACCCCTCATAAAATGCTGTAAATATGTTGATTTTGTAGTACCTGAAATGACAAATCATATGGGGTGTTTTAATCTTGGGGCCCCCACATGCCACATACTTAGTTACATCAAAATACATCGCACATCAAGTGTTCCTATTTAAGGTGTTTTACATTGGTAATTAATGATATGTGGGAGATATGATGCTGTAGACTGGAATCTTTGAGATCATATTTCAAAAAAAGTTGTTATAGAAGTTGTTATAGAAGTTGTTATAGAATATTATAAATTTAGAATAGAATTGCAACTTGGTAGTTTGGAGTACAAAGCTATATTTACCCATTTTGGATTCATCAGCATCTGTTCTTTGCAAATAATGTATAGTTTTTAAGGCTAAACCCACTGTTAGTGGACTGTTTAGCCTTGAAATCAGATGAATGCAGTTTTGTGGAGCGATGTTTTGGACATTTGGTAGTGTACTATTTGGAGATTTTGACATATACAAGTGGGAAATCTCCATAAAACTAAATATATATTGGTATTGACACATTCAGGAGACATGGAACTTTCCAAATCTGCTGTGTTCTTGTGCATAAAATAAATTAAGTTTCTGATATATCTGTTTGTATTATGGCAAACATTTTTAGACACTTAGAAGCCTATAACTTTTTACAGGGTGAACTAAAAGACCCCCCCAGTAAAGGTTCCTAAAGTGGAAGAGCACAAAATGTTCAAAAATGGTCTTGCACTAAAAGTGCCAAATCGGCAGTGAAAAGGATAACGTAAATAAAGTACTATGGTGTATGGGAAAAAAGGCCATTAAATTGAGAGATGGAAATATAAATTTTATTCTTCTATAGGTCCCTGATAATGCCTCATCCTGAATGTGAAGTACAGTTTTAGACTCCAGTCCTTAAGAAGGATATAAATGAGCTGGAGAGAGTGCAGAGTCGTGCAACTAAACTGGTTAAAAAGGATAGTGAATTTAAACTATGTGCATTAACTGTCAAGTTTGGCTTGTATTCTCTGGAAAAAAGACATGATTCTCTTTACTCTTTACATAACCATTCAAGGGCATTATAGACATAGTTTTTGAATTATTTTTCCAATAAAAAGGATCAACGCACCAAAAGTCACTGCTTTAGATTAGAGGGACAGAACTTTCTTTTGAAGCAGCATATTGAGTTCTTCAAGGTATGAGGTGTGGGCTGTGAGCACTGGATTTATTTGGAGGGGTTGAACTTGTAAAAAAAAACTTGTAAAAGCAAAACCTCTCTCTCATTAGAGAGAATAAAACAGTATTGTTATGCTAAAATAAGTTTTTCTGAAACTGCAAAAAAAGCAGACATAAAAAAGTCTGTAGTTTGCTTTAGTTTTTTATTCCCAAATACACTTATTCTGTCTTGAAACAGACACACACTGGCCTCAACAAAGCATTTGTCAACAATAGTTAAAGCAGTCACACCATGAATAGGACCTGTGGATGGCACTTTAGCTTTATTGCTTTTTGTTTAGATACTGAAGATTAGGACACTGGTCAAATAATGACTGAGACAACAGGATCAGTTTCTTAGGATTTGCTTAATTTTAAGCAAAAAAAATTGTACAAAAATAGGGCAAGGTTATTTTACTAACACAAATGGGAGAGTATTTTGCAGACAGTTATATAATATTATACAGATATGAGATCCATTATTCAGATTTAGACAGCTCTGAATTACAGGAAAGGTGTCTGCCATAGACTCCATTTTAATTTTAAAAAATTCAGATCTTTAAAATGAATTTCCCTTTTCCCTGCAGCAATAAGTACCTTGTACTTAATTCATACTAAGATATAAATAATTAATAATTGGATGCAAAACAATCCTATTGGGTTTAATTAATGTTTAAATATTTTTTTTGCATGGAGATACAAATTACAGAAAGAGCCCTTATTCAGAAAACCTCAGGCCCCAGCATTCTCGATAACTGGCACCATATCTGTATAAAGGTTCTATACACAGAAATTAACTGAATGCTGTGATCGTTAGTTACAAGAACATCATCAAAAAGTGTAATGGATAAATATTTATATTTACATGCATCTTTCAAGTATAAAAATATTTAAATAAAGGGTTATTTAATATTAGAGTAAAATCCAGCATATTTATCAAGTTAGTTAATCCTGTCAAATATAGAAAGTGGTATATTCATTAGGGCAGCTCAATGGAGCAATTCTAGAACAGAAGAGAACTGTGTGCAAAGTGTCAAACACGTGATTTTGCATCAGATGCTCCCATTCTTTGGTTCTCTATTGTCTTTAAAGATGTCCACAGAAGCTCCCTGACTTTTTGACATTGTTAGGCTATCTATCTGGTGTAAGCAGCACTGCACATGCTCTGTGTGCTATGAGCTGTTGTAGCGCAGTTAAATTTAAGAATCTTTAAAGATAATCAGCACTTTATATTAAGATATGCATTTATGATTGTGCTCTAATACAGATCCCATAGTAAACTGATACTGACACAGTGTCATCTAACATGATCTTTTTCTGCTAATGCAGAAGTATTAATAAAGTTATGTCTTCTTGAAGCAAGAGAAGCATGGTGTTTGTGTGTAGTTTCTCCTCTGTCTAAAAGCAAGCTCCATGCTTACGTGAGATTAAGCTACCGGTTATCCCAACTCTTAAGCAGAATGGCAACAGGTTATGGGCCCAGGAGAGAGGGAGGAAACCAATGGAGCAGGCTGATATTTGATGGAGATGAAAAAAAATATTAATTATGGGAGCTAAAATTTCTAGGTCACATGCGCCTGATGAATCTTAAAGAAACCAACCTGCATGAACCCACAGAGGACACACACTTGGATGAGGACAGAAGTAAGAAAGTGGAGGCTTATGCTGAGTTAATTCAATTTTTGGATGATAAAAGTCTGTCTCTGATTATGAGAGAAGCAGCTGTTCCTGAAAATAAAGTGCTTTAAATCCTGAGAAATCAAAGGTGGCAAAGGTAAGCCACAAATCATAAGCTTATATACAGAATTAACATCTCTTCAGAAAGCTGCAAATGAAAGTGTCACAGACTATATAATAGGTGCAGAAACAGCCATTTCAGCACTCAGAAATGCTGGAGAGACACTGAGTGATGTACTGTTGATTGCAATGATTCTTAAAGGGATCCGGTCATCTGAAAATGTATTTTTTTCAAAACGCATCAGTTAATTGTGCTACTCCAGCAGGATTCTGCACTGAAATCCATTTATCAAAAGAGCAAACAGATTTTTTTAATATTCAATTTTGAAATCTGACATGGGGCTAGACATTTTGTCAATTTCCTAGCTGTCCCTGGTCATGTGACTTGTGCCTGCACTTTAGGAGAGAAATGCTTTCTGGCAGG
This sequence comes from Xenopus laevis, assembly GCF_017654675.1. Classification (NCBI taxonomy): domain Eukaryota; kingdom Metazoa; phylum Chordata; class Amphibia; order Anura; family Pipidae; genus Xenopus; species Xenopus laevis. The sequence continues at coordinate 50,404,272 of NC_054383.1, forward strand.
CTGCTGTTTTTGCTTCTCAATGTAACTGAATGTGTCTCAGTGGGACATGGGTTTTTACTATTGAGTGCTGTTCTTAGATCTACCAGGCAGCTGTTATCTTGTGTTAGGGAGCTGTTATCTGGTTACCTTCCCATTGTTCTTTTGTTTGGCTGCTGGGGGGGGAAAGGGAGGGGGGTGATATCACTCCAACTTGCAGTACAGCAGTAAAGAGTGATTGAAGTTTATCAGAGCACAAGTCACATGACTTGGGGCAGCTGGGAAATTGACAATATGTCTAGCCCCATGTCAGATTGCTCTTTTGAGAAATGGATTTCAGTGCAGAATTCTGCTGGAGCAGCACTATTAACTGATTTATTTTGAAAACAAAATTTTTTTCCATTACAGTATCCCTTTAAGGGCCTTCCTGAATCATTTAAACTCTTTGCTATCCATATCAAACAAGATGATGGAAAAGTGACTTTTACTGAGTTAAGAAGTTTTGAGAATACTGGGAAATACTATGTCAGCCCAAACACTGATAATATGATGCAGACCAGCTCCCCTGTTACAACAGTAAAGGAAAGGGGCAACATTAACCCTGTCTGCTACAACCGCGACAAAAAGGGTCACAAAGCTAACGCATGCCAAAGCAAACTAAATAAAAGAAGGTCACAGTTGTAACTATTGCAAGAGCCCGACACAAAAAGAGGCATTTTGCAGATATAAGGGGCAGGACAATGTAAAGCAAGCAGCTGATGATACTGAGCAAACATTTGCCTTCAAAATAAGTGAGAGGCAGTCAAGTGAGAGGCATTAGGGACTAATGGTGGATACATGAGCAACATCACATATAATTGTTCTTGATAATAAGGACTCCAATGAGAGATCTGACTGGAGGACCAATCAATGGAGGGATTGTATAGACGAAGCCAGGGTAACACGACAGGAATGGAGGGGCAGAAAATAATCAGGAATGATAATTTCTCTTTATGTAAAGTCCCAACCTCCACAGGTAATTCCCCTGTTCCCCTTTTGTATGTTATTTCAGTGATTACAATCTTGGGGATTTTGGTGCATTTTTAGCCATTTTATTGAATTTTTAACCATATGTGATGTTTCTGTCTGAATAACCAATTTGGCAGGGTAAAATATTCAAACTGAAAATTTTTAAATATTTCAAATACTAGAAAGGGGAAGATTTCAACCGATTTTCAGCTATTTCATCAAAACTGGCAATTTTGGGAAAGCATTGCCCCAAGTTTGGAGTAGGAATACATGGTTACCTACTTTGGATTCATCTAAATATCTACTTTCCAAAAATATATGTTTTTGGGGGGTCATTGCATGTTTTTGTGTTTTTACCCAGCAAAAAACTGTAGTAAATGTGTTGCTTTTTTTCAAATGACCTCCAGGACAATTTATAGTGGTAACTTCAGATTGGGGTCTCTAAACACCAGATAATTTGGTAATGCTATGCACAATGGGCATACAACAACTGTTAAGTGGACCCTTGGCATTCATATTTAGGATGTTTTTTCTTGGTACCTTATGCTATGAAGGAGAAAAGATAGTAAAAGTGAAAGCTTTGAGGTGATTTTCAGCTATTTCATCAAAACTGCCAATTTTGGGAAAGCATTGTGACTCAGTATTTTGGAGCAGAAAGGAATGAGTACTCATTTTAGATTTAGAATATGTACTTTCCAAAAATATATGGTTGTGGGGGGTCAACATATATTTCTGTGTTTTTACCCCACAAAAAATGCAGTAAATGTGTTGATTTTTTTATTAGCTGAAGTTACCCACAGGACAATTTGTATGTGCCAACTTCCTTTTGGGACCTCTAAATGTCAGATACTTTGTTAAACCTTTGCACAATGGGTAATTATCATAGAATGTATGCGCTTCCTGTAATGAAGTGATTAGCGATCTCACTAAATCACTTCATGATTTAAGAGGCACACTTCTGAAACACTCTGCAGTTTTAGAGACAGTAAAAGTTTTCTTTTTTTTTTTGGACAAGAGAGAGACTCAATTGCTGGTGAATTTTATTACAGGAAGCACATACATTCGATGATGCTTTTTTTTGGGGTGGAACCCTTTGCTATATTGCACATCCGATAACTATATTTGCGCACGGTCAAACAAATATTTGTCTATGCACAATGGGTACCAAACTGTTTGGAAGACCCCTGGCAATCATATGTAGGGTGCTTTTTCTTGGAACGTAATGATATGGGGGCGATATAATGCTGGAAAGTTGAAGCTTTGAGGCAATTTTTAGATATTTCACCAAAACTGACAATTTTGGAAAAGCCTTGCGGCTCAGTAGTTTGAAGCAGAAAGGCATGGGTACACATTTTAGATTTGGTAGAATCTTAAATATGTGCACTTAAATATGGAGTGTGAGGATTGTCTGAACAGAAACCAGGTCTGGGGATACTGAGCAAACTGACCAGTAACCACTGCTTGGGTGTACTCTGCTCGGATGCAGGATGCACCAGCACCCCAACAAGACCTCAGAAAGCAGAGGATTCCCACCTTCCAAATATTTCTTTCTTGATTTAGGAATGGCTAATTTAGCTAAAGCCAGGAGCAAGTTGGAGAGAAGGTCTTTCTCTTGATTGTCCCGGGAAATTGGGCATCCAAAAATATAAACATGAGGGGAAAAGTATAAGCAGAACTGCAGGTTAAGCTTCCTCAAAAGAGCCAAAAGAGATTGCAGTCTGGCACACACAATATAAGCATGAAACACTCTCCATTGCCGCAGAATGAACAAGCAGCTCGTGAGTCTGTAAAATGAGCTAAATACTCTCCTGTGCTCAAAGCACTGTGGAACACTTTCCAACTCAAGTCTCCAGTGGGTCTAGGCACCAAACTTGAATAAAGAGCTAGTCACTGAGGTCTTCCACCCTCTTTAAGCACACATCTCCAGATGGTATCATAGAGGGAGATGAAGGCAAGGAAGTGTACAGTATAAAGAATTAGAGAGTACAACAGCTTTCTTGTTATATCATGAAAGCTTGTCAATGTAAAATTCTCCAACTGACCAAAGTTGGGGGAAGGAGGTGCTTGAGGGAATTGACAGGTTTTGGGTGCTATTATTATGTCTGGAGGTGAGGAGATCCAAGGAGGACGTGGCTCTCTAGCATGTAAAACCCCATCAATGAAGCGGTGAGAATCAGCAGAGATTGTGTCCTTGATTTCCTTGAGCAGACGGTGTGGAACCCTAGTGGTGAGAAATCCCATGCATTGCATAACTGCCTGAGAGTCCACCCAATCTGATTTCTCAAAATCCAGGAGATCCCCAACTCTGGTTAACTGAGCCCTGCAAAGGCGGTGGTGGATGCTGGTGATCTTCAGAGCCTAATAGCCTTTGCTCAAGATCAAGCACCTCCCTATTCAGTGCCTCAATATCTGCATTGTGCTGCCTGCTCACACTTCTGGTATACTCTTGACACAAGAGCTTTAGGTGAACCTTGCCTACATCCCACCACTGATTCAATGTGGCAAATTCATCCTGAAATACCCTCCAGCCTCTCCATGTATCCCGAACTGACTTTGTGAAACTCTCATCTTCTAATAAACTGTTGTTAAAGTGCCAGTAAGCAGCTTTTGAAAAAATTCGCCCATCCCTAACCCTGAGGCACAAAAAACTGAGGCTGATAGTAGTTCCCAAATCTCAGCACCTCAGGAACACTGACTGCCCACTCTGCAGGAGTCTCATTAGGTGTCCCTTTACACTCCAGGGGAAGATCTTCCAAATGATTTTGAGGCAGATGCTGCACCCCTGACTCTGTGATGAGACCAATGTGTAAAAGAAACGGATCCGCACACACACCGATTAATGCAGTCGGGGAATATCCCCTTTTATTCAGCCACCAAACATCAACGTTTCGGGGGGAACACCCACCCTTCATCAGGAGAGATGAAGGGTGGGGAGACCGACACTGCTATGTTCAAGGCTGTGCAGAGGATTAAAGGAGAAGGAAAGGCTAAAATTAAGTAAGCTTTATCAGAAAGGTCTATATAAATACACCAGTAAACCCACAAAGTAATGCTGCTGTGAGTCCAAAGTGAGTCAAAAGAAACACTGCATTTCTTTCCTTCTATTGTGTACACATGGGCTTCTGTATCAGACTTTCTGTTTTCAGCTAAAACCTCCAGGGCAGGGCTTGAGCATGCTCAGTTTGCTCCTCTCCGTCTCCCCTCCACCATCCCTGCTGTAATCTGAGCTCAGAGCTGTAAGTGAGCAAGGAGAGACTCGGGCAGGAAGTGATATCACACCAAGGTTATATGGCAGCTTCTATCCTAAACAGAGACAGTGTCTAGAACTTTTTACTCAGGTATGGTAAAGCATTCTGCAGAATAAATATAGCATTCTAGCTTGCACTATTTTGGCCAATATGTTGGCAGTAAACATGTCTTGGAGCTTTCCTTCTCCTTTAAACTCATTATTCCCCACCTGGTCTGGAGGCAAGAGTGAATGGTCTGACACTGGTTGATCGCTACCAACAGTTGGGCCAGACAATGTCACCACATGAGGAGTAGATGTTTTGCTGTCCTTTTTACCTTTGGATGGGGGCGCTCCATCATTAACCATGGATGCTCATTCCTCAGGTACCAGCCAGTTGGATTTAAATTTCTTTTTCTTGGCATCTGCAGAGTCTGCCCCGCCCCAACAGGTATTACAATCATGGGCACCCCACACCCTCAGGGGCACTCATAACAGAGGTATAATTTTTTTTGTGGTAGGACCAACTGTGGCCCTGGGAGATGCATTAACATTTTCCCCTCCTTCTCTTTTGCTGAAATTGAAAGACATGCTGCAACCTTAGATAACTTCAGTGAAGAAGGAGGAGGTTTGGATGCTGTAGAGTTAGACTGTGTAACAGGCACCTTGAGGTAGTGAAGGAGATATCCCCTTTGAGGACCCTGCTGAAATAGTCTCAGCAGGATAAGATGTTTTATTTGAGGCACTGGGGGCAGGAACAGGGGCTGTGGCCTTAATATGCCCTTTGGGGCAACTCTGGCGAGTGTGTACCAGGTTCTTTCAAAGGAAGGACCTCACTTCTTCTGTGCTGTAAAAATTTTTTATACAGCACCCCTTCAAATGGAACCCTTAAAGACCCCTCAATAGTGTCTAAAAGTAGTTGCACTTGCCTTTTAAATGAAAGGACATGCCTCAGTCTGCTTGACTTACATCCCAGGGGAATTTTAGACATATTTGACTTAACTCCCCAAGAGGCTTGCAGTTGGGGGTACAATAAGTCCATCAACCTGTTCAGTGGACCCCATGCAATCGTATTTAAGGTGCTTTTTCTTGGTACCTAATACAGTGTGGGATATGCAGAGCAGCAAAATAAAACCTTTGAAGGGCTTTTTTCAGAATTTTGATAAATTTTTATAAAAACTTGATATAAATGCATATATTATGAAAAATTAGAATTTTTCTTTTTTTTGGTATTTAGCGCTATAAATCTTTTTGCAGAGGTGGAAATACATGAAAATTCAGGCAGATTTAGAAATCTCAGGTTCTCCCAAAAAAAAAAAAAAATGTGTAAACTAAGGATTTCCCCTCAGTGAGAGAGCACAAAATGTTTGCAAACCGTCTGGCATTTGATGCAACTGAAATGAGAAATTCTGCTGGCACTTAAAGGATTAAATAATAAAGGTTTATTTTATATTGTAGGGTAACAGAGTTTAAAAAGATGCTGACCTTAAATACGTCATATGAAATACTCAATACAAAGTACATGTTCTTCTGATGCATTGTATAAAGTACAGAGACCTTGGCTTTTAGAAAATAATAAATGTGGCTTATAAAAGCAAAAGGAGATTAGTCATAGCCATTGTAACAGAGTTTATCCCATCCTTGTAAGTGAAAAAAATAAAACATGCCTGATTAGTTCCATATAAACAATTTCTAAAGTGTACAATTAGTGCAACACAGGTAAAAAACATAAATTATTATGAAACTGAAAATACCTTTGATACGTTTCAAAATGTAAGGGGTAATCTCAGTAATGGAAAAAAATTATAGTGATTCATTCATTTTTCTACTAGTTCCAAGTAAGGTAAAACTTGAAAGAATTTGGTAGTTTGTATTCAATTTTTGGAAATCGTATATACCGCTATTCAAATTTCAGTAATTCGAGAGGTTTTTTACAGTTCAAATAAACTCATATTTCTATCATACTTGAATCTTTGCTTATTTATTAAAAAATCCAAACATAAATATATTGAATAAAATTGCGAAAAAAAATTCAATACCTTAAATTTTTACTTTATTTACTTTTTTGGGTTGAAAAAATGCTTTAAGTTTGCCAAAAATGACTTCAACATGATTATGGCAGCTTTTAGATGCTGACATTTTACAGTCTACTTTTAAAAAATGTTTGCACTTAAAACATTTTGCACATCCAAGTTTTTGAAACTATAATTAGAATTCCGAAGTTTTAGTGCAAAAAACCCCAAAACAATTTGCTGCAAAAATTTCCATTTACACGTTGAATTCAAAGACTTCCACTAGTTTCCATTGACGACAACTGAATTGTAAAAGATTCAGCCTAATATCGAATCCAAAGCCGAATATATGCAAATCAGGGCAAGGAAGGGCCAAAGAAAAAACATTAAAAAAAATGTTTACTTTTTTTGTGTCACATGATTTTAAGGATGGGGATTCAGTTTGGTCAGACACATGAAATTAGCTGAATCAGAATCCTGCTAAGAATGGAAGAATCCTGAACTGAATCCTGGATTTGGTGCATTCTATGTCACTTTTTTACTTTAAATGTTGCTACCTTTTTCAATGCATTTTAAATACACTTGATATTGTGTAGGCTGGTAGGCATATTTGTATTTTTACACAATGCACCGGTTTTTGCCAGAATTCATGTGTCACTGCACAAAAAATGTGGCCATTGGATTGGATGCAGTTGTGCTTCTGATTAGTCAAAATGGACCCAACTGCATGTTTTGCAAGTGCACTGGGTCTATTTACACAGAGTGCTAAGGGAACCATGGAGCCTGGTCAGGAGGTAAAAGAGATGGTAGCTCCAGGCTGTCATGTATGTTTTCCCAAAAGCCACAACAGGTGACAAGGGTCCGGTCACGGCCCTCCGCAACTCGGATGCCACCAGGTCTTAAAGTGAGAGAACCAAGGTGAGAGTTCTGAGCAGACAAGGGAACTATAACATGTGGCAGGAGGAATGGGGTTAAACCAAAGTGTAGTTGAGGAAACAGGCCAGGGTCAATAACCAGTCCATCAGTGCAGTACAGAATCCGGAAGAATAGTAAAAAAGCAGACAATGGTTGGGTCAGGTAGCGAATCATCAGAGGTCTGGACAGGCACGGGTTAAGATCAGAAAAATCTTAACAATAAGCATGCCCAGTAACTATCTGACAATAGACTTACGTTGTGACTGTGAACAAAAGGTTCCCTTAAATATTTGAATTTTACACCAAGCGCAATGTTGTTAGATGTGGTGTGCCAAATAAAATCAGACCCAGAAGAACACACACACAAGTACGCAATTTAGGAAGAAGGCTAACTAGACTAAGCTCTATAGTTAGTATAGGTATGGGTATATAGAATTTAACTAAAAGTAGGGAGGGGTGTGTGTATGGATGCTGGGTTTTCATTTGGAGGGGTTGAACTTGATGGACTTTGTCTTTTTTCAACCCAATTTAACTATGTAACTAGACCACCAGTAATCGTTACATAAGTGTCACATAGCATCATGTGTCAAAAGGTAGCGTAGTGCTCAATTCATAAAATGTGGAAGGCAGAAAGGACAACTGTACAGAATTGTGCACAGCAACAAGTGCCTTTAATGAAGGTGGCTTTAAATATACAGTAACTCACTGCACTCAACACAGGATAAAAGTTCCATAATTCTATCTGCTACAGGCTCTTTATCAAAAATGGTCACCACCTTATATATGATGATGGTGCAGATATTTTGGGGGAGACCATGGCTAATAGGTTGAAATCATTTTTAAACCAGCAATGCAATGGATAAGGATTTAAATTTTTTTTTTGAAAAGGTAGATTAGTTCTTCTAATAGCTGGAAAAGGAGGGTTGTGTTAGGTTTGAACATTATATAGACAGGGGAAGAAAATAAATATTCAAACTGCTGCCAGCATTTGTGGTTTATTACCCACAGAGCGGTTTTGTAGAAGGTATTTTTTTCTAAACATTAAGAAATCTTGTAAGGTTTCTGGTTGAGAGATTTTTAGGTTTTGGGGGGGAAAAAGCAATTGGGGGCAAATGCAATTGTAGGAAATAGGATCAGCTAATGTTATAGATATTAAAAGGCTGAAAGATTGGTGCACTTCTTAATAATTACTCAAATATTTTTTGAGCTACAGGACTACTATCCCATTTAATGGAAGCATGTTTATAAATTCCAATTTGTACCTGTATGTTACCCACCCACTCAGACTGTAAGCTCTATGGAGCAGGGACCTCCTTCCTTCTGTCTCTCTTACCACATGGCACTTATGCGCTGTGTCCTTATTTATGCTCTGTGTACTTTGTGTATATTTATTGTATTTATAATATTACTTGTCCTCCCTGTGTGTACTTGTATATATTGTACAGTGTTGAGGTTCCTTACAATGCTTTACAAATATAGTTATACATACATACATACATACATACATACATGTAATGTAAATCCTTCCAGAAGAGGCAAGGGCATCCCTTAATATTAATAAAATAGATGTAGTGACATCATCCAGTCTAGTTACAGGCTGGAGAGACATCCAATTGGCTGGGCGAGGGGAGAGGGGGAGTTCCTCCATTAGGCAAATGTTATTTATTGTTTGAAACCAGCTATCTTTGCTCGGAATTAGTGTAGTCTTCCATAACCATGGAATTTAAGTTTTGACTGCTACAAGGAGTTGTATTAGTAGGGCTTTTCTCAGAGAGATTTCAGGTTCACATTTGTGAAATAATAGTATAGCTGGGGGATCCCTTTTAACCTGTTCCCCAAGAATCACAGAACATAAGTCATGGGACATGTTAACCATATGTGCTCCAGGTTACCTGGATTTTTATTATATGTCCAGCAGGCATCATTATCTATTAAGCACCTTTGGTGTTCTATACCATCTTGACAATAACTTATAAGATGATTCCTGAAGCCTGTTGCTGATGGAACATTTATTTACTGACTGAAAAATGTTTTCCCATTCATCTTCTGATAAAGTAATATTCAGTTCTCTTTCCCATTTTACAGTATAATATGGGTACATAGTTTATTTCCTGTCAATAATTATTTTGTACAATAGCGATAATGCATGTCTCAGTGGGGATGTTATTGTACACAATTTATCTGTAGTGTTTGTAAAAAGTGTTGGACCTGATGGTATCTCTATTTGCCTCTAAAGGACCAATTATCCTTCATCTTTGCTGCCATTGGAATTAGGTAGAAGAGATGCAGATTTGTAGGCCGCGCACTCCTGGGACACCAACACGAACCGCTCGTCTCCAAATGTTTAAAAGGTAAATTCTTTATTTTTAAGACATACAGTCAATCAAACAGCAATAGCGTCTGCGTTTCGTGATAATTCACTTCCTCAGAGACCTCAGAGGTCTCTGAGGAAGTGAATTATCACGAAACGCGTCAGACCTCAGACGCTATTGCTGTTTGATTGACTGTATGTCTTAAAAATAAAGAATTTACCTTTTAAACATTTGGAGACGAGCGGTTCGTGTTGGTGTCCCAGGAGTGCGCGGCCTACAAATCTGCATCTCTTCTACCTGATCTTGACGTTCCTTCCTAGTGACGGACTCGGGGCTGGCTGCACCCGGGTCACCATCCCTGCAGGGTAAGATTCGCAGCATAAGCTTCCATTGTTTAATCGTTGATGTAGCAGACTTGAAGAACCCGCTGTTTATATTCAAGAGTGGGGTCCGGGGCTTTGTGCACCCGGACCAACCAATGTCTACGGTGAGCAGGGTCAAGTCAGCTTTAAAAGTCTTTTGCAGCTGGAATTCTTTCCTGCATTTTTGTCGTATTTAATAAGTTTTTAAAAAAATCTCAGAGCCGGATCTATTCTCTTTGTAATGCCATTGGAATTAGTTCAGTTTCCGAACCTAAGAAATGTTTCACTAAAGGGTTGCTAATACGGAATGCCATAGCATAGCCTTTATCTAATCTTCCTGTTTGGAATTCTGCATCATTGCAAAGAGGTGTCAAAGGTGAAGGTTAAGGGGCTAAAGCATATTTGTTTACCTTTTGCCAAATTGCTAGACAGTTGACATATGAGTTTTGACAGTATGGGAATGTTCTCTTTGCATATCCAGGATAAACTATTTAGTGAATTATCTGCCCATAAATTTTTCAAAGTACGCCTATGAAATTGTTGCTTGATAGTAGATTTTAAAGTCCAGGATTGCCAATCCTTCCTTAAGTTTGGGCTTATATAAAGTTTCTCTTTTTTTCTCTCCCTTTATGTGATTGCCAGATATAGTAGAATATAGTTCCGTTCAGTTCCTTAAAATATATTTTACTGACCGCTATTTGCAGGTTGGAGAATAAATATGTATTATATAAATATGTATTCAAAATATGTATTTTGGTATAATATTCATTTTAATACAGTTAATGTTCCCCCTCCATATAAAGTTTTTCTTTGCCTACATCATCAAAGTATGTTTGTTTTAAGTAAGGAGTGGGGTATAGTTGGGTTTAAAACACTTCGTAGGGTCTGCTGAGATCTGTATACCCAAATATTTCAATTTACTTTCTTGCCATTTGAATGGGAAGGAGGTTTGAAATTGTTTTTTATGCTCTGGGGGGAGATTTATTGATAGAGCTTCTGATTTTCCCATATTGATTTTGTAATAAGATTACTGACCATAGATAGTAAGTTCATTTATACTATTCAGAAGCGAATTAACTGGGTTGGACACTAGAAGAAGTAAAGAAGTCATTGGCGAAAGCCGCCACTTTGTAATCTTGTGACATTGTATGTATGTTGTATGACCTGTTATGTCAACATTTTTTGTATGCCGCCGACTCCCATTAAAGTCTGTGGGCATCAAAATTTTTTGATGCGAGGCAATTTTTTTTTGACGTGTGCCATTTTTTTTGATGCACAAGCAATACAAGTCTCTGGGTGTTATTTCTGCGATTAAACAAGGCAAAAACATTTGCCCATCCCTACATTTTATACTACGTATTTTAGATATAGTAATCCAATCAATATAATGTTGTAACATTAGTATATAGTCTATTCTGGAATATGTTTGTTTAGCCTTGGAGAAGAACGTGTAGTCTTCTTCTCCATGTATCTAATAGCCTAACTAGATGTAAGGCTTTTTTCGCTTTCTTGATGGCCGAGTGAGGCAGAGAAGCGGTACCCTTTGATGTGTCCAATAAAAGGTTAAATGTTATGTTTAAGTCTCCTCCTATAAGTATTAAACCCTCTGCAAATGTTTCTATCTTTTGCATAATTTTTATCAAGCACAAAGCTTGATTCTGATTAGGTAGTGCTTCTGAGCGTACACTTTGTTTGATATAGCAAGCCCTTTACAAAGACATATCAGCCTTCTTCATCTTTCATAATATCTATAGGGTGAAAATCAGTGTTTCTATGAATACCTATTGCAACCCCTCTAGTTTTGGATTCTGGGTTGTTACTTAGAAACCATTGAGAATAATTATTCAATTTCTTAAGTATATTATTATTTGTCCCTTTTAAGTATGGCTCTTGTAACATCAGTATGTGGGCTTTTTGTCAAATTATTTTGTCCAACTTGTTTCTTTTTTTCAGGGATATTCAGCCCGTTGGTATTCAATGAAATAACATTAACATAAATAACATTAACGCGCAGATTTATCAAGGGTCGAAGTGAATTAGAGGGAATTTTCGAAGTAAAAAAATTCGAAATTCGAAATTCAAAGTAATAGTATACTACGACTTCGACTTCAAATTAGATTCAAAGTAAAATAGTTTGAATATTCAACCATTCAATAATCGAAGTACTGTCTTTTTAAAAAAAACTTCGACTTCAATACGCCAAATTAAACCTGCCGAAGTGCTATGCTAGCCTATGGGGACCTTCTATAGCATTTTTCTAAGTTTTTTTAAATCAAAGTAAAATCGTTTGATCATACGTTAAAATCGTTCGAATCGAACGATTTTACTTCGACCACAGAATACCCGAATTCAATGAAAAAAGTTTGAATTCGATATTCGAATTCAAAGTATTTAAATTCGATGGTTGAATTTCAAAGTATTTTTTATTAGACATAGGAACACAGGTAAGATTCATTATCAGGGGTCCCCAACCTTTTTAACCCGTGAGCCACATTCAAATGTAAAAAGTGTTGGGGAGCGACACAATCATTGAAAAAATATCCTGAGGTGCCAAATAAGGGCTGTGATTGGCTATTTGGTAGCCCCTATGTGGACAGGCAGTCTACAGGAGACTCTACTTGGCACTATACTTAGTTTTTTTGCAACTTAAACTTGTTTCCAAGCCTGGCATTCAAAATTAAGCACCTGCTTTGAGAACACTGAGAGCAATATCCAAGGGGTTGGAGAGCAACTTGTTGCTCATGAGCTACTGGTTGGGGATCACTGATTTAAAGTGGACCTGTCACCCAGACACAAAAATCTGTATAATAAAAGTCATTTTCAAATTAAACATGAAATCCAATTTCTATGTTTTATTAAAGCATTCATAGCTGTTGTAAGCTCATTTAAAAATCTCAGCTGCCAGTTAAATACTGTCTGCCCCTCCTCTATGCCCTGGGCATAGAGGCGGAGCAGACAATTACTTTCACTTTCCATTCAGCACTTCCTAGATATCACTGCTCTCCACATATTCCCCCGTTCTCTTCACCATTAATTGTGTAACCAGGGCATGAGGATGGACATTGGGCCCCCCATTCTGGTGCACAAACAAGATTTTGAGATGATGCAAGGCTTGCCTTCATAACAGTGTGCACAAAATGGCTGTTGCCTGCTTGTTAAAATTATTAATTCCCAGACTGAAGGAAACAAGATTCAAATAATTTATATAGTGTAGTGTAAGATCATTCTGCATTTTCGTTTGAGGTAAAACCTTGTAGCAGATGGGGAACACTGTTATTGCAACTTTGTTACTACTTAAATTTTAATAACTAATTAAAAAACATTCTTTCAACATAACCAAAATAAATTTATTGTAGAACTATTGGGGTAATGTTAGCCTTCTAAGAAAGTGTCAGACAGGTTCTACCCATCAAAAACCCCTGGGGGAGGTGTGTTTTTTTTTTTAGAGCAGAATATGTCAACATAACAAAAAAAAAAAAAAAGCTGCCAATCATAATTATTCCAAAATGACAAAAAAAACTGGCAAAATTAATTTTAATGTTTAACATTTTTTTAAAATTGATAAATAGGCACAAAAATGTGCATTTCACAATGTAATATGCTTCATTAGACAGTTTCACAATTGCAAATTTTAACTGAGCATTGTACATTTTTAAGGCCTGCTTATCTTAAGTTTTATTAAATGCACTGCACACAGGGGCAAATTTGCACCAAATCTTATCTCCCAAATAAAATATTAAATTTGCACAGAGGTATCATTGTTCATGACAAGGAATAATGATTTTCATTGCAAATATTTTTCTGTTAAGGACTTTTATTACATTTTTCCCCCACTAACAACCCAAACACAATTTTTTTCTGGATATAAACAATCATTAAATAGGATCAGTCATACGATACTGCTTTATTATTTCAGAGAAAAAATAAAGATAATTAAAAATAAGTTAAATAATTTGTTTCAAATGACATTCTAATTATTTGGTTTCTGCATATAGTGAAACCTCAATTGTACCTACAATCTTTAGTTTTTTATTGTTTTTTGTGGTTCCACCAATTTCAATGGGTGCTTTTCCCTGAGGTGACATAATGGTTTCCTGGATTTGACACCAAAATATTGTCCCGATATTCCCAAAAATGGCTTTTTGTCCTCAGTGAATATAACAATTACTGAAGTAAACAGGTTTAAAGTGCTAACTGCAAATTTGTCTTGATTCTGTCTGTGAATAGTCAATACTATTTGTCTGCATCTCATACAGTCATGCACCTATCACCTATTGCTTTAGGTTGTGCATGTTACTGTCAGAGTGGTCTAGCACATGCTGTCCCATAGCATAACATCAATGTTGCACCTTTATCATAAACACAGTAAATATTGTATTTTAAAGTAAAACTGACTCCTGTGCTTATACCTTTTGAGTACTTAAAGAATAATTTGCTTTAACACATTTCCCTTATTTTACATTTACCTGGATTTTACACTTTTTTTCTCCTGGCCCCCTGTAAAATGGGGGTTCTACTGTACAATACCCAATACCTGTACTGGACAACATAAAGGTTTGTATTAAGTATGTTCAGTGGCATATACATATCCCTTCACTGGTTCACAATCTCCTCTAGAATCAAATTCAAACTACTCACACTTACATTCAAGGCACTTACATTCAAGGCACTTTACAGTGAATCCCCTCCCTATATTTCATCCAAACACAATCCAAATGCACTCCTTCACGCAACCTTTGCTCTGCTCCTGACCTTCGCCTCGCTTCTCCTTTCATCACTTCTGTCCATTCTCATCTACAAGACTTCTCTCTGGCCTCTTCTTTTCTCTGGAACTCTCTGCCTCAAGCTGTCAGACATTCTCCTTATTTCCAAACGTTCAAATGCTCCTTAAAGGGATCCTGTCATGGGAAAAAATGTTTTTTTCAAAATGAATCAGTTAATAGTGCTGCTCCAGCAGAATTCTGCACTGAAATCCAATTTTCAAAAGAGCAAACAGATTTTTTGAAATTTTGAAATCTGACATGGGGCTAGACATATTGTCAATTTCCCAGCTGCCCCAAGTCATGTGACTTGTGCTCTGGTAAACTTCAATCACGCTTTACTTACTGAGTGATATCACCCCCCTCCCTTCCCCCCCACCAGCAGCCAAACAAAAGAACAATGGGAAGGTAACCAGATAGCAGCTCCCTAACACAAGATAACAGCTGCCAACACTCGATAGTAAAAACCCATATCCCACTGAGACACATTCAGTTACATTGAGAAGGAGAAACAGCAGCCTGCCAGAAAGCATTTCTCTCCGAAAGTGCAGGCACAAGTCACATGACCTGGGGCACCTGGGAAATTGACAAAATGTCTAGCCCCATGTCAGATTTCAAAATTGAATATAAAAAAATCTGTTTGCTTTTTTGAGATATGGATTTCGGCGCAGTATACTGCTGGAGTAGCACTATTAACTGATGCGTTTTCCGATGACAGGATCCATTTAATGACCCACCTGTTTAAAGAAGCTTATTCTGTGTACCTTAATTAATCAGTCATTGCTGTATCATAAATCACAACATTGTGTCTCAATTGTACCCTAACCTTTAGTTTGTAAACTCTTCCATGTAGGCCCCTCTAATCCTATTGTACTCTGTAAACCCTTGTTTGTTATTCCCCACTTATTCCCCATTTGTTATAAACTATAAAGGTAAAGAACTGCGTAACTCGTCGGCACTATATAAATAAATGATGAGGTAATATTTTTATTGTTTCCACTGTTAAATAGCTAGAGGTGGGTGTTACTGTGTCAAAACAACTTACAATTTTGTACATAATATTTGTAAGTTGGGTGAATAATTTTTTGTTTGCAAGCTTTACTTATTGTACAGCTGCTCAATCTTGCAACAACTGAGGTTATTGAGCTCAAGCAAAAAGTTTACTAATGTTACAGAAAACATTGACTTCTAGTTCAATTTCACAGTTTTGACTGAAAAATATTGGGAACAGTTAAGCATTTTACTTGGCATTAACGTACAAACAAGATAACCTTTTTGTTATTTATGTGAGATGCAGTTCTGAATGTAAACACAAATATTTACTTAGGCTGAAGTTAACAAATGTGCATATTTACAAGGATTTAAAACAACTAGGACTACATTTGTTTTTACAGATAAAAACAAAAAAGATATGTTTTAAATGTTAGTTTTGCAAGATATATTTAGTTTTACTTGTTAAAGGAAAACTATACCCACAAAATGAACACTTAAGCAATAGATAATTTACATAATATTAAGTAGCATATTGAAGAATCTTACCAAACTGGTCTATATATATTTTTTTTAACATCATAACCTGTATTGAAAAGATAATAGGTATGACATGTATTACTGAGAGTGCAACATATGTAGGTTAATTGACATTGTAGCGACTGACATATCTCATTACATCTTCATACCAGTCCTACAAGAATTATACATTGTGGTAATAAAAAAGAAAAACAGAAAAAGGAAATAAAAAGAAAAAACATAAAAGAGTCAACATTGTCTGGAAAACAACAATACAATGGTTTGTTAGCTTTTGTATATAAGAAAAGGTATTTCGAATATGGGTATTGATAGTGACCAATAGCAAGTATACATATTATACTCAATAGATCAATCCGTTCACCGTGCCTAAGAGGTTGGCCACGATCCCCAAACCTTATCAAATTTACTAGGGGATCCTCTTTTAGTGTAGAGGTTAGACATACAGTTAATGTAGTAAAGCATTTGTTCCATCCACATCTGGTGGGTTGAGGGAGCAGCATTTTTCCATTTATGAGTTAGGTATTTGCATGCTTGGAATAGGCTATGACGTACAGTAATTAACTGATCCTTGTTGAATTGGGATTCGTCACAAGAACCCAATATGGCTAATTCAGGGGTTGGGACTAGAGGGGTTCCCAGTACATTTGTTAATGTAGCAAACACTTCTTTCCAGTACTGCTGTATTTTTCTACAATCCCAAAACATATGTTTGAGCATTCCCATCTCTGAGTTACATCTAGTACAGGTAGGGGGGTTCTGGGGATTCATTCTATGTATTCTTACATAATAAAAATAGGAATAGGCCCTGTGCAGAATATACCTCTGACTCATTTTATGATTGACGTTGGGGGATACAAATCCAGGTGCCTCCAAAGCATCTAGCCATTCCTCATCTGTGAGTGTAGGGGTGTATATCTGCCAAGTTCTGAATAGGCTAGCATTGGTTTTATCATATTTACTGGATCGCAAAACTTTATACACATTTGAAATTAGGTGCTGGTTGTCCTGCAATTCCAGTATTCTGCAAAAAGGAGGTTTCCCAATTTTAAACGGGTCAGTAGAATATGCATGTTGAATCTGCCTATATTGCAACCAGTGATTGGCTGGGAATGGTTTAATAGCATTATTATGAAACAGATGGTGCAATAACTTTATTCCTTTACTTTCTCATGCTTGGCCCACCGGTACCAAAGCAAACTCATGAAGTTGCTGATTATGCCAAATAGGAGTATCTGGATGTTTTGATTGATGAGTACATACAACTTGTGCTCACTCCCACACTTTACGGGCTAATTGCATTAGGGGGCATAATTCGGATTTTTCCCTATGTGGTGAGGGTTTTAGAAACTCATGTAACAATGGATTCATCAGATTGGCCACAACATCAAACCATATAGTCCAACTACCCTGCCCTCCCCATCACCCCATTATAACAAAAGAACTTATGGGGCTACTTTTCCCAAAACCAAACTGTAATTTGAGCAAATTGAACCATTACACAGGGTATTAACCCAAAATATGGGGGTGTATTGAAGTGGCGTCTCCTGTGCCATAACACCCTACGGTATATTGTCCAGGGTAACTGTTGTTTTTTATTGTTTCAGACAACCTAATGAAGAATATTATATGGAATAATTCGTTTATTTTTGACTTTTATTGCATATCCACATTTTAGAAATAGAACAGTGCTTTTAAAAGTTCAAGGATTTCTAAAAGTGTTTATAAAAGTACTACAGGCTAGTTGTAAGGATCACCCTGGACAAGAACCAGGGGCCTGCTATATCATACCTTTCAATTGTCCTGTTTTTCACTGGACAGACACGATTTTGACAGATCAGCCCACAGTCAACATTTATCTTTGCTCTCCTGAACTGACACAAGAAAAAGATACAAAGATTCTCAAACATAATTAAATAAGATGCTTTTGACAGAAAGCCCAGAATACTAAGCACCTGTATTTAGATACAAATGTAACTAATAAGATAAGCAGAAACTTCATTACAAAAACTGTAAAAACACATAAAAACATGGCCAGGCCTGGATGTGTGGCAAGGCCACAAAGGCCCGGGCCTAGGGTGGTGAAATTTTAAGGGTGGCATGCCCCCAGCCGCATTCTTAGGATCACTGGAGTCTCAAAGCTCCCCAGTGCTTCTGTGCCTGAGAGTGACAGAGCCAGCGCTAGGACTCCTAGGCCATGGGAGCTGGGGCAGCGCTGAACATTAAATCTGGACCTGAACGTGGTCCTAAAAACCACAGAGATGTGTTCAAACCTTCCATGACCTGTCACATTTTGTAAAATGGTTATGGTATGTAGAGGGTGTGGACCCAAAATGGGCACAGTTACAATGTTTGTGCCACACTACGCACAGCAGATATTTTTGTCCCTCTCTCAATTTTTCAAATGTTGGGAGGTGTGCTATATACTTGCTACTGCTTCTCCTGCATGGGCCAGAGGAGGCAATGGGATGTTGGACTGACTGATTATAGCAATGACACTTTCTCCCTTGTATGTATTCAATTAATTTGCCTCTTAAGCCTGCATCTTCCACACAGTACGTGTTAAGCGTTGTAGTTATTATACAGCACATCAGCTCCTTCACAATTAATTTTGCTTAAAAAGTCAGGATTATATTTTTTCTTTTGCAATTCAATGGCTCTAGCTGTCCTATTTTATATGAGAAGGGCCTAACCCCTGTTTATCATCCTATGTAAATGGTTTATATATTATCTGCTATGTACTGTAATCACATGCCCTATAGTCCACTTTTAACTTTAATTGTTGCACTCATGACTTCAGTGCTGCCTACTTATATATACATTAGTAATGTTTGCCAAGAAACATAAAGTATTCATTTTATATCTTCATTTTAAAGGGGTTCTTCACCTTTAAAGTTAAGGTTTAGTATGTTATAGAATGGCTAATTCTAAGCAACTTTTCAATTGGACTTCATTTCTATAGTTTTTAAATAATTTACTGAACCCATCTTAAAAACAAATGCTCTGTAAGGCTATACATTTATTGAGATTGTTACTTTTTATTACTCATCTTTCTATCTCTCTGCCTCATACTAACAGTTAATTTACAGGTGGACAACCTTTAAGAATCTCTTTCTGGAAATCCAATCGTTTAAAAATGGCTAGCAAAGAAAAAAATCATCTTGCTGAGAATCATAATGGAGGGGAAACTATTTTGTTTTAAGATGTATTTTTTAGTTGTACTATATAACATTTCAGGTATACTACAAAAGAAGACAGGATGTATATTGTCAAAAACAGCTGTTGACCTGTATTGGAGTGCAGCCACAAAACTAGGTCAAAAACAAACTAAACTTAGGATAAAGAAAATGACTTTAGACAAGCTTTTCACAATAAGGAAGCTGAACGTCTTTTATTATAGCATTTAGGACCAAATAACTTGATAGCTACTCTGAGAAGGTTTCCATTCAAAAAGCACTGAGAGTGATGCTGGGTAGAGGCAATGGACATTCCATCATATCACTTTTGTCTTGGCTACTAGGATGCAGGTAGTAATCACTGGAAAAAGGTGCATTCTGTTCTTTTATGGCAATTCTGATGACTGACCTTGATAAATAGTTTCTCTGAAAGTATAGCTAAAAATCTAATTAAATATTGATGCAATATACAGAACAATGTCAATGCTGTATTTTTTCAAGTCAGGGACATGAAGAAAAGAATAGGTAGAATAATTCATAAACCTTGAAAAAAATAAATTATAAAGTTGCATATGGGAGCCAAATGAATTCTGTGCCTTTTTTTGTGGGAGAGAATAAAGAGCAAGCAAAAGTAAGTGTGGAAATATAGCATATACTGTATGCAGATCACAAAAAGCTTTTAGTATGTCACACAAGGACATTAGTAACTGCAACTGTTTTTGTAGTGGTCTGTTTTTTTCTGTGTTGAAATAATATATTTAACTACTGATTTTAGCTTGATATAAAGGTTTCAACCACTTAACGCAATGAAAAAAATAAAGCATATTCTTAGCATTGTTACTAACTTCCATTTATGATGGACAAACTGATCAAATCTGCGAAAGAGAATTTGGGTGAAAAATTAGGAATAATGGGGATTAGTGTCAGGCTCTGCTGGGGTTTGACCCCAAGACTTCCTGGTTGCTTGCCCTATTCACCAGGCCAGGAGAGCAGCCAGCAAGTTCTCATTCCCTTGTCATCTGGATACTGGGCTTTCAACCCAACATACTTATTGGTGGGTTGGGGTTAGCCAATCTGGACTGACCCTGCCCTATATATACAGCCCAGGCTCCTCACAGTAATTGCCTGAGCATAAGCTACTGTTGGAGCACTGTGGCATGACCCTAGCTCCTGCTTCTGTGCTCTTGTCACTCTTACTCTTGTTTACTTCCCTGTCTGGTTTTACGCTTTGTTTCCAGTCCTATTTATTGTTACGCCTAGTTTCCAGTCCTGTCTGGTCTTACTCCTCGTTTCCAGTTCTTTCTGGTCTGACTCTTTGTCTCCAATCCTGTCTGTTCTGACTCCTTGGCTCCAGTCTTGTCTGGTCTGACTCCTTGGCTCCAGTCTTGTTTGGTCTAACTCCTTGGGGCAGATTCACTATAGGGCAAAGAGGCTAACACTAGCAACATTTTACTAACAGCTGTACGCGGCAATTATCTAGTGAACGGAACTGTCGCTGGCATTCTTTGGCACTCTTATCTCCAAACGACTTTTCACTCTAGAGAACGGGCGTATCTCTGCAAAATTCACTAAGATGTGAGTTTTACTCAGCATTACCTCCTTCGTAAGAGTTTCTTCATCACCTCAGACCAGGCGATCTGTTAAAATTAAGCTAGATCTTCCTCAATCTTATGTCAGTTACATCATATCCTGTCTGCTGGGAATGCATTAAAGTTGCAAAAACACTAGTCCTTTTTTAAGTGGGATTGCCTGCAAAAGTCCTAACTATTAAACAATTTTTTTGTGTTAACATTTTTCCCCGGACATTTGAGGGGCATGGAACATTCGTTTTAGGGTGGGCTCATGTGTAGGGCATTAGAGAATCTCTTTTGTCTTTATTCAGGTTCCTTGGACATTTGTAACATTCAATTTAACCTAAGTATCAGTGTGCTAGCAAAGTGAAATAGAACTATAGTATCACTTTGCTTTGAAACGTTTGCACTGCTGAAGTAACTCTAGCGAAAAGTTGCCAGTGTTCAGAGCCTGGGATACAACTTTAAATTTTAGTAGTTGTTTGAATTTGCACCTGGCAAAGTGTTGCGAGCAATTCACCATTAAGTGAATCTACCCTCTTGGCGTCAGTCTGGTCTGAATCCTTAACTTCAGTCATCCTGACCTGGTTCTACAACCACACCGTCCTGTCCCAGAGTCTTTATCCTAGTCCTGATCTGTTTCACTTCTGTCTACAATTTTCCTAGAGAGGGATTGCACACTGAAACCACAGACAAGGTTGATACCATTTACATTGAAGGAAAGGACTATGCAGTCCATATTTGTTGTGTTAGCCATATATATATATAGTGGGTTTGGGAATTGCTCAAACCTTAATTTCTGCTTACACTTGCTGGCAGCTTGTGGGGTTGAGGAGGGGATTGTGAAGATGTAAGGGAGTAAGAGCCAGTTAAGAAAGGGTGGCAACTGGAAGGAATTTGGTTGGGAGGAGGAGGATGAGCTTATTTTGAATAGGTTGATGGTGACCTTCCTCACCTACTCCCTATTCAGCCCAGCCACCTGAAAAGCTGATTTTATTGAAAATCTGAAGCAGTACTGGACATATTTCTTAATTTTGAATTATCACTATCCTATTGTTGTATATGCAAATAAAGATATTTTTGGTTGGATATAAACTTACATATGTTGTGTTCCATGTGAGCTGTCAAGGATAGCATGTCTTTTTTAATATCCTGTATTTCTTCCTTAATAGTTGCTGTTATTTCCTGGAGCATCTCTTTAATATCAGACTTGAAGAGGAGATTGTGCAGGAGTGCAGATCAGACTCCTCGTCTAGATCGCTTTTCAACTCTGACAAATCTCTGTTGGATTCTGCCTCTCCTCTCGTTCCTCGTTCACGGGCGCCATATGGGCACCATCTTAGATTCATTCTGGTCAGCTTTTTTCTTGAGAAAAGAGAAGCAATCTCACTCTGCAGCCGTTGGGAAAGTAATGATAATAGGTGATTTTAATTACTTATAAATTGATTGGAGCAACAGTACTGCCAGGTCAGTCCATGGGAACTGTAATCCGCCCCACCAGTCGGCCTTCTAATCTTACCCCAGACTCGCTGACCGGCGGGTTCAGGTAGAGGAGCCTCCTTGTCAACTACCATTACAGGAACAAGTTTATAAACTTGTTGCATGACAATTTTATGGAACTAGTTATTGAGGAGCCAACCAGAAAAAATGCTAGTGATCTCTAATGCCCCAGAAAATATAGCAAATATTCAAGTAATTGAGCCCCTGTGTAACAGTGATCATAATGTGATCTCATTTAATATCTGGTGTAAAAAACAAATATACACTGGGGCAACAAAAAGCCTGAATTTAAGAAAAGCCAATTTTATCTAATTTTATTTTCAGAGCATAGATTGGGCATTTTGTTTGGGGCTTCTTCTATTATCCAAAAGTCATATAAGAAATATTAACAAGTATTATGCATTCTTGTGTCTTGGGGGCCGATTCACTAACTTCGACTGAAGGATTCGAAGTAAAAAAACTTCGAATTTCGAAGTGTTTTTTAGGCTACTTCGACCATCGAATGGGCTACTTCGACCTTCGACTACGACTACGACGTCGAATCGAAGGATTCGAACTAAAAATCGTTCGACTATTCGAATCTCTTTAAGAAAAAACTTCAACCCCCAGTTCGCCATCTAAAAGCTACCGAAGTCAATGTTAGCCTATGGGGAAGGTCCCCATAGGCTTTCCTAAGTTTTTTTGATCAGAGGATATTCCTTCGATCGTTAGATTTAAATCCTTCGAATCGAACGATTCGAAGGATTTAATCGTTTGATCGAAGGAATAATCCTTCGATCGTTCAATTGAACTTTTTCTGCTGCAGCTGAGCCCTTCTTTCTGCATCTGCAGCTTTTGCCTCCACAGAGAGTCGAGAGGAATGACAGCCCCCTGCTCTCCCGACTTCCTCCACTTAGTGCACTGCCCACACACTTCCTGCTGCGCGATGGTCTGTACTCTGGACCCCCATGACCTCCAGGACCCTATCCAATGACCCTCCTGAAACAAAAACGGTAAGTGCCCATTTTTTTCAAACTTGCATAAACTTACATACACTTGCATACATTAATACATTTACACACATATTTTAGTAAAGATTTCCCTTTTTTTTGTAGACTTCTGCTCCCTTTTGCACACTTATTCACATATATATATCTACACACACACTCAGTCAACTTTTATAAGTGTACACACGTATACACAAGAACTCGCAAAGTTGTTTATTCATTTTACTCTTGCCTTTTGTTTTTCACCCTAAAAACTGTTCAAATGGACGCCGGCGCCGTTTTGCAATTTTCCGCTGTTTTGGGAATTTTGCGGGAAATTCGTGAATTTTTCGGTGAAGCAAAATGCCCCAAATTTGCCCATCACTACGGTCAACCCATCCATCTCCAGAGCATTAAACTGAGTGCTAGAGAAGGCTCATCAAGAGTGATTGGTTTCTCCAACCTCTCTCTCTTTTCCCCTCACTGACCACTGGGCTTCCATGTGCTTTGATTTTGGTTACCCTTCTTCTTCTCCAGAGCATAGAAGAATCTAAACCCATGATTCATATCGCAGAGTAACTGCATGTAGCTTTGCACATAGACACCATGAGCCTGTCGCTGTTCCATGTTACGCAGAATCTCTTTCCTTTGTACATATTCACACTTCTCCAGAACCATATGCAGCTTCTTCTCCAAATTAATAGGGTGCTCTCAAGAAACTTTTTGAGTTCCTCAGCAGGGATTGTTGGGTTAGAAGGATTTGGCACACCTATCAACCTCCTCTTCAATGTTCCTCTCATCCATGAGCTCTTACTGACAATTTCCCCTCTACACCGGAGCCTGGAAAAGGGCTCATATATACATACATAAGTGTGGAAAATGGGGTAATAAAAATACTCTCATTAGTGATTTTGTTAAGGATAATAAGATGATTCCATTGTCAGAGATACAAAAATGCTCGGGTTCCTACCCCGGAGACATATGGGGATATAACCAACTCCATTATTAACACAAAAAATATAGACAAGGGATAGACAAAATAATTAAAAGACCTATAACACTTCACTTACTACAAGCAGCAAAATCACTGATCTCTAAAAGGTGGAAGGCCAGTGAAGCACCTACATATACAGAATGGTTGACCAATATAAAGGAAATCAGGCAGATGTATGAATTATCTCTTATAATCTAGAATAAGAGTAATGCATATTGGAAAACATGGTCTCCCTGGGTAGACTTTAAGTCCCTGAGGTAATACAAGATACTAAGTAGGGACCAAACGACCATACAATCATGGTCCATATTATTGCAAAAACATGGCACATATACAGTTTGATTTTGAATTCTCTTTTCCATGTTTGCCTACACAGTAGTCAGTTATACTTGTGTTATAGAAATGACTTGCTGTCAGTACTTGCTTATCATGTGAGATGTGTTGTGTTATAATGATAATGCTTGCTTCCCTTCAACCTCCCCCTCTTTTATTTCTGTACCCCCCATAGAAACTGCAATAAATAAAGAATATACAATTAAAAATATTAAATTTCCCCTCTAGCTACACCTTCTTATGCCTCCCAGAGCAGGGAAGATAGTTGTGATGTTTTTTTTATTTTCAATTAAAAATAAGTCCCACCTATTATGAAGCATTTTAACAAATTCCTGGTTGTTTTATAGAGCAGCAGGAAAGGGCCAGGGAATATAATTCTTAGGAACTGTTGAAGTGGACACTTCATTAAACATTGGGGTGTGATCTGAAAGATCAACATTTCCTATGTGAATTTTTATAACTCTATTTAAAAGATTATTAGAAGTGAGAATATAAAAATAAAAATCTTTATTAGTTGGGTAAAAAAATCTCCAAGTATAATTTAAGATAGAAACCTTAAAAAATCCTGTAGTAGATTAGATTTTTTTGTAGATATATATTCTTTATTTAGCCAGCAAAAAGGCATTCCTTTTACATTAGACCAACAAAAAGCACGGATGGGAGTTCAAAAATAAGCAGGAAGATAATATCATGATACACGAGTTGTACAGATTATTATTCTCAGTAACAACATACGGTAACTATAATCGGATCCTGCTGTTGCCGAGTTACATATATATGCAATCAAAAATTGAATGTTACAGTACTGGAGAATACCTGTGCAATCCTTACTCAACATGATAACCATTATAATAATTGAGTATTAGGATATGTTATAGGACTAATTCCTCTTGCTGTCTATGAGTAAGCTTTATAAAGTAAAAAGAAAAAGAATAAAAAGAATGTAAAAAATTAGACAAATAAATCAATAAGGAAAAAGAAGAAAAAGGAATGCTCAGTTGTTCCTGTATGCCCTATTACACCACCAAAGATGTTTTACAGTTGAAATACCATAAAGGATCTGCTTATTAAATTAGAAATTATGTCTGAGAAAAGCTGCAGAATGCTCCTAGTCCAGTTAACAGTGAGAATAAGACTCAGATTCCATCAGAATGACCCAAGGGGACCAGGGTTTGACAAATAAATCTTACTTTCCTTGTGTGTGGCTTAACAATGCCTCCATTCTCATAATGGATCCCATTTCTGCCCACCATTCTGTAATTTTGGTGGGGTGGAGGAACCCCAATGTCGGGGAATTACCACCCTAGCAGCACTGAGACAGTACCCAATAAGTGATTTTTTTATGGTTGGTGGGTGAGCCTGGTAGCATAGAAAGTAAGCCTACGGACGTTTCAACCTGTAAGGTCACTCCTGTAAGTGATCTTAATGTTTGAAAGATGGATGTCCAGAAGGGTTTCAGGATTGGGCAATGCCACCAAATATACGGCTTCCCTATTACACCTCCAGCAAAGGTCTGACACTGAAGGATATATTTTATGTAGAATTTCAGGGCACTTATACCATCTAGAAACTATTTTATAATTAGTTTCTTGTGATTTAATTGCTATGGAAAATTTATGAGTTAGGGTGAAACAGGACTCCCATTGTTCCTCGGGGAATTCAGATTGCAATTCCCTCTCCCACTTAATAGCATATCTTGGTAATGCCGACTTTCCTTTTGGGTCTGTTAGCTTATATAATGTAGAGATAGGTGTTTAGCTGGGGATTTGAGTACACATACATTTTCAAATGTGGTGAGAGGGGTGGTTCTCAAAAAGTTGAGAGTTTTTAAAGGACAAGGAAAGGCAAAAAAATAAAATCCCATTTTTACTTTCTTTAATGAAAAAGAAACCTATCTCCAATATACTTTAATTAAAAAATGTGTACCTTTTTATAAAAAATCTGAAGTGGAATTCTCCCTTCATTTACTGCTGTGGATAGGAATTGTCAGAGGGTCCCTAACTGCTGAGCAGGGAAACAATCATACTTATGAACAGCAGGGGGAGCCCCCGCCTTACTTACCAGCCATGCAGAATTCAAGCAGCTTTGTTTATGATGATTCCTAAGCAGCTAAATAGACTATATTCTTTGAATTCCTTCATCAAAGAGGGCAGGGATACAATTGGCTGAGTGACAAAGACCAAGAAATCGTCTGCATACAATGCAATCTTGTGATCAGTACCTTTAATGTTAAGAACAGCGATGTCTAAATTCTGTCGGATAGCCACTGCTAAGTGTTCCATTACTTATGAAAGGGCACCCCTGCCTAGTCCTTTTGCTAATTTTAAGGGGTTCTGATAAGTAACCGTTCATTTTAATCCTGGCCTGGGGTTTATTATAAAGTGCCATAATACGTTGAGTGGCTTTCGGGCCCATTCCTATTTGAGTTAATGATTCCCTTAAAAAGACCCAGCTGACCATGTCAAACGCTTTATCAGCATCTGTCGACAAGGCCAGCAGAGGGATCTTACATCGCCTGGCATGATCTATGATCGATATTGCTTTTAGAGTATTATCTTTTTGCCTCTCTACTGGGAACAAATCCGACTTGGATCACAGCCGATTAAGTGTGGTAGGTGAGTTTTAAATCTTGTGTGGAGAATTATGTGGAGAATTAATGTTGTATAGTTTAGTGTAATATTTATGCATGGCTTTGGCTATTTCTTGGTCTTTGTGAACTATTTGGTCATTATGTGTTTTAATAGCAGGGATGAAAGAGGTTGCTGGACGCTGTTTAGTTGCTTTCGCTAAAAATTTACCGGGCTGATACTGACTTCTTATTTAGTTCCCCTTTTAAAAGTTCTCTCGTTGCAGTAAGTTCTGTCAACGTGTCCCCGCTTAATGTGTTTTTGTGTTTTTTTCCAAGACAGATTTGTGTAGGAAATCAGTGACACGCTGAGAGAAAGCTTAGATACCTGTAAGAACCACCTTTAATGCCTCCCATTTTATCACTGGATGTGAATTAATTTAATTTAATTTCACTTTTAATTTCTGCCAAGCAGTCAATGGGGGTCATTTATAAAGTTCGCGCAGTGCAAAATAGTTCGCAACGGGGGCTTTGCGCTAGATTTCACTTGTACTTAAAGCTAATTGCGGCGCCTTGCTCTTATTCGCAGTTTTGCGATCTGTATTTTGTTTTGCGCGATAGTTGGAAATGTTCGCAGTCCGCACGCTAATTTGCGAGTGCGCACCTTTACTGACCGTATATTGCGAGGTCGCTCTTACATATGCGCGTTGCGCATAACGTGGGTTTTGGACTGTTTCGCTGCGACACTAAAGTAGTGGTGTAATTCAAGCTCTGAATAGCGATGTGTGAATGCGCAAGCGCGCTTTGCGACTTTCATTATTTTACAAGTTCTATTGCTATCAACGTTGTGTTTTTTATTTTGTATGTAGTTCTTACAGTTTCCATTTTTACATGTGTGTGTTAGTTGATGTTTTAATTGTTATAATTATGATAATAATTGATCTATTTTGCATATTCCAGTATAGGATCCCCTATCTGGAAACTCAATATCCAGAAAGATCTGAATGACAGAATGGCTCCCATAGAGGGTCATTTTATCCAAATAATCCACATTTTTAACAATGATTTCCTTTTTCTGTGTCATAATAGTACCTTGCACTTCATCCCAACTAACATATAATTAACCCTTATTGGAAGCAAAACCAGTCTAGTATGGGTCAATTGGCTTTATTTAAAGTTTACCTGAATTTGTAGTAGACTTAAGGTATGAAGATCCAAATTATGGAAATATCCGTTTTCCGGAAATCCCCAGGTCCCGAGCTTTCTGGATAACTGGTCTTATACCTGTACTTTACTAATTACATTACACAAGTATGTTTAGTGCTCCTTCACCAGCTACAAATACATAGTACATGACATATATGTTTTAGATCAGAGATCAGCAACTTAGTTAAACATGTGACCTACTTTTATTTGTAATAAAATATTGCAAATGATTCCAACCTATAAATAACTAATTTTAGTGATGCAATTGTATGCTAAAAGTGACTATTGCAACTCCCTCAGCAGTTTGTTTGCCTACTGTTTTGCATTAGTAGTTTTTATGCATTCAACATTAAACTGCAAGTGTTGAATACAGAATTATGTATTTTTAGCGTGTAAACAAGTAACCACATTTTGCTGGTGACGCACTGGAGTACACTGCCTTACAGGTTGTTGCTTTGCACTTCACCACCATTGTGAAAAATTTGCTTGCCTTTTTTAACTTGCATTAATACATGGAAAACACAAGTAAAATAATCGCCTTTTTGGATGAGATCCCAGAATACTCAGCAATTGGACAAATAATCATATTTGAAACAAGTTTAATTACTTTAATGAAGACATAGCCTTAAATCCATATGCGTTAATTTCCTTTGAGGAGAACACAGCACCCAATTAAACATCTTTGGCCTCCTAACAACAATTTTAAATGCTAACAAACACCCAGAACAAACCCTACTAGGCTTTTGATCCACAGCCAGTGTATGGCACACTCAGGAAACATAGGGCTGGCCAAGTTTGGCATACTCAGGAAGCATAGGGAAGCCATACTACGTTAGGAGACAGGGATAGCTATCATGACCACTGTACTACATACAGTTGACACAGTGCTGGTGCCCTTTCAGCATATTGTATGAGCGTGAGCAGGTGAACAATGTAGTCATTTTAAGTCTGGGTCACAGGTGTCAACAATACAGGGCTTGAACAATAGAGGTGTCACTATTGTGAACAATGCAGGGGGAATTACATGTGTGAAAAAAGATACTACATTACAGACAGTAGTGTGCAATTGAGGTTTAAACAATGCTGGGGCCAGTTTTAACAGTTAAAAAAAATTGTCTATAATCTGTTGACGTACTAGCACACCTTCAGGAGTATCTTCAGGATGGAACTGATCTATGTCTTCCACTTGACTGAGATCCTCTAAACCGTCAATATTCTCATTATGTACAAGGGCAAAATTATGTAATATACAGCAGCAAAAGATGATTAGACACACTTTTTCAGGCCGATAAAACAGTGCACCGCCAGTTTTGTCAAGACAACGGAATCTGCTTTTTAAAATCCCAAATGTTCTCTCTATTATGCATCTTGTTGTTTTGTGGCTTTTATTAAAGCGTTGTTCTGCTCGCGTCTCTGCATTTAACAGTGGTGTTATAAGCCATGGTTTTATTTGATAACCATTGTCCCCTTAAGGAAGAAAAAAATTCATAATTAACAATAGAAAGCAAAATGTAATCAATCATGAATAATGTTTGTACACAATTTGGGCAAATATATAATGTTGTAATGGCATGTTGTTTTCTTTAATGTTTAATGTGGTCATAGCATAAAATGTATTTTGTGTTGTATATGAAAGTTATATAATAATATTAAAAAATAAATACATACATATAATTAAAAAAGTGTAACAATAATAATTTTTAAATAAAAATAACTTATTTAAATGTTGTATTATGGTGAACACAAATAAATGCCTTAAACTGTATCTTACCAAGTAGCCATCCTTCTTGTGCTTCTCCTTGACAAAGTCTGTCGTGTAAGTGTGAGTTTCTAAATATGAAAGAATCATGGCTTGAACCTGGATATTTGGCAACTACATCAAGAATTTTGGTATGTGCATCACAAACCACCTAGGAGAAAGATTTACAACATATGAGTACAACTTTGAACATGGAAGAAAACAACCACATTTACTTCTAAAATACTGTACCTGCACATTAACAGAGTGAAAGCCTTTCCGATTATAATATAGTCTTTCTTTATCAGAAGGTGGTATCAATGCAATGTGTGTGCAGTCTATAGCCCCAATAACATTTGGCATATGAGCCATTGCATAAAAGTCTTCCTTAATTCGACATAAGTTATTGGTGCTCATGTTGTAGTGAAGAAGCTGTGGTGCCAAACTAGTTATCCCTGCTAATACTTGGTTTAAAATTTTGGAAAAAGTAGGCTGGCTACAACCTGATACTGCAGAGACAGTTGTCTGGAAGGATCCAGAGGCCAGAAAATGTAAAGTAGCTAAAAGCTTCCCAATTCCAGAAATTGCATGGTTGCGTTTCGTTTGTGGATCTAAGTATGGTTTCAACTTTGAATGTAAATCTAGAATGGCAGCTCTTCCAAACCGGTAGCGTAGTTTGATTTCCTCATTTGTTAAGTTGTCCAAAATGGTTCTTTTGTTAAATAGTCTGGGTCTGCGAATCACATTTTGTTCCTTTTCCTCATTAGAATGTTGCTGAAAAGCTAATAAAATCTGCAGCTGTGGAGTGAGTGACATTTCGCTGTGCGTGAAAGTTCAGGAAAAAATATTCGCACAAATAAAATAGTTTGTCACCGTGCGAGTGCGCATGCGCACAGGTTATTGAAGAGGTTAAAATAAAACCCCTGCGCATGCGCAGAGTAGTTTGCGAAACATAGGCGGTCTTTACTTTGCAACTAAGTATTCGCAGTATATTTGAGCAGATTTGCAAGCCATCAAATAATTATTATACAAACAAATCCCATATGTCTCAGTAGGCACATATATAAATAACCGTTCTGTAATTAATTTTATTACAAACACAACGGCTTAGGTATCTTAGATTCGCAATGCGAACACAACCGTTCCATTGCGCATATATTTTCGCAATGACGTATTTCCGGTTCCTTCATTTCCGCTTGTTACAACATATGCGTAGAGGCAACATGGCGGATGCATTAGACAGAGCTATTCGCTTCTCCCATGCTGAAGTGATGTTTATGCTGAAACATCTTGCTCAGTTTAAATATAAAAGCACAGAAGGGGATTCCAGTGTCAAGACACGTCGCAAAAAAGAAATCATGGAAAAAGTATCCAAGCTAATGTATGCAAAATTTGGAATACAAAGAACAGTGCTCCAACTTCAGAAAAGGCTGTCTGATGTTAAAAGACGTGGATTTCCAGTGTATGATGAATACATTAACATTATTTTCCAAGGTAAGTAATATTAATATTCAAAATGTAAATACTAATGCTCGGTTGATATGAAAATATGTTCCACAAATACGTAGAATACATTATAAGTAGTGTTTTATAAACTATTTGGGGAAAAAATGTAGAAGTATCATTTCAGTATTGCTTTTTAGCTAAAGTCAAGTAAATTGCATATTATGTGATGCATGTTATTTTTTGGGGGGGGGAATGATTGATAACTATGGTTCTATTATATCATAAAACGCAATAATGTTATTATGTATCAATTTACTCATGAAGTAGCATAACAATATTATAGATGTCACTATATACACTTACGTTTATACTATTAGGGAAGTATAGTGCAACATTTCCAACGTATGAAACTACAAGGAGTATATATTGTTATAAATATTTTTAAAAACACACAGTTTGAAGTTTTAAATGAGGACAGGCATCTCTGGTTAAATGATAAATTAATTACCAACAACAGTTACACAACGGCGTTTATTTTTTTGAAAATTTTTTATTTTATCTAAACGCAACTATAAAATGTACACATTTACAATGTGATAAACTGACTCGTTAATTAAATTTATTTGTCCCAAACAGGAAAATGTTATAAAAAACGACCTCTTAAAAAACAAGTCTCAACTACTGACCGTCAAAATCTAAATTCTGAAGGTAGGTGAAATTTTGGACGATAGTAACAATTTTATTCTTATGTGTTATGCTTTTATTGGGATATCTATTGTTTAGTGCAAGATTCTCCCTTCAATGAAGTGGAGATTGGTCTGGAGAAAATATAAAAAGCAAAAAAAATAAGCACTTCTTTTTATACTAATGTATTGAAAACAAAAGTCTCCAAAAAAACTTCTGTTTAACGGGATACTGTCATGGGAATTTTTTTTTTTTCAAAATGAATCTGTTAATAGTGATGCTCCAGCAGAATTCTGCACTGGAATCCATTTCTCAAAAGAGCAAACAGATTTTTTTATATTCAATTTTGAAATCTGACATGGGGCTAGACATTTTGTCAATTTCCCAGCTGCCCCATGTCATGTGACTTGTGCTCTGATAAACTTCAATCACTCTTTACGGCTGTACTACAAGTTGGAGTGATTATCACCCCCTCCCATTTCCCCCCCAGCAGCCAAACAAAAGAACAATGGGAAGGTAACCAGATAACAGCTCCCTAACACAAGATAACAGCTGCCTGGTAGATCTAAGAACAACACTCATTAGTAAAATCCCATGTCTCACTGAGACACATTCAGTTACATTGAGAAGGAAAAACAGCAGCCTGCCAGAAAGCATTTCTCTCCTGAAGTGCAGGCACAAGTCACATGACATGGGGCAGCAGGGAAATTGACAAAATGTCTAGCCCCATGTCAGATTTCAAAATTGAATATAAAAAAATCTGTTTGCTCTTTTGAGAAATGGATTCCAGTGCAGAATTCTGCTATAGTAGCACTATTAACTGATGCGTTTTGAAAAAAAACATGTTTTCCCATGACAGTATCCCCTTAACGTAAGTTTAAATCACATGAGCCATCAAGCAGTGCCATTGATTGTGGGACAAATATTCACATAGGATATAACCAATGCCAAGCAATACAATTTTTACTTAAAATTTATAAACAACAGTTGGCGGTCTTTTTTAGAAAGGTCAGGCCCCTGGATAGATGAGTTATTGCCACGGATCACATGAGCCATCAAGCAGTGCCATTGATTGTGGGACAAATATTCACATAGGATATAAGCAATGCCAAGCAATACAATTTTTACTTAAAATTTATAAACAACAGTTGGCGGTCTTTTTTAGAAAGGTCAGGCCCCTGGATAGATGAGTTATTGCCACGGCTGTTTCATTGAGCCTTAATATTAAATACCGTATATACTCGTGTATAAGCCGACCCGTGTATAAGCCGAGGTACCTAATTTACCTAAGAAAACTGGAAAAATGTATTGACTCGTGTATAAGCCTAGGGGCCCCATGTCAGATTTCAAAATGTGAATGTGACCCAGCCGAAACAATTGGGGGACACTGGGCAGGTACCTGTTACTGTCTGTGACTGACTGTGTCGCCGACCGGATTTCATGTTTGCTTCCCTCTGCCACCCCTATTTCATGTTTGCTTCCCTCTGCCACTTCCCCCCCATCTGTCGCTCTCCCCACCCTGGCTGCTCTTCCCTCTGTCCTTCCCTCTGTCACCTCTGCTCTTCCCTCTGTCCTTCCCTCTGTCACCTCTGCCCCAGCCGGACTGCCTGTGACTGCCTGTGTCGCCGCCCGGAGCAGGTCCAGGAGCTCCGGGCGGCGCGTCCTTCCCTGCCGGCGTTCGCTTTCAAAATGGCGGCGCCCATGGCCGCCACGTGGGTAGCGGCCGGCGCCGCTACCCACGTGGCGGCCATGGGCGCCGCCATTTTGAAAGCGAACGCCGGCAGGGAAGGACGCGCCGCCCGGAGCTCCTGGACCTGCTCCGGGCGGCGACACAGGCAGTCACAGGCAGTCCGGCTGGGGCAGAGGTGACAGAGGGAAGGACAGAGGGAAGAGCAGAGGTATGACCCGCGTATAAGCCGAGTTTGAGTTTTTCAGCACATTTTGGGTGCTGAAAAACTCGGCTTATACGCGAGTATATACGGTATCTAAGGGAATATTGACCTTAAACATTCTGCATATGTTTTTGGTATATTTTAAATTTTAGATTTAAGAGGTCGAAGTTCATGTGTGTATTGTATGTAGCTACATTTAGGATATCTATTTTACTTTGTGAAGAACTGTGTCTTCATTTTGTGCTTCTGCAACAGCACCCACTTGAACTGCAATCAGTCATTAAACTTTAAATAGTAAAATAAATTAAAATGTAAATGTTTAAAAAAAAAAAGTGTTGTATTAAAAATATTCTAACAATAATTATTTTTATTGCCGAATAGACAAGTCTGATGCACCTTCTACCTCATCTTCTCAAGCAAAAGCTGGAGAACTACTTAATTCCATTAAGGTGATGAAGCGTAAATCTCGTACACCATCGAGACACAGAAATTTGATTGTGCAAAAATGTCATCGTTCAACATGTGTAATGTACCTTAATAAGATTCAAAAGCTTATCTGTGCCATGGGTAAATACTGGCATCATCTGAAAAGGTTGCATTAAGGCATAACATGGCACGTTTTAAATTGAAAAGGTTTATTTTCTATATTGTCATCATAATGTCTATGCTAATTTGTACAACTAAAAAATTTCTTTGTATGTAAATTGTTTAATATGTATCTGAACATTTAGAAAGTACAGCAGTATTTGCACTATTGATACATTATTATTAATATTTGTTAATGGTTTTATATTATATGTAAGTTGAACTAGTAATTGTACTTTAAAATCTCACCATTTGTGCCTTTCCCCATCCACATGTTGATTTATCATGAAGGTTTTGTAGCTAGGTTGAACTACATAAACATTTGCAAACAAGCTCAAATGTTCAGTGCAGCTATTGTACACAGACTAGGGAAGGGTGTAGTTGTCATTCTGTTAATCGTGGTAAAACCACAGCCTGCGGACATCACAGCAAATATGTGTGACAAGGGCCTTCAAAAAACAGTTCAATGTGAAAATACAAACTGTAAATTGATTGTCTGTGCAAAAAAAAAATGTATCTATTATGTTTAGTAAGCTAAAAAAATATGTATAAAGGCTGGAGTGAATGAATATCTTACATAAAAGCCAGAAGACTACTTCCTGCTTTTCAGCTCTATAACTTGAAGGGGGTCACGTGGGACATAAATGTTCAGTGAGTTTGCAATTAATCCCTAGCACGCTGCTCAAATTCATAAGCAACACTTATGACCCATGTGCCCCACCTCAAGTATTTGATTCGTTAATTCCTGGTGACCAGGTTAACCTTTTACTTCTAACCAAGAGAGCTGAAAAGCAGGAAGTAGTGTTCTACCTATTATGTTTCACATCCAGTTACTGCAGCCTTTATACATTACATTTTTACTTCTGCACAGCCAATTTATTTACCTAGTTTTTAGTTTGACACTGAACAATTCGTTTCAGTTAATTTTCTTATAGCGAGCATTCAAGTGACAGTGTTGCACATAATGTTTTATTTTTTCTTGAAAAAATACATTGCATAGATTGCAACCTTGCCTGTGTTTTTTTTTTTATTTTACAACAAATACACATGTTAAAGCAATAGGTGACTAGTGAAAACTGATAAAAACAACAACCAACAAAGTGCAATAGGGTAAGTAACCTTCTCTATATATAATTGAAAATAGACTTGAAACCATTAGAATTTGTTTAGAAAAACGTAATTTGGAATAATCTTTATAATGTCTTCCACAGCCTACACTCATAGCACTTAATATTTCTTAGGTAAAGAAAATTACTATTTAGTTACATAAATAAAAAAAATTTTTTACCATGCACTTTTAATTATGAGTATTTTAACAGTGGAAATCAATGGGCTATTTTTTTAGAATGTATACCATAATACCACAAGCAAACACATACTTCAGCATGTGTGTTTAATATATAACGTTGATAATTCTTTCAATGGTTGCCATTACACTTTGAATATTCTATCATGTGCATATTAATGACTACATAATTGTTTCTATTGCTTTGTTTACACATTTTACAATTAATGTGGATTTAACTGATTACTTGCTTGCTATGTATTAAAATAAATACTTTGTTCAAAATGGGAATTGTGTTGTTTTCTATACTTATCATGAATTATTGTTTGCAAAACTGATATAGATATTTGACGTCACATTTAAAAGTTGGAGTTTACTAACGAGTATATTGATATTATGAGACCTAAAATTTCAAATCACCCTTCACTCTATTTTATTCCTTAATTCTTGGCATAACAAACATATTACCACAAAACGCACAGCAATTGTTGATAATAATTACAATGACACTTTTTTTAAACAAAGTAACATTTATTTGAAAATGTAGTTCAAAAATAAATGGTGATTTTAGAAAGTAACAAAAAATGGTCAGATTGTTTTTTTTTTTCATACCCATGCAAGAAAATCAAGAATGGCCTATCTAATTTCTGTAAATTAGCTAGAAGATACATTTTTAAAAAGTATTTGTTTTCAACAAACAAATAAAAATGTGTAACCATTTATACAAGTTTGATAATAAAATTGGTTAGACATAAAGTAATTTAACCAAAAAAAAATCATGTTTTCAACCAGTTTATATTTACTTTGGTAATTACTATTTCTAAAGTAAACTTTATTTGAATAAAACAAAGCTTGCTATTTTGGACACATACAACTAAACTAAATATATAGAACAAAATAGTCCATTTGAGTGTTTACTGGGGTACAACTGTGTATTTTTACATGTTGTTATTAATTAGGAGGGGATATACTTGAAGGACCTTTGTCTATTAAGAAGGCCTGTACACTATTGGACTAAATATAAATACTTTATTTTGTAATTTTTTTCTTTTTTCTACTAGAGCAATCAAGTAATTCTTTTTTTCCTTTTACTTGACGGAGTGATCGTCTTAAAGGCTTATTCTTATCCAAAAATAGTACATCAACATCAGGCACATTGTCAACAGACAACTTTGTAGTAGTCATGTTCTCATTTGTAACAACATTACTTGATTGAACATTAGTTTCTGCAATTACAGGACACAAAAAAGGATCCTTTTGTAAATCGATACTATCGTCTGCAAGACTGCTAATAGAGCCCTCTTCATTCTCCACAGCAAGCACCAAATGTCGTTCCATTTTTAAAAAATCAAAAAAAGCACTCTCTATTCTACAGACACTCTCTGAAAATTTTTTAAAAATACAATTTTGATCAAGAATTGCCTTAGTTTGTTCTCTCATAAGAGTTAGCATTTCCTCCTGCTTTTCACCGATTTTTTCCTGAATTTTTGAAGTTTCCAGGCACATTTCAAACATTTTTTTCCCCATGGCAGCCTTAGTATCTTTGCTGACTTCTTTTATTGGCAACGCTGTGTTGCTTCTGTTTATTTCTTCTTCACTTTCACAAATTTCAATGGTGTCTTTATGTGGCAAAACATTGTCTACAACAGCTGTCAAAGATTAAAGGAACAAAGTTAGTTTTGATAATCTAGTTGATAAGGTAAGTATGTTGTTTACAAAAACAAACACATTTCCTTTATTTACTTATTACAGGTTTTTGTGCAAAAAATAAACGTGGGTAAGTAGCAGTAACAATATGCACACATGACTTCTACCCATTGAATGGCAGGTGCCTATTTCCTGTCATACAATATACATTTTGAATGATGGCCAAATAAGCTGTATCACTGCAGGCAGAGGTGAACATGTTTTTGGCTACACCTGACATTATGGTCACAAACTTCCATGGACTTAAAAAGAGTTTTACTGAAAAACGATTTACTAATCTCTACTGATATTTACAAAATAATTCCACTCATAGGCTCGTTAATTTGTTTATATATATTATAAACAATATTTACCATATGTAGCAACTGACTTGGGATCACTACTATCCAAAATTGAATCACCCTTCACTAAAATGTCCGGGATTGTTTCTTGAACCTAGTAGACATACAAAAAATTATTTATAATGATTGTATAAATGATTGTATAAATGAAGACTTAAAGTATTATTTGGTCTACCTTTACCACAATATTACAGAAATCAGAAGTTAGTAGACTGGTGCTTTCATTTAATGTATAAGAAATCAACACAAGGAAAAGTAATTTCAATTATAAATATTAGTTTTAAAATATTAATAATTCTATGTCAACATAGATGATATCTTTATATAAACCTAAATATACTTTTTTTATTTTACATACATACATTTTTATGGTACACCCAAACTGGCAATGTGTTCAGCCAAGTACAACATGAATAGCCGTTAATTTACTAAAACAGGCCATATTTTGACCTCATTGTAATTGTGTTTCCTGCGCCTACTTAGAATTCCCACTATAAATGTTTTTATCTTTCAATGGCCAAAATATTATGACAAACATTATAGTTTACCATTTAGATTGATCTTTTAAAACATGTACAGACAAATTATGGCAAAATATTATTTTATTTCATTATCCCAGAAATACTAAAACCAGACATTACTTGGCTCTCAAATTGACTGAGTTGTTTACTTTCTCCATCACCTCCTCCAGTTTTTCGCCTGCTCTTTTCTAATACACTTAATTTGTCCTTTGTGCGCCTAATACAAAACAGACATAGATATTATTAACTGGCTGGTTCTCTCTGCAAGTTCATTTTTAACATTTATAGTATTTACAGACCTACAAGAAAACATAATATTAGTAAAGAATCACATTGTAGACTAGAAATGGAGAATATTGGTTGCTTTACATACCGTCTAATATCTAGCCATCGTTTCTTGAGATGGACTACTGTTCTCTGGCCAACTCCTACTGCACAAACTTTATTTTTAATTCCTTCCCAGATTTGGTTTTTCCTTTGAGTCGATATTTTCCCAGATATAGACCCGTACAGCAATTCATAGTTTTCTGTAATCTAAAAAAAGGAGTTAGTTTTATACAACCCCAATTTAAATTGAAACAAGGAAACTAATAAACATGAAATATGTATAATCATGTATAAATGTTACAGTAATTTATTAGCTTTAATATAAACTTTAACAGCAGCATAGTATATTTTACTATCATATTGTAAAACAAACTGTTTGAACTGCAAGGGTTTAGCATTTCATCACTGATGTTAAACAAAGGAGGGCATGTAGAAGGTATGTGTGTTAGTCAAAATTACAATTAAACGCAATAAGGGTTTTGTGCTGGTATCCCTTATATTGACTAATTAGAGGCAGCACCCTTAAAATAAATTTTTTAATATCAAATTTGTGTACACCTCAAAGGTAAAAACCATTGAGGTGGAAAAATAACAGAAACATTATATATAGTGTAGTACTTATGAGTAAAATGTCAACAAATACACTAAAAGATGTAAGAGCCAATGTCACAACAAAATTTTTTGTTGCATGCCACCTTATTACATATGTTTTTTGTTGAATACAACCCCCTATAAACAAAGGGTATAAAAAAAGTTAGGTATTGCACCCATGGTGTCTAGTTGTAGTTCCACAAAAGGCCACTATCTGATTCTTTGTGAGTTTACCAAGTGATAATAATTACAGGAAGTAAGTTAAAGTAAGCGTTTAAGATTGGTAGTTGTCCTGCTTCCCTTATAATTATTTTGTATACTTAATATGTAAAATTCAGCAACATGTGTGAAAGCATTTAAACAGTTGAAAAAAATCCCTTTAAAAACATTGCAGCGCATCCATCTGTTAATCCGAGTAAGTTTGCATCTCTGCAATGTTCATAAAGGGATTTGAAAATAGAAATGTTTTGGAGTGTCATTTTTACAATTTATTAAAACTCTTAAAACGCTTCCACACATGTTGCTTAATTTTACACACTAAGGATACAAATATATTATGCTAATTAGAACTTTATACTAATATATAAAAGAACAAACCTTCAAAACAAGTTGACTCCACAACCGCAATTATTTTATGTTTTAAACGTCTACTCTTGTAGACCAACTGTTAAATATGTAAGTGTTCCTTGGCCTAGAGTAACTACATAATTTTTGCATCTGCAAAGCATCACTAGAATTATGCTGCAGTTGTGCTATAACTTACCTCTCTTATTAAGACTTCTAGTTCATTATTGGTAAATTTTGCCATTCTTTTTCTATTTTTCTGTTTTCGAAAACCGTCATCCATTTCACATTGTTCGTCATTATCAGATGTTTCATTTTCTGACAGGACCTTAGAACAGGACTTCGATGTAACCTTCTTAAATGCTTCATGAGTACCTTTAGAGCATGAAGGCACCACATTTTTGTCTAATTCGACACTCTCCATATTAATATTACTTTGTACAGGCTGATCATTTGGGACAACAGCATGTGCATTTGCCCTAAGTACAGGTAACAATAATAACAGTTGTTTCCATTCAGATTCAGTCATGGACACCTGTTCTTCAGCCATAGCCATTTTGTGTTAAACGGCAGCGAATTCGCTTAAAATATTTCGCGCCATAAATAATCACATGACTCGTAATGCGAATTACGTCATCACGTAATATGCGAATTGCATATTGAATTTTCGCGGCTGTTTCTAAAACAAAAATTTGTTGAAATAAACAACTGACCCATTTCCACCAAGACACACATTAAAAGAATGTAAATTAGTCTATAAGAAAAACAAATATTGCCAACAAACAGTTAAATGTGCATCTTTTAATTGAGTTTTAATGCGCATTTGTAGAACATGCGCTCGCTATTTGCGACTGGATCTTATGTCAACGCTAAAAATCACAAAAAACGCGCATTTTCTGTAAGATTGTCAATCGCAAACGTATGTCTTTAGTCGCTTTGCGAATATTTATAACGGACATTAGCGAATGCGCAAAACCACATTGCTCTGTGCGTACCATTTGCCCAGCATTTTTAAATATGACTGTGCGTAATAAGCTTTTACGTGCACTGCGAACCATTTTGCACTGCGCGAACTTTATAAATGACCCCCAATGTCTTTAAGAAGGGACTCATTAAGCCTCCAGGTCCAAGGTTTATGAACTTTACCTGGGATAGAAATTGAGGAACATCGGAGCATGATCTGATAAAATTTGCAAGC
Organism: Xenopus laevis; assembly: GCF_017654675.1. Classification (NCBI taxonomy): domain Eukaryota; kingdom Metazoa; phylum Chordata; class Amphibia; order Anura; family Pipidae; genus Xenopus; species Xenopus laevis. Next base: position 50,445,560 of record NC_054383.1, read on the forward strand.
CAATTTTACATTCTGTCACCCATTTCAGTGTGAAATGGGAAAGGAGAAGGTAGTCAATTCTGCTGTATGACTGGTGAACATGTAAAAAATAAGTGTAATCCTTTCAGAAGGATGGCAAACTCTCCAACCATCATCCATATTATGAAACAGCATTTTAATATGTTTTAGTACCTTGTAGGAAAGGGTTGTTTTCCCTGAAGAAGAGTCTAATTTTGTATCAAGAACAAGGTTTAAATCACCTCCCAGTATTATTGTACCTTGAGAAAAACTTTCAACTTTCAACGGTGACTACCGTTTCAAGAAAATTATGTTGATTATAGTTTGGTGCGTAGCAGTTTACCAAAGTAAATAGTTGTCCCGCCACATTTATTTTAAGAAAGATATATCTCCCATGGGAGTCAGTAAATGAGTAGATCAAGGTGTATGAGAATTTTTTATGAAAGGCAATTGCGAATCCTTTGCTTTTGTCTCGGGGTTGTCGCTAAAGTGCCAGTTTTAAAAGTATCTATTTTTGAAATTTGGCCTGTGACCCAGCTTGAAATGAGTTTCTTGTAAGAAAACAATCATAGGATTTTGTTTGTGTAAACCTGTAAAAATTTGTGATCTTTTCATTGGAGAGTTAAATCCACGGACAGATTTTCATTTCATGTCTGACTGTCTGACCTGGATTGGGCAAAAGGAAACAACTGAGCAGTAGAAAGGAGAAAAGAGAGAATAACATTAACCACAATGTTACTAAAACAGAAACTAGTAGGTTTAGAAAACAACTGCAAGCAGTTGTACACAACTTAGTATTACATTCTTTGTTATCGAAATAACATTCTGAGCATTCCTGCCTCAGATCATCCAACCAATGAGGGAGCAGAGGCTGGACCATGGAACTATTTGACCCCCAAAAAGAACAAATATGAACCTTAACTCTGTGTTAACAATTAAGCCATATAGCTAAAGATTAGATTATCGGCAACAACTCGACTGGTAGATATTAATCAAATAAGAAAATAACCACCAACAATATGTCGGACTGTAAGTGATGCAAGTTAAATACTCATAAGAAAGTTTTAGGTATTTTGATTTCTTTTTTTCGGTGGGGTGCCCTGACCGCTTCTTGTAGGCACTAGTGCCTTTTTGAGAAGATCCAGGAAATGAGATCCAGTCCCATGATTCCCAATCAGGGATTTCAATTTGGGGTAGATTAAGGCAGTCTAGGAAGGACGGGACATCTTTTGGGGATCTCACATAGATTGTTTTGCCATTGCTAATAACAATCAGGGCAAAAGGATATCCACACTTGTAATGGACAGTGTTCCTTAAGCAGATCCAAACTGGGTTTAAGTACCTGACATTGACGCAGTGTGTTTCTCGACAAACCTTGATAATCTAATTTTGGTCCCCTCAAAGTCAATTTCACTCGAATCTCTAGCTTTGAGCAGGATCGCTTCCTTCTCCTTATAAAAATGAATTCTACATATAACATCTTTGGGGATGTCTGAAGTAGCACTTCTTGGGCGTAATTCTCTATGGACTCTGTCCATTATAATGGCATAGACATGTTGCTCACCCAAAAGTTTGTTAAACAGTCCTGTTACAGCTGAAGTAAGATTTTGTGACAAGACCATTTCAGGTAGGCCTTTGATCCTGATGTTATTTCTTCTAACACTATTTTCTTGATCGTCTAGTAGATTTTGTAAGTAAAGGGAGCGAGATTCATGAGATTGATATGAGTGTTTTATCAATATGGTTGGTATGTGCGTTATTTGCCTTTACCAACTACTCCAATTAGGCATAACTTTCCCCCATGTGCTCTTTCGGCATTTGTTTAGAGGTATGTGCTGGTTCCCTTGGTTCTCCCTTGTCCCGCAGATGGCATTGTGTAGCACGTTCAGGGGAAGGCGAATTACAAGATGGCGCCCGCCGTTGAGCTTCTCTTCGCACATCAGAACATGAGGCCAAACGTCTCTGGAAAAACTTGGTCTTCCATACCTTTTTTGCCTTTCTTTAGTTTGCCCATTCTGTTTAGGGATGAAGTCGAGTTGTATTCTTTGCTTTGTAATGGCTCTGGAACACACGTCCTCACCCGACCATGTCCAGGCCATGCCCCCCGTAGATTAGATTTTTTAAAAGGATCAGTTCATTTCCAATTGTTTCTTTTAAGGGACCAAATGTGTGGCTTGTTAAGATCACCAGCTAATATAAAATTCGAAAGAGGAAGAGAGGATGCTTGTTGTAACCAAGCAAAATATTAATTGTTTGACCCTTTGGGTGCATAAGCTGAACAAAGATGTCAGACTGTGTCATTTATGAGGACCTCAGTATAAATATGTTTGCCCTGCTCATCTTTAGCTGATTTTAAGATCATCTCATTAGGTTTACGATGAAACAAGTTAGCTACTCCACCTTTTTTATGAAAAGCTAGTCAAAAAAATAACTCTCCTACCCAACAATTTTTCAGTTTATTATTATTACTTCATTAAGATGCATCTCCTGTAAAAAGGCTATTCCACACTTCATAGTTATATACTGTAGTTAAATTAGTTTAAAAAAAGACCAAAGTCCATCAAGTTCAACCCCTCCAAATGAAACCCAGCATCTATACACACACACTGACACTGACCCCTCCATTCCCTCACATAAATTATATATACCCATATCTATACTAACTATAGATTTAAGTATGACAATAACCTTGGATATTATTCTTATGCAAGCAATCATCCAAGCCATTCTTAAAAGCATTAACCGAATCAGTCATCACAACAATACCTGGCAGGGCATTCCACAAACTCACTGACCTCCCTGTGAAGAGCCAACTACACTGCTTCAGATGAAAGTTATTTCCCTTTAGTCCAAATGGGTGGACTCTGGTGCGGTATCCTCTTTATGGGTAAAAAAGTCCCCTGCTATTTGTCTATTATGTCCTCTAATGAGGCCTTACCAAGGGCATATAAAGAGGCAAAATTATGTTTTCATTCCTTAAGTTTATGCCTTTTTTAATGCAAGAAAGTACTTTATTTGCTTTAGTGGTCACAGAATGACACTGCCCAGAATTAGACAACTTGTTATCTACGAAAACCTCCAGATCCTTCCCAATAAAGGAAACTCCAAACACACTGCCATGAGGCGGCACATTTAGCAAAAGTCAAATTTTGAATTCATGTGAGTTTTTAAAAACTTCCCTAAACTCCCATAAATTCAAATTTGACCAATTGAAAGTTATGTAAAAATCTAAGAACTCAGATGAATTAAATTGGCCCGGAAACCTCGAATTGAATTTGATTCTAATTTAAAAATGTTGAATTCGAATTTTCAATTCAATAAATCAGCCCCTTAGTGTATAATTTGCATTTATATTATTTTTGCCAAAGTGCATAACCTTACATTTATCAACATTGAACCTCATTTTCCAGTTTGCTTTCCAGTATTCCAATTTAGTCTTATCACGGCACAATTTCATCAGCAAAAAATACAAAACAGTACTTATAAATATATAAAATAAATAAATAATGGTTTAATCTATTAATGTTCCAGGATATAGTTCAAAAAAAGCTGCCTGATTTTGGAAATTTCCTAGTAGAGATAAGAAATGGTTGACTATTTATCAATAACAACAATTTGGAAAAGTAAAAATCCACTGAGCAAGAAAAAACAACTAAAATATCCTTTAAAAACAAGATGTATTAATTGATACATATTGGAAACTGCAATGAACTATCTCACAGAACGTATATAAATACCATATTTCATATTTGAAGAACTCTTAACCAATACTTAAACAGTAAAATGATAGTAATATAACAATAAACACCAAGAGCTCTGCATTATCGCAGAACAATCAACTCGTAACCTCTTAAGAATAGAGGTTTTTTAACTTTCTCAAGGAGAAACTTTAACAGGATAGAGAAAATATACCCTTACAGGTCCACAAAGAGAGAAGTAAGACAAATCATGTGTCAAAAATCATGTTGTCTTTGCTTGACTGAGAGGTTTGCTTCCTTTGGAGAATAATGAGATCTAGATCTGGATCCTGGCCTGGGTTGAGATAGAGAAGGTTTATGGTCGTTTGAAGTTTTAGACTCACATGACCATTCATGCTTACCAATTATTTGTTCCTTTGGTTGTAAATTCATCCTGGAATCTCAAATACCCTCTTCGGGTACTGATCTCTTGGTGCCCTTCTTATTCTGCAAATATTTATAAAATAATATGCTTATTTCGGATCTTTGAAAATAAGGCAGAGTGTTCAAATTCCTAGTCCAATTAGTTTTACTGTGCATTAAATGTTTTACAGATGAAAATAATGACTCAATGCACAGGTACACACAATTCTTAAAAGTTAATTTTTTTAAAAAATTACATGGTGCCCCACACTAATCAAAATGGCAACAAATTTGGACAAAACAACTCTTTAGACAGTAGAAAAATAACATTTAAAAAGTTTTTATTAAACAAATGTGTGTTATATATAAACTAAGCATGTAAAAAACAGTAAATGTATAGATATATATATAAGTATTTGAGTTATTGCAAAAGTATGCATTGTAAAATGCCTTGAGAAGTGGTTGCTGAATGACCACTCTGTGACTTGAGAACTGCTCCATTTGCACCAAGTAGGCAAGGGGCAGCACAGGGAGGAAGCAGCATTTGCTAAACTTACTTTTTAACAATGTTGCAAAAGTCTATTTCCCCAGCAAAGACAGGTCACCTGCTTGTCTTATATTGTTCCAAAAGTCTGTACGGAACGCATATTAGGACATTGTCAGTGGAAATCCATGTCCTGTATGCGATCTCCTATGCTAGAGAAATGCAACGTTGCCTGCTTTTCCACTCACCCCTCCTCAAACCAGATGCCACACCTCGCTCCTCCCTTCTCAGCTGTCAGGTCCTGCTCCTTACTCCTCAGCCATCTGACCTGGGTCCTCACTCCTCACTCCTCAGCCATATGACCTGGGTCTTTTCTCCTCCCTCCTCAGCCATGCGTCCTAGGTCCTCATTCCTCCCTCCTCAGCCATTTGACCTGGGTCCTCGCTGCTCACTCCTCCCTCCTTAGCCACCCATCCTGGGTTTAAGCTTCTCCCTCCTCAGTCGTCAGCTGTAGCTCAAATTTGGCTGCTGCAATTAAAAAACTTAAAATGCCTATTGGCTAAAACACATGGCAAAAACAAGTAACTATAATCAGGGCGCAGGGCTCAATATGTGCACCATGAGGAGTGAGGAGCAAAAGCTAGTGCACTTGCCCCCCCTCAGGTGCAAAAAGGTAAGCGTACGGGGGAGGGTGCGGCAGCAACTACTGCTGCCTCGGGCAGAATCTAGGATAACCCCAGATGGTGTGATAGTGGAATTGTTAGCTATGATGGATACTTCCAGGATGTTAGTTGGAAGGAAGAGAACCATTTCCATTTTAGAGAGGTTTAATTTAAGGTAACGATGCAACATCCAAGCAGAGATAGCGGACAGGCAAGAGGAGACCCACGTTAGGAGTTCTGGGTTGAGATCAGGAGAGGAGAGATAGCTCTGAGTGTTATCAGCATAAGCCCAAGTGAATGGAAGGACTGAAGAAGAAGAGGATGGTCTACCTACAGTGTCAAATGCAGCAGAGAGATGAAGTAGTATTAATAGTGAGAAGTGATTGTTGGCTCTAGCTGTTAAAAGGTCGTGATGTTAGTCGAGTTAGAGCAGTTTAAGTGGAGTGTTGTTGCTTAAAAACAGATTGTAGGGGTCCAGCAGGTTATTGTCAGAGAGGAATGAGGTAAGTCTGTTGTAGACTAGGCACTCAAGTAGTTTAGAGATGAAAGGTAGCGGAGTGATAGGCCGGAGGTTATCAAGATTGGGGTTCTCAAGATAGGAGGGATCAAGAGAGGGGTTTTTTTTCAGAATGGGGGTGACAAGCGCATGTTTTAGTTGAGAAAGAAAAAGATTCCCTTTGAGTGAGAGATTAAATAAATGCATTAAGGCTTTGATTAGACAGGGATTGGCATTGTGGAGAAGTTTTGAAGGAATAGGACCAAGCGGGCAGGTGGTAAGGTGAGAGGAGGCCAACAGTTTTGAGACTTCCTCATCAGTGACAGGGGTGAAGGAACACAGGAGAGACTGGGTAGTGTGGAGGGAAGGTGATGGAAGTCTAGGGGGTTGAGTAGTGTAATGTCACTTCTGACAATGTCAATTTTATTTTTGAAGTGCTCAGCACTAACTTGAGCAGAGACAGATGGGCATGGAGGGGGTGGAGAATGGAAAAGAAGAGTGTTGAAGGTGGAGAAAAGTTGTGCCTTTTTTTTAGAAAGGGAGTTAATGAGTGAAGTAAAGTATGTTTGTTTGGCTTGGGAAAGGATGGTGTTATAGGAGTGTAGGGCAGATTTGTAGCTCCAAAAGTCTGATTCTAAGCGGGATTTGCGCCAGCGACGCTCAAGTGCACGTGAGTGTCTTTGAAGCACTTTTATATGAGCAGTATGCCAAGGTTGAAGTGGTTTGGGTCTAGCACATTTAGGTTTTGCAGGAGCAAGCTCATTAAAGGCAGTGGTGATTGTGCTGTAGTAGACAGAGGTAGCCACATTAGGACAAGAGATAGCTGAGATATTAGAGTGAAGAAAGTCAAAGGAAGAAGATAGATGCAACGCGTCTAGAGCTTACAAGTTGCGGTAAGTACAGGTTTGGCTAATAGCAGGGGGTGAGGAGGGAGTTAGTGAGAGTTGATGGGAAACAGTGAGTTTGTAAAATTGGTAGTTGAACAGAGTCTGGTAAATAAGATCCAGAGCGTTTCCATTGTACCTGGTTGTAAGGTGAAGACAACATAAGTAAAGTGTCTTTTAAGATGTAGATTGTCCTTAGCTGTGTTTTTTTCTAGGTGTCATATCCCTTAGTTAAAGTCATATCTGGACATAAAGCTCCTGTCTCTGTTCAGGCCACATTCTAGGGTGTTAAACTCTCTCATGAGTTTGAATTCCCACTACTTTCGCTCCTGTTGTGTCTTGAAGTTACCCTTTAAAACTGTGACACGTAGATCTTTGATGCTGTGGGTATTGCTGCAGAAGTGTGCTGCCACTGGGGCATCTGTGTTGCCATCCATTGGCGCAGTGCTTGTCCTGTTTCTCCCACATAGAGCCCTGTAGTGGGGCATTTCAAACACATTATTAGGTATACCACGGTGTTTGATTTATGTGCACAGGTTTCACACCTTTTTTTGCAGCCAGGGAGATGTGCCATTTTGTGCATGACCTTGTAGAGATCTACATACAATAATTTATTTTAGATTTGGGGCTGTCTGTATGCTAGGAGTGGAGGTTCTGGAAATATATTGTGCAGCCTCTTGTCATTAAGGAGTATTGGTTGTAGTTCCATTATGATTTTGCGTAGGGGCTCTCTATAAGGCCCTGCAGAAAATGGCAAATACCAATACCGCACTGTCAACAGGAACACCAGATAAAAGGTTCATTTACCTGCAAATCAAGCATGTGGGAGCAACAGGACAAGCACTGCACCAAGGGTTGAACTCTCAACATCAAGCATGGCAAGATGCCCCAATGGCAGCAATACCCACAGCATCAAAGATCTTACGGGGGAATGTAATAAAAATTGCTAACAGAAAAACTATTCGCAATGCGAAAAGTTATGCCTTTGCGCAAACAAATTTAGCTTTGTGCGAATATAATATAGCTTTTGCGAGCCAGGAAACTGTTTAGCGACCACTTCCGACAGTGAAAGACCGTTTGCGAATTTTATAGTTTGCGCCAATGCGCAGTCAATGTAATAAAACTTCTTACTTAAAAAGTCGTTATGTTTGCTCCAAAAGATTACGACACCTTCAAGCACTTCTTATGAGTGCGCAATTAAAATTCGCAATGCGATAACAGTTTAAGGAACAATATTACATTGCGAGATGAGGATTTTTAGTCTTATTGGTGCGAATTGTTTTGCTCTTTGCGACTTTTATTACATTTCCCTGCTTGTGTCTTAGTTTTAAAGGGTAACTTCAAGACACAACAGGAGTGGAAGGAGTTGGAATTAAAACTCATGAGAAAGTTTAACACCCTAGAATGTGGCCTGAACAGAGACAGGAGTTTTATGTCCAGATATGACTTTAACAAAGGCATGTGACACCTAGGGATGTAGCGAACCGCCGATAATGTGTTCGCGAACGCCGTTCGCGAACACCGGCAAAAAATGCGAACAGTTGGCGAACAGTTCGGGAACTTCGAACATCCGAAAATCGTTCGATTCGAACGATCGAAGGATTTTAATCGTTCGATCGAACGATTTTCGTTCGAATCGAACGAAAATCGTTCGATTTTAGCGACCGAATGGTCGAATGGTCGAACGATTTTGACGCGAACGCCTATTGGCGAACGTCGCGCGACGTTCGCGAACTTGCGGCGGACGCGAACAGCCGATGTTCGCGCGAACAAGTTCGCCGCAGAACAGTCCGCGACATCCCTAGTGACACCTAGAAAAAAACACAGCTAAGGACAATCTACATGTTAAAAGACACTTTACTTAAGTTGACTTCACCTCACAACAAGGTGCTGATTGTATCTTTATAGGTCCCTGGTAAGGCCTCACCTGGAGTATGCAGTTTTGGGCTACAGTCCTTAAAAGGGATAAATAAGCTGGAGAGAGTGCAGAGATGTTTAACCAAACTGGATAGAGGGATGGAAGACTTAAATTACGATGGTAGACTGTCAGGGTTGGGGATGTTTTCTCTGGAAAAAAGATGCTTGCGACGGGACATGTGTGCTGTCCCAGTAGTAAAGTTTGTGGTGTGTAAAATATGTATATGTCTATGCTTATATGCTTACCCATTATTACGCTGCCACCTAGTGACCAAAGCTATACAACAGGCTCTGTATTTCTTTGTTTGTAAACCCTCCTATTCTTTCCTCATGTGTGATGTCAGTTCCTCCCGTCATGCTTTGTTTTCCTGCATTCCATGAGAGAGGAGCTATAGCTCAGAGGTTAAGAAAGAAATATTCTTTTTGACCTGCAGCACTTATACATCCACTGCTATATTTGTCCATCCAGCTCAAATAAAGCACCTTTGTGGATTCCAATTGTCTGGTGAGTTCAGCTATCTGCCAAATATTGCCCTCAGTGGTTGTTACAGCTCCATACAGATCCAGCAGGTAGATCTCATGGGGATATCAGACATTATAACAGCAATTGGAGTCAGAATAACATGATTACACTTTACAAGTACATTAGAGGAAATTATATACAATTAGCAAGGAACCTTTTAACCCATACAGAGAATCATGGCACCAGAGGTCACCCCTGCAGACTAGAGGAAAATAACTTTCAATTGAAGTAACATAGGTGGTTCTTCACAGTGAGGTTGTGGAATGCCTTGCCTGGGTGTTGTTATAATGGCTGGTTCTGTTAATGCTTTTAACCCTTTAAGTGCCTGTAGAATTTCACATTTTGGTTACGCAAAATGCCAAACATTTTTAAAACATTTTGTGCTCTCTCACTTTCGGGGCATTTTCTGATACCTATAGTTTACCTAGGAAAACTATACATTGCTTTTTTTCAGGAGAAACTGAACTTTCTAAATCTGGCTGAGTTTTCATGTATTTCCACCTCTGCAAAAAGATATATAGCGCTAAATACCTAAAAAATTAAAAAATCCTATTTTTCACAATATATGAATAAATACCAGAAAAATATGTCATTTTACCAAATGATTTGGAAAGCCTCATGTCTCTCAAATCTACCAATACCAGATATGCATAGTTTTAGGGAGATTTAGGACTTCTGTACAGCAAAAACTCCCGGCAGTATGTTACCGAATTTTGAAAGCACTAAGGCAGAAAATGGCATACTTTCGATTTGAAGGCCAAAAAATCCTGAAACAGTAGGTTTACCCCAGAAAACCATATATTTTTGAAAAGTACACATTTCACTGATTTCAACATGGGTAAATATGTCTCTCTACTCCTAACTACCAAACATCAAAGCTTGTCTGAACATAGTGGTTTTTATAAAAAAAAAAAAAAAAAATTCTGAAAAATCACTTCAAAGGTTTTTTATTTGCTGCTCCACATATCCCACACTGTAAAACACAGAAATATATGTTTACTCCCCAAAACCAGATATTTTTGGAAAGTACACTTTCTACAGAATCTAAAATGGGTACCAATGCCTTTCTGCTTCAAACTACTGAGTCACAAGGCTTTCCCAACATTGGTGGTTTTGGTGAAATATCTGAAAATTGCCTCAAAGCTTCAACTTTCCAGCATCATATTCTCCATATATCATTATCCACATAAAGCATACTAAATATGACTGCTGGGGGTCTACTTAACAGTTTGATGCCCAATATGCATAGATTTACCAAGCTATGTGGCCCTAGAAAACCATATATTTTCTGAAAGTACACATTCTGACAAATCTAAAGCAGGTAATTACATCTTTGTACTGCAAACTACCAAACTGCAAAGCTATGCTAAACATAAAAATTTTAATGAAATTGCTGAAAATTGTCACAAAGCTTGCATTTTACCCCATTATATACCCCACATTTCGTAGTCTACCAGCATAAAGTATCCTAAATACGAACAGCAGGGATCTACTAAACAAGTTGATGCCCAATATGCATAGATCCTTGGGTATTGGTTTGGTTAATGGGTTGATACCCTGATATTGAGTTCATCAAAAGGTGATATTTCACATCAACGTGTTTAGTATGCTGTCTCACCTTTTCTGTTTGTGACAACTTAATATGTCCTTTATTGTCTTTCAAGAGTAGGGTTGGTTTGTGTATGTCTATTCCCAAATCCATCAAGCGTTCATGTAACAGATTACTTCTTGATAAGCTTGTGCTGCAGCAATATATTCATCTTCTATTGATGAAAGGGCTACTGTTGCTTGTTTTATACTGGCCTAGAATACAGTGCCTTTTCCAAGTGGAAATAAAAATGCTGTAGTTGACTTGCAGCCTTTCACATCACCTGCCCATTCTACATAACCAGTTAACTTTGTTATGTGTACTGCTGGCAATTTCAACTTTTCTATTGATAGTTCCTTTCATGTATTTTATGATGCGATTTACCACATTTCAATCATTATGTGATGGAGTTGCAATCTTAGTGCAATGTCTGGTCTTGTCACTGTGGCTATGAACAACAATTTGCTAATAAACTTTCGATATTGGTGGTTGTCTATCAACAATCTTTCACTATTCTCTCCTTTCACAAAACCATGTGGTTGCTCCATGCATAGGTCATCAATTTCACCACATCTAGGTGTCTTACTTGCATACCTTTGCTGGCTTCCAGCCAGTTGTATGTTTCACTACTTAAGCAAAAGTTTCATAATCCTGACCAAATTTTTGCAGTGACTAATCTATCTTTTTTAACGCTCAACTTCTCTATTTTCATTGTATTTCACTTTAACTATCCACTTACTGTAGCAAAAAACAGAAAGATGGGCACAGCAGTGCAATATTTCAGTGTACAGAAAAAAACACAGGCAATACAACAATTTGAGAATACATATGCACTGCATGAAATTTATAAATGACTCCCACTAAGTTTATCCAGTGTTTCATTTTTGTGCTTCATTAGAAATACTTTTGTGTATCTGTAGTACGGTCACAAAATACTTGTTTCCAGCTGGAGTCTGTGCTCTCATTGGTCCACACACATCACTGTGAATCAACTCTATGGGTCATATTTATTATGTTGTATGAAATGAAATTCACACAGAAAACTGTGTAAAATAAATGGCTAATTTATAAAGGTGTGTTTAACTTTATGCCATGCAAACACCAGATTTGCCACCGTTATTTTACATTGCTTCCGACTGAAATCACTCTGAGAAAAAACATAAAAGTGTGGTGTATTATCCCACTGTTTTTTATTCAGCACAATAAATATGCCCCTAAGGCTTTACTTGTCCTGCTCCAAATTGCTTTAGGTAGTGGTTACCTTTGTTTTGATACAGCAGATGCAGTTCATGATTATATTGCATGGTGGTATATCCATATCAGAACTCATATTTCCTTTAAAACGGAGCACCCTGCGTCTGCTAATCACAGATGGGAGGCTGTCCTCTAATTCCAGAACATACAGCACATCTTTTACATGGATATTATGTTTTTATCTTGGGCTTGTGACACAGTTCACACATAGTTACATAGTTACATAGTTGAATTGGGCAAAGTCCATCAAGTTCAACCCCTCCAAATGAAAACCCAGCATCCATACACACACCCCTCCCTACTTTTAATTAAATTCTATATACCCATAACTATACTAACTATAGAGCTTAGTATCACAATAGCCTTTGATATTATGTCTGTCCAAAAAATCACCCAAGCTATTCTTAAAGGCATTAACTGAATCAGCCATCACAACATCACCCGGCAGTGCATTCGACAACCTCACTGTCTTGACTGTGAAGAATCCCCTACGTTGCTTCAAATGAAAGTTCTTTTCTTCTAGTCTAAAGGGGTGGCCTCTGGTACCACTTTATGGGTAAAAAGGTCCCCTGCTATTTGTCTATAATGTCCTCTAATGTACTTGTAAAGTGTAATCATGTCCCCTCGCAAGCACCTTTTTTCCAGAGAAAACAACCCCAACCTTGACAGTCTACCCTCATAATTTAAGTCTTCCATCCCTCTAACCAATTTAGTTGCACGTCTCTGCACTCTCTCCAGCTTATTTATATCCCTCTTAAGGACTGGAGTCCAAAACTGCTCTGCATACTCCAGATGAGGCCTCACAAGGGACCTATAAAGAGGCATAATTATGTTTTCATCCCTTGAGTTAATGCCCTTTTTTATGCAAGACAGAACTTTATTTGCTTTAGTAGCCACAGAATGACACTGCTCAGAATTAGACAACTTGTTATCTACAAAGACCCCTAGATCCTTCTCATTTAAGGAAACTCCCAACACACTGCCATTTAGTGTATAACTTGCATTTATATTATTTTTGCCAAAGTGTATAACCTTGCATTTATCAACATTGAACCTCATTTTCCAGTTTGCTGCCCAGTTTTCCAATTTAGACAAATCACTCTGCAAAGTGGCAGCATCCTGTATGGAACCTATAGTTCTGCACAATTTAGTATCATCTGCAAAAATAGAAACAGTACTTTCAATGGCCACCTCCAGGTCATTAATAAACAAGTTGAAAAGCAAGGGACCTAGTACAGAGCCCTGCGGTACTCCACTAACAACACTGGTCCAATTAGAAAATGTCCCATTTACCACCACTCTTTGTAGTCTATCTTTTAGCCAGTTCTCTATTCAGGTACAAATACTATGTTCCAGGCCAACATTCCTTAATTTAACCAGTAATTTTTTGTGTGGCACTGTTTCAGATGCTTTAGCAAAGTCTAAGTAAATCACACTCACTGCCATCCCAGAATCGAGGTCTCTACTTACCTTCTCATAAAAAGAAATTAAGTTAGTCTGGCAAGATCTATTATGCATAAAACCATGCTGGCACAAACTCATAGTATTATGATTTGCTATGAAGTCCAGTATTTTATCCTTTATTAACCCTTCGAAAAGCTTTCCTACCACTGATGTCAGACTAACTGGCCAATAGTTTTGAGGCTGAGAACGGGGTCCTTTTTTGAATAGAGGCACCACATTAGCAATTCGCCAGTCTCTCGGCACTATGCCAGATCTCAATGAATCCTGAAAAATTAAGTAAAGAGGTTTGGCAATAACAGAGCTAAGCTCACTAATTACCCTGGAATGAATACCATCTGGCCCCAGACCTTTGTTACTCTTAACATGTTCTAGTCTCTTTTGAATTTCTTCATGTGTGAACCATGCATCATTAGTTGTATTACTAGAATTGGGACTATTAAGAAGGAAACCTTTACTTACTGGTTCCTCATTTGTGTAGACAGATGAAAAATATGAGTTCAGAATCTGCGCTTTTATTTTGTTTTCATCAACCAGCTGACCCCCCTCTGATAGTAAGTGTCCCACCCCTTCCTGCTTAATTTTTTTTACTATTAACATATTTAAAAAATAATTCTGGAATTTTTTTACTGCTTGCTGCAATATCCTTTTCTATATCAATTTTAGCTTGCCTTATAGCTTCTTTGCATGATTTATTGGCCTCCTTGTACCTTATAAATGATTTGGCTGTCCCAGCTAACTTGAAAGCCTTAAAAGCACGTCTTTTCTTACCCACCTCAACACCAACGCTTCTATTGAACCAAAAAGGTATAGCTTTGCAACGACGTTCCTTGCTTACAAGTGGAATATACTGACAAGTATATTTATTGAGCAGCATTTTAAAGACTTCCCATTTTTGTTCTGTGTTTAACCCTGTGAAAAGCATTTCCCACTTAATATGTTGCAGAGATGCCCTTATACTTTCAAAGTTTGCATGTCTGAAATTTAGTGTTTTAGATACTCTCTTATAGAATTGCTTCTGCAACAGAATCTCAAAGGAGACCATGTTATGACCACTATTCCCTAAATGCTCACCCACACAAATGTTAAAAATGAGTTCAGTATTATTAGTTATTACAAGGTTCAAAAGAGAGTTATTCCTAGTAGGTTCTTGAACGAGCTGGAATAAAAAGTTGTCATTCAGCATATTTACAAACCTACTAGCTTTTTCTGTCTTAGCAACCCCATTACCCCAGTCAATGTCTGGATAATTGAAGTCACCCATAGCAACAACTTGACCCAGCTGTGAAGCCGCTTGTATCTGCAAGAGTAGCTGGGCTTCATACTCGACACTTATACGAGGTGGCTTATAGCATACACCAATGATAATTCTTTTTGTTACCTTTTGCCCAGTCAAAATCTCTACCCAGAGTGATTCTACACCCTCACCAGTGCCAGCTATTGTTATTTCTTTAGCGCATGGCTTTAATCCCACCAGGTCTCAGTGATACCAATTATATCATAATTTTTAGAGCATGCAATTAATTCTAGGTGTCCCATTTTACCTGACAAACTCCGTGCATTTGCTACGATACAGCGTACACAACCTTGACCAATTCCTTTCACAGTGATACTGTCCCCAATTGCAAGGGACACTTTCTCATTTGTATCATAGTCTATTTTATCAAAGAAATGCTTATCACTTTTCATGTGACTCATTGATCCTGAGTCAATAGACCAATTTGATGAGCAGTTAACTTGAGTAAGCTTGAAACATTCACTCCACTGTGTATCTATATTATCTAGATATGCAACAACTTTGCAATTTCTTTTGCTGGCTTTGCCACTGCATTTTTTCATATAGAGCAGTATTTCAATGTCCTGGCTCAGCTCTGTGCTTCTGCTTTTACAATTTTTCCAGTTGTTTCTGGTGCTATAGTCTCTGTAGGGGAGAAGAGAAATCCTTCCCCTGCTTTTCTGTCTGTGACATCATTCAGCCCAGTAACAGGCTGGAGAGCGACCTGATTGGCTGGACACCGCAGTGCATCCTGGGAGGAGAGGGTGTGCCAGACTGTGAAGCTGTGTGTGTAGGCCCTGCTGGATCTGTGTGTGTAGGCCGCTAAAGCTTCAGAGGAGGAAAGTGCCATTTGAGAAGAGTTTCCACTGTGATCTGCCTCTGAGAGAGATTGCTGAATAAATCCCTTGAAGAGAGGATTTGCCACAGTACTGAGCCTAACAGGAAGACAGGCCTTGTGTGATTTTGCCTGCTACGTGGGAAGCTGCTATTTTCCAAGGGAAAAGGTACTCTGGGGAAAGGTAGCGCTACCAGGGGAATAAGAGCTCTGGGGAAAGGGACATTGCAATTTGAACTGTGTGCTTTTAACCCTTCCAGACAAGTGGGACTGTGATACTATAAGAACTGTGTTTGAACCGATAGTTAAAACCTAATAGGGATTTAGGTGGTGTCCCTTATATTCCCATACAGGCGTGACTTGTGTATTAGTTACTACTTTACAGTTTATATAAAGTTAAATATTGTTATCCGCAAAGTGTGTGTTTATTATTTCCTAGGGGATTCCTCTGAGGTAAGTTCCTCAGTGCTCCCTAGGTGGAGGCACTGCGCTGTGATTCCTAGTTCCCAGTACTTTTCGACTTGCAAAAGGGACTCAGGGCCCCTGAATTGCCAAGGAAGCTATTATTTAAAGGGACAGTAACCAAAATAGCGTTACATTGGAGGCACTGCTGAGATGTCGACTGGGAAGCTGGGGATGTTTGATGAAAATATGTCTGCCTTTGAAACTCCACAAAGTGTTCGCCAATGGTGTACTGCATTGGGACTTAACCCCCGAAAGGTTGCCGCTGTTGGGCCCATGGTGCTCAGAGTGAAGGAAGAATTTATTTATCAAGTTCTGGATGGGGAACAGATTTTTTACCGCCCAAGGGTGGCTGCGTCACGGCGGGATTCTGCCGGGGTCCTGTTGAATGTTCTTATAGACAGCCCCAGAGAGATAGATCGTGACCGTGTTCCCCCTGATATTGATGCTGAAAGTGAAGGGCCCTGGAAGATTGTTCTGCCTGATATGTCTGATGACGCAGATGAGTTAACTTCCCAGGGTGATGCCCTTACTACCCAGTATGCAGTGAAGGCACCGGAGAGTGTGCAACTGAACAAGACGTTGTTTGATTCGCCAGCTGAAAAGAGTCACATAAAGAGATGTCCATCCTGTGAGAGCGTGGTCTCCAAGGGGAGTCGCCATAGTTCTGGTGGCCGGCTGGATACCCCAGAGATTGTGAGCGCGCTGGGACAACTTACTGACCAACTGACACAGCTAGCCTGGAATGGTAATTTTAAGAGACTTAAAGTGTTTTCAGGTACCAATCCTGTACCCTCAGGTGAAGAGTCCTTTGAGTGTTGGAGAGACTCCACTGTTGTGTCCGTGAGAGATTGGACTGGCCCGAGACTACTATGAGAAGGAAGATCCTTGAAAGTCTTCGCAGCCCTGCCGTGGATGTTGTTAAGTCCTATATGGTCGGTCACCCCGATGCTACTTCGGGTGATCTGATTGAAGTCCTGGAGGTGACGTTTGGCCCTGTAGAGAGTGCTACAGAGATGCTCTATCGCTTCCACTCTACCGTCCAGAAAGAGAAGGAAGATTTGTCTGCTTATCTTGTGCGGCTAGAACAAGGCCTGAGACTGCTAGTGAGCCGTGGTGCAATTACAGACAGTGAAATGGATCCTCTGAGAATTCGCCAATTGAAGAGAGGGACCCTGAATAGTGACCCTGTTGCCATGACAATTAGAGCACACTACCAGGATAAGCTCCCCCCTGGGTACATTGCTCTGATGGAGAGAGTGCGGCGAGAAGAGGCGGATGCCTATGTGAGGGTCAGACGAAGTCCCACTTCAGGGCATACAGAGAAATCCACTGCTGATGCTAAACTGTTGGAGGAAAACAAGAAGCTTCGCAAAGAGTTGGAGGAGTTAAAAGCTCAACTGTCTGAGAGAGCCAAACCCCCAGCTGAAACTAAGAGAGTTCCTACGTGTTACCGGTGTGGAAAGCTTGGCCACATCCAGTCAAACTGCCCAGTTCCTGATGAAGGTGAAACCCAATCTGCACTGTGTAAAGTACGCCGTAGGCGTAGAAGATTCCATGGGAGATGTTACAAGTGCCAAGTGATGGGTCATCAGGCCCGAAGTTGTAAGACTTACAAAATTTCCACCATACAGAAGTCTTATTATGAGCCTTCTGTCTGTGAGAGTGACTCCCCTGAAGAGGATAGGGTGTTGAGTCGAGAGAAGACTACTGTGGAGAACCCTATTGGCATGAAGGTGGCCCCTGAAACCTTTGATACCCCCGATAGATCTAAAGTACTGGGTCTGGGTGAGCGCAGGTCTCCAGGTAAGGCCAATGTTAGGGTCCCAGGTAACAATAGTGATAAAGACATTTTTGACTGTTTTGCTGTCCAGGCATGCCAGGGCATACGGCAAGCGAGGACGTTGCCGATTTGTCCAAGGGGAGAATGTAGGGGAGAAGAGAAATCCTTCCCCTGCTTTTCTGTCTGTGACATCATTCAGCCCAGTAACAGGCTGGAGAGCGACCTGATTGGCTGGACACCGCAGTGCATCCTGGGAGGAGAGGGTGTGCCAGACTGTGAAGCTGTGTGTGTAGGCCCTGCTGGATCTGTGTGTGTAGGCCGCTAAAGCTTCAGAGGAGGAAAGTGCCATTTGAGAAGAGTTTCCACTGTGATCTGCCTCTGAGAGAGATTGCTGAATAAATCCCTTGAAGAGAGGATTTGCCACAGTACTGAGCCTAACAGGAAGACAGGCCTTGTGTGATTTTGCCTGCTACGTGGGAAGCTGCTATTTTCCAAGGGAAAAGGTACTCTGGGGAAAGGTAGCGCTACCAGGGGAATAAGAGCTCTGGGGAAAGGGACATTGCAATTTGAACTGTGTGCTTTTAACCCTTCCAGACAAGTGGGACTGTGATACTATAAGAACTGTGTTTGAACCGATAGTTAAAACCTAATAGGGATTTAGGTGGTGTCCCTTATATTCCCATACAGGCGTGACTTGTGTATTAGTTACTACTTTACAGTTTATATAAAGTTAAATATTGTTATCCGCAAAGTGTGTGTTTATTATTTCCTAGGGGATTCCTCTGAGGTAAGTTCCTCAGTGCTCCCTAGGTGGAGGCACTGCGCTGTGATTCCTAGTTCCCAGTACTTTTCGACTTGCAAAAGGGACTCAGGGCCCCTGAATTGCCAAGGAAGCTATTATTTAAAGGGACAGTAACCAAAATAGCGTTACATCTCTTTTATAGCTCTGTTTTCCTTTTTGCGATTATATTCATCAAGTAATTTGCCTTTAACATATTCTAAAATTATTGCTGATTCTGGTCTGACTTCTGGCATTTATGAAAATGCTATATGATTCAGGAAGGCTACATAGGAGGAGAGCTGCTAAATAGCTATCTTTAATATCCTCTCTAATTCCTCTGAGCCGCTCTAATTCCTCTGAGCTGCAATTTCCAATGTTCCATTTAAATGTTCTTGCATGTCCTGATTTTTCTGCAGTCTCATGCTGTATAGATTATGTAGCAGGTACAAATTTTCTGGATAAACCAGCACAGATCACAATGTCAAGAAATAACTTCAGGGACATCTGCCATTGACTTTTACATGACCTCAATGGCATATTTTCAAATTCGGGGTATGATAAACCTCTAAGAATTTAAGTTCCCCCCCCCCAAAAAATGTAATTTTCTCCCTAAGGGGTAGATTTACTAAAGACTTTTCACCAGCATTGCCACCCACAGGGACATCACCAACAGTACTAACAGGCGCAGGCGCCAATTCACTAGACAAAACAGACCAGCGCTAGTGGTCATTTGCACTCAATCGCCAGGCCTCTTTTGGCTGTGGCGACCAGACATTACTCCACAAATTCACTAAAATGCGGATTTTACTGAACGTTACCATCTTTTGCCTTCTCCACCTCAGACCAGGCGAAGTGCTACAAAGCAGCTAGTAACTCAATCTTCTGTTACTTACATCATATCCTATGAGCTGAAAATGCATCAAAGTTGAAAAAATGCTGGCGACTTTTTTCTTTTTTCAGCATGATTGCCTGCAAAAGAACTGTTGGGGAACTGTTTTTTCCAGACATTTGCTAACATATGAAACATTCATTTTACATTGGGCTCATGTGTAGGTCATTATAATAACTCTATTGTCTTTATTAAGGTTCCCTGGACATGTGTTTTAAAAAGTGGAATTTGTAATTATTTGCACCAACATTTAGGGGCAGATTTACTAAGATCGAGTGAATTTTCGAAGTTAAAAAAGTTTACATTTCAAAGTAATTTTTTGGGTACTTCGACCATCGAATAGGCTACTACGACCTTCAACTTCGATTCAAACTATTTGAAGTAAAAATCGTTAGACTATTCGACCATTCGATAATCAAAAATTCACCGGTTAATAAATCTGCCCCTAAAAACCTTGACCAGAAAGATTAGAGGTTTAATAAATGGACCTCTAGATTTCCATAGCTGATGTTATTCAGCTTTGCTATTCCTGGCGCTTGAACTCCAGACTAGCTGCCATCTTACCATGTGCTCCCATTGTGTCTCTCCACAGATTTTCAGCATCAGATTTCAGTGGTGCTGCGACTTGGACCCATAACCTGTTTGCAGAGAATTGATTTGAGCTGCATGTGCAGCAGCTTTGTAAGTGAGGACAGATACATCAACTTCTGTGTGAACAGTAACAAGGTTTCTTTAACATCCCTAGACTGATGCTGGAACTTTAAGTCCTATAATTCATTGCTAATATCGACTACTGGGGAAGTATAAAATAATTATACCTCTTTAAGTATAGGATGATTATACCTTTTACTTATGGAGTATGGAAGTAGTTTGTCAAAGATAAGACATATGCATTATTAATTTTACAATCCCCCCAACACACTCAAATTTGTCATAAATAAAATGTTTTGTGAAAGCATCCACTGTCAGAAATTTTAATGGAAACTGATAAATCCTGTAAAACAAACTTTTCCATTAATTTTCATTGTGTGATTTGCTAGTCCTCTCAACTCTGCACCTGAATTCCATTTACCAAACTGCAATAAGTGCATCAGAATTTGCAATATGATCCTTCTGTTTGTGTAATGCAAAAATTAACACATATCCCCTGGCACTTTATGAAGCAATCAAATGGAATGTATTCCTGTTTTTCCAGTGTTAACCTGCTGAAAGGAACAGTATCATTAAAAATATGAATTTTTGCAGGTGACTGGTAAATGTAATCTGCTGGTTGTTATGGGCCTGATGAGTATCATAAAAATAATAATTCTTGAGAGTTACCCAGTCACCACAAGATGCATTAAAACAGAAGATATTACTATTAACTTCATTGACCATTACAAATGTGTATTAAAATAAGGTTAATAGTATTTTTGTGAATATACATACAAATTTGTATATGTGAGGTTACCTGGTGGTCCAGTGGGGTCTAGGCGCACATCGTCATCGTGTTTTGGAAGTTTGAATATTTAAAGGGGCCTGTCTATTTTGTAGTACCTGGGTGTGTTTATTCTGTCTGTTATCTCCTGTTGTGATCCTTGCCTGTCTGACTTTTCTTGAATTCTGCCTGAACTGACCTCTGCCTGATTGACCATGTATGAACTTTGCCTGGACCAACTTTAGCCTATCTGACCCCGCTTGAACTCTGCCTGGACCAACCCTTTGCCTGTCTGACTAGCGATTGAACTCTGCCTATACCGACCCTTTGCTTCTTTGATCCCGCTTGTTTTCTTCATACCTCCGGTAGCTGATATTGCCTTCCATTCAAACTACAGTGTATTCTGACCCCTTTGCTTGTCCAGATCTTCTGTTTAGCTCCTCTCATTTTAAAACCTGGAGGCATCTGTGTAGCTGAGGGCTCCTCCCAAAGCCAAAGGCAGTTGCTAAAGGTGAAAGACAGAGCTGTGAGACACTACATCTTATTTTTGTATTTTTGAGTTATATAAAACTATTAAATGAGCCTCCACATACAAATATCTCACTCTCATTGCATTCTAAACAATACAATGATATGGTCTGATTTTGTATTTAAAAACAGTGGAGTGTATAGTAATTATTTCAACTGATGAATTGATTTTTGCATTTGAATAATCCCTATTGTATTTTATTAGCAATTAAATAGATGCCAATAAGCTATAATAATGCTAACAACTACTTTGAATTAAAGAGGTAGTTATGGCAACCTTGCTGTTGACATGCATGTTGAAATTTGTTTAAAATACAGATATGACTCCAAATTTGGCAGAAAAGTATGAAGGGCAGGCTACGTACAGGTTTTACTGATTAGTGAAATTTTGAGACATACTATGGAAGAAAAATAGTAAGGAACATACAGTAATGCAGCAAACACACAGTACGTCTGAGGAAGACAGAAAAGATGGGAAGGAGCAATAATAGCAAAAAGAAAGAATGGTAAAATACAGGATAGATGAAAACCATTATTTACTACTGGAATATGAGATGATAATGCTAAATATTACTACAATATATTTTTTAGTATTGTATATATATATATAATTTAGCATTTTCAAATGCAAACATACAGTACTGGGAGGCAGATTTGTGACAAACTAAACTTTTTTTCTGAGATTGCTAATTTATTTAGTTGGTTAAACATAATCAATGTTGACTCAATCAGAAATTAACATTGAGCTGTTTCATTCATTTCCAACTTAACTTTAAAATTTTGACAGTTTTTAAAATCTTTACAAAGTCTTCAAAAAGTCAAACTTGAATATAAACACACATGCATTTTCACAAAATAGCAAAACTATTGTCTCAAATTTTAATAAATCAATACCATAATATCTGAAATGAATACTTAATATTATTTAAAATGCTAATTTACTTATATAGAAATCTTTTTTTTTGAGGCAGACTAACTGAGCAAAAGATCAGCATAGATGAAAACTTCTGAATTTTGAATAGAAAAAAGCAAAAGAGATTAAAGTTAGGAGGACTCCAGGTACAGAAATCAGGATACAAATCTGTTTGGAAAAGATTCACAAATGTTAAGGTGCTTCTACATATTACTGAACTTGCTTACATTATTGAACCAGTAAATATGATGTTAATAAAAAAATCAAGTTGTATAACAGTTTTATTTGCAAGTTTCTGTTGGCCCATAACTATAATTCACAAATTGTATTATGTCTTCTGAACTTTAAGTTAAAGGGTTAAAATATAAGACATTTCAAAATCTCATCTATAATAAATGATAGAGAGATCTGAAGATGTTTTTCCTCCAATAATGTATAAAATCTGAGCTCTTTTTTAGTCTGTCTAAAACAGGTTCCAAACCTTCGTAAAAGATATCTACAGTTAATGATTGTTTTAATGGCATCACTTATATAACACAACCTTTGGATCATTATCTGTGATTAACAGAAGAGACCACATTTTGGCATTCTTGAGACACAGGAGTGAAATTTGTGTTTAACAAGGCATGTATTAATTAGACTACAGGGATCAGATGTGCAGGCTGCCAAAATTATTTCTTTTTTTTTTTTACTTCCTAAAAACTCTTTGTTATAATGTTGAATACAGTCTGTAGAAATACCTTGTATGAAATTGTATGAAATATCACACACTGAGAAAGAATGCATAGTGGTGTTTTCCTTTAACAGATTAAAGCAGATTAGAAAACCAACTACTTAATGTACCAAATACATCCGCGAATAAAAACACCCTTAATGATGACATGCATTAGTCAAACACATATGTTGGTGAGAGATATAATGTTAGGCAATGGTAGGACAAGCACCTTCTGGTGTCCCAGTATACTCACAAGACATCAAAAATATTGAGGCACATCAAATACTATTCCATGTAGATTGTATTCCTTTCACTTAAAACAATAACTCTATTCAGATACACCTTCCACTTCTGTGGGTAATTTTTGGAGATACAGCAAAAGTTATGAAGTTAGATAAGAAATTAGCAAATAGTGTTTCTGCTTTCATCTGAAAGGCCATATTGCATTGTTGGATATCAAATCTACCTCCATCACTTGAAATAATGCTTACTAAACTTGACTTTGCCTATTGCATTGACCGGCTTGAAGCCACTCTTAATAGAGAGCACCATGTTGTAAAAAAATTGCCACTTGGACAAAATATGCGTGTCAACAAGATTTTTTTTTATAGATTTTGGTTTACTGCTTGGTAACCAGTTTGTTTGAGGAGCTAGTAGGGATGAATCCTTTAGCAATAGGAACCTAAGCACAAAATAATGATTAGTGATGCTTTTATAACCTTTCATCTCATATAATCCAAGGTGAAAATGAGAGTGGGTCCAGGGGAGAAATTTGTGAAATTCTTATTGATAATGTAATTTAAATATTAGTCTATGCTTTTGACTGTAGGAGTGGTTCGAAGAATGTGTACAGGTCCACTCCAACCCTATACAAAATTGTAATGAGATGTTTCTTTCTATTTTTTTTGTATCTTTTTCGTGCAAATAAAAACATTAGAAAACCAGAGCTAGAGTTCAAAAGAGACATTATACAGTATGACATAGAACTGTAACCAAACAAATAAGCAACAAATTTAAAAAAAATTCATTTACATCATTCGTTTAGTGAACACTATGGAGACTTATTGCCATATTTTTACGTTTTCCAATTTTAGGTTTTCATGTATCAACTTTCATATCTGAACAGCCACTTTCATAATACCACAAACTTACAACTCAATATAAAAAGTCCACCTTAGATGAATTTAAAAAAATATAGTTAGTGTAACAGGGGCCAAAAGGAGCCCTCTTTAATTCAAGAAATGCCATAGAAAGCCTCATAGAAATAAAACATATTTGCATGCAAATAACTCAAAATACAGCATAATAGTTCACAGCCATAAAATCTTAAATATAATCAAGATAGTGGAACATGTCTTCTGAGCGGTAGGACTAAATTTGACAAAGTATGGAGTCCCTGGTGGGAAGCAGGCTCAGGAGCATATCCTAGGGAATTAATGATTGAAAGATATACCTTCCTGCATCTGTAATACTTATTGCAATTATGCTAATCTGTAAATGCCTCTATGAATCTTTGCTGTAAGTTCAAACAAAACTAGTGGCACATGTTGAATCAACAAATGTTTATTTTTTGTCTTTGGTTGAAACAAATTAAAATGTTATCTTAAAAACAAAACAAAACAGGGTTGATGAATGGGGAGAGCAGCAAAAGGGCTGCATTGAGTGCTGTGCACAAGTTTGCCTAGAAAGTCCAAGAGTGGGCTTCCAGTATGGGGGTAGTCCAGGGTTTATAACATATAGAGGCACATTTATCATGATGCTGGGTTTTCATTTGGAGGGGTTGAACTTGATAGACTTTGTCTTTTTTCAACCCGATTTAACTATGACTTGGAGAACAACTCCAAAAAAATTAAAAAGATCAGTGTGATAAGGACCAAAATGAGCTAAAAACACCATCTGAACATAAAAGGTGGTAACATTGCTAATGCTGCTTACATAGCAATACTTGGAAGCCAAAAGCAAAAATAAACCATAAATATAAAATTTCCATGTATTTTCCCACAATTCCCTAAGGGGCAAATTTACTTATCGTCCAATATCGAGGGTTAATTAATATTTACCGCAATTCGTTTGTTCGATTTTAATCCATCGATCAAACGATTTTTCTTTGACCCAAAAAAGCTCAGTAAGCCTATGGGGACCTTCCCCAGACAGAAAGTCGGAGTAGCCCATTCGATGGTCGAAGTAGCCAAAAAAAAACATTCCGAATTTGAAGTTTTTTTTCTTCTGTTCCTTCACTCGAGCTAAGTAAATGGGCCCCTAAGTGTTATGTTTATACAATCTACTGGTGCAGGTACCATATCAGATGACACAAAGGTATAAAATTATATAATAACAAAAATAAGTATTTATGGGTGCTTGCCATCAGACCCTATACAGAATAAAACCCCAGACTGCAATAATCTGGTAAATAATTAACCTGTTATGCTACTGGAGGACTTTGGAGCTCTTTTGACTAGTGATGAGTAGGGATGAATGAAATGTTTTGCTGTGTTTCGCCTACAAAAATGATGCCTATAGACTTCAATGGGTGAAAATAATAAAATTGATGCCCTGCATCATGCAACAAAAAAAATTGAAGCCCATCGCAAATTTCGCAAATTTTTGGAGAAGTGAAACGGGTCAGTTTCACCCATCACTAGTGATGAGTGAATCTGTCCTGTTAAATTCTTGAATTTTCTTGTCACATGTAATTTTTGTAACAAACTACATTAGAGTCTATGGGTGTTTCTTTTTCGTGGCACCCTGTTTCTGCTTTGGAGCTACCAATAAAAATTGGGAGGGCAAAATCACATGCATTTTTTGTCAGTATACTACTACACACATGCCCTACATTGTTAGAGGACCTCCTATCTACTAGACTACAACTATTTTTCAATACAAAAAAAGGCTCCCATGTTGCCAATTTCTTAAAATAGTTTTTTACATTAACTCTGGTCAACTGGTATCAAATACTACACTATTTTGCTGTTTAAACAAAAAGTCTTTTATTTTTTGTTGAGTGGTAAATTTTTGACACAGTTTTTGCTGATGGTGAAACCCAGAAGTTTGCGGCAATTCTGTCCATGGAAAAATTTTTCACTTATCACTACTACTGACCTTGATCTGTATATTGGACTTTGCTCTGCTTGGTGCCTGCCTGCCTACTGGCTAGTTCATTGGTCTCTGCCTGCTGCCTGTCCTGATCTCTGACATGCTTAGCTGACTCTGCCTTTGCCTAAACTGACTTCTGGCTAGTTTATTGAACTCTGCCTGCCCTGAATGTTGGCCTATATTAGGACTCTTTGGTCCCACTAGAGCAGCTATTATTTTTTACACCTTCAGCAGACTGTTCAAGCAAACATTTACCATTGGAATGCTTAAATATGTAAGGGTTTGTACATTAATCTTTGTACTAGTGAATATAGTCTATGGTGCCTGTGTATTAAGATTCGAGTCACATTTTTCCACAATTCAAGTAAGGTAAAAAAGTGTATTTTCATAATTCAAGCTATATATTTTTTTTAATTTTTATGTAGTCAAATCAATGAAAAAGAATAGCATCATGTGTTTTTCACTGCAAACAATAATTTCCACCAGCCACCAGGACTGGAATCTCAGCACCCCCCCACACACCCTGCCCCAACTGCAACACTCTTCCTTGCCCCTCCCAAGTATGCATACTTTGTTTCTTTTCTTGTGGCCATGATAGGGGCCAGGGTGGGAGGTTAGGGGCAGTGTCCAGGGTTTCAGGTGGAGAACAGATCTGGCTTTTTTTCCAGGTTTTTTTCATGGCCCCAGGTTTTTTCATAGCACCTGAATTTGCAGGGGGTTTTTACAACTGATTTTTTTTTTTTAAAAAAAATTGAATGTGGAAACTGATAAATCATCATTACTGTACATATGTTTTTGGAAGCATGGGCAAAAACTTCTGTTAAAAAGGCTGGTGCATCATGGCATTGAGCACTGAATAATTTTATAATTTATTGTACTGATGAGTCACAGTATAGTCATACAAATATGGATGAGGTAAGAAGAGATGCTGCAACTAGTGATTATTCTCCTGAAATTCCCTGATTGACCACAATCCCTGAAGACAAGGCAGGTAACATTTTTAATTTTTTTTACATGTATTTGTCGCAGGATGAATTATCTACAGGAGATGGTGCAATATAGCATCCTATGTGGAGCACTTTATTTCACAAAACCCCCTTCTTCAATGTGTATGGCCTTAGGCATGGCTTCCGATGAATATGAGTAAATTAATAAGATTATTAAGGCTTACTTTTGAAGTGGGTCTCCTTTAATGTAAAGTAAAGTAAAAAAATACAGTTGCTGGTAAAATCTTATAAAATGTTCACTGACACTTTCAAAGAATACCATTCTTTGTGATACAATACAGTACTGCCAGGAAAAGAAATCTAAGAATTAGTGCTTAAACCATCATTACACATAGTACAGCCTGCCTTGACAGGATATGATATTGACAACAGCAGAGTAGCAAAAACATCAGCCTTGTTAGAAAATAAATAAGACACAATTTGTCTATTCAGTGGCAAATCACTTTTCTTTTAATGCTTTCTTGATATTGCCCCATGCCATTCTATAATCTTTGCTCCTTAACACAGTACATACTTGTACAGTATGTCCTTCCATCCATTCTACTAATATCTTGCTCTTTTCCTTTTGATGCTTTCTATCATTCTACCTTCTTATCCATTTCACTTTTTGTAACATATTTTTTATTTGCAGAAAATAATCATACAAAAAGGATGAATTTGACAGGCACAGTGGCATAATGTAAGATTCACTATGCCAAAAATCACAAAGGTTGATGTACAGCTTAATTTTAAACATGGATATGGCCTATAGGATTCGCAATTGATATCTGCATATCCAAACCTGTATTAAATTATCTTAGTTATGAAGTAAGGAAAATTGAATGAAAGAAACAAAAGTGGAACAGAGTAGGGTAGAATTATTTTAAAGCCAAATGACTGTTTATGCAATGTGGACCTTAGTCCAGCATTAACCTTGCTCAGAACAGTTCCCAAAGAGACCAGAAATCTAGGAATTGATGTATTCTTTTATGCATATCATATTAAAATTGTTTGTTGCTGTATACTCTTGCTTTGACTTCTGTCAAGGAAGGGATTGTTTGTGATTCCCATTTGGAAGCAATAGAAATGCGAGCTGCCATTAGCACCTGGTCCACCCATTTCTGGGTTTGCTTCAAAGGGGACATATAGCAGAAATTTTCACAATTCATCAAACCATGTAAAATAATGTAAAATAGAAGAAATAGTTTTTATTTTAATACCTTTTGGATCAAAAAAACATCTGTATTAGCTTGAAAACTGTGCTCAGCCCTCTCCTTTCGCAACTTCCTAACCAGGACTCTCCAGTATCTGAGTCTACAGCCACGGGCTCTTTCCGCCAAAGCTACAGAACAACAGCCAGTGAGGAAGGAGTGGGCGTGTTTGTGATATCACACTCAGTCCTTCCCTGCAGACATTTGTTAACCCTTACTGCTTGTTTTCCCTTCCCTGAACTGCTCCATTCCCTCTCTACCTGTTAATTTAACTCCTCCCTTTCCTGCACTATTCAGTTCTCTCCCTCTCTGCCCTGTTCATTCAACCCCCTCTCTGTCCTGTTCCTTTCCCCCCCTCCCTTCCCTTCAGTGTTCCTTTCTTTCCCTCTGCCCTGTTCGTTTTCCTCCCTCCTCCCCCCCTTTTCTTCACTGCTTGTTCCTTTCCCTTAACCTGCAATAGTTGGGGGGAAAACTTCTGTATAAATAAAACATAATCTGCTACTAAAAGTATTTTATTCTTTTCTGGGGCAATGTGTATCAGCAGTTAGGGGCATATTTATCAAGGGTCAAATTTAGAGTTTATGGGAGTTTATAAAAATCTAAATTTATTTAAAAAAATAGATTTTTTTTTTTAAAATTTGGGTGAATAGGATCAACCTATTTTTTCACCAAAAAAAAACATTTAAAAAAATAGTAATAATAATTTCAAAAGTCCACCAAATGACCAAAGGGACAGCACATGATACATTTCAAAATTCGAATTTTGAATTTTTTTTTAAACTCAAATTGAATTTGGACCATTCCCTAGTCGGAATACACTAAAATAAATGCAAAATTCTAATTTAAAAATTCAAATTTTCAATTGAACCCTTGATAAATCTGTAAATACCATAGTCATATTCTACACAATATTATGTTGTATACAGATCAACATCTTTTTGGTTTTCCTTTGTAACTCCTGGCATCTGTTATATGTTATACAATTCCAAAATATCAGCTGCATTTATTCCCTTGCAACTCCCTGCACCTGACCATAAACTGTTCCACAACAGTTGCATTTTCCCTTGCAACTCCCTGCACCTGATTATAAATTGTTCCAGAACTGCTGAATTTTACCATGCAACTCCCTGCACCTGACCATAAATTGTTTCAGAAAAGCTGTGTGTATTCCCTTGCAACTCCCTATGCCTGACCAGAAACTGTTCCACAACAGCTGCATTTTCCCTTGCAACTCCCAGCACCGGGACATAAATTATCACAGAACTGCTGCATTTATTCCCTTGCAACTCCCTGCACCTGATCATATATCAATATGCAGGAAAACAAACCTACAGCTGATATTATGGAATATCATAACAGTAAATACTAATGTAGACTTTTGTATAACTTTTATAATGTAAAAGAGGCAAATTCTAATTTTTACTTCAACCCTTGATAAATCTGCCCCTACATGTTTTAAGGAAGGATATGTAGGGGCAGATTTATCAAGTAGTTGTATCTGAATATGAAGGTTATGTAAAATGTCTCCTTCAAAAATTGTTGGAATGGTTTGTCCAGTAAAAGGGGATGTATTTAAAATAGTTGTGATGAATCAGTCCTCCATCTGCTCCACAGCCTTTCCAGCAACACATGGGGGTACTCCAGGAAATAGTTTATGCAGCATGGTCAGAGTATGATACCAGAACATGACAATCCTTTAAATGTTTTATCTTTGCCTAGTGCAGGTGATGCCCTTTGTTTCTTTATACCATTAACATTAATGTACCTTTTAAGAAGTCATTATTAAGTCTAGTTAAATAAGGTACCAGTATATGTAAAGTTTTTAGTATTGATAAAGTAAACCATCAGATCCAGGGGTCTTTCCATTGCAAAAGTCCTTAAAGGTAAAGACAACTTCAACCTGAATTATCTCACTATTTAGTTATGGGTGAGCTTTCTCCCCTAACATTGGGAGATTAGCCCTTTGAAAAAAAGTCCTTGAATGCTTGGTTGTCCTTGGAATTGTGATGGGGCTGATCTAGTGTAAATTTATATAAATTTCATAATAAGAGATATAGTATTTGTAAAATTGTGCAACAAGGTCGGTTATGAACCATTTGAGCAGCAGCATTACTAATTGCAAACAGAATAGAGCAGTATTTTTGGTCTCAATTTTCAAGCCAGGAGGGTATAGTATGTTGTTTGTATCTTTGCTCATGGAATATTTGCCAGGTCCATAGAATTGATTAGTGATGAGCAAACATTTTTGCCAGCCATGGACACGCCATGAAATTCTGCATTTCTCCGTCTACAAAAGTTTTCACAAAACTGCAGCAAAAATTTGCCACAGATAAATTCAACATGACAAAAAAAGTCAGACATAATGTAGCCTTGACAAAAAAGTTGCCATGAGAAAGTCGCCATGAGAAAACACACCAATTAACTTTAATGCAGTTGGACAAAAAAATCACCTTAAGAAAAAATGCCCATTGACATGCATTTGGACAAAAAAGTTGCCATAAGAAAAATGCCCATTGACTTTAATGCATTCATGCATTTGGACAAAAAAGTTGCAGAGCTAAAAAAAAGTTGCCACAAGAAAAACTTCCATTGACTTCAATGCATTTGGAATGAGAAAAATTGCTGTAAAAAATTCTGTAAATTTTTTTTGATGTCTATTGACTTCAATCTGTGTTTTGCAAATGTTTTGGTGAAGCAAAATGGGACAGATACACTCATCACTAGAAGTGATTTGGGGGGCCTTATGGGCCTCCCAAAGTGTTGGTAGTGATGAAACTGAGTTTTCATTGATGGCTAGTATTTCAGTGCCTTTTTTGTTTGAGTAAAAGAGTCTGAATTATACAATAATGTTTCATTATGCCTCCAATGGGAAGCTTTTAGTGGAGGAAAATGTGATGCAAATGAGAATGATCCCCAGGTTATGGGAACTGTGGGCTCTATTCAATTCATTGCAATGAACATTCAATAAAGTAAAGATGTCTTTACCTCCAAAAATTAATGTGCAATTTTACCAAATTCAATTCATTGTGATATAGAATTAAGTGCATGCGAAAAAAGGTCAATTTGGCGTAACTGCATTGTCGCCATTTCTGTTTTATACTACCGTTTTTGTCAGAAACTGTTGGTATCAAAAAAAAATTTCTGCAAATCATACTGCAAAAAATTTGCAGATGGCGAATTGCAGAATTTTCTTTTACAAATCTACTGCAAAAAGTCCCCACAACAAAAAAGTCAAAAAAGACAAAAAAAAATGGCTTCAAGAAAAAATGCCCATTGACTTTAATGCATTTGGACAAAAAGTGACCAAGACAAAAGAGTCAGCTCAAGGACTTTAATGTGTTTAGAGGGGGAAAAACTGCTGCAAAAATTCCCTACAACAAAAAAGTCAAAAAAGACAAAAAAGTTGCTTCAAGAAAAAATGCCCATTGACTTTAATGCATTTGGACAAAAAGTCACCAAGACAAAAGAGTCAGTTCAAGGACTTTAATGTGTTTAGAGGGGGGAAAAAAAAGAAGTTGCTCATGTAAAAAACTGTTGTGTGTCAAAAAAAAATTGTCGCTGTTGACTTCAATGGGTTTCGCAAAATTTTCGCTGTTTCCCAAATTGTTTGGCAAGGCCAAACAGGACAGAATAACTCATCACTATTTGTGAACATTGTTATGGATGATTAACATATTATTTTCTTTTCTTATAGCCCAACAACCAAAAAAACAACTACCGTATATACCCGAGTATAAGCCGAGTTTTTCAGCATCCAAAATGTGCTGAAAAAGTCTACCTCGGCTTATACTCGGGTCAGGGTACCCGACCCGAGTAGCTGAGATTGCAGTCACTTTTAATCATTCCTATACCAACAGTACACTTGGGGAGAGACTGCAATAACCCACAATGCCCTCTGTTGTTATATGAAAGAATAACAGTGCGCCCTCTGTTGGTTATATGAAAGAATAACAGTGACTGCAATATCACACAGCGCCATCTGTTGGTTATATGAAAGAATAACAGTGACTGCAATATCACACAGCGCCATCTGTTGGTTGTATGAAAGAATAACAGTGCGTCCTCTGTTGGTTATATGAAGATTAACAGTGACTGCAATATCACACAGCGCCATCTGTTGGTTGTATGAAAGAATAACAGTGCGCCATCTGTTGGTTATATGAAAGAATAACAGTGACTGCAATATCACACAGCACCCTCTGTTGGTTATATGAAAGAATAACAGTGCGCCTTCTGTTGGTTATATGAAAGAATAACAGTGACTGCAATATCACACAGCACCCTCTGTTGGTTATATGAAAGAATAACAGTGACTGCAATATCACACAGCGCCATCTGTTGGTTATATGGAAGAATAACAGTGACTGCAATATCACACAGTGCCCTCTGTTGGTTATATGAAAGATTAACAGTGACTGCAATATCACACAGCGCCCTCTGTTGGTTATATGAAAGAATAACAGTGACTGCAATATCACACAGCGCCATCTGTTGGTTGTATGAAAGAATAACAGTGCGCCCTCTGTTGGTTATATGAAGATTAACAGTGACTGCAATATCACACAGCGCCATCTGTTGGTTGTATGAAAGAATAACAGTGCGCCCTCTGTTGGTTATATGAAAGAATAACAGTGACTGCAATATCACACAGCACCCTCTGTTGGTTATATGAAAGAATAACATTACGCCTTCTGTTGGTTATATGAAAGAATAACAGTGACTGCAATATCACACAGCGCCCTCTGTTGGTTATATGAAAGAATAACAGTGACTGCGATATCACACAGCGCCCTCTGTTGGTTATACGAAAGATTAACAGTGATGGCAATATCAAACAGCACCCTCTGCACATGGTAGTGGGACAGTGGGACAATGCACACAGTAATCCATTTGGCAATTCTCTGTCACCATCAACTTTGTAAAGAAGTCCGGTTGATCGCTGGGGGGGGGGTCGCTTTGGCAGAATGTGCGCTGCTGGGAGACAGGGCTGTAGTTGTGTCTAGGCTTATACTAGAGTCAATAAGTTTTCCCAGTTGTCGTAGGTAAAATTAGGTACCTTGGCTTATACTCGGATCGGCTTATACTCGAGTATATATGGTACTACCCACATGACAATGTTGTGATTTAGCACAAAAACCCAACTGGGAAAAACATAATAGCACACTTTAACTATGGATACTGTTTCAAGTGACACTCCTAATTCAACATAAAAAGAAATGCCAATTGTCAATCATCATGAAAATATAAGAGAGGATTATGTTGTCAGAGGATCATGTTTTCATCCACCACCATCTTTTCCTAGCTTGCCAACAAGAAACCTATATAGTGTTAATGGCCAACATACAGATGGAGCCAGAAAGAATTGTACATCTGGCGCGCTGTAACGGATCAAGATAAATGCGCTAGTCGCGTCACATGCAGGGAAACACGATGCCCCGACGTTCTCCAAAGAGAGGAAAATAAATTAAAATAGGCGCAATTACACAAACGGCCACCAGGTGGCGCCTGATCGGCACTTCATTTACAGTGTACATCTCTAATACACGTCTCCCTCTCAGATCCATTTTTACTTTCTCCCCGATTTTTACTTAATCTCCTGTGTCCATCTCAGACCAATATTATATCTGTCCCATATCTCTATTTTTTTCATCTGCCTCAGGGTATCTTTCACACTACAAACAGAGCTATAGCCATATTGTAGTGAAGTGTGGTTAGGGTGCTGCTTTTGGTAATTTAAAGTCATAGTTTTGAATCCCCCCTCTGCCTAATTTTCACTTTATCTCCTTTGTCCCTCTCTCAGCCAATTTTTATTTTGCGCTCTGTCCCTCTGCCTCCCCAATTTTTGCATTATCCCATGTGTCCGTCTCAGCCTGAACTTACATTTGTTCCCCGGTCTCTCTATTTTACTCCGTGTATCTTCTGCACCAAAAGCTATAGCCCAATAGTAGTGTAGTGGTTAGAGGATTGGTTTTGATAATGGAAGGTCATAGGTTTGAATCCCCTCTCAACTTGATTTTTACTTTATTCCCTTTAAACCTCTCAGCCCAATTTTTTACTTTATACCCTTTGTCCCTCTGCCTCCCCAATATTTACTTTTTCCCTGTGTCCCTGTCTCAGCCCGATTTTTACTTTATCCCTGTGTCCCTGTCTCAGCCCGATTTTTACTTTATCCCTGTGTCCCTGTGTCAGCTCGATTTTTACTTTATCCCTGTGTCCCTGTGTCAGCTCGATTTTTACTTTATCCCTGTGTCCTTGTCTCAGCCCGATTTTTATTTTAACCCTGTGTCACTGTCTCAGCTCAATTTTTATTTTCTGCTCTTTCCCTCTGCCTCCCCAATTTTTACATTATCCCATGTGTACATCTGTCCCCCGGTCATTTTTCTACGTGTATCTTCTGCAAAGAAAGCTGTAGCCCTATTGTAGAGTAGTGGTTAGGGAACTGGTTTTGATAATGGAAGGTCATAGGTTTGAATCCCCTCTGAACCCGATTTTTACTTTATTCCCTTTAAACCTCTCTCAGCCCAATTTTTACTTTATTCCCTTTAAACCTCTCTCAGCCCAATTTTTACTTTATCCCCTTTGTCCCTCTGCCACCCCAATATTTACTTTTTCCTTGTATCTCTCTCTCAGCCCGATTTTTTTTCTTTATCCCTGTGTCCCTGTCTCAGCCCGATTTTTATTTTCCGCTCTGTCCCTCTGCCTCACCAATTTTTAATTTATCCCATGTATCCGTCTCAGCCCAAAATTACATCTGTCCCCCGGTCTCTCTACTTTGATCATTTTTCTACGTGTATCTTCTGCAAAGAAAGCTGTAGCCCTATTGTAGAGTAGTGGTTAGGGAATTGGTTTTGATAATGGAAGGTCATAGGTTTGAATCCCCTCTCAACCTGATTTTTACTTTATTCCCTTTAAACCTCTCAGCCCAATTTTTTACTTTATACCCTTTGTCCCTCTGCCTCCCCAATATTTACTTTTTCCCTGTGTCCCTGTCTCAGCCCGATTTTTACTTTATCCCTGTGTCCCTGTGTCAGCTCGATTTTTACTTTATCCCTGTGTCCCTGTGTCCCTGTGTCAGCTCGATTTTTACTTTATCCCTGTGTCCTTGTCTCAGCCCGATTTTTATTTTAACCCTGTGTCACTGTCTCAGCTCAATTTTTATTTTCTGCTCTTTCCCTCTGCCTCCCCAATTTTTACATTATCCCATGTATCCGTCTCAGCCCAAAATTACATCTGTCCCCCGGTCTCTCTACTGTGATCATTTTTCTACGTGTATCTTCTGCAAAGAAAGCTGTAGCCCTATTGTAGAGTAGTGGTTAGGGAATTGGTTTTGATAATGGAAGGTCATAGGTTTGAATCCCCTCTGAACCCGATTTTTACTTTATTCCCTTTAAAC
Organism: Xenopus laevis; assembly: GCF_017654675.1. Classification (NCBI taxonomy): domain Eukaryota; kingdom Metazoa; phylum Chordata; class Amphibia; order Anura; family Pipidae; genus Xenopus; species Xenopus laevis. The sequence goes on from NC_054383.1 coordinate 50,481,208, forward strand.
CTCTCAGCCCAATTTTTTACTTTATTCCCTTTAAACCTCTCTCAGCCCAATTTTTACTTTATCCCCTTTGTCCCTCTGCCACCCCAATATTTACTTTTTCCTTGTATCTCTCTCTCAGCCCGATTTTTTTTCTTTATCCCTGTGTCCCTGTCTCAGCCCGATTTTTATTTTCCGCTCTGTCCCTCTGCCTCACCAATTTTTAATTTATCCCATGTATCCGTCTCAGCCCAAAATTACATCTGTCCCCCGGTCTCTCTACTTTGATCATTATTCTACGTGTATCTTCTGCAAAGACAGCTGTAGCCCTATTGTAGAGTAGTGGTTAGGGAATTGGTTTTGATAATGGAAGGTCATAGGTTTGAATCCCCTCTGAACCCGATTTTTACTTTATTCCCTTTAAACCTCTCTCAGCCCAATTTTTACTTTATTCCCTTTAAACCTCTCTCAGCCCAATTTTTACTTTATCCCCTTTGTCCCTCTGCCACCCCAATATTTACTTTTTCCTTGTATCTCTCTCTCAGCCCGATTTTTTTTCTTTATCCCTGTGTCCCTGTCTCAGCCCGATTTTTATTTTCCGCTCTGTCCCTCTGCCTCACCAATTTTTAATTTATCCCATGTATCCGTCTCAGCCCAAAATTACATCTGTCCCCCGGTCTCTCTACTTTGATCATTATTCTACGTGTATCTTCTGCAAAGACAGCTGTAGCCCTATTGTAGAGTAGTGGTTAGGGAATTGGTTTTGATAATGGAAGGTCATAGGTTTGAATCCCCTTTCAACCTGATTTTTACTTTATTCCCTTTAAACCTCAATCAGCCCAATTTTTACTTTATCCCCTGTGTCCGTCTCAGCCCAAAATTACATTTGTCCCCCGGTCTCTCTATTTTTCCATCTGCCTCCATGTATCTTTCTCACTACACATAAAGCTGTAGCTGTTGCATAGCAGTTAGACAGTTAAGGCCCCCATAGACGCGACGATTCTTCGTTGGCGAACGACCGATTTCAGCGCAGCCCGACCGATCCGTCAAATTATCGTGAGGTTAGTGGGATTCGAACGATGGAACATCTTACGATTTTTCATCCGACATCTGTCAGGAAATTGATCGGCCAGGTTAAAAAATCTTTGTCGGTCCCAGTACAATGTATCTGTGTTTGCAGGGCCAAGCAGGCGGCTCCCCTTTGTTTTCCTGGCAAATTGGTCGTTCTAGTTGATGGACAATTCGAACGTTTGTACGATGGTTCTCAGAACCTTGTAGGCATTGTTTGCCCAGTTTTTTTGGCCACAGCCACTGAAGCACAGTTGCCAGAAAAATTATGCCATATAAATGCTGAAAATATAAATTTTTTTGGTTGCAGCCACTGAAGCACAGAGGCCAGAAAAATTATGCCATATAAATGCAGAAAATATGCATTTTTTTGGTCGCAGCCACTGAAGCACAGTTGCCAGAAAAAATATGCCATATAAATGCTGAAAATAGTAATTTTTTTGGTTGCAGCCACTGAAGCACAGAGGCCAGAAAAATTATGCCATATAAATGCAGAAAATATGCATTTGTTTGGTCGCAGCCACTGAAGCACAGTTGACAGAAAAATTATGCCATATAAATGCTGAAAATATAAATTTTTTGGTTGCAGCCACTGAAGCACAGAGGCCAGAAAAATTATGTCATATAAATGCAGAAAATAGGCATTTTTTTGGTCGCAGCCACTGAAGCACAGAGGCCAGAAAAAATTAAACCAGTAGGGTTTGCACCCTAGTTTGTAACGGTGGCGGAGGGAGGAGGAGGACGCTAAAGGACAGCTGTGTGTGGAGTCATGAGGCTTGAAGAGAAGGACAGCTGCATAGAAGTCAGAACAAGTCTTCCGGCGTGCAGTAACCCTCCGAGATCCACCCCTCATTCATTTTAATAAAGGTCAGGTAATCGACACTTTTGTGACCTAGGCGAGTTCTCTTCTCAGTTACAATCCCTCCTGCTGCACTGAAGGTCCTTTCTGAGAGCACACTTGAGGCTGGGCAAGACAAGAGGTTCATGGCAAATTGTGACAGCTCTGGCCACAGATCAAGCCTGCGCACCCAGTAGTCCAGGGGTTCATCGCTCCTCAGAGTGTCGATATCTGCAGTTAATGCCAGGTAGTCCGCTACCTGCCGGTCGAGGCGTTCTTTGAGGGTGGATCCAGAAGGGTTGTGGCGCTGCCTTGGACAGAAAAACATTTGCATGTCTGACGTTACAGACTGGCCAAAGGGCTTTGTCCTTGCAGGTGTGCTCGTGGCAGGATTACTGGCACCTCTGCCCCTGGAATGTTGATGAGTTCCTGAAGTGACATCACCCTTAAAAGCATTGTACAACATGTTTTGCAGGCTGGTTTGTAAATGCCGCATCTTTTCGGACTTGTGGTATGTTGGTAACATTTCTGACACTTTATGCTTGTACCGAGGGTCTAGTAGCGTTGCGACCCAGTACAGGTCCTTCTCCTTAAGCCTCTTGATACGGGGGTCCTTCAACAGGCATGACAGCATGAAAGACCCCATTCTCACAAGGTTGGATGCAGAGCTATCCATCTCCGCTTCCTCATTATCAAGGACTGCATCATCCACGGTCTCCTCCCCCCAGCCACGTACAAGACCAGGGGTCCCCAAAAGGTCACCACTAGCCCCCTGGGAAGCCTGCTCCTGTTGGTCCTCCTCCTCCTCCTCCACAAAGCCACCTTCCTCCTCTGACTCCACTTCTGGCACCTCTCCCTGCGTTGCAGCAGGTGCCTGGGTTCGTTCTGGTGATTCCGACCAGAAATCGCGCGCTTCCAGCTCCTCGTCACGCTGGTCTACAGCCTCATCTGTCACTCGTCGCACGGCACGCTCCAGGAAGAAAGCGAAGGGTATTAGGTCGCTGATGGTGCCTTCGGTGCGACTGACCATATTTGTCACCTCTTCAAAAGGTCGCATGAGCCTGCAGGCATCGCGCATAAGCACCCAGTAACGGGGGAAAAAAATCCCCAGCTGTGCAGATCCAGTCCTACCACCCAGTTCAAAAAGGTACTCGTTGACGGCCCTTTGTTGTTGCAGCAGACGTTCCAACATAAGGAGCGTTGAATTCCAGCGAGTCTGGCTGTCAGAAATCAAACGCCTGACTGGCATGTTGTAGCGCTGCTGAATGTCAGCAAGGCGTGCCATGGCTGTGTAGGAACGTCTGAAATGGGCTGACACCTTTCTGGACTGGGTGAGAACGTCCTGGAATCCTGGGTACTTGGAGACAAAACGTTGGACTATTAAATTTAACACATGTGCCATGCAGGGCACATGTGTTAAATTGCCTAGTCTCAACGCTGCCAACAGATTGCTTCCATTGTCACACACCACTTTTCCGATCTGCAGTTGGTGTGGGGTCAGCCACCGATCGGCCTGTGACTGCAGAGATGACAGGAGTACAGATCCGGTATGGTTTTTGCTTTCCAGGCACGTCATCCCCAAGACAGCGTGACAACGGCGTACCTGGCACGTCGAATAGCCTAGGGGGAGCTGGGGGTGCACAGGTGTGGAGGAGGAGAAGGAGGACCCAGCAGCAGAGTAAGAAGAAGAAGAAGACGAGGTAGAGAGCGATGGAGGAGTAGAGGTGGTGGCAGAACCGCGTGCAATCCGTGGCGGTGACACCAACTCCACTGTTGTTGTTGAGCTACCCATTCCCTGCTTCCCAGCCATTACCAAGTTCACCCAGTGGGCAGTGTAGGTGACATACCTGCCCTGACCATGCTTGGAGGACCATGCGTCAGTAGTCATATGGACCTTTGGCCCAACACTAAGTGACAGAGATGCGGTAACTTGGCTCTGCACATGTTGGTACAGGTGTGGTATTCCCTTTTTAGAAAAAAAATTGCGGCTGGGTACCTTCCACTGCGGTGTCCCAATTGCTACAAATTTGCGGAAGGCCTCAGAGTCCACCAGCTGGTATGGTAAAAGCTGGCGGGCTAAGAGTGCAGACAAGCCAGCTGTCAGACGCCGGGCAAGGGGGTGACAGTCAGACATTGGCTTCTTACGCTCAAACATGGCCTTCACAGAAACTTGGCTGGTGGCAGATGACTGGGAATGGGAACAGGTGGTCAAGGTGGAAGGCGGAGTGGAGGGTGGTTCAGACGGGTCAAGGAGAGCAGAGGTAGAGCAGTAAGATGCTGGACCAGAAGGAGTGTGGCTTTTAGTTTGCCTGTTGCCTTTGAGGTGTTGCTCCCAAAGTGCTTTGTGCTTGCCGCTCATGTGCCTTCGCATAGAAGTTGTACCTATGTGGCTGTTGGGCTTACCAAGGCTCAGTTTCTGACTGCACTCATTGCAAATTACAATGCTTTTGTCAGAGGCACACACATTAAAAAAATCCCACACTGCTGACTTTTTGGAAGTGTGCGATCTGGCGGTAACAGTAGAAGTTGGCGGAGTTGGCGGTATTGGCGGCAATGGCGGGTGCGTTGGCCGGCTGAACACAGGTGCCGATACATGTTGTTGCCCTACTGATCCCTGCGGGCTGTCCTCCCTGCTTCTTCTAAGTCTTATTCTCCTACTGCCTCTCTGACTCTCCGTCTCTCCATCTGAACTACCCTCCTCTTGCTCTCTTCTACTAGGCACCCACAAAACATCAATCTCCTCATCATCATTCTCCTCAGATGCATCAATTTCTTCTGACACATCACAGAAGGAAGCAGCAGCGGGGACCTCCTCCTCATCACTCATTATGTCCATCTCTATCGTGTTCTCTGCCAGAATTAAATCTGGTGTAAGGTCCTCATCTCCTTCATCTTCTTCTGGCAATAATGGTTGCGCATTACTCAGTTCAGGAAACTCATTGGAAAATAACTCCTCTGACCCCAGTGAAGAAGGGGCACCGGTGGTGGAGGAAGTGTTACGTGGGGTGGCCATAGCAGTGGAGGATGAGGAGGATGTTGTGGTAAAGTTAGAAACGGTAGAGGATGGGGTGTGCTGTGTAAGCCAGTCAACTACCTCTTCAGCATTTTGGGAGTTCAGGGTCATTGGCTTTTTAAAACTGGGCAATTTGCTAGGGCCACAGGATTGCATAGCAGCACGGCCCCTAGCACGGCCTCTGCGTGGCGGCCTGCCTTTGCCTGGCATTATTTTTAAAAAAACAACAACAACAACAAAAACTCAGTTGGTTTTTCTGGAAACGATAATACACACAGCTAGATGGCGGGTTGAAGAAAACACTGTGCAAATAATGCCTACAAAGTCAACGTATACACTACTACAGCGGTGGATACGGATTACGTAAAATATATGAATGCTGCTTGAAAAAAAGTAACTCAAGTGGTTTTTCTAGAGACGATAATATTATCAATATTTAGACAAAATGTGAACAAGGTCACACAGCTCGATGGCGGGTTGAAGAAAACACTGTGCAAATAATGCCTACAAGGTCAACGTATACACTACTACAGCGGTGGATACGGATTACGTAAAATATATGAATGCTGCTTGAAAAAAAGTAACTCAAGTGGTTTTTCTAGAGACGATAATATTATCAATATTTAGACAAAATGTGAACAAGGTCACACAGCTCGATGGCGGGTTGAAGAAAACAGTGTGCAAATAATGCCTACAAGGTCAACGTATACACTACTACAGCGGTGGATACGGATTACGTAAAATATATGAATGCTGCTTGAAAAAAAGTAACTCAAGTGGTTTTTCTAGAGACGATAATATTATCAATATTTAGACAGAATGGGAACAAGGTCACACAGCTCGATGGCGGGTTGAAGAAAACAGTGTGCACATAATGCCTACAAGGCCAACGTATACACTACTACAGCGGTGGATACGGATTACGTAAAATATATTATGGCTGCTTGAAAAAAGTGACTCCGGTGTTTTTTCTGGAGACGGTAATATTATGGATATTTAGACAGAATGGGAACAAGGTCACACAGCTCGATGGCGGGTTGAAGAAAACAGTGTGCAAATAATGCCTACAAGGCCAACGTATACACTACTACAGCGGTGGATACGGATTACGTAAAATATATTATGGCTGCTTGAAAAAAGTGACTCCGGTGTTTTTTCTGGAGACGGTAATATTATGGATATTTAGACAGAATGGGAACAAGGTCACACAGCTCGATGGCGGGTTGAAGAAAACAGTGTGCAAATAATGCCTACAAGGCCAACGTATACACTACTACAGCGGTGGATACGGATTACGTAAAATATATGAATGCTGCTTGAAAAAAGTGACTCCGGTGTTTTTTCTGGAGACGGTAATATTATGGATATTTAGACAGAATGGGAACAAGGTCACACAGCTCGATGGCGGGTTGAAGAAAACAGTGTGCAAATAATGCCTACAGGGCAAATAATGCCTAAAAGGTCAACTTATACACTACTACAGCGGTAGTAAAATAAAAAAAAGTAAAATAAAAAAAAAATGAATATTAAAAAAAAAAAATTAAAGTTGGTGCTGCTGAACTACTAGGAGCAGCAGATTAGCACACCAGTCCCACTCCCCAACACTGCTAGACTAATAGCACTGGGCTCTTATAGTAGTAGTAGTAGTAGTAGTAGTAAAACAACAAAAAATAAATAAAAGCAGTCCTTACAAGGACTACTGTTATTGCAGCAGTCAGCAGATGAGATCAGAAGCAGGACAGCTGCCCACTGCAGCTACATACAGAGCACTGCAGTAGAAGGTAGATTACTAGCCAGCAAAGCTACCTAAGCTAAAATGTCCCTCAAACCCCTGCAGACTTCTGTCCCTCCAATAACAGAGCAGTATCAAAACGATTACTAGCCAGCAAACTTTCAACTGTCCCTGAAATCACTAACAGGCAGCAGCTCTCTCCCTACACTATCTCTTCAGCACACACAGGCAGAGTGAAAAAACGCTGCAGGGCTTCGGTTTTTATAGGGAAGGGGAGTGGTCCAGGGGAGAGCTTCCTGATTGGCTGCCATGTACCTGCTGGTCTGGGGTGAGAGGGCAAAAAAAAGCGCCAACAATGGCGAACCCAAAATGGCGAACGTCGCGCGACGTTCGCGAACTTCCGGCGAGTGCGAACACCCGATGTTCGCGCGAACAAGTTCGCCGGCGAACAGTTCGCGACATCTCTATTTATTATTAATTATTTTATGTTTAATTACTGAAACAGCAAATGAATGTATTAGAACAAAATTATCCAAGAGTTTTATTGAGTGTTTCTACAAGCCCAAATACTGAAGGTGTTGATAATCCAACAATCTGTACTGAAAAAAATGTTTACAATACAAGTCATCCTGTAAATTAAGTAGAATGTGAGGAAGCAAAAGCACAATTACATGATGATGCTGTCTTTTCAATGAGTCAGAGGGGAATCAGGAATCATTTGAAGATCACCATTTAGAAGGTGTGCTAGATCCATTCCATGTGTCCAATAAGGCATTCCAATCTTTCAACAATTCCTATGTGGAAACACAATTAAATTGCTATAACAATATGGTGAATTTGCATTGTATGAGAAATAGGGACATTTTTAAATTACATTTGCAGCTACTAAGAATGTAAAATATCAGTGCTGACAACACACCTACCACTTTTGGTAATTTATGTGACACATTAGGCAAGGAAAAACAGACTGTATCAACAAAATTGCCTGTGTTACACCGGCAGAGACAACAAAGTACTATAGAATGTTTAATCATTTCTTATTGTTCTGATATGTCTAATTTCATATTTGGAAACTTTAAGGGGCAGATTTACATATGGTCGAATATCGAGGGTTAATTAACCCTCGATATTCGACTGCTGAATGTAAATCCTTCGACTTCGAATATCGAAGTCGAAGGATTTACCGCAAATAGTTTGACTGAACGGTCGAACGATTAAATCCTTAGAAAAATTCGATTCGAAGGATTTTAATCTATCGATCGAATGATTTTTCTTCGACCAAACAATTGTTAGAAAGCCTATGGGGACCTTCCCCATAGGCTAACATTGCACCTCGGTAGGTTTTAGGTGGCGTAGTAGGGGGTCGAAGTTTTTTTAAAGAGACAGTACTTCGACTATCGAATGGTCGAATATTCCAACGATTTTTAGTTTGAATTGTTCGATTCGAAGTCGAATTGGTAGTCGAAGGCCGAAGTAGCCAAAAAAACCAGTCGAAATTCAACATTTTTTTTTATTCTATTCCTTCACTTGAGCAAAGTAAATGGGCCCCTAACTGTTTATGTTTGGTTGTGTAATGTTACAGCAAAGTGCCTTTTTTATTTGACACCAATGGTCAGGTATTTGAAAGAGGATATCATTTTATTTTTTTTCAACACAAGCAACAACAAAAAGAATTTTGTTGTAAGGTAACTGAAGAGAGATACAGTATGAGAACACATATTTTATGCTATCAATTGCCGTGGTAGTGTGTTGGTCAGCAGTGTCATGCTTTTTGTTCATAGTAATGCAAACAACTATGGCTCTAGGAGGCCTGGCCAGGGATGAAATGGGACCAACGGAGCAATGTATTATATTAAATCTCCATTTTGTCTGACATAGTTTTGAAAAAAAAGGCCTTGCGGATAATGTAGAATACCTTGGGCTCATATGTCCTCAGGTAACCCTCAAAAAAGGTTTTCCCTCGTTGTCTGCATTATCGCAGTAGTGTCATCATGATGGAGGTATTGTGCCTGTCTGAAGACTCGTGAGTGAGCAGTCAGGGGACAAAAACTGACCTGAGAGCAGGTGGTGTGGTGGCCACTCATTACTCTGTGAGTACATTAGCAGAGAATTTTGAGCCACCATCCTAGATGGGTATGTGTCTGCTAATGTAGGAATGACAACATTGAGGTGCACTGCTGCTTCAATCTCTGTTCAGTCATTTTGTACCTTCATGTCTAAGCTTTCCATCTGAGTGAATTTAGGTAAGTATAAATTTTTTTTTCTGACAGTGCTTTTTGGTGTGCTTTTCACCATGGCCAGCCATGATCACATCCCAACCCCTCCCCCATCTCTTTCCCATTTCCCCCCTAATCTTCTGATATACGTAAATTCTGCTTTCACTATTGCCATTTTTCTCTCCTACTTTTCTATGCCTTGTGTCTTCTGTTCTCTCCAACCCATCCTTTGTGCTTTGTTTTATCTGCCGTTCCTTTTTTGCTGTCTTTTCTATAACTATTTTCTGTTTTCCTCTCTTTTTTTGCCTCTGTTTTCTCTCTTATGCTTTTCTTGTTACCCTTTTCTGTTTTTTGTATGCTTGATTTTTATGATAACTGCCATAGCTATTGGCTCAAGTAATTCCTTGTCTGATATCACAGTTTGTGGATTACTTGCTCCCTGCAAGATTTTCTGTATGAATGATAGCATTTTAAAAAATCAATAGACATATGCCTTTGAAAGAAATCATGTATGTTCTTTGTAATTGTGCTTGGCTTGGTTTCTAGTTCCTATCAAGTAATATTTAAAGACTAGCTTTTAATTTATTAATTCTTTTCAATTGTTGAAGAAATATAACTGGCATTTAGCACACTTTCAGTATATAAAATAAAGACTCACTATTAGATCTTTTGTTATTAATTCTGTATATGGATGGGCCTCAGTATGACCTAGGCCTTTGAGTAGCTTGTTAATATTTAACAAGATGTTCTAAAACATCTCATTATCACCCAGCCTGGATGACCTGACTCATCTTGTGTATACAGATTCATCATCAATAATGTATTCTAAGAGTGAACACAAAGACAAACATTTAGCCTTCACACTAAATTGTAGATTTAGTCTAAAAAGCATAAAATACTTTAACTGGTTGTCCACAATCATGGGTAGTTATAAATAAATTATATTATTTGTTTGATGTCTTGTAATAAAGTACCTAACTGAGCTTCTACATAAGAAAGTAACACAATATTAGTACCTTTAGGAATGATCTTTCTAAAATCGTATTGTCACATGCAAAGTATTGTTTATGTGTGTGTCAATGTTACAATATGAAATATAACATAGCATTTTTTTTCTCTTCCCTTTGCCTGCTAATTAAGGGAGAGGAGTTAATCAGGTAAATTCTGACCAGGCTTTGTGTTCTTTGGTTTAAAACCTACTGTAAATAAGTCTGTGACTACACAGTGAGTGTGGGAGCTGCTAAAAGAGTGTTGCATATGATCTAAGTGTTGCATGTGAATTAAGTGTTAAGCAGCGTTAAAAACCTTATGGTGTTTAAAACCAAAAAGACATTTATGAGGAATTGCACTTGGGAAACTGTAAGTACCCAGTGCAAAGTGGGTTTGCTGGTATTACTCAGTGTGTCTTGTCACATGTATATGGTGTTGGAGCAGAAGTTCCATGCAGTATTTACATATACCAAGAGATGTTGGTGGGTTTTCATCTTGGAATCTGAACTGCAGACTCTAAGGGGAGAACTTGCAGCACTGAGGGCAGCGGCAAACATGGGGGAGGAAAGGAGGCTTGTAGAGCAACCACTGGCAGGGGCCTGTGTAGTGGTGGGTGGAGAAGGGGCAGTGGAGGCTAAAAAGATAGATATGTTTGTGACAGTCAGGTGGGTAATTACGGAACAGAAGTGTAGGGGGGCTGGTCCATAGCTTGTCCAGAGCAACAGATTCACCATTTTGGCTGAAGGTGCTGAGAAGGACAGCTCTAAACTGGCATGTATGGAGCAAGCTGATTCTTAGAGCACCCTGTAAGGCAGTTGCTCTCATATGGGTGGTTAGGGGAGTACAAGGAAGGAAATTTGGGTTTTAGTTATAGGGGATTCAATTATTAGAAAGGTGGATAGGGTAATCTGCTGCAAGGACCCTTCATGCTGAACAGTCTGCTGCTTGCCTGGTGTTAGGGTTCGGTATGTGGGGGAATGAGACCCGGCAGTCTTGTCACACATAGGTACCAATAACAAAGTTAGAAGAGGTGGTGGAGTCCTCAAGAACGATTTTAAGAAACTAGGTGTAAAGTTGAGGGTGAGAACTTCCAAGGTAATTTGGGGTTTTTGGAGAACTATTTTCTCATATGGCTACAGGGTCTTTGCTATGGATGGGCTGCACCTCAATGAGAGTTCAACCCCTCCAAATGAAAACCCAGCATCCATACACACACCCCTCCCTACTTTCACATAAATTATATATACCCATATCTATACTAACAATAGAATTTAGTATCACAATAGCCTTTGATATTATGTCTATCCAAGAAATCATCCACAGAATCAGCCATCACAAAATCATCCAGCAATGCATTCCACAACCTCACTACCTCACTGTAAAGAACCACCTACGTTCCAGATAAGGCCTTACCAGGGACCTATAAAGAGGCATAATTATGTTTTCATTCCTTGAGTTAATGCCCTTTTTATGCAAGACAGAATGATACTGCTCAGAATTAGACAACTTGTTTTCTACAAAAACCCCTAGATCCTTCTCATTTAAGGAAACTCCCAACACACTGCCATTTAGTGCATAACTTGCATTTACGGTATATTATTTTTGCCAAAGTGCATAACCTTGCATTTATCAACATTGACATCACTCTGCAAAGTGGCAGCATCCTGCATGAAACCTATATTTTTTTGGGTACTTTGACCATCGAATAGGCTACTACGACCTTTGACTTTGATTCAAACGATTCAAACTAAAAATCGTTTGACTATTCGACCATTCGATAGTCGAAGTAGAAAATACTTTGACTACATACTTCGGCAGTTTAACCTACCGAGGTACAATGTTAGCCTATGGGGACCTTCCCCAGCACTTTCCTAACCTTTTTTTGATCGAAGAAAAATCATTCGAGTCGTTCAATTCGAAGGATTTTATCATTCGATCAAACGATTTTTACTTTGATCGTTCGATCGAAGGATTTTCACTAAATCGAGGGTTGAATTTGAGGGTTTATTAACCCTCGATATTTGACCCTTGATAAATGTGCCCCCACATGTGTGAACCATGCATCATTAGTTGTATTACTAAAATTGCAAGAATTGGGACTATCAAGAGGGAAACCTTCATTAACTGGTTCCTCATTCATGTAGACAGACGAAAAATATGTGTTTAGAATCTGTGCTTTTTGTTAGTTTCCATTAACCAACTGACCCCCCTCTGATATTAAAGGTCCCACCCCTACCTGCTTAATTATTTTACTATTAACATATTTAAAAAATAATTTTGGATTCTTTTTACTGCTTGCTGCAATATCCTTTTCCATATCAATTTTAGCTTGCCTTATAGTTTTTGCATGATTTGTTGGCCTCCTTGTACCTTATAAATGATCCAGCCATTCCAGCTAACTTGAAAGCCTTTAAAGCATGCCTTTTCTTACCCACCTCAACACCAACACTTCTTTTGAACCAAAAAGGTTTTGCTTTGCAATGAAGTTTCTTGCTTACAAGGGGAATATATTGACATGTATATTTATTAAGCAGCATTTTAAAGACTTCCCATTTTTGTTCTGTGTTTAACCCTGTGAAAAGCATTTTCAACTTAATATGTTGCAGAGATGCCCTTATACTGTCAAAGTTTGAATGTCTGAAAGTTTTAGTTACTCCTTTATAGAATTGCTTCAACTATAAAATCTCAAAGGAGACCATGTTATGATCACTATTCCCTAAATACTCACCCACGCAAATGCTAGAGATGAGTTCAGTATAATTAGTTATTACAAGGTCCAAAAGAGAGTTATTCCTAGTAGGTTCTTGAATGAGCTGGAATAAAAAGTTGTCATTCAGCTTATTTACAAACCTACTAGCTTCTTCTGTCTTGGCAACCCCATTACACCAGTCAATGTCTGGATAATTGAAGTCACCCATAGCAATAACTTGACCCAGCTGTGAAGTTGCTTCTATCTGCAAGAGTATCTGGGCTTTATACTCGTCAATTATATGAGGTTTCCACTCCCTCACCAGTGCCAGCAATGGTTATTTATTTAGTGCATGACTTTAATTCAGGCTTTGCATACAAACACACTCCTCCACCCTTTTTAATCCCTCTGTCCCTCCTAAAAAGGGTGTAACCATTTAAATTCACAGTCCAATCACGTTTCATCCCACCAGGTCTTAGTTGTACCAATTATATCATAATTTTTAGAGCATGCAATTAATGTAATTCTAGGTCTCCCATTTTACCTGACAAACTCTGTGCCAGCATACAGTGGAGGTTACTACTTTTACTTTTGAAATTTGCATTACTTAGTGGAGAATTATATGTTCCATTGAGGTACAAACCATCACAATGGTATAGGTTGTATCCCAAGGAAAAATCATCCCAGTGCTCTATGAACCCAAACCCTTCCTTCCTATACCTTGAACGACACATTTAGCTCCCTAAGCTCCCACTGTCTTCCTAAACTTACATGTGGTACAGGCAAGATTTCAGAAAAAAATTACATTGGAAGACCTTCCCTCGATCTTAGAGCCTAGATCCCTGAAATCACTCTTTATGCTCTTCCATCTACCATTTATTTTGTCATTAGTACCGATATGCACTAAGACAGTTGGGTCATGCCAAGCCCCACCCAATAATTTGTCTACCTACTAACCACATGCCGAACCCTGGCACCAGGTAGACAGCAAACTGTTCAGTTATAGTAATCCGGATGACAGATTACCCTATCCACTTTCCTAATAATTGAATCCCCTACAACCACAATCTTCTTAGGCCTGACTCTGCTCTCCTCCCTACCACAACTAAAGTTGTTGAGGAGCCAACCAGAGAAAATGCTCTACTGGGTGACTAATGATACAGCACATATAGCAAATGTGCAAGTAATTGAACTCCTGGGTAATAGGGACCATAATGTGATACAATTTACTGTCTGGTACAAAAGCAATTATACACTGGGACAACAAAAACCATGAATTTCAGAAAAGCTAATTTTAGTGTCTTTAGGGCTGCCCTTGATAGCATAGATTGGGGCATTATGTTTTCAGCTAAAAACACAGAACATAAATGGTTGTCATTTAAAATCATATTAAACCGTAACTGTTCTCGATTTATTCCCTTAATGAATAAATGTAGAAGCACTAAGAATAACCATATGTGGCTTAATATACTGTAGAAGTAAAGAAGTTAATAAGAAAGAAGAGAAAGGCATTTAAAAAGTCTGCTGGGACAGAAGCTGCATTTAATGAATATAAACACTATAATAAATGTTGTAAAATAGCAATAAGGAAGCCAAAGATAGGAAATGAAGAGTGTATTGCAGCTAAGGCTAGGTCTAACCCCAAAAAGTTTTTTTAAATATATTAATAGTAAAAAGATGAGCATTGAGTGTTGCTCCTATAATAAATAAATAATGGTACCAGTATTATTGTAACAGATACAAAAAATGCAAATGTTCTAAATCAGTTCTTTTCTTCAGAGTATACAATAAAAATGTTTCTTCTAATATTACTGCTTAATTGGCTAATTTCTTTTGGTTGAGGCCTACCTCATTTAATTCTTCTGGTTCTAATTAAGTTGATTCCAATACTATTGCTGCTGCTGTTGCTACTACTTCCTCATCAGTTGGCAAATGTCTTCTGTTTGAGGCCTACCTCATTTAATTCTTCTGGCTGTAATAAAGTTGATTCCAATACTACTGCTGCTGCTGTTGCTACTGCTGCCTCATTATTTGGCAAATGTCTTCTGTTTGTAGCCTACCTGAGGTAGGCAGTGCTCATTTAATTCTGTGGCTTCTAATACAGTTGATTCAAATGCTGCTGCATCATTGGCAAATGTAGTCACACTATTATTACCCAAATTCCTGCCTCTAAGTAAGATGTCTGCAAGTATACAAATGAGGTCTCTGAAATGACTGCCAAATGTCCTGCTGCTTCAGTCATCATACAAATAACAAATTAATAATCTCTTTTACTTGTATTGAAAGTTTGCATTGTGTGAAACGTGCAACCAAAAAATATGTAATGGATTTTTGGGACACTCAATTCAATAGCAGATTCATCAAATTAGGTGCCAGCATAGTTGTCTAATTTCTTCTGGATGGGGTCTGCCAAAGCTCCTAAAAATTATGTGGCTTCCAATAATGCCACATTTTCTGGTTAATTTTTTATGGTTGGGATCTACCTCTTCTAATTCTAATTTTAATTCTATGTTGATACTACTACTTCCATAATGTTGTCTAATTTCTTCTGGTTCGGGGTCTGTCAAGGCTCCTACAAATTATGTGGCTTCCAATAATGCCACATTTTCTGGTTAATATTTTATAGTTGAGACCTACCTCTTCTAATTCTAATTTTAATTCTATGTTGATGCTACTACTTGGGTCTGTAAAAGCTCCTAAAAATAATTTCACTTCTAATATTGCTTCATTATAGTCTAATTTCTTCTGGTTGGGTTCTGTCCAGGCTCCTAAAAATAATTTTGCTTCCAGTACTGCCACATTGTAGTCTCATTTCTTCTGGTAGAGGCCTACCTCTTTTAATTCTAATTCTAATAATGTTACATATAATATTATTATTATTATTATTAACATGTATTTTATGGTGCCAACATATTGCATAGCACTGTAAAGTAAATGTGATTATACAACTAAATCACATGAATTATATACATAGAACATATGGAGTTACTTACATCACAATCAATACTGGAACAAAAAGGTGAGGAAGGCCCTATGCAGAAAGAGCTTACACTCTAAAGGGAAGGGAGTAATACACAAGGTGTAGGAGTGGGCAAGATCAAATTAAGTGGGTGAGAAATGTGGTACTGTACTATTTTGGAGCAAATCTGTGTTTGTTTAGGCCTGTACCATAGCTAATAATGTTACTTTTAGTACTGCCACATAGTTAGCAAATAAAGGTAGATTTATTTAAACAGAATAAATAGATTTCCCTTCTTAACTACAATAAAGCCACTTGAGTCCTATTTATTTTGCTATTTTTGAGCAAAAGTGTGTTTAGGTGAATAGTGTAACATCAGTAACAGTTAACTGTCATATAACTACAGAGAACAAGTAAATTAAATAGAGATTATCTACTGCAAGAAAACTATCTTAATGGTGTTGCTCGCCCCATACCTGCCAATGCCATTCTTATAGATGTTGTATAATGTTCCTGAAGTTACATAACACAGCTCATCCTGTATAATTCACACTTTACAAATGCAATTGCTGCATTACTAAAAATGAAATTCTTTAATTGGCAGCTGAGTGGATAGCGGATGATCCCGCTGCAGAAGAGGGTGAGGCTGCAGAGGCAGCAGAAGAAGCTGGGGCTGCAGAAGAGGTGGCTCAACCTCCTGCATCAAAAAAACAGGTGGGCATAGTAGCATTTCAAGCAGCCAATGCTGCTACTCAGACACAGCCACACCTCCTCATTGACATGGTGTCTGGCAGGTTGGCCAGATGAGGAGGGAACTCCAGGAAGCCCTGGACTTTATTCGCTCCTTCAGGGATAATCCTCCTCCTCCATCAGCAGCCTTCTAGTTGTGCACTGTTGTGCCATATGTTTTTGCACTTTTGTGCCTTGTTTTATATAAAAAAAAAATCTGTTCAAACCTTTATATTTGGAGTTCATTTTTCATTTAACTACTACTCAGATAATATAGAAGTTGTTTGGATAATATGAAACAACTATGACTATTCTCAATTTCAGTCATGTAACACCTCATTACATAGTATTTCTGATTCCTTACATTTGCACATAAATATGTGGTTTATTCATTTTAATGTGGGATGCAAAGCACCCAGATATTATGTGTTTATATTTATTATTAGAAAATGTAAATTTTCCAGATAACATCATTTAAACCTGTCTAAAAAGTTTGAAAATCCCATACAGTAATGCAGTGTCACTAGGGCTGAGGGCTCCTGCCCCAACCTCAGAGACATCTACCTCCACAATACAAGGTAAAGTTGTGTCAGGATGACAAAGAAAAGGGGCTGACACAAATTCTTTTTTTAAAAATTCAAAGGCTTTGGTAGCTCCAGGAGGCCAAATAGTGGGTTTAGCACCCTTCTTGGTTAGATCTGTAATAGGAGACACAACGATAGAAAAATTCTTAAAAAAATGTCTATAGTAGTTTGCAAGACCCAAAAATCTCTAAATCACTCGTAGCAAAAGAGGTTGAGCCCAGTCCAATACTGCCTTTACTTTCCCAGGACCCATCTCCAACCCCATACCAGAATTGTTGAACCCCCAAAACTGTACCGAAGGGACCTCAAATGTGCATTTCTCTAGTTTGTCAAATGGATTGTTCTTCCTTAATCTGAGTAGGACTTCACGTATATGTTGTTGCTGGTCACCCAGATTAGAGGTAGAAGTAAATCCAGAAAAATGTCATTGACAATTTCCTGAAAGACTGCAGTGGCATTGCAAAGGCCAAACAGCATAACTAAATATTCGTAATGGCCATCCCTGGTATTAAAGGCCATTTTCCACTCATCCCCTTTGCTAATACAAATGAGATTATATGCATCTCTAAGATCAAGTTTAGTGTAGATTGTGGCATTCTTAACTTGATCAACCAGCCCCTGCAGGAGAATTAGAGGGTCTGATAAAGCCTCTCTCCAAGTTTTCTTTAATGTAATCCTTTATGGCCTGAGCTTCAGGCAAGTAGAGAGGATATGTTCTCCCTCTTGAGGGAGTAGACTCTGTGGCCAGGTCAATAGGGCAGTCATACCGCATATGCGGGGGTAGCGTTTCCACAGCTTTTTTCGAGAATACATTGGAAAAAATCTGCTTAAGGGGAAGGCAACCCCTCCAAATAAGTAACTGCAACCACCTGAGGAGAGTTTAGACAGGAACCATTACATTTTGACCCCCACAATAACCTCCCCAGATATCCAATCTATGTGCGGGTTTTGAGTTTGTAACCATGGTAACCTCAGAATTAAAAGAGAAGAAGAAGAACCACCAAAAATGTGAAAAGATAATTCTTCCAAATGCATATTATTAGTTCACATGGAGACAGACATAGATTTTTGGGTAACCAACCCTGAACCAAGTGGGCTCTTATCAATTGCTAAGATAAGGGGAATAAGGGGAATATTATATCCTACTACAACGGCAGCATCCAAAAAATTCCATGCAGCCCCAAAATCTACAAAGGCAATGATCTTAACAGAACCCCCAGGCCAAGACAAAATGACTGGTACCAAACTCCCAGAGGCTAATTGGGGAGAAGAAACTTCTCAACCCAAATGTAGCTCCCCTTCTCCATTTAGGTTTTCAAGTTTCCTGGCCATTTTAGGACAATAGTACAGAAAATGCCTTTGCCGCAATGCATACAAAGGCCCTAAGATCGCCTTCAAGCCTTTTCCTCAGGGGACAGATGAGTGACCCCCAATTGCATAGATTCCTCCTGAGGAATAGGCAACTGTCAGGAGCGCCCATTGGCGCTACCGTCTCCAGCGGCATCCTTTCCCATGATCCACGTGGACTGACGATGGCGTCCTGATGCCGGCATGATGACATCACACTCCAGGCCCAAACTTTGAAAATAAAAGGACTTCCAGGTCACGGGTTCGATGCCCTATTATAGGAATTGCTGAATCGTGCTCCTGGGTTTCCTAAATTCCTGAATTCTTGGTTCCTGGCTTCCTGACCCTTGGCTTGACCCTGATTCTGATTCTTGCTGTCTGCCTTATTGAACACTTGCCTGAACTTGTCTATGCTTACGCCTAACCCCTTTTGGACTTTAACCCTAAGCTTCCTCCTTGGTCCGGACTTCTCCCGCTGCAGACAGCATAATTGGGCCATGGACCCCACTGAGGAAGCTATGCCTGATGTCAGAAGAGCTCTCTGGGGATTGGCATCTTGCATGGAAGCTTATGAAGCTCAGCAGGTCTGCACTGAGCATGTACTTGACACTCTCCTTTCCCGTATGCCGTCTGCCTCTTCGGTCGTGGGAAATCCTTCTGCTTCAGTTACTCCTCCTCCTGCGGGCTTTGCTGGTGAGCCCTGCATTCCTCCACTGCCCCACTATAATGGGGATTCTCGAGCCTGCAGAGGTTTCATCACTTAGTGTCTGATCCAGTTTGAGTTTCAACCCTCGCTGTACTCCAGCGAATGTGCCAAGGTGGGGTATGTGATGTCTTGTTTGGAGGGGAACCGCTTGAGTGAGCAAAACCCCTTTGAGAGAATAATTCTCGTCTGACCTTCAATGCCAAGACCTTCCTCCAAGCCTTCCATACGGTGTTTGATGCCCCTGGTCATGTCACTAATGCCTTTTCCCGACTGCTACAGATTCAGCAAGGGAACTGCAGTGTCAGTGAGTATGCCATTGATTTCAGAACTTTGATGGCTGAAACTAACTGGAACAATGAGGCTTATGCAGCGGTGTTCTATCAAGGTTTGTCAACTTGACTCAAATATGACTTTGTCTCCAGGGATCGTCCTGAACTTTTGGAAGACCTGATTGCTCTCGCTATCAAGGTAGATAGCCGTCTCACGGAGCACCAGTCTGATAAGGAGCGAAGCAAAAGATTCCTGCCTGGTCTGGCACCACGCTTTCAGAGACCCCTCCTTCCGAATCCTGTCACTTTATCTCCTGTAACTCCCTCGGAGGAACCAACGCAGATCGATCAGATGCATCTCTCTGAACAAGAAAAGCACCGGAGACATTTGGCTGGACTATGCCTATATTGTGGTTGAAAAGCCCATTTTGCCAATTGTTGTCCCCAGAAGTTGGGAGGATCTCCTAGCTCAGGTTGAACTGGGGAATTTCACTTTGTGGCATCTCGCCTGCACCCCAAAAGAACTCTCAATTTCTGTTGCCTTTACAGATTCGGCTACCTGATAGGACTATCGATGTGCCTGATTTTCTTGATTCCAGGGCTGCAGGAAATTTCATGGATGTCACTTTTGCCAAGTTCCTGAGAATTCCCCTATTCCCTCTATCTAATACACTGAGGGTTTTGGCGATTGACAATCGACTGCTAACTTCTGAGATAATCTCTGACACCACAGGGGAACTTCCACTGACGGTTGGATATCTATGTCAGGAGAAACTGTCCCTCAGTTCCTCCTATGCTCCTACGATTGTTCCTTCAAACTTCTTCCTGGTACCATGCCCCCCAGATGTCAGATACCTACCCCTTTATCTCTTGCTGAGACTTCTGCAATGAAGGAATACATTCAAGATAACCTCCAGTGAGGATTCATTAGACCTTCATCTTCCCCTGCAGGGGTGGGTTCTTCTTTGTGGAGAAGAAGGATGGTGGATTGCATCCCTGTATAGATTACAGGGAACTAAATAAAATCACAGTAAAGAACCGATACCCTCTGCCACTTATCTCTGAGCTCCTCAATCAACTCTGAGGGGCTAAGATCTTAACTAAGTTGGATTTTCGAGGAGCTTACAACCTCATTCGCATCCAAGAGGGCGATGAATGTAAGATGGCATTCAACACCAGAGATGGGCATTATGAGTACCTGGTAAGGCCCTTCAGCCTCTGCAATGCCTCTGTCATCTTCCAAGAGTTTTTTAATTATATCTTCAGAGATCGGCTGGGACAATCTGTAGTCGTGTATTTAGATGACATTTTAATCTTCTCCAAAGTCACCAAACCCGGGTGAAAGAAGTCCTTTCCAGTCTGAGAGAAAACTCTCTTTTTGCCAAGCTGGAGAAGTGTGTCTTCAAAGTTCCTAAAATTCCCTTCCTGGGTTACATCATTTGGGTTACATCATCTCTCATGAGGGATTTGGATGGATCCTTTCAAAGTTTCTGCAATCCAAGATTGGCCTCTTCCCACAAGTACCAAGGCCATACAGAGATTTGCCAGTTTCACTAATTACTACTGACAATTTATCAAGGAATTCTACTCATGTATCGCACCTGTATTGGCTCTTATTTGGAAGGGATTAAAACCTAATGCCTGGCCCCCTCATGCCCTAAAGGCTTTTTAGTCCCTGAAAGACTCGTTTGTTTCTACTTCTGTCCTTCGACATCCTGACCTCCTACAACCCTTCTTCATTGAAGTCAACGCTTCTGACATCTGAGCTGGAGCTATCCTCTCTCAAGAGACAAGTTGCAGATGGGAAACTACACCCTTGTGTCTATTTTCGAAGAAATTCTCTCCTGCTGAGCAATATTATGATATCGTGTCTGATATTCCAGCAGCTGATGATCATGCAGCCCACATCAGTCATTTGGTCGGCTACCAGAGCAAACTTGGAGAAAAGTTCCTTGTCCCACAAGAATTATGCTTATCAAAGACAGAAATCTTCTCCTTTATATAAAGTTGGGGACATAGTGTGGCTCTCAATGAGGAACATTCATCTCAAGATTCCTTCCCCCAAGTTGGGTCCAAAATGTGTTGGTCCATACTCCAATGTGGAGATTGTTAATCCTGTGGCTGTCAGACTTCAGCTTCCCCGTGAGATTGAACCCCTAATGTTTTTCACGTATCCCTGGTGAAACCAGCAATCTTTAAAGGGGACATATAGCATAAATGCTGCATAAAGCATAAATGCTGCTAAAAGTATTTTATTATCTTCTGGGGGAAATGTGTATCAGCAGTTAGTGTAACTACCAGTCATTTTCTACACAGTATTATGTTGTATACAAACAGCAATCAATGTATTTTGGGTTTCCTTTGTAACTACCTGCATCTGTTATTATATGTAATACAATTACAGAACATCAGCTGTTTTTATTCCCTTGCAACTCCCTGCACCTGCCTATAAATTGTCCCATAACAGCTGCATTTCCCCTTCCAACTCCCTGCACATCATTATAAACTGTTCCATGACAGCTGCATTTCCCCTTGCAACTCCATGTACCTGATTATAAATTATACCAGAACAGCTGCATTTATTCCCTTGCAACTCCCTGCACCTGACCATACTGTTCCACAACAGCTGCATTCCCCTTGCAACTCCCTGCACCTGATCATAAATTGTTCCAGAACAGCTTATTTTACCTTGCAACTCCCTGCACCTGGTCTTAAATTGATCCAGAACAGCTGCATTTTACCTTGCAACTCTCTGCATCTGACCATAAACTGTTCCGCAACAGCTGCATTTCCCCTTGCAACTCCCCGCACCTGACCATAAACGATTCCACAACAGCTGCATTCCCCTTTGAATTTCCCTGCACCTGATCATAAATTGTTCCAGAACAGCTGCATTTTACCTTGCAACTCCCTGCACCTGGTCATAAATTGATCCAGAACAGCTGCATTTTACCTTGCAACTCTCTGCACCTGACCATAAACTGTTCCACAGCAGCTGCATTTCACCTGGCAACTCCCTGCACCTGATTATAAATTGTTCCACTACAGCTGCATTTCCCCTTGCAACTCCCTGCACCTGATCATAAATTGTTCCAGAACAGCTGCATTTTACCTTGCATTTCCCTGCATCTGGTCATAAATTGTTCCAGAACAGCTGCATTTATTCTCATGCAACTCCCTGCAATTAAACATAATTTGTACCATAATTTGTGACGAAGGGGGAACGCCCTCCGAAACGTTGTGTGACGCAATAAACACACTAGGGGTAGGACTCCCGTTTAATTCGCTCTGTGTGCCAGCCTGTTTTATCTTCATATTTGCTGTGGAACACATGACAATACTGTTGTACTTTAAACAAAAGAAAATACTACTATTACATTACTATTACTGTTTGTATTAACCTTCACATCTATTGATTTATGTTGAGCATTTAAGATATATTGTTATAAGTGAATGATTAGGCAGCAGCATAAGACAGTTATGTGCAGGCTGGAAACACACAGGACAGAGGGAAGGAGGGGAGGAGTTTGGCTGCTACAGTTCCAGAATTCAGCCTGTCAGTCAGTGCTGTGACCACTTCCTATGAGAGAATGAACAGACACTCCCACTCTTCATTTCAGCCTAGACACCGATCAGAGAGGTTCTCTCTGCAGCTCTGATATAAAGACAGTTCTATGAGGTAAAATGCTTTCAAAACATTTTTCTTTCTGCATCATTACATGTTTTGAGGAAGGATGAGTAATATATCTGAATATGAAGGTTATATGAAATGTCCCCTTTAAGGGCTTCTCTTCAGAAAAATCTCCTCCTGCTTCTGTCTCCGTGGATGACCAACAAGATTATGAGGTAGAGAAGATTTTAGACTCAAGAATGTCTAGAGGGTCTCTACAATTCCTGGTTCAATGGAAGGGTTTCATTCCTAAGGAGTGCTCTTGCATAAAACAAGCTGATGTCCATGCTCCTCAACAGGTAAGGGAATTCTTCAAGCAGTTTCCAAAGAAACCATGATGTGGTGGTCCATTGGCCCCCCTGGGGGAGGGGGTACTGTCAGGAGAACCTATTGGTGCTCCCATCTCCAGTGGTGTCCTTCCCAAAATGGAGGCACCCATGATCCACGTGGACTGACACCGGGGCCTTGATGCTGGCATGTTGACGTCACGCGCCTGGCACAAACTTTTAAAACAAAGGGACTTCCAGGTCATGGGTTTGATGCACGATTATAGGAATTGCTGAATTGTGTTCCTGAGCATCATACAGCAAATTCCTGAATTCTTGGTTCCTGACTTCCTGACCCTTGGCTTGACCCTGATTCTTGCAGCCTGCCTTACTGAACACTTGCCTGAACTTGTCTATGCTTATTCCTGACCCCTTTTGGATACCGCAAACTTGGACTTTAAACCTAAGCTTCCTCCTTGGTCTGGGCCGATAGGCCCCTGACAGTAATGAAGGAATGGTTGATTTGTCAGTACTACATACTGAAGGAAAATATCTACCTCTTTTAGCCTGCCTTTCCCTTTGTCTCCTATCAATCTGGATGGCCAACCTCATAAGGTCATCCAGAGTGGACAGAGGAGGATAATTAACTAGACTGTCTTTGACAGAGTCAGAAAACCCCATCCGAAATTGGCTATGAAGAGAAGTATCGTTCCACCCAGTCTCAACTGACCAGCGGCGGAATTATTTACAATACTCCTCGATTACTCTTTTCCCCTGGCGGAGTTTACGAATAACGGTATCGGCAGAGGTACCACAATCCAGGTCATCATATAATATTGCCATGGTACTAAAACTAAAACATACCTCTAGGGAAAAACTGGCAGGGTCAGAGGGGGGTAACCTTAGTACCAAAATTTGTGGGTCACCTTGTAGTAAGGTCATAACAAACCTTACTTTCTCCTCACCAGGAGCGAGGGAAAAAACCGAAATAGAATTTACAAGCCTTTTGAAAAATGAAAAACTTACTTCTATTCCCACTAAACTTGTTGGGGAAGGAGATCTTTGGTTAATGCTCCTATTACCCAGAGTAGATCTCAAAAGGGAAGATCCCACAGAAACTGCAACAGGTGGTTGGAATAGGCAATTGCTGAACTGCAGCCAACCTGGCAGAGAGAGTATGCATGACCTTTGGCATCCATTTCTTTTTCTTTTACTGTCACGTACAGCTCCCTAAATTCAGAAAAAGTGCTAAGCTCCCAGTCACGGTTCAATTTAACGCCTGTAGTAGATGCCTTTGGCTTCGGGAGGAGCCCTCAGCTACTCAGATGCTGCCAGGTCTTAACTTGAGAGGAGCAAATCAAGTGTAGGCAGAGTTCAAGATTAGTCAGGCATGCTGGGGTCGGTACAGGCAGAGTTCAAAGAATAGTCAGGCAGGCAAAGTTTGGGATTGGCATAGTTCAACAGAGTCAGAAAGGCAGGGATCAAAACTAGAGAATACACAGACAAATCACACAAGGAACTAATCAACTTAGACCTAACAACGGGCAATGAGTTTTGGCCCGAGGCCCCTTTAAATATTAAAATGTGATGCGCAACGCGCACTATGCCTAAAACCCTGAAGTGGGCGCCACGTGCACCCTAGGAGAGCCCGGCACTGGAGAGAAAGTACTAGGGCTATGGGCGTCCCTTCCAGGAGCTCGGCAGGTGTCCCCACTGACCCCTAGTCACCACTAGACCACCAGGTAACCTTACATGCAGCAATGCAATATATTTAAATACTCTGGCCTTATTATGTTACATTTATAGCATTTACGGTCTGCATAAAACAAAACTACAGATAGAAGTATTTATGAGTCTTAGGTTTAAGAGCCTATGTAAAATGTATCCATTCACAGTAAAAAAAATATTCTGTTCTTCAGGGACCTTTAAATAGAGCTTGGAACAAACAATTATTTCATCTATAACTGGAAAGCTTCATACAGCATCTCTACTCTATGAAAACTAAATGAGAGTACAGCAGCAAGGCACTTACAGTCAAAGGAAGACACTTTGTTTTGGTTTGAAAGTTGTATTTTGTGAAACAATTTTTATTATATTCAGATAGATGCCTGCAGTAAATGGAAAAAACAAGCTCTTTTCGGGCAATTGTTATAAAGAAAGCCCAACAGTTCTAAAATTAAAAGTTGATTGGTTATTTGCTTGGTAGCCGCTCTAGGGACTGTGTATATAAAATCAGTATATACCTTGATTGGCCAACTGAAATGTCATGTTGATCGATAATGACATACAGGAGTAGAAGGACAATACAACGGATTCAGTATTCAAACAAAAAATATATGTTTTTTAAAGTTATTGGCAGATACATACAAATTACTTCTTACTTCTTCAATTAATTATGCATCCAAAACAATTAGTTTAACCCTTTCCCTGCCAGCCGTTTTGTCCCGATGCGAACATCTACTGCCAAGCAGTTTTTAGATATTTTGCACTCTTTCACTTTAAGGACCTTTCCTGGGGTGGTCTTTTAGTTTATCCAGGAAAACAAAATATTGTTTTTTTCAGGACAACCTGAACTTTCAAAATATGCAAGAATTTTGGTGTAATTCTACTTCTGTAAAAACATATAGGCTTCTAAGTGTCTAATAAAATGAAAAAAATCATGCTTCACAAAGAACAATCACATATATCAGAAACATCATTTATTTTATGTACAAGAACACAGCCGATTTGGAAAGGTCTATGTCTCCTGAACGCGGCAACACCAGATATATATAGTTTTATGGAGATTTCTTACTTGTATAGCTCAAAATCTACAAGCAGTACACTACCAAATTTCCAAAACAACGCTCCCCAAACGGCATACTTCTGATTTCAAGGTCAAACATCCCACTAACAGTAGGTTTACCCTAGAAAACTACCCATTATTAGAAAGAACAGATTCTGGTGAATCAAAAATGGGTAAATTTATCTTTGTACTCCAAACTACCAAGTTGCAATTGTTTCCTAAAGTTATAATGTTTTATAGAAATTTGTGATTTTTTTAAAAAAAAATTACCTAAAAGCTTCCACTCTACAGCATCATATCTCCCACACATCATTAGGTATCAATGTAAAACACCCCAAATATGAAAGCCTGGGGTCCACTGAACAGTTTGATGCCCAATATGTATAGGTTTACCTAAGCATGTGGTATATATGTAGACACCTCATTTGAGCTATCAGTTCTGTAATTCCAAATACTGCAAAATCAACACATTTATATAGTTTGGGGGGGGGGCAAAGTTAGAAAAAAAGTATGTTCACCCCAGAAAACCATATATTTTCAGAAAGTACCCATTCCCCGAATCCAAATTGGGTATGCATGTCTTTCTACTCCAAAGCACTAAGCCGCAAACCCTTAAATTTGGCAATTTTGGTTCCATTTTCTAAAATCACCTCAAAACTTCCAACCTGCAACATCGTATTTCCAACATACTATTATGTATCAATATAAATCACCCCAAATATGAAAGCCTGGGGTCCCCTGAACAGGTTGATGGCCAATATGTATAGGTGTACCCAAGCACGTGGCATATATACGGGCCCCAAAATGAAGACACCCCATATGGTCTGCCATTTCAGGTACTACAAAATCAACACATTTACATCGTTTTGGGAGGCGGCAAAGGTATAAAAAAGTAAGTTCACCCCAGAAAACCATATATTTTCGGAAAGTACACATTCCTCCGAATCCAAATTGGGTATGCATGTCTTTATACTCCAAAGCACCAAGCTGCTAAATGTTCCTAAATTTGGCAATTTTGGTGTCATTTCCAAAAGTCACCTCAAAATTTCCACCCTGCAACATTGTATTTCCCACATACTTTTAGGTATCAAGAGAAATCACCCCAAATATGAAAGCCTGGGGTCCTCTGAACAGTTTGATGCCCAATATGTATAGGTGTACCTAAGCACATGGCATATAGGGGCCCCAAAATGAAGACCCCCTATGGTCTGTCATTTCAGGTGCTGCAAAATCAACACATTTACATAGTTTTGGGGGGCGGCAAAGGTAGAAAAAAGTACGTTCACCCCAAAAAAACATATATTTTCGGAAAGTACACATTCCCCTGAATCCAAATTGGGTATGTATGTCTTTCTTCACCAAAGTACCAAGCCGCAAACCATTTCTAAATTTGGTGACATTTCCAAAAATCACCTCAAAATTTCTAACCTGCAGCATCGTATTACCCACATACTTTTAGGTATCAAGAGAAATAACCCCAAATATGAAAGATTAGGGTCCTCTGAACAGTTTGATGTCCAATATGTATAGGTTTACACAAGCACATGGCATATAGGGGCCCCAAAATTAAGACCCCCATATGGTCTGTCATTTCAGATACTGCAAAATCAACACATTTACATCGTTTTGAGGGGGGCAAAGGCAGAAAAAAGTAAGTTCACCCAAGAAAACCATATATTTTCGAAAAGTACACATTCCCATGAATCAAAATTGGGTATGCATGTCTTTCTACTCCAAATTACCAAGCCGCAAACCATTCCTAAATTTGGTGATTTTGGTGACTTTTCCAAAAATCACCTCAAAGTTTCTACCCTGCAGCATCGTATTGCCCACATACTTTTAGGTATCACCCCAAATATGAAAGCTTAGGGTCCTCTGAACAGTTTGATGCCCAATATGTATAGGTGTACCCAAGCACGTGGCATATAGGGGCCCCAAAACGAAGAACCCCATATGGTCTGTCATTTTAGGTACAGCAAAATTAACATATTTACATAGTTTTGGGGGGCGCAAAAGTAGAAAAAAGTAATTTCACCCCAGAAAACCATATATTTTCGGAAAGTACACATTCCCACGAATCTAAATTGGGTATGCATGTCTTTGTACTCCAAAGTACCAAGTCGCAAGCATTTCCTAAATTTGGCGATAAAAGCAACGGTTTTTACATTTCTGAAAATCGCCTAAAAAGGGTCTACTGAACAGTTTTATGCCCAATATGCATTGATATCCCAAGGCAGCTGGCATGTGCGGACCCCAAATGTAAATAGTGCATATAAGTTTTCTCTGCTGCCGATTCGCCTTCTGTAAACATAGACCCTTGACTTCATATTATGTGCCTCAAGACCCTCCTAACAGCAAAGACCCCCCAAAACCATATGTTTTTGGAAAGTACACATTCTGACGAAACCAACCAAGATAAAGACATCTTTCTACACCAAACTACCAAACTGCAAAGCTTTTCTAAACAGAGATTTTTACAACATTTCTGAAAATCACCTAAAAATGTTGCAGTTTGCCACATTTATCGCACACATTGTTTTATGTACAAAGAAAAAGCACCCTAAATATGGACGTCAGAGGTCTACTGAATAGTTTGATGCCCAATATGCATAGATTTACCAAAGTATGTGGTGTGTACAGGCCCCAAATGTAAAACCTGCATATGAATTTTCACGCTGGCCAACTAAGCTGCTGAAAAGAGAAACCCAACTGTGCGTTATGTGCCGTGAGACCCCCAAACTGTAAAAAGACCCCAGAAAATCATATATTTTTGGAAAGCATATATTCTGACGGATCAATCTAAGTAAAATATATCTTTCTATACCAAAGCACCAAACAGCAAAACTATACTAAAGGTACATAAGGAACAATAATGCAGGGATAAAATTGCAATAAAACCACAAAAATTGTGCAAATCAATGAAATAACAAAATAACCGATAGCATAATTAGTGGCCAAAATCGATTATCCAATAGTCACGCTGCTGAAATAAACAGTTTTTAGGGGTAAAAAACACAAATTGGTGAAATGAAAAAGTAAAAAAAATAAAATGTGTATACATGTGTGTACACTTCCAAGAATTGTGTGACAGTGTATAAGTGTGTATATAACTGTATATAAGTGTGTATATAAGTGCACTTAAATATGTGTGTATGTGTGTATGAGTTCTATAAATGTAGGTAAGTGTATGTAAGTGTGTTAAATAAAGGCCACTTACCGTTTCTGGCTGATCTGAGAGCTGGAGAAGTTCTTAGAGAAGCTGTCTGCAGAGTCACAGCAAGCAGGAAGTATGTGGGCGTCGCTGGAACACGAGGTAAGGAGGAAGAAACAGTGCAGCAAGGCAGACACGCGATCTGCTGTGTCTGCCTCTTTTAGGTCAGCCCTGCGACAATCCTGTCGCAGGACCGACATGACAGCCCCCCAAGCCGCTGATGCAGAGTACAGCATGTTAAACTGCAAGCACGTACAAGGTACGTGCTTGGCAGTTAAAGCCCTTGCCTGCCAGATGTGCTTGACAGGCAAAGGGTTAACAGCACAGCTATAGCCTCATATTTCAGAACAATATATCTAAATTTGCAGACAGCCTGATTAACTTCCAAACACTTTTTTTCAGTTCAGATGTTGACCAGAAATAAAGGATTTTTCAAGATGTAAATTATCAAGATTATCAAGTTAAGTCCAATGTATTGTCATGTCTTCTGCATGCAAGAAAAAGCATACTTCTTCTTTCCCACCCAAAATTATACAATACATATTACACACACTAAAAGAGCATATACAGTAATGAAACATACTGAAATATACACTATAGAGTAGATAGTGTACAAAAAGAAGGAGCCAACATTATTCAGATTCCATTTATTTGTACAATCACAAAAGTACATATTATCAAGCTTTATTATACATCCTATAAAGTGCATATTATTGTGCAAATACTGTATATCTATGGTTAACATTATGGATGATGCTATGCCATTATAAAGCATTCTATACCATCAATATTGTGCAATAAAGTACATTCTCTTTCTCACAACCAATAGTTGTAAGTGCATACATTGTGCATGACCCATAATATGCATAAAATAATCAACAAATCCCATCCATAACCTTCCCAAATTTAACTTCTACTCCTATACACAGTCCATTTATCTAATCCATAAGGGACAGAATTAAAAAAACAGAACCTTAGAGCATTAAATTCCTATAAGGACCCAACAATCATAAAAACCAAAATAAAAGAACAATTTCTAATATAACAGCTTTGGGGATAAGCAATTGCAGGACAGTTATGCAGATGGTAAATGGTCCAAAAAGCTTATCAAAAGGATGTGAAGAATCCTCCACTATGCTGGACACCATGCAAGATCATTTCTTATTAAAGATGTCTTGAATTGATGGTAAGATCTCTTCAATAATCTCACCTGCTGTTTTCACAATATTTTGCATCATCTTGCGATCAGTAACACTAAATTTGCCATACCACACCATAATAGAGTTTGTCAATACACTCTCAATAACTCCATTGATGAAAGGAACAACTACAGATTTAGGCAGATTTACTTTCCTCAGCCTTCTTAAAAAGAAATTCTGTTGTTGCGATTTTCCAACCAGAACAGAAAAAATTAAGGCTCCATGTAGGGTCATCTGAAATGTGAACCCGAATAAATGTAATGTTACTAAAATTATCTACAATGGAGCCATTTATATAAAGAGCCTTATGGACTGGATGTACTTGTCTAAAGTTAACTATCAGCTCTTTATTTTTTTCACATTAATGGAACAGCTTGTTATCAGCACACCAAATTGCCAGATGATCAACCTCCTCTCTATATTCTGATTCACTATTGTCCCTAATTATACCTATCAGAGTTGTATCATAGGCAATAATATGGTAGGAATCAAACCGAGCAGTGCAATCATCATGCAGTCATTAGTGTGAAAAGTAAAAGCAAAAATATACACCCCTGTGTTGAGCCAGTACTCTACAGCAGTGCTGTACAACTTCTGTGGTACCAGGGACCGGAAGTTTTCTGGCCTACATGACGGAAGGCCGATAAAGGAAGTCAGTGTTGACCACTCCCTGTTTTTAAACCACACCCACTTTAAACAACACCCATGTTACTTCAAGACCATATCCACATTAATTGTGGTATCACACCAAAAAACCAAATGTTTGGTGCTCACGGCATGGATATCACTTATCACTCATATGTGAAAACGTTGTGATATTATGACATACCTTTAAATCCATATGCCTCCTTCTCCCCTGTGGATAACACAGCACCCCAGCTTATGATTAAACACATTAGGAGCCCCTAACAAAAATTTTCAAATGCTAACAAACCTGCAGAAGAAATACCAGGCTTATGTTCTACAGGCAGAGCAGGGCACACACAGGCAGAGTATGGCACACACAGGGAGCATACGGAAGGCAGAGTATGGCACACACAGGCAGAGTATGGCACACATAGGCACATCCAAGAACCATAGGGCAGGCAGAGTATGGCACAGACAGGGAGCATAGGGCAGACAGAGTATTACACAACCAAGGAGAATAGGGCAAGCATAGTATGGCACACACAGGGAGCATAGGGTACGCAGAGTATGCACACTCAGGGAGAGTAGGTCAGGCAAAGTATGCCACACACAGGGTGCATAGGGAAGACAGAACAGAGCAGGAGACAGGGAAACCTATCAGGACCACGCTAAGATGTGCTACTTACAGTGACACAGTGCTGGTGCCCCTTCATCAGTTTGTATGAGTGTAAACAGGTGAACAATGTGGGCAGTTTCAGTCTGGGTTTCGGGTGTGAAAGTACAGGGTTTTAGGGTGTGAACAATAGATGTGTCACAGGTGTGAACAATTTGAGATTTAAACAATGCAGGGGGCAGTTAATCCCTGTACTGATACCTTTTAAAGTTTACACATGGTAAGCAGACACAGCGGGCAGTCTTTCATGTGGGGGGCTACATAAAGGGCATGAAGCCCGGGGGCCTATATCTTTAAATTTGAGTTACTTTCCCCCATTTTAACTGACTATGGCCATGCTGTAAGAAAATCTAAAACGCAATTGCACAGTGATATAAAGTACTACCAAGTTCCTCAAGATCAACAATCGACTTCTGACAGAAAGCCGAAATAAAAACAATAAATAACATTCTCACATAAGTATTATTTTACTTCAAATGTGACAAATTTTGATGTGCGACAATTTTTTTAATGCAATATAAAAGCATACTTTTAATTTATGATGTTACCACCCTCTCAGAGCACTTTATAATAATTGGTGTAAGTGCAATGGGACAGTAGTCATTTAAGCATGTTACAGATTGATTTATTGGCACTGGAATGATAGTGGAGATCTTAAAACACTCTGGGATCACAGCCTGACTAAGGGATGTATTAAAAAATATCAGTAAAAACACCTGCCAATTGATCTGCACATTCCTTTAATACCTGTCCATGAACCTGTTCAAGACCCGTGGCTTTTCGTAAGTAACTTCTAGAAAAACTTATCTCAGCTCAGCTACATCTTATTTTATCTACATCTCAGCTATAGTGATGGGTGAATTTATTTGCCAGGCGCGAATTCGCTGCGAATTTGCGCGATTCGCCGCCAGCAAATAAATTCGCGAAACGCCCGCAAAAATTCACGGCAAAAATTCGCCGGCGTCAAAAAAAATTTTCTTCGAAAAAACAGACGCCGGCGTCAAAAACGTGCGCCGGCATCAAATACGTGCGCCGGGGTCAAGTCGCAAATTTTTCACCGTTTTGCGAATTTCGCATGAAATTCACGAATTTTTCGGCGAAGCGAAATGGCGCAAATTCGCCCATCACTACTCAGCTACATACAGACAATTAGCCTGACTATTTGGAGGGGGAGGAATCTTCCTTGCAAGGATATTATTTTGTGCATCAAATCTTTAATAAAAGTATTCAACTTGTCCGGGAGGGACTCATCCTCCAGTGCAAATCTAACTTTAAATGAGAACTAAAGCTTAACTAAAGACATAACTAGAACATTATGTTTTGGGCTACTGTGTCAGTCCAAGGCAACCACAGCACATTAGCAGTAAAGATCTGTGTCTCCAAAGATGCCCCAGTAGATTCCCAGCTGATTCACTGCACATGCTCTGTGCTGCTGTCACTTACTGAGCTTAGGGACAGAATCAAAATATACAGTACACATAGAATATAAATGTCACAGTATAAGGCTGATTAGTAATTAATACAGACAGTTACTACATGGCGGCACAGAAACCAGTGCAACTAGCATCAGAATTTAATTATCAGCCCTGTAGCATCGGTTATATTACAGACCAACCTCATATTCTGCTTGATAATTTGTGATGACCCCGAAGCTTAGCTTCTCAACAGCTGCTCAGAGCCCACTGAGCATGTGAGTGTCACAGACACTTTCCGAGATGTTGACCTCCTGTGACAAGTTTGAAATCCTGGATCACTGCTGCTATTGAGAAGCTGGTGCAATAAGTTCAGTATATAAAATATGGCATTTTTAGCCATCTTTATTTGTATCGTTTAGTTCTCCTTTAATAGAGTTAAAGCAGATATAACTGCATAAATGTCCAAAGTGATCAAAAAATAGTCCATACAAAAGGGAGATTCCTCAGAACAGTGTCAACCTTGTGAAACAAAGTCTTTATTAGTGATGGGCGAATTTATTAGCCAGGCGCAAATTCGCGTCGAATTTGCGCGATTCCCTGCCAGCGAATAAATTCGCAAAACGCCCGCAAAAATTCGCGGAAAAAACGGGCGCCGTGTCGAAAAAACGGACGCCGGCGTCAAAAACGGGCGCCGGCACCCGGCGCGTTTCGTGAATTTCACGCGAAATTCACAAATTTTTCGGCGAAGCAAAACGGCGCAAAATCGCCCATCACTAGTCTTTATCATTTGCGTAATTAAAAATAATAATAATGAAACTTGATAACTTGTACTGCCCATCAGGCCTACCAAGGGTGGAAACACAATGAAACATATTTTCACATTAAACAGGGTAAACATTTAATACATGACTGCCAGTCAATTTAACTAATCTTACCCTAGAGTACCTGGTAGTAGAGGGTTATCCATTCACTCTATTCTTGGTTATGGCAGTCACCAGAATCTGCAAGAAAATATGAAGCACCATTTACAAAAAATATTTGAAACTCCACGTATCATTCAAACCTTCTGGTGTCTGTGTGTTCAGTTTCTTAATCCAAACGGTCTCTCTTTGAAGTAGTAATTAACAAATGTCACCATCCTGTTGTGGTAATCTCACTTGTTTAAGTGCCAACCATTTAAAATGCATTGGATTATGACCCATTTCGAAGAAGTATCCGTTTTTGTTTTGAAATTCCTAATGTTACCCTTATGTTCTTTATTTCTTTCTTTATCTTTTCATTTTGTCTGGTTTACATAGGCTTTGCCGCAAGGGCATTTAATTAGGTAGACCACATTTGTAGTATCAGAGGCAAAGAAACCCCTTAGTTTAACGGTATAACCATGTGAAGGATGGTTAACAGAGTTACCCTTTATAATAGAGGGGCAACACACACAATTGAGGCATGTAAAGGTACCACATTTCTTGATTGCTAATCATTGACCATGTCAACATGAACCCTTGCAAATTATTGCCAACTCCTCAAAATGGTCTGACAACACGAAGGCAATAATACAAAAAGCTCATCAACATCTTCATCTCCTTAGGAGATTGAAGTGGAGTGGAGATTGAAATAGAGTGGAGTGGTGTCAACAGGACTGTGCACATCACCTTCTATAAAGCTACGATTGAAAGCATTCTAACTGGAAATATAGCAATGTGGTAGGTAGCATCACACAACAAGAAAGAAGCTCTCTCCAGAGGGTGATAAAAACTGCTGAATGTATCATCACAACTTCACTTCCATCACTGTCTGACCTAGATATGGCCAGCTGTAAGAACAAAATCAAATCCATTACTAGAGACATGAGTCATCCAGGACATGAACTATTCATCTGGTATAAGCCCAACTATCAATCAGACACAGAAGGCCTAAAAGCATAAAAACTAGGAGTAAAAGACTATTTAACAGCTTCTTTGCAAGAGCAGCTAGACTAACTGCAAATGAGTCCAGAGGAAAGTAGAGGAACAACCACCGAGAACTATCTATTCTCGTGTGCTCACTGGTCTAACATATATCGGTACTCACTGCACTTACTACTATACATTACGACTATGTATTTTTTTTTTAAATAAATCTTTATCATTTTGAGAAGAAATGGATTGGGATACAGAAGAAAAAGGGGGTGGAATTAGGGCAGGGGTATAAACAAAGGGCAAAGAAAAAGGTAATAACAGCATATTACAATTTACATTTGTATGAGCAGTCATAAGTTATACATTCCGTATAAAATTGTTCATATTCTTAATATCTTCTTAGTTTGTATTGAGCTGGTAAAAGAGAGGAAAGAGAGTGCTACTGTCCCTACTTACGCTTCTTCAATTATACAATATTATTTCACTACCTTCAACTCACTTGAAGAACATATCTTATATATATATTTTACTCATTTGTATGCATATATTTCAACCATGGGCGCCATATTTTCCAGAATTTAGCACTATTGTTATGACTAATTTCTGTTATTTCCTCCATTTTCCTCGTTTCATCCACATGGTTAACCCATTCCCGGAATGTCGGTGGATCAACTTTTTTCCAACTTTTAGGTCCTAGCGCCCACCTACACTTCTCATTCCAGGCACGCCTGCAAAAAGCACAGACGGCCCTAGTGTAATTGAATGGGGATGCACACGTCCCCATAATGCGGCTGGGCGGCATGCCGCCCCTATTTTTTTGCCGCCCTAGGCCCGGGCCTATGTGGCCTCGCCACAAATCCGGGCCTGCTTAACTTGTTTACCTGTGATCAAAATATAAAACCTTGGTTTCAATCTGTGGACTAGATCCTCCCCCGCCACCTGCATTTGCGGGTTTTGAAGGAGAGACTGCCCAGACCAACCTGATCACAGGTAAACAAGTTAGAGACTTCCGTATGGGGTTTAACTTGAAGTGGTATGGCTGCTTACCAATTTTATGATCATAACTTTGTAACAAAAAACCTCTTTTTCTTTTTTTAGACAGGGGATTATTGTATTTAAATATGTTTTTATATGGCCTTAGGAGTGCACCCACAACCCTCCTTTTTTGAACCCCATGAGTATGTCTGTTTGTAATTGGACACAAAGACATTTTCATGTATTTGCAAAGAGTGTTTATTCTTGGCTAAAAAGCTGATCACATGGAAATTTGGCGCCGGCGTCCGTTTTTTCGAAAAAAAAAATTTTTTGACGCCGACGAATTTTTGCCGCAAATTTTCGCGAATTTATTCGCTGGCGGCGAATCGCGCAAATTCGCCGCAAATTCGCGCCTGGCGAATAAATTCGCCCATCACTATTGGTTACCTCATTTCAATTACTAACGAATTTCATTCACAAAAGGAGGTAAAAAAGGGATATATATTTTCAATTAGTACATTTAAAATCAATACATTTTAAATAATTAAAAGATACAAATTCTCGAAATAAGACATTTATATGTATTAAATATTAAGAACAATTTACTCAAATAAAACAATTTATATCAAGATCTATATTCAAACCCATTGGTTGTAGCGTTTTTAGGGATATTATCCATCTGGTTTCTTCTTGTGATATTATTTGGACATTGTTGCCACCCCTCCAGGTTTTTACTTTGTGTGCAATTCCCATAAACTTTAACTCACTAGGGTCACTATTGTGAAATAAGGAGAATTGTTCTGAAACACTATGTGTTTTTAAACCTTTTTTGATGTTTCTAATGTGTTCCGCTATTCTTAATTTTAATTTCCTAGTAGTTCTTCCAACATACTGTTTTTTGCAGGGACATTCTAATAGATATACAACATTAACTGAATCGCAAGTTATTAATTTATTAATTTTATATTGCTTATTTGTCTGATTAGATTTAAAATTGCATACATTTCTCGCATTGCTTTTCAGCGTCTTGCAGGCAATGCACTGCATACACTTAAAAAAACCTTTATTTTTACCCAGCCAAGTGGGATGAACTCTCTCTTTCTTCAGGTAACTAGGAGCCAATGACTGTTGCAATGTGTTTGGTCGAGTAAATACAATCGATGGTTGTTCCCCAATTTCTCCCCGCAAATCCTTATCCATTTGTAGGATGTCCCAATGTTTTTTAAAAATGTTGGTGAGTTTATATCCCCCTTTGCTAAATTTAGTAATAAAGGGTACACATTTCAAATCTTTTTCTTTGGTTTTCGTCCCCAATAACGCTGATCTATCAATTTCATCTACCACTTTCCTTGATTCCTCTATCAATTTTGGATCATATCCTTTTTCTAAAAAATCAACTCTCATAAGTTCGCAGTTTTGCTGGTAATCAACAGGGTTCAAACAGTTTCTCTTGATCCGGCCAAATTGTCCCCTAGGAATATTGTTTAACCATTTCCTGTGGTACCCACTATCATACGGTATATAGCTATTACAATCTGTTTCTTTTTTAAACAAGCGTGTTTTCAATCCCTCTTTTGTGGTATAGACGTTAAGATCCAGGAAATTGATAGAAACTTTACTGTATTCATAGGTGAATCTTAGATTAAAACTATTATTATTTATATCTTGTATAAAGGTTTTAAGAAGTTCCTCACTGCCTTTCCAGATAATGATACAATCATCGATATAGCGCCTGCAGGTGATTAAATTGGTCTTAGTTTGTAAAATTGGTTCTATCACAATTTTCTCCCAGTACCCCATAAAAAGATTGGCATAGCTCGGGGCGAACTTACTTCTCATAGCTGTACCATTAATCTGGAGATAGTACTCCCCTCCATACCAAAAATAATTATTTTGAAGTATAAAACGCATGCCCTCTATAATAAATTCTCTTTGAGGGGGTACAATAAGGCTGTCATTCAATAAAAAATGTGTAACAGCTTCTATACCCTGATCATGATTGATACAGGTATACAGTGATGAAACATCACAGGTTACAAGAAAATAGTCTTCACACCATGTTTGCTTCTCTATAAAGTTTACGGTGTCCTTTGTGTCTTTAATATAGGACGGTAGGGAACCCACATACTTCTGTAAGAAATTATCGATATATTTAGATAAATTACTGGTTAATGACCCAATCCCTGATATAATTGGTCTCCCAGGAGGGTTTTGTAAATCTTTGTGGATTTTTGGTAAAATATAAATAACGGGAATTTTTGGATATAAAATTTTTAAAAATTCTTTTTCTTTATTATTAATAATATCCTGAGAGAATGCGTTATCAATTAATCCAAAAAGTCAATTTTTTAAATATACAATTAATAAAAAATGTCAGTCCCTTAGGTTGTTTCTTGCCGATCACCTTACAGTCTCTCAGCTGTAGAGAAAAAGAATCCAAACAAATGTGTATACTTCCAGGAAAATATGCACAAGGGATCAGCGCCTGTGGCAACAGAAATAAGGAACTCCCATAGCGTAATACGTTCAATGTAGATGGTAAGTGTCACCATGTGCTTTTAGTTTACTTATTCTATAAGTGCTCCCCTTTTTTTAGTTTAGCTTTAGTCAGTAAGTGCTCCAATTTCTCTTATATGTAACTGGTTAAAGGGAACAGGTATTGGGGGGGTGCACAGTAAAAGCGATAGCAATTTTCTTCAGTGCAGCGATGGATCAACACAGTTTAAAACCACACCTCCACCGTTTGGAAGAATTGCCTACTTACAAACCACTCTCGTGGTCAAGCGTGTTCATTAACTCCTCCTGAGCGGTCTTAATTTAACCTCTCATCCTCCATGGGTTCCAGGGGAGGGATAAAAAAACCGGAAATAGTATAATAACGTTTTATTTTAAAAACAATAAATACACTCACATTTTGTTCTCAATAAAATCGCATTCAGTCCAATTTGTTGTGATTTTTCAAAAGTCCCCAAGGATGGTGGTTTCCAGCCGGATTTAGACCTCCTTGTGGCACTCGTACTGAACTGGTAAGAATTTTCAGTCGCCCAACGCGTTTCGCTGTTACTCACAGCTTCATCAGAGGCTTAATTTTTACAAAGTACATTACCCTATTTAAGCTATTTCCGGTCGTTCGTCCTAGTGGCTATTCGCACTTCCGCGTTCCATCTCGTGCGTTCCACTGCGCTCACTTCCTGTTCTGTGCGTGTTACGTCTATCTCTATCATGCAAGTTTCATTGGGGAGCTGGATTGTGGTGGGGAACTCCCCTCGCCTTCATGGCCAATCGCATCTCCCTCACATTTAACTGTTAAAGCTGGTCGATACTCAAAGTTGGTTATACATCGTTATATAATATACGGTACACTTTAAACAATACACCGTACACCATATACAAATAGAGCCACATACAGTTTGGGAGAACTTTAGTTCAACTTTTGATTTTGATTTACTGTGCACCCCCCCCAATACCTGTTCCCTTTAACCAGTTACATATAAGAGAAATTGGAGCACTTACTGACTAAAGCTAAACTAAAAAAAGGGGAGCACTTATAGAATAAGTGAACTAAAAGCACATGGTGACACTTACCATCTACATTGAACGTATTACGCTATGGGAGTTCCTTATTTCTGTTGCCACAGGCGCTAATCTAAAAAGTCTCTGTTTTGTGCTTGTAGTCGGATCCCCCTTAAGTTTTTTATATGTTACTGTATCACTTAATTGTCGCTCTATTTCTGTCGTATACTGAATCCTGTCCATTACCACAATTCCTCCTCCTTTATCCGCTGGTTTGATCACAATATCTTTATTCTCACTTAATCCAGTCCTTCTCAATTTTACTTAAATTATTACCAATGCATTTATCATTTAAATTTTCTAAGTCTTTAATTACTAACTGTTTGAAAGTTTCCATATTATTGGAGACACAGTGTACAGGGTTAAACTGTTCGAACCCTGTTGATTACCAGCAAAACTGCGAACTTATGAGAGTTGATTTTTTAGAAAAAGGATATGATCCAAAATTGATAGAGGAATCAAGGAAAGTGGTAGATGAAATTGATAGATCAGCGTTATTGGGGACGAAAACCAAAGAAAAAGATTTGAAATGTGTACCCTTTATTACTAAATTTAGCAAAGGGGGATATAAACTCACCAACATTTTTAAAAAA
Source organism: Xenopus laevis (assembly GCF_017654675.1). NCBI lineage: Eukaryota > Metazoa > Chordata > Amphibia > Anura > Pipidae > Xenopus > Xenopus laevis. The sequence continues at coordinate 50,521,206 of NC_054383.1, forward strand.
CATTGGCACATCCTACAAATGGATAAGGATTTGCGGGGAGAAATTGGGGAACAACCATCGATTGTATTTACTCGACCAAACACATTGCGACAGTCATTGGCTCCTAGTTACCTGAAGAAAGAGATAGTTCATCCCACTTGGCTGGGTAAAAATAAAGGTTTTTTTAAGTGTATGCAGTGCATTGCCTGCAAGACACTGAAAAGCAATGCGAGAAATGTATGCAATTTTAAATCTAATCAGACAAATAAGCAATATAAAATTAATAAATTAATAACTTGCGATTCAGTTAATGTTGTATATCTATTAGAATGTCCCTGCAAAAAACAGTATGTTTAAAGAACTACTAGGAAATTAAAATTAAGAATAGCGGAACACATTAGAAACATCAAAAAAGGTTTAAAAACACATAGTGTTTCAGAACACTTCTCTTTATTTCACAATAGTGACCCTAGTGAGTTAAAGTTTATGGGAATTGCACACAAAGTAAAAACCTGGGGGGGTGGCAACAATGTCCAAATAATATCACAAGAAGAAACCAGATGGATAATATCCCTAAAAACGCTACAACCAATGGGTTTGAATATAGATCTTGATATAAATTGTTTTATTTGAGTAAATTGTTCTTAATATTTAATACATATAAATGTCTTATTTCGAGAATTTGTATCTTTTAATTATTTAAAATGTATTGATTTTAAATGTACTAATTGAAAGTATATATCCCTTTTTTACCTCCTTTTGTGAATGAAATTCGTTAGTAATTGAAATGAGGTAACCAATTATGCCAATTAGGCAGACTACAAAGGAGTGACCAAGTAAAGTGAATTTTAGCCTCTGAGGAAGTGATTGACTCACGAAACGTGTTAGGCAGAGTATTCTGAAGTGTAAGTGATTACTATGTTTATAAATAAAAAACATTCAAATATTCGAGTTTCCCTTTGTTGCTTGTACAATTTCCCAGTACAAGGCATCCTTTATCCGCTAACTGACCCCGTGAGGACCTGACCCTGTTTGAACCAGGACGCCGAGACTGTGGGACACGAGGCAGAGTGTCCAGGAGCAAGATCGCAAAGATAGCGAGTGCAGCATATCGTGAAATCGTGAGGCTGAGCATTACCACACTGCGGATCTGTATCTACGTGTAAGCCGTGTCTCTGTTTTAAAGCTAAGAAGCGATCGCCAGCTGTGGACGCGACATTGGATATTTCCTTTGACTCCGGATCCCTGTGAAATACAGGGAATCTTTGAGACATTTGGGGGACACAAAAGTTGGTGTATTTATTTTTAAACGGAAGCGCATACCAAACCGATTGTTTTAATACTATTCTAGGGGCGGAATCCCTTTGTACTTTGCGCATCCAGAGTTTTATTTTTGCGCAAGACTTATACCACTGTATATCTAAGCATTATATGTAACTGCTAATCCTCTGACTTCAATAAAAACTGCCTGCATTTTAAAAAAGAAAATATCTTTACTTAGCCTCCCCGAACACAAAAATCACTCTCCATATATGAATACCCATATTTACATGTGTTGTCCTTTGCCACATTGGGCATCTGTGTACTTCTCCAGTGCTATAGAATGGTTCACTTAGCTTTAATCTACTATTCCATTTACCCTAAAAAACAGGAATGCATTTTCCATATCATCAGAGGATGATATATTATTGCTGAATAATCAGGAAATTGTAGCTAAAGAAAAGACATTCATAAGGTGCCTAGCTTCAGTTTGATAGGTGTAAATTATTTCTTAATACGCAGGCCCAGATTTGTGGCGAGGCCACAAAGACCTGGGCCAAGGGCGGCAGAATAATAGGGGCGGCATGCCACCCAGCTGTTTACTGGGGAGCACAGCACTCCGGTGCAGGCGTGCATGTGCGCTCGCCCTGGAGGGAAGTATGCGGGCTCTAGGACCGCACTGTTTGGTGCCTGAACCGTGTGGCTTCGGGCACCCGCCCACTAAATCCGGCGATGTTAATACGATAATTAAAAGTGCAGGCACAAACCGCAAGAATTTGCATTTTGGACCCAACCTCAGTCAGTAGTTGCAACCATCTTTAAATGATATGGTTCATAGAGTATGGCAGGGAGAAAACACCAGGTTGCATTTGCTGTATTTAATGCCATTCAGGATATTCAGAAGTATGATTCTTGCTGCAATTCAGATAAAAATGCATGGCAGTATGAAAAAAACATAGCTGCATGCATCAGTTTTTTATACTTTGTACCCTGCCCTGCACTTTGTAACCTACCCATCTTGTCTGCACTTTTCTTTTCACTACACTACCGATTCCGACTTTTGAATCACTATTACAAAAGACAGACATGTGAAGTGGAGTGGATACAGGCAAGCTGACTTCTGATACTTTGTTTGCAAAATCAGAACAAGAAATGCAGAAAGGGACCAAAAACACTGCTTTCAGTCTCAATTACAAATAGCTATCAATAACATATATCGGAAAGCTGCTTCACTCAGATTTATTAAATGGGTTACATTTGTTAATGTTAATATTGCTAACATAGAACCATTATATACACAAGTTCCATGTTTTTTCTCCATAAAAGAAGATTTCATTTATACTATTGTTTATGTATTTTGTGTACTAGTCTAAAGCTTTTGTGAAAGAGAATTTTAATAGAAATCAGATGACCTTTGGTCATGGCAAGATAGCAGGGCTGACCATTAAACGGAGAAAGCATTAATGTCAGAGAAGGCCATTTATTATATTTAAAACTATTCACTGACTTTACAAGGTACTCATCAATAATGACAATCAAAGATTCACACACACATGCAAACGCAAGTATACCCTGACTAGAAATGTCTATGCAATTCACATAACATCAATATTTTGCCAAATCTTTGTTGTTTTATTTATAATTCTATATGTTTATTCTCAACAAAATCCAACTTATTTTACGACAAACTCCACCCCTTTGGTCACTGTGACTAATTTTGCTCTCTGTTTTTGAGCTACTATTATCATTATTGATAGATAGTTGTACTCTAATCTGTATAAAATTAGAGGGAGGGAGATCTAATGATCCAATAAGAATACTCCACATGTGAAGAGATAGAAATAACACGAATACTCCATGTGAGGAGATAGAAACAACACATGGGGAGGTACATTTATCAAGGGTCAAATTTCGAATGCATTTGAGTTTTTTATTTAACTCATGAATTCGATTGTACTTTTAATTTGAATATTCGACTATTTATTAATAAAATTAAATGTAAAACTCAGACTTGAAAAATTCGAATCAAATTCGACTACACCCGATTTTTCTCTGAAAAAACTTGAATGTCAGGAAGGCTACAAACATCACCAAATTTATCCCTGAACCTCTCCCACCCTTAAATTTGCACTATTGGGTCAGTTAGTTAGTTAGGGGTAATTAAAGTGACAAAATAATTCTTAAAACCATTCAACCAAATGAAATGTATATTGACTGTGTATTGTTATGAAGATCTTCACAATCACGAAAGTTCTTTGTTATCAGGAAGTAAAAAAAATTTTTAAATCCATGATTGATAATTATTGTCCTATTTATTGGTTTTGGTACTATTTTCACTTATTGCAGTGATTAAATATTTTAAACTATGTAGTAGCACATTTGTTGCAATTTCTTAGAAATATTCTGCTCCTCATTATATGGAGTATTTTGATATAAGGGCTACTGTTATTATATTTTTATCCATTTTATAGTTGAGATATTTTCAATTCAGATTTCATATACCGTATATACTCGAGTATAAGCCGAGTTTTTCAGCACCCAAAATGTGCTGAAAAAGTTTACCTCGGCTTATACTCGAGTCAGTACAAGCAGCAGACAAGTGATCGCTAAAGCAAATGCGCAGAAGTAAGCACGATTATTTACCTCGCCTCATCACGTCCCCCCTCCCTAGTTCCCACGTCACTGGATACTGAAGGAGAGAGACGGCTGACCGTCCCTGCGTCCCCTCCCACATTCTTCCCTACGTGCGTGAATGCAGGCTCAGAGGCACGGGCGATCCCATTTATGTGCAGGGGAGGGAGCTTTCCTCCTCTCTCACTCGCTGCCCTGTCAGCAATAAGGGCTGCTGTTGTAAATCAACGTTTTCCGGAGCCGGCAGGCTCCATACATTGATAGTGCTTAAGCTAAATATATGCAGGAAACCAACAGAACTCTGATGTAAATAAGAGAAGCCCCCCTTTTACATAACCATATAGTTTGTTCTCCTGGATGTGATTTCCTTCCTGGATTTTTTGCGGTCCCTGGGAATACGAAAAAGTAGGTTTCACTATATGATAATTTTAAAATTCTATCCTGTTCCTGAAATAATCTAGCCAAGGTATTTAAAAACTGTGAGGGGTTTATAAAGGTCACCAAACAAGCAGATCGGAGTCTAATTTGCACGCCACGGGCAATCGCATTTATGTGCAGGGGAGGAAGCTTTCCTCCTCTCTCACTAGCTGACCTGTCAGCAATAAGGGCTGCTGCTGTTGTAAATCAAATGTATTCCGGAGCTGGCAGGGCCCTTCCTGCTCTCTCTCACCGCTCTGCCAGTATCCATGTGGTGAACTCCCTGTCGCATCAGAGAAAGTACAGGGATAGCAACTTGCACTAACAGTGAATGTGAGGTAGCGAATGCTTGAGAGATGAGTGGAGTGCCTGGTCTATGATGTGAACTACAACTCCCACCACTCTGCTCTGCCATCCTGCAGCACTGATCCCTGGCAGCATTATTTTCACATCTCACATAAGTCATAGTACAGCAGAGCACATCTGCTGAAATGATTGCCTGCACTTCCCCCCCCCCCTTAGCTATCTGTATAACAGAGCTTTCCTATCCCAGTTGCTGCACAGATCCCCATTGTAAGCTGCAGTCCTGTCCTGCTCTATGGCAGCTGCGATTCTAGCTATCTGTTATTTAGGAAAATTTGTGAAACTTACCAGTAGCTGCTGCATTTCTCCCCCTAGGCTTATACTCGAGTCAATAAGTTTTCCCAGTTTTTGTAGGTAAATTTAGGTACCTCGGCTTATACTCGGGTCGGCTTATACTCGAGTATATACGGTAGTTATATAGTTTTTCAAGCAGCATTTGCTTACAATGAGCAGTGTTCTATGTCCAAATTTTTATCAGAAATTACCCTGTCTTTTACCAAAAATGCATATTATTTCCCATCATAATTAAAGTACTGTAGAAAAATTCTGAGGTGGGTGTAGTGCCAGTAGGGAAGACTGCAGCAAAATTATAGAAAATGTGCAGCACTGGCAGGTGGACCCTTGAGATCAGGTCCTCTGGTGGGTCCAATGCACCTCAGTTTGACACTGCTCCTACTAGGGATGTTCCAAATCCACTATTTTGGATTTTGCCGAACCCTGAATCCTTCGCGAAAGATTCGTCCGAATACCGAACCGAATCCTAATTTGTATATGCAAATCAGGGGTGGAAGGGGAAAACATTTTTTACTTCCTTGTTATGTGACAAAAAGTTCCCTACCCACCCCTAATTTGCATATTCAAATTAGGAATAGGCCAAATCCCGAACCGAATCCTGGATTCAGTGCATCCCTAGCACCTACACCTAAATTCTACATGTGCTGTTAGCAGTGAAAGGTCAACACTAAGCACTTATGTATAAATAGGGGCACTGTATGGTAGTTTTTACATTCAATATTTAATTACAAGGGGTGCATTTTCAAAAATATGTGAAGATGCAAATTCTTCATTACACCTTTATGAATAGGGTTCATATTTGTAGACATTATTGTATAACCTGATGCTTTAGTTAAAACACGATCATTTTTCATAAGAAATTACACCCCGGGTTGAAAAGGTGTTACCTAAATAAAATGTAACAATATTGCAAAGTAAGAAAATATACACCCTACTGTATAATGTAAGGTTATTAGTCATCAAGGAGTTCCATAACCATATAATTGCACAAGGCAAAAGGACAAAGAAATTACAATTGTGATAGCAACACCAATGTACAAAATAAAACAGGCAAGAGCCTATTATTGCTGCTCTGATATCCATGTTGCTGCCTGTTATAGTTGCTATGGACAATAGGCTGACACACCTGAGAATTGACAGACAGCATCAAGGAAAAGTTTTATGCTTAAAAAAATTAGGACTTTGTGGAAAGCCACACTGCCATACTTGTATGGGGCCTGATAAAATGTAGAAATGGATAAAGAAAATCATATTAGAGATTATCAGCTATAAAAAGCAAATGTGCTATGATCAGACAAATCTCTAAGGTAACAGAAACTATGGACTTTTTTTGAACTTTATTTGTACTTGTTACAGCCTTTTTGTATTACAGTATGTCGGAGTGAGGTTTGTTTAGTTATTTATATCCTGCATTCTTTAGACATTGTGTGTTTTTTGAGAATTAGATGCTTGGTATCACACAGGATTCAGCCACAAAACATCTCCCATGTTTATTCTTGCATCTGAATATAAGCTGAGGCTGGTTTAATCTAAAACCTCTACACTTATGATTTATTATGTTTTCTGATAATAAAAACAGGAAAAAAACAGAAATAGCTGTGATAATACAATATTACAAAAGATTTTGTGTGTGTATAAGTAGTAAAAAATATGTGTGGTTAGAGTGTGGCTCCACTAAATAATGGTTATAATGTGCTTATAATCAGAAAAGAAAAATGTACTAAATAAGTTCTTTTTTTCATTGTATACAATTGAGGAGTCAGAGTCTCAAGACCCACCCAATAGGGGCACTGATGGATGAGCTCAATCTAGTCAGTGGCTGATTCAGGATATGGCATACTCCTAATAAATATAAACAAGGCACTAGGACTAGATGGACTAGACTAGGACACCCTTGGGTACTTACAGTGGTGTGAAAAACTATTTGCCCCCTTCCTGATTTCTTATTCTTTTGCATGTTTGTCACACTTAAATGTTTCTGCTCATCAAAAACCGTTAACTATTAGTCAAAGATAACATAATTGAACACAAAATGCAGTTTTTAAATGAAGGTTTACGTTATTAAGGGAGAAAAAAAACTCCAAATCTACATGGGCCTGTGTGAAAAAGTGATTGCCCCCCTTGTTAAAAAATAACTTAACTGTGGTTTATCACACCTGAGTTCAATTTCAAAGGTTATAAAGCCATTTCTAAAGCTTTGAGACTCCAGCGAACCACAGTGAGAGCCATTATCCACAAATGGCAAAAACATGGAACAGTGGTGAACCTTCCCAGGAGTGGCCGGCCGACCAAAATTACCCCAAGAGCGCAGAGACAACTCATCCAAGAGGCCACAAAAGACCCCAGGACAACATCTAAAGAACTGCAGGCCTCACTTGCCTCAATTAAGGTCAGTGTTCACGACTCCACCATAAGAAAGAGACTGGGCAAAAACGGCCTGCATGGCAGATTTCCAAGGCGCAAACCACTTTTAAGCAAAAAGAACATTAAGGCTCGTCTCAATTTTGCTAAAAAACATCTCAATGATTGCCAAGACTTTTGGGAAAATACCTTGTGGACCGACGAGACAAAAGTTGAACTTTTTGGAAGGTGCGCGTCCCGTTACATCTGGCGTAAAAGTAACGCAGCATTTCAGAAAAAGAACATCATACCAACAGTAAAATATGGTGGTGGTAATGTGATGGTCTGGGGTTGTTTTGCTGCTTCGGGACCTGGAAGACTTGCTGTGATAGATGGAACCATGAATTCTACTGTCTACCAAAAAATCCTGAAGGAGAATGTCCGGCCATCTGTTCGTCAACTCAAGTTGAAGCGATCTTGGGTGCTGCAGCAGGACAATGACCCAAAACACACCAGCATATCCACTTCTGAATGGCTGAAGAAAAACAAAATGAAGACTTTGGAGTGGCCTAGTCAAAGTCCTGACCTGAATCCTATTGAGATGTTGTGGCATGACCTTAAAAAGGCGGTTCATGCTAGAAAACCCTCAAATAAAGCTGAATTACAACAATTCTGCAAAGATGAGTGGGCCAAAATTCCTCCAGAGCCCTGTAAAAGACTCGTTGCAAGTTATCGCAAACGCTTGATTGCAGTTATTGCTGCTAAGGGTGGCCCAACCAGTTATTAGGTTCAGGGGGCAATTACTTTTTCACACAGGTTTGGATTTCTTTTATCCCTAAATAATAAAAACCCTCATTTAAAAACTGCATTTTGTGTTTACTTGTGTTAAATGTGTTTGATGATCAGAAACATTTTGTGTGACAAACATGCAAAAGAATAAGAAATCAGGAAGGGGGCAAATAGTTTTTCACACCACTGTATAAAGCTTAATTCAGATATAACCAAACTTCTATTTCTGATTTTCTCTTGCTTTCATCTGGTTTAGTACCAGTTTACTAAGGCTGGAATTGTAGTGGATGAGTGATACGTGCAGTGTGCATGGAATCTACTAGCAGTCACTAAACCGTTGTGCATGATGACACAATTAGGGTGTTCAATATTGGCCACATCTGATTAATGGCTTACAATTGTTGCTTTTGTCTGACAATCAGCAATTTAACACTTTCTGTACAGGCGGTAAAAAACTGCTGATTTGCCCATATTCTATGGGATTAAAAGAGAGTTCATCTTTATAAAAGGAATTGATAATATATCTACAGCCTTTTGTTTTTCATGCAGGCATGGCACTTAATGATTGGAGCCTATTATTATAAATAAATAATAGTAGGAGGGTCTGGACTGAAGCACCTGGACCACTTTATTACATTGGTGAGTTTTCAATTGTAAATTGTTTTTCCTGTGCTCTTTGTTTTTTTTCTCTTTAACAATGACTAACCCTTGGGTTACTAGACAGTAGTAAGCAACAGCACACTATGATGTGGGATTGAGAGTAACACATTGGCTAAAATAATCCTAACTTTAGTCACTTTACTTTTTTCAGTTTTTGAAATTAAGCTTTTAACATATTTTTTATTTTGTGAGTGTATGTGTGGAGCTACTCTATAACTTATGTGCTCTGCCTGTTAGTTGTTCAGTGTGAAGCAAAAAGAGTTTTACAGGTATGACAGTTTTAAATATTTACATACTTTATGCAATTACATAAAGCTCATAGAGCTGTTGTTATTATTATACTATACAAACCGGGAGAGATTTGCATAAATTGTGAACTTTAACACCCTCTACATAATGAAACCCCAAAAATTATATAAATAAGTGGACTCAATTAATATTCCAATTATGCAGAAACACTCCATAACACTGTATATTTAAACTATTTCTCTGTGCAGTACTGTACAAGTATGTCTGTTGCATAAGGCTAATTTTGCTTTCCAGGACTTTTGCCAATTATTTCTGTCAATTGGTAAACTGTGAAGATCATACATTATGAATTGTGTTATTTAATCATGGTGCAATCGAGAGCTGTGTGTTTTGCAAAAAATAGTTTATTGCTAACAGTAGGGCAATACCCTGTAGATAACAATTGAAAACTGCATTATGGTCGCTTAAATGAAATACGATGGGGTCAGATTGACTATGGATTGTACTGTAGGGGCTATGTGTCATTACTCAATAAATTACGTGAGTTCTGGCTGAAAATATTAATGTGAGCTATTGCAAGTCAGAAGATTTCTGAGTCCAATTATATAGCATTATGTCAGTATGTGTGTGTGTGTTCAGTGAGGAATGGGCACAATGATTCAATAAATAGAACCAAAAGATAGACCAAACAATAAAACCTTCAAAATCATGAAAGAAAGGGTTATTGCGTGCTCAGCAGATGCAAGTGCTAGTGTCTCCCGACATGGCCATCTTAAGGCAGAATTTCAGGGGTGCACCAATCACAAAAAGACATCATAAAAAGGCCATTTCTTAAAGTAGCCAGAGCTCAGAGTTTCACAAGTGTCACTTCAGACCCAAGATGCTCCCACACCGATAGGTATGAACCCAAGATGGCAGAGAAAGCAGGCCCAGTCCTAGCCCTACAAGATCAACGGCCTCAGGTCTCAGCTCGGTTTCAGCTCTACACGACTTCAGAGCTATACTGGCCGCACTCTCCACTAAGGAAGACCTCTGCACTATGGCTAAAATCATACAGGAGGAGCACGAGGCTGACTTAGCAGAAATCAAACCGGAACTCCATGGAGGCAGAAGGCAAAGAATGGAGGAGATGGAGAAAGAACATAATAGGCTGTGAGCAGAGTGTATGACCACCACAAATGCCTCTACTCCACTGGGATTGAACAGATCACACAGATCGCAGGCTTCCCTAATAACCACTCCTTAAAACCCAGAGACATCATTTGCTGTATCCTGTATTACAGAAGCTATTCTTTGTAAACTACAAAGCACTAAAACTTACAAGTTCCAGAACTACAAACTATGAAGTCTCAATCTACCACGTATTAGCTTGATCGAATTAGATGATATGGACCTATCACCCACAATTATATGATGATGAGAAAAACTGGTGTCATAACCCAGCCCTCAACTAACCTGATCAAGTTCTTACAACAAAAGACACAAATAGTTTTGGTCTTCCCTTAACAAGACACTTTTTGTCACCCTCCCACCAACCCCCCTCACCACAAGGCCACAACCACACATGATCTGAAATTCACTGGCCTGCCTATTTCATCTGTACCTCAAGAGGATCTTCGCACAGTTATTTTCTGGAACAATTTACCAGTATCAGACACCAGCAAGAGACTGTCTGAACTCTTTTCCACAGAATGACAGACAAGTAGGACTCTGAACCTCCTACCGCCCCTTAGACCCAAACTCTGGCTGTGCCACTGACAGTGTTCCAACCTGACAATATAAACACAGATTATCAGCATACGTGAAAACAAACTGTTAATACAGAGTGACTTATACACAAGGCAGGGAACAGGGAGGGCAGCAAGAGAGGAGAGAGGGTCAGAGGGAGGGATAAAACTCAAAGAATAAAAAAAAGGGATAACAACCAATAATAGACTATGGGAATTACCTTTAGCTCATTAGGAGTAATGCCATATCATATAAGACAAGTGGGTCTTGGTTCGTCTTCAGTTTACGGTTTAAATTTTTTTTCTAGTTAAATATGGGCCAGGTCAGGTTCAAGTTTGGGTATACATGAGATGAGTTGTCTCTTGGCAGGCTACCCTCATGAACTCCCTAATATACCATTGGGTAATTCACAAACAGCAATGGGGTGGCTGTCACTGTAATATAGTATTGGTTTCTCTATTTAAACAACAACATTGCTTTCATCTTATCTCTACCTCTTTCTACTCTTCTTCTACATAACCCTTCCCTTGCCAATGCCTCCAACAAGTATGTACTACTGGCAGTCCAGCCCCTGGGGGGACATCAATCCTGACTATCCTCAACTACAAATGGTTGAGTTGACTATTGGATCATTGAACGTCAGAGGCCTGAACATGCCACTTAAATGCCATTATCTGCTCTGAGAAATTAAAAACCTTAATGTACATATCATGTTCATACAAGAAACAAGTACCATTTCACAGATTTAAGGGTTTTCAACTGGCATGGAACAGCACTCCCATTTTTTCCAAAACAGGAGGCCCGTTGATACTTATTGCAGATTCCTTGGGTTTCTCAGTCACAGGTGAGAGATCAGATACTCATGGAAGATTTAATTTGTTCAAGGGACTATTAAAAAGCATCATTTATGCCCTGGCCTCAAATACTGGGGGCACTTCAATATCACCTTAGAACCTACACTAGATTCCTCAAAAGGGCTCTCCAGCATACCACACAAAAAAATGGAATCTCTTAAAGAGATACTGACATCAGAAAATAACCTTTTTAATTATCTATCCTAACATTGTCGTTGAATGCTTTTTATTATTTTGCCATAAAAATATTTGCCTGATGCTTTTACATTACCTTTCTTACTGCCCTGTTCCTATGAGGGGGCTTCCATATTTGTGCAGCATGAGTCCATTAGCTTAAGAAACTCTAACTGAGAGACTGATATGTGAAACATTCAAAACAGTCAGGTTTAGGAACGTCAAGTAGCACTTACAAAAGCATAACTATCTGCAAAAAATGATCAACATGACCTATAGGTAAGTTTTGATGTAGATTAATATTGATTAATTTTATTAATCCTATATAATAAAGTTGAAGTGTCTCTGCGTCCAGTCCCTGTGTCCGTGGGATTGCGCTACTGCGCATGTGCCCCATGGACCGTCTCTGGCGCTACTGCGCATGTGCCCTACGGACCGTCTTCTTGCCGGTTCCTGCAAAGTCTAAGCCCCCCTAGAGTGAATCACAAGGGAACCGTAACCAAACGTGTAACAGCTTGCATCCCGCCTCTCTGTACAATGTATTCAATTCTATACTCCTTACATTAGAGGCAGCCATTATGTACATCGCCCCCTCAATATGCCGTACTGTACTGTCACGCAATATGAATGGGATGAAGCAGCACTCCATTTAAAGCGACACGATCCCCACACTGCCACTCAATGACCAGATATGGCGGCTGTTAATAAGATATAGGAAATAAGTCATGCTGTAAATAGGACTAAACGTTAGCAGACGGTTGCGTCAGAAACAACTAACACTCATGTGCGACGTGACTCACGCCTTTGCCTTCTCCAGACACTGAACAGTTAAAGGATAGGCTGCTCTGATGTCACTGGGGGCTTGGCGGAGGGGCGGGGCATCACTCGCTGAATGCGGCACATTGTACGCACAGTGACACAAAAAAGCCGGCAGTGCTGAGAGATACGCGCCACCAGAGACAGACAGACAGACTGACTGACACACACAGGGGCAATAGAGAACCAGCCACCCGGCCTGAGAGTTCCTGGAAGAGAAGGTCCCTAGGCTGAAGAGACATGATAGCCTCCCACTTGCTGGCATATTTCTTCACTGAGCTCAACCATGACCAAGTTCAGAAGGTATAATCTAATATCCTATCCTATCCTATATAATAAAGTTGAAGTGTCTCTGCGTCCAGTCCCTGTGTCCGTGGGATTGCGCTACTGCGCATGTGCCCCACGGACCGCCTCTGGCGCTACTGCGCATGTGCCCCACGGACCGTCTCTGGCGAATTTTCTACATATGTTCTAGCGCCCGTTAATTTAACGGGCTTAATGTCTAGTAATATTAATAATATGTATTAATAAAAATATTTTTTTTTTAGTGTCAGTGTCACTTTAAGATACAATTGTTGACAACCACACCCTCTTGGACTCTTGGTGCCTTAGTCATCCCACAAGCCATCATAATGAAATCCCCTAAATCTAAAAAAAGCATACAGATATAATTTCCTGGTTAGATCATGCCCCAGACAAGGCCCACCTATGAACCTTTCTATTGGAAACTAAATTAGTCAGTCCTACAGAACAAAACCATTGAAAAAAAACCTCAAACCTTACAATATTACTTTAAAGAGGACAAGACGGAAGGAACTTTCCCCTAGACCCTGTGGCTGGCACACATATATGTTATTAGATGGGAACTTAAACATGAACCTATAAAAAAAAGTAGATACACTGATAAATTTAGATTCAATAATTTGAAACTCACCCTAATCAGTCATGCTTTGATCATACATTAGACAATTTATCCATGGCTAGATAACAATTTATGAGGCTTATTTTTTCTCACTAGTGATGGGTGAATTTATCGAAAAATTAGCAAAGCAGGGGAAAATTAGCAAAACGCATTGAAGTCAATGGGCGTCAAAATAATAATTTTGACGCCCTATCCAGGGAGCTACAGGCCCATCTCTTTCCTTAATTCTTATATCAAACTGTATGTAAAAGTGGATTACCACTATCTACCCCCACCCCACAGCTAAATTAAGAATTAATGGTTACCTCTCCAATCAGTACAAACAGGAGCACAAAATCACAGCCATTGCAGATGATTTGCCACTCTTTATTACACAACCCCAAATCACACCAAAAAAAAACAAATGTTTGGTGCTCACTGCAGGGATATCACTAATCACTCATATGTGAAAAAAGTTGTCATATAACGACATACCCTTAAAGTCATATGCTTCCTCCTCCCCTGTGAATAACACATCACCCCCAGCACACAATTAAACACCTTAGGAGCCCCTAACAATAATTTTCAAATGCTAACAAACCCCTGGAACAAATACCAGGCATATGTTCCACAGGCAGAGCAGGGCACACACAGGCAGAGTATGGCACACACAGGGAGCATAGGGAAGGCAAAGTATGGCACACACAGGCACACCCAAGGATCATAGGACAGGCAGAGTATGGCACACACAGGGAGCATAGGGCAGACAGAGTATTGCACATCCAAGGAGAATAGGGCAGGCAAGGTGGATGTCACAGGTGTGAACAATGCAGGGGGGATTATATGTGTGAACAATGCAGGGGATTACAGTCTGAGTTTGAAATTTAAACAATGCAGGGGCCAGTTAATCTCTGTACTGATACCTTTTTAAATTACACATGGTAAGCAGACACAGCAGATTTTCATGTGGGAGGCCACACAAGGGGGCCCAAGGGCCACTGGTTGGACAGCCCTGCTGTAAGTGAAGCGGAATGTGAGTAGAATTTGATTTAGAATGTTCACAATCCAATGATGATACTGTATTTTTAGAGGAGCTAGAGGAGAATCTGGAAGATCTGAAGATGACCATTCTGAAGGTGCGCTGGATATATTCATAGGTGTCATAAATCATTTGAATCTTTTAACAATTCCAATGTGCAAACACAAATAAGATGCCATAAATGAGATGGTGAATTTGCATCGTACAAGAAATAGAGAAATTTATAAATTACACTTGCAGCTACTAAGAATGGAAAATCAGAATTATGATTTGGCTGCAACACTGACAAAAAAATGGAGCACAATAAAACTGAACTCCTCAAACAAAATGTGACCACACAACAGCACCTGATTGAAATCAGTCATTCATTGGCAGATATTGCTTCATTAATGAGTAAGCTTGTAGAAAACTCTCAAAAAAGCTCTGACATAACTCCCATATCTAGTGCCGACAACACACCAATCACTTGTGATTTGGTATGTGACACAATGGCCAATGAAAACAAGATTATGTATATGTTATGTAACCGGCTGAGACAAAAAAGTGCTATAACATGTCCCACTTTAAATATTACCCAAAAAAAGGGTAAAGAATAATTGTTCAACATACAGTATTAAAACATTATATTTGTTTGATGACATTATTATTGTCCTGATATGTCTAATTGTTATGTTGATATAGTATTTTGGATGTGTAGCATTTGCAGGAAAATGCCTTCTTTTATTTGACACCAATGGTCAGGTGTTTGTAAGTGGATATCATTGTGTTTTTGCCTCGCAAGCCACAACAAAAAGCATCCTGTTGTAAGGATTTATAAAAATGGTGGCAAAGATTGGTTGTTTATTTTTTATTGATCAATTAAGGGCCAACATTTATTAGACAACTGTTTAGAAGGCAAAAGGCTACAGTCTAACTTATGTACTACAAACCTACCTGAAATGTTAAAAATAGTTTACTTACGGTACATTGTTTTACTTCCAATTCTATAGAAATGTGTAGATGAGAAAATGTGACACATGTGGAATGTTGATTTCTAATGAACATCCAACATATATCTTTGGTTATAACACCTACGCTATTGATATCTTATTTGGAGGTCCGGTTGCTGGGGAACATTTTACTGTATCAACAGCCTATTTGAATAAGAGAGTGAAGTGAAGAGGGTGTTATAAAAGGAAGATGTTGATAATGTTTCAGGAAACAGCAAAGAGTACCCTCACATAAAAAGCTATTTAGTGTGATGGGGACAGTAATACATGTTTAGAAGCATGGAATGTGCACATGACACTTGTGTCAAAAAAAGACAGGGCCAAACAATACAGTAGCGACAAGCAAACATTTTCACCAAGCATTGCCATGGGTGAAAAAATGTGTCGCCCATATACTGCAAAGCATTTTGACAAAGTTTTCACCATTTCGCTAACATTTGGACAAGTGAAATAGGTCAGATCCACCAATCACTACCAAAAAACATTACAATGATCCTGCTTGAAAAAATAAAGAGTATACAGTGTGATATTAACAACATCAAATGAAAATTAGCATGTTCAAAAGATGAGGTAGCAGACACATGACATTTGTTAGCTAAGCAATCAGAATTTCATGAGTGAGAGCATTTTAAATCAATTTACAAGAGAAGTGGCCTGGTTCCCATGTTGGCCTGCATCTGTGGCATGAACAGGAGGACCTTCATGTTGTTCATCACCTTAGATAGTTTCAGGTAATTGAAGATCCCCCAATGTCCACTTCAATATTATATAGTATGCATGCAGCTAGGATTATATTGCATGCTTTACTAGCGGAGTACTGCAGAACACCCCCTGAATGATCCAAACAGCAGAAGCACATCTTGAGTAACCCAAAAACAAGCAGCCCTTTGGTATGCTGCATTGTACCTGTGTTTGCCAGGTGTGGCTGGATTAATAATTGGAGTCATCAGCCACGGTCAACACTTTTAACCAGCATCTCCTAAAAAAAGTTTTGATATATGCTTAAATCAATATAGGAAGTTGAATCATACCTTTTGAAAAATGTAACACTTTACATTGCTCTTTTGGTATCTTCACTTCTGTTTACAATTGCATTTTAGTTTTTGTTGGTGGGGAGGGCAACTGGAGTGAAGACATACAGCTTTTATGGAAAACATAAGGCTAATTACTTAGCTTAGGTTAAAGTGTCAACAAATTTCCTACCAATGAACACCTTTTGAAAGATTTTTCTTTCATCCCTTTGCAAACAGGGGTGGTATGAGTGTTTAGTAGTAACATATGTCACAAACATCATATACCATAGACAAAGGGACTATACACTAGGATGGATTTTGACTAAGAATGACTTGGTATTTATCAATGACCTCAGCCTCCCCTAAGCCAGCCAGCAAGATCCTGGCTTTATATAGCCTTGGGGGACATTGATGAACAACAGGTAGAGGTGCCACAGCAACTACTAATGGATCCACTGCTGAGCCGTGTGATGAAGCAGGGGAAGCAATAGCCCTTCTAAACTGGAATCTAAGCAAAGTCTTCTTGCTCTTCTAAGTTGATTTCTCTTAGCATTTCAGAGCTAGAAAGGAGCCCATAAATGCTCCATTGTATAAAAGCAATAAACCAAAGAGTAAAGGGTTTTTATATCCTGTTTGCCACATCCAAATTTAGCATTAACACTTTCAGATCTGGGTCTTAAAAACAATTTTGAAAATGAGCTTAGCACATTTAACTTGCAAAGATGAAGGGTTATCAGTCATGTGCAAACAGTTGCAGATGATTAAATGGTTTACACAGTGTATTAGTGAGATCCATTGAAAGGGAATTGATTAAGAATGATTAGTAGTGATGAGCAAATTTTTTTTTTAATACAGTAATTCTTTATTTATATTTTCCATGGGAGGGGTACAAAAAAGGGGGTTCTTACTCATATGTTATACATAATCATTTATCAGTATCTTAAGTATCAATATTAGTCAATTTACTCATTTAGTATATTGAATTTGTAAGTGTAAATGATTTTTTCGTAGTAACACCTCTTTACTACCAATATATTAAGAATTTCTATTCTATAATATTATAACTTCTTCATGAAGTTCAGCCAGGGATACCATGTTTTCCAGAATTACTTACTTTGGTTGTGAAATATATTTGTAATCTCTTCCATTTGTCTCGCTTCCTCAACAATAGCTAACCATTCTCTAAGTATGGGGGCCTCTACTGATTTCCACTTTTTCGGGATGAGTGCTTTTGCTGCCTGTAGGAGATATGAGGTAAGTGGATCCTTAATTGTTTTCTTAGTATCATAGTGTATGTTTAATAAAATAGTCTCAGGATGATTAACATTGCAGTTTGGTTGGGTTCACTTTATTGATTATCTCCAACACTTTCCAGTATATTTGTATACTGGGGCATAGAAGCCACACATGAGTATGTGCACCCTCAAAAGTGTTACACCTCCAGCACATCCCTGAGCTATTCATCTCTTTTCCCCACACTAGGGGGCAGAAACTAGAGAGGGAAAGTCTGGGTTGTACATTAACGGTTGTATTATGTAAGGAGTCTCTGTTAAGCTGTACTATTTTTTTTGTTTTTGTGCCAAACTCTCTATGTAGCCCCTACCAGTAGATGTTGTATTATATCTTTAGATAAACACTCTTTCTCCAAAAAGAGACCAAAGGATACCCTGTAATTAGATGCTCTAGTTCACACAAGTCCATTTTCTTTTTTTCAGAATTCCATTCTAAAATGTGAGCTAGGTGAGCAATGTAGTAAAGGTAGGAGTTGGGCAAGCCTAATCCTCCTTTTTATTTGATTCAATTAATAGGTTGTGTTGTGTGACTGAGGTTTTACCTCCCACCCATACAAACCTTGATATAATGGATTTGACTGAGCAAAAGAAGGACTGGGGAACTATTTTTGGCAGCACCTGAATAAAGTATAGAAGCTTAGGCATAAGGACCATCTTGATGGCTTGTATTCTTCCAAACCATGACAACTGTAAACTCTTCCAATTAGTCTATTAGTTTCTGAAAGGTTGTTAAAAGTGGGAGGTAATTATCTTGGTATGATTTCCCCAATTCTGCCCTTATTTGGATTTGATAGTTGGCTCTGCCAATTTAAATGGAAAATTTGATTTTTTAACTCTTGAGTTTGGCATATTTATGTTCAGAATCTCTGATTTGGAATAGTAAACCTTAAAATTGGAGCGTTCTCCATATTCTCTCATAAGAGTTATAACTTTTGGTAGGGAGATGGTAGGTTTGGTTATGTACAGTAATAGATTGTCTGCAAAAGCAATACACTTGAATTATTTTCCTGCTTATATAACACCTGAAATGTCGGGATCCTTCCTAATATGAGCAGAATTTCCATGACTAGTATGAAAAGAATTTGTGAAAGTGGGCACACTTGTCTTGTCCCATTATGTATTTGGACTTTGGGGAATTCCATTCACTATAATTCTAGCAGTAGGCCTCTCATAGAGAGCCATGATTCTCTGTATGATTGTATTGATAACCTAACTGTTTTTTCAAGAAGGGTCCAGCACACCCTGTCAAAATCCTTTTCAGCATCTGTAGTGAGAATGATTGATGGTATACCTTGTTTTTGTACATATGTCATCAGTGAAATGGCTTTAAATATGTTTTAAATTTCCTTCTCTTTTAGGCATGAACCCCACTTGATCCTTTTTTATGAGATCAGGTAAGTATTTCTTTATTCTATTACTCAGTATCTTGGCATATATCTCCATGTCTATATTTATCAGTGATATTGGTCTATAACCAATCAGAATGGGGGCACAAAGGGCTTTCAGGGGAGGCATCAGAATAGAAGCACCAAGGGGAATTCAGATTGCGACACTCACTCAGAAAGTGAAATGAGTGGGTCTGACACATCTTCTACTACATGGAAACACATGGATCGCAAAAAGCGTAAATTTAACACAGTATTTTGATAAGGAACAGGTCACCTCACAGGTTGCTCAGGAGAAGAGTGTTAAAGCTCCATTCCTGTTTAACCTTTCCCAAGACAGTCACCAGTGGGCATGTGTTTTTTTACTGTCACTGAACCTGTGAATGTCACAGGGAATGCAGTTTCACCTTCACACAATGATGATCTACAAATAATAAATCTTTCTAGCATCACTTTCACTCCGATCGTTACTGGGTTATTACAAAAGGGGCTCACTTTTGTGCCCTCTAAATCACTTGATCACTTTTCTCTAATCAAGGATGTCCACTTATTTGTACAAAATTGCTTTTAAAACTACAATGGAGAAAAACTATACATAAAACAGATTTGGATTTTAGCCAATTTAATCTAAATGATTTCAAAACCCTTAAAATTTTATTGGAACTCTGGGATGATCCCAGAGTGGAGGAGGGGCAGATGGTTTTACAAGATATTCAAGATTTAGAAAACTCATCTGATAATATTAAACTGCCCTCGTGCAAGAAAAAATCTTGCCGTTATCCCAATGTTACTGAAAATGGAGCTATTGAAACCTTCGTACGAAGGGTTACGGAGGATATATTACACCTGACTAAAAATATAAAGCATCCCAACCTTACGAAGGATGAGGTTTGTGCACTTAAGGAATTAAAAGGCAACTCTGACATTGTGATCAAGCCCTCTGACAAGGGCTCTAATATTGTAATCATGGATTCCTCCAAATACATTATGATGTGTACCAAAATTTTGAATAATAAACAATGGTATCAACCTATTCTTCTACCGCATATACAGAATCATAAGGACAAATTATTTGACGTGATTGACCAAGCCTCCGGAATGGCATTATTGACCAGAGCATGCTTGATTTTCTCAAAATTACACATCCTAGAACTCCCACATTTTATGCTCTCTCGAAGGTTCACAAATCCCTCAGTGAACCTCCAGGGAGACCTATTGTGTCTGGCTGTGGCTCACTTATGGAACCCATTAGTGGATTCATCGATATGGTGTTACAACCTCTGGTGTCACAGCTAGACTCCTTTATACTAGACACTTCTCATTTACTGAGGGAAATCAATGGGTTAGCTCTGGACTCGGACTGCATTCTGGTAGGCTTGGACGTGGAAGCACTGTATATGAGTAGTAAAGGCCATACAATCCGTTTTTGAACGTATACATAAACCAAATACCGAGCAACACAATTTAATTTTGCAATCATTAAATTTTGTATTGCATCATCATGTTTTCCTTTTTAATGGTATTTACTACTTACAACGTCAAGGCGTGGCCATGGGTGCTAAATGTAATTTGTATTTGAGAGAATGGGAACATTATGTCTTCTCGCTGAGGAGTACGAAATGTATCTGGGCCATGTTTTACGATGGCACAGCTACATCGATGACATCATGTTAATATGGCAGGGCCCCGAACAATTATTGCAGGAATTTGTGGCAAAACTTAATGTAAATAGATTCAACTTAACTCTGACGTTAAATTACCACAGTACCAGATTGGAATTCTTGGACATGGAAATAAAAGTAGACAATCCGGGTCAGGTGTCTACCAATCTCTATCACAAAAAAAACAGCTGGTAATAGCCTCCTTCATGCCCAATCAATGCACCCTTCGAGATGCATTGAGGGCATCCCCAAGGGACAATACCTAAGATTGAGAATTTGCTCCACAGACAAGAATTTTAAACGTGAGGCCTACCAACTATATCAGAGATTTAAATCACGGGGATATAAAACATGGCACCTCCATAGGGCATACCAACATGCTTTGATTTACTTTATAAATTTCAGAAATGTAGTGCCCAAAGGTCCTCATCAAACGAGCAGGGTGAGACTAGATTAATTTTGACATTTAACACCAATGAAAAGGAAATCCACTCCCTAATTCGCAAACATTGGAATATATTATCAAAGGACCCCACTATAGGCCAACTGGTGCCTTCTCATCCCCTGTTTTGTTATAGGAGAAATACCAATATTGGTGACTCATTGACTCATAGCCACTTTCAACAACAGTCTAGAGCAACATGCTGTAAGACATTGGGTAGTTATAAGTGTGGTGCTTGTGAACAATGTCAATACATCAAAGTGTCCATAAACTTTGGGAATAGAAATGCCAGCTATGACATGTATCATTATACTTGTTGCACTACCACACATGTAATTTATTTATTTATTTACTTGTCATTGCGGTAGCAAATACGTAGGTAAAACTAAAAGACCTTTCAGAAGGCACATATATGAACATATGCGTGATATAAGAAACTGTAATTTGTTATCAGCTATTGCTAAACATATTTTCTGCATACACAATGGACATTACACAGGGTCCTATTTTCAAGGTATCAATCGTCTTCATGGGGACATAAGAGGTGGTGATCTGAACAACAAACTGCTTCAATTAGAAACAACTTGGAATTTTAGACTTAATACTTATAAATCAGAATTTGGACTTAATGGTCATTTAAATTTTTAGGCCTTTATAAACTAATAAGTATGCCAAGAGACAACTGAAATTGCAATGGCAGTAGCCTAGTATATGGCAAATGTATTGAGGGTTGATGTCCAGAGCTCTGGGCCCTCATTTGTTTTCCCTTTCCTTTCCTTTTTTTGTTTTTTTCTTTCCTTTTTCTTTCCTTTTACTTTTTTGCTTTGAATGTAGTATGGTGACAATGTGGTTTTAAGCCATTTCTACATTTAATTAATTTTTCATTCAAAAAGGTACTTGTTATTTTGTTCATTTGATTTGGTATATATATTTATAATACACAAAAGCTATGAATATCTTGTAAATTATATCTTTATAAATGGTGAGTTCTGATGTCATCAGTTATAAATGGTGAGTTCCGATGTCATTTCTGTCACATGACTCACTGAAACTTGTGTATTATAATAAATAAAGTACCCCCAGTTGCAAAATATGAGGATATTAGAAGTTAACTCGGAGTTCCATGACCTTTATAAAAACACTCGGCCTTCGGCCTCGTGTTTTTATATGGTCATGAAACTCCTCGGTCACTCATAATATCCTTATATTTTACAAGAGGGGGTACTTTATTCACTATATAATCTTAGACATCTATATCAAATAGCCATGGTCAATTTGAAATTATAATTGTAATTTGATTCTATCATCATGCCATAGTGGGTATATAGCCACATCGATTATATATTGTACAAATCATTATGAAGCCGTTCATTTCCCCCACTAATAAGCATCATGATGATAAACCAGCTTATTTTCCTCTTTTTGCAAGGATGCTTCAAATTGGATACAAAGTTACTAATGCTATTGTGGGGTTATCATTTGCTATATAGAGATCATAGGATTATGCGCAAAATGGCTGTGACGAATATGATTACATCGCTGCGGTATGCCCACTGGAGTTATGTGACATTATCCTTATAATGACGTCATATCTGGATTGCCGATCTCTTGACAAAGCCACAGTCGGTGGAGAAACAGCTGTCGAGGTACAGCGCAGTGTGGGGACAACTGGAATCTCTCTCCCCTCTCTTGAGGACTGTGTGCATATTGGAGCAAGTGGATGCGATGTGTATTTTGGACGTAAGTGCTGAGCGTGGGGACATCCGGTGTGGGACGTGGCCAGTCACAGTCAGTATACATCTTTATTAGGCAGCAGTTTGCTGCCGGACTTGAAGCTATGCTTGGACGAACATGATTACATGCAGGTCACGTGCAAAATCGATCGCCATACAATGATGGCTGTGTGACTAAGTTGGTCCCCGGATGCACTAATTTGCTAAAGAATTCATTTTATATTGAATGCCCATACAGCACAGCACAAAATTTATTGCTGAACAAATACTTAATTCCCACACCAGCTCCGCTCCTACACACAGTAAGGCACAATATTGATTAATCCCATGGGACCAATTAGTCCCCTACTATGGACTTAAGGACTTTATTGGTACTAATAACCACTTTGGATCACTCCATATACTAATGTCAAATGTGACGGCACACATTTATCCTCCTTACATGAACACTTACCTACGGATTCATTTGGACTGAGGCTCTGTGCACCGCATTACAATAAATTACAACTGGGAACAATTTGGCGGTTTCATCTAACAGAATACTAATTGCATGCAGTTCCCCATATCCTATTGTATCTAATAGTGTTAGTATCCCCAAGGCAGCGCTGCTTATTTTATTTGTTTTTTACTTATATGGCATGGTGGAGAATAAACATTGCCTTTTAACTTAATTTTCATTGCATGGCTATTTGTTATCTATTATTAGGATTGCATTTGGACGCTAAGGCTAAGGCCACACTAGGCGATAGCGCCGCGATTTGACTCGCGGCGACTTTTCGCCGCGACTTTTAAGCCGCAATCGCTGGGGAAACTTTTGCGCTGGCGTCTATGGGGAATCCAGCGTAAAAACACACGCGGCGATCTTTTTTCTATTGTCGTTCGAAATCGCCTAGCGAGGCAATTTCGAGCGACAGTAGAGAAAAGATCGCCGCGTGTGTTTTTACGCTGGCGATTTTTCGGGATTCCCCATAGACGCCAGCGCAAAAGTTTCCCCAGCGATTGCGGCTTAAAAGTCGCGGCGAAAAGTCGCCGCGAGTCAAATCGCGGCGCTATCGCCTAGTGTGGCCTTAGCCTAAGTCCCATATTGGTGTGTATATATTGTATTTCCTTATTCTATTACTCAGTATCTTGGCATATATCTCCATGTCTATATTTATCAGTGATATTGGTCTATAACTAGGGCACTGTTGGGGGTCTTTATTTGGTTTGGGAATTATAGTAATATGTGCCTCTTGGGCTTGAGGATGTAATTTATTGTCTTCCTTAATACTATTGAAATATCTGAAGAGTTTTGGGGTTATTTCTTCCTGAAAGGATCAGTAACATCAATTTAAAAAAAAAAAAATCGTTAATATAGAACGGAAAAAAAACACAAAGACATATTAAACTTTAAAATTGCTAAGTCTGTATTAAGAAAAAACTTAAATAACCGAAACTCCACTTGCGCTCGTCTTCAGAAAAGTTGACACGACAACGATCCATCATGCGGCTCTCGATTTCTCCTCCCTGGCTATCTCCTATAAGGAAAGCAGGGAGGAGAAATCGAGCACTGCACGATGGATCGCCGGATTGCCTTTTCTGAACGCAAGCGGAGTTTCGGTAAGTTATTTCTTAATAAAGGCATAGCGATTTAAAGGTATAATATGCCTTTGTGTTTTTTTTTCGTTCTATACTAACAAATTTTTTTTTTTTTTTTTTAAATTAATGTTACTGGTCCTTTAAATGTTTTATAAAATGCTGCTATGTATCCATCAGGTCTAGGACTTTTCCCTGTTGGTAAAGAATCTATGCATCCTTCTATGTCTCTTATTTCAAATGAGGCATCTAGTAATTGACTTTTTTCTTGTGTCAGTTTATTTATGCTAGCTTCATTTATAAATGTACCCATTTTATTTAAAGTTCCTTCCCTGGGAGATGAGGTCTTTAGTTTTTATAGTGCTTGGTAGTATTCCTGGAAGGCTTTTGCTATACCCTTAGTGTCATAGATTTATAGACATATGTGTGTTTGTAGTTGAATTTTTTTAATTATCTTTGCAAAATGTTTGTTACATTTGTCTCCCAATTCGTAGTACTTCTCATATAGCTTTACTGTACTTTTTGATTAAGTAAGGCTCTGAGCTGTAACCTTTTGCTTTCTAGTGTAACTAAAATTTTCTAAGCAATGTTTTTTTTGTGTGATTGTTCTAAGTGTGTTATTGCCTTTAATAGATTAACTGTGTCTTTTACTTTTTCTTTCTTTAGGTTGCTACCCATAACTATCAATTTACCTCGAAGTACACATTTCAGTGTTTACCATAATGTAGTTGGTGAAATATCTGTTGTGTTGTTAGTATTTATTATTGAGTCTATCCATTCTTGTATCTGCTTCTTCCTGGTTTCAGTATGTATAAGGAACTCATTGAGACACCATGTGTACTTGGCCCTTAAGGGCAAATTCACTAACCGACGAAGTGGCTAACGCTAGTGAAAATTTACCAGCATTACGTCATTTTGCAACTTCGCCAATTTACTAAAAGTGTCCCTGGCGAAAATTCGCTAGCGAAGTAGACAGACTAGCGCAACTTCGCAGCCTAACTCCAGGTGAAGTTGCACTCTGGCGAAGGGGCGAAACTACTCAAATTTACAAAGTTTTTTTTTTTTTTCAGAACGTTACCTCTTTTGCCAGAATTTACTTCACCAGGTCAGACCAGGCGAAGTGCAATAGAGTAGATAGGAGTTTGTAAAAAAAAAAGTTGAAAAACTGGTGTTTTTTACTTTTTATAGGGTGATAGGCTGAAAAACATCAAATTTTTTTTAGGGTACTCTCCTTCCCCCTACTTTTGTTAACATATGACACCTAAACTATACTGTGGGCACATGTGTAGGGCATTAGAACACCTCTATATAATTTTATTAAGTTTCCCTGGGCTTGTGTAGTGTTATTTATTTGCTGCAGCATACACGTCCATTCAAACTTCTATTTCACGCTGTATGCAAATTTTCGATCACTAGCATAACTTCGAACAGCTGATCGTAACATCGCTAGTGCAACTTAGCAAATGATCGGTAACTTGTGCTTAACTTTGGATCTTCGTGAATTTGCGCAGTCCTGGGGAATCTACGCCTGGTGAAGTGCGGCAAAGTCAACGCTGGCGCAACTTCGCAGGTAAGTAAATTTGCCCCTTAGTGTTTTTGGTATGAGAAATTTAAAAATTATTGGGGAGTGATCTGATAGTAAGAGGTTTCCAATATCAGCTTTTGTAAGTAGTCTTAACCAATATAGTGACACAAATATGTAATCAATTCTTGAATAAACTGAGTGAACTTTTGAGTGTGTGTAGTCTTTCTTAGATGGATTCAGTACCTTCCATGTATCTATCACTTGTAAGTCATATAGCATTTTCTTGATTTCTCTTAGTCCTTTGTAGGAAATATTTGTTTTCATGGATGAGGAGTCTGATAAAAGGTTGTGTGCCTCCTAAGATAATATGAACCTCCCTAAAGTTATCTATGACCTTGAGGAAGTGTTTTACAGATGCAGCCACTTTGGTTTGTCTGTTTGACACAGAATAACTAAACACAGATATCCCATTTATCTCATTTAACACAGAAAACTGTGTCACAACATCCCATCTAATTAAAGCATTCACCATTGTGAACAAAGGTGCTTTGGTATGTTAATGAAAAGGTTAAATGCATTAAATGAGTTAAGATAACTTTAGATAACACAGTTTCTTCAATTAACTCTGAGTCATGACGCATTTAACTCACAAATCCAAGTGGCTTCATCTTTTTTTTTCAGAACGTTACCTCTTTTGCCAGAATTTACTTCACCAGGTCAGACCAGGCGAAGTGCAATAGAGTAGATAGGAGTTTGTAAAAAAAAAGTTGAAAAACTGGTGTTTTTTACTTTTTATAGGGTGATAGGCTGAAAAACATCAAATTTTTTTTAGGGTACTCTCCTTCCCCCCTACTTTTGTTAACATATGACACCTAAACTATACTGTGGGCACATGTGTAGGGCATTAGAACACCTCTATATAATTTTATTAAGTTTCCCTGGGCTTGTGTAGTGTTATTTATTTGCTGCAGCATACACGTCCATTCAAACTTCTATTTCACGCTGTATGCAAATTTTCGATCACTAGCATAACTTCGAACAGCTGATCGTAACATCGCTAGTGCAACTTAGCAAATGATCGGTAACTTGTGCTTAACTTTGGATCTTCGTGAATTTGCGCAGTCCTGGGGAATCTACGCCTGGTGAAGTGCGGCAAAGTCAACGCTGGCGCAACTTCGCAGGTAAGTAAATTTGCCCCTTAGTGTTTTTGGTATGAGAAATTTAAAAATTATTGGGGAGTGATCTGATAGTAAGAGGTTTCCAATATCAGCTTTTGTAAGTAGTCTTAACCAATATAGTGACACAAATATGTAATCAATTCTTGAATAAACTGAGTGAACTTTTGAGTGTGTGTAGTCTTTCTTAGATGGATTCAGTACCTTCCATGTATCTATCACTTGTAAGTCATATAGCATTTTCTTGATTTCTCTTAGTCCTTTGTAGGAAATATTTGTTTTCATGGATGAGGAGTCTGATAAAAGGTTGTGTGCCTCCTAAGATAATATGAACCTCCCTAAAGTTATCTATGACCTTGAGGAAGTGTTTTACACAATTGTATAAGAAAATAGAAGAAACGTAGAAGAAGTACCTCCAGTGGACTTATCTGGAGATGTTCACTAATATACTATGAAACCATGTTTTAAACAATGCAACCTAACCATTACACTTTATTAGACATTGTTAGTTTACCCTTATACTTGTCTTCTAAGGTCTTTTCTGTGCTACTGGATAAGTCTGTTGTTCTTTCACTTTGTATTGTGATCAATGTAATTAGTGTCCATCTGTGTTTATGTCCAGTATTTAGTGTTAAATGTCTAGTAGGCAAAGTTCCATGTCAGGTAATGTCTCAATAATAGGAGTAACACCTGAAGAATAAAGTCAGTTCAATGAATATCTCATTCTCTCTCTCTCTAGGTGTTCTTGGTGTCCTGGGTATTTTCTTGGTATTACAGGTCTGCGACCATTCCCCTTGCAGTTCAAATGACATCTTTGGGATCTTGCTTGTGTCTGGTGTCCATCCTGGTAGATCTATTTCTGATAATTGAATTTTTTTCAAAAAGTTATCAGTATCCATGGGGTATCTGAGTTTCATTAGTCCCGTCTTTGTTAGCAGTTAGAGAGAAGTGGTATCCCCATCTATATTGAATATTCTGTTCTCTCAGTTTGTCAGTTAGCGGTTTCAGTAGTTTCCTTTTAAGGAGTGTTGTCCTTGACAAATCCTGAAATAGTTTGATATTGCAGTCATCATATGATGGTGGTTAACTTAGCTTTGCTGAGTATTTCTTCCTTTAAGAGGAATGCATGTAGACAGCAGAGAATGTCTCTTGGTGTATTTAGGGGTGCCGCTTTTGGTTTTTGGACTCTATGAGCCCTATCGATTGTGATGACAGTGGCAGGATTTCTTTTCAGTATTGAGTTGAATATTTGGAGTAATACAGTCCTTATTTCTTCATTTCGGACCAGATCAGGAACTCCTCTTACTCTTATTTCATTACGCCTGCTCCTGTTCTCCTGAAATTCTATTTGCCTTTGGAGGTCTTGTATAACCATATCTTGCTGTTGTACGTGCTGATGTGTGGTGATTTTTACTTATCATTGCATTGATTTATATACTGTGCAGCAATAGTTAGCATGTCTATTTGAATGCCCTGTATTTCTTCTTTAATTGCCATAGAGATCTCCTGTTACATCCCCTTTATTTCTGCTTTAGTTTTGGAAGTTGGAAGTTTTGCAATATAAGAATATATCTACCTCTTCTTCGATATCAATTTCAGCCTCTGACTGTTCCCTGTCGGAATCGGCTTCATCCTCACACGCATCTTCTGCAGGCGCCATTTTGGATTCCATACAGCTCATTTTTTCTAGAGAAATAGCAGTGCTATCACGCTGGTAGACGGCTGCAACCTCCTTACCTGTGTCTTGTCTTTGTCTGGTTTGCTTTTATGTATTTTCCTCATCATTTTGCGTAGTCTCTGAGGTTGGTTTGGGTGAATTTTCTCAGAATTTGACTATGCTGCCATCCTGCTCCGGGTCAGACCACAACCCCCCGTGATGAGCGATTTTTTTGGCCAGCCTTGAAATTTCAGCAAAATTTTGCCATCTGCACTTTCATTTTGCAAAACTGCATTAAAAATTTACCAAACCGAGTATGAGTATTTCCGTCGGATCAAATTGGCGTAATATACAGTAAACCAGAATATAACAAAAGAATTCAGCCGAGAATCGTTTGCGAAAAGTACCTTTCAATGGGTCATGGATCGTGGGATGTAAAAACGTAGGTTGCGAAAGATTTATCGGTTAGCGAGAAAAGTGTTTAGCAAATGGAATTGAAATGCAAAAATGTGAAAAGCATCACTTATCATATGAAAAATTACATATCACATTGAATTGAATCAAGGCATTGTTTCATCATTTGTTGATTATGTGTAAAATTTACACATAATCAACATAGTTACATAGTTACTATGTAACTATGTAACTATGTTGATTATGTGTAAAATTTACTCATTTACACACTGTAAGCAGCTTCTAGCAGGGACCCAAGCCTACCTGTACTTCAGTAGTCTATTAGTACTACTAATAGTGTACTTCATTTTATGGTAGAATATAGTAAATAGTATTTTCTGCATTCCTGTCTCTCAATGTTCCATATCAGCTGATAAAAGCTAATTAAACAACCTAGAGGAAATCTGACTCCTGTTAACGTAACTTTAAGAGCAGGAGTTCAAAAATGGATAAAAAACACAGCTTTACGTTGCAATTACATTTACAAAAAACTTTACAACCACTGGAAATATATAATAAATGCATAATGAAATTAGAATTGAAATTTCTTTCATTACACAAGAATATTCGTTCATGGGTAGTGGACCTCTGTAATTTAACCAGTTGAATATCACCAAAAATGTTTGCTCTTAATGGCGTATTGGGATTTTGATTTTTTGATACTGCAAGTTATAGCAGCATATTTTGAAAGCAGCATAGTCTGAAAATTGGCCAAACTTTGAAGATGTTGCAGATTATTCTTTGCTAATTTATAAAACTACAATTTTGCTGGAGGTTTTTCATTAAAAAATTGCTTCAACACAACTAATTTTTTTCGCCCAGCTTCATTCAGTCCCCCCTTTTCATTAACTTGGATAACTAATGTACTTCAACCATGAAATTACTTTGTCATCATTAACTAACTATATTACAAACATTTTTTATTTTGCACAGCCTATCTATTTACCCAGTTTTTATTTTCACACTGAACTGTTCCTTTAATATACTTTCATATTTTAAAAAGTAGTTTTTTTAGTGTCAGTATCACTTTAATGCTCTATGTGAGCAGATAGCTTTAGCCCTGGTTCACTCACATTGCTATACGTGTAACTGCAAATAGGGCATGGCTTTGTTCAGCTATCTATCTGGTTCATCTCGTCCCATGTGATAAGTACAAGCCATTAGGCTGCCTAAAATCACCCCTGCCATGCACTGAATCATTGCTTAATATAGGTTCTGTTTACTAGTTCCTAGGTGCACTTATTATTGATATCTATGTTTGACCTTCTGCCTGATTGACTCTGGTGTGTTGCTGCCTATCCTGACCCTGGCCTGTGACCTTAACTACTCTTCTGTTCCTGATTTGGTACCTTAAATTGTCTGATCCTTGTTATTGACTCGGCCCATCCCTTGACCATGCTTCTTGCCTTCCATTCCTACCACGTGCAGTTCCCTTGCTTGCCCAGAACTCTCCCCCTGGTCCTCTCATACTAAGACCTGGAGGCATCTGAGCAGCTGAGGGCTCGCCAAAGGCAGCTGCTACAGGTGGAAGACTGAGCCACGACCGGGACCTTGGGGTTTGTTCTGGGTTTGGGATACCAAGCATTACAAAATCTCAATATAAAAAAACTTGAAATATAGTAGCTTATATGGTGAAAATACCCATCCCATGGACTTGATATAAAAGCTCACCAGGGAACATTATGTCTTCTCGCTGAGGAGTACGAAATGTATCTGGGCCATGTTTTACGATGGCACAGCTACATCGATGACATCATGTTAATATGGCAGGGCCCCGAACAATTATTGCAGGAATTTGTGGCAAAACTTAATGTAAATAGATTCAACTTAACTCTGACGTTAAATTACCACAGTACCAGATTGGAATTCTTGGACATGGAAATAAAAGTAGACAATCCGGGTCAGGTGTCTACCAATCTCTATCACAAAAAAAACAGCTGGTAATAGCCTCCTTCATGCCCAATCAATGCACCCTTCGAGATGCATTGAGGGCATCCCCAAGGGACAATACCTAAGATTGAGAATTTGCTCCACAGACAAGAATTTTAAACGTGAGGCCTACCAACTATATCAGAGATTTAAATCACGGGGATATAAAACATGGCACCTCCATAGGGCATACCAACATGCTTTGATTTACTTTATAAATTTCAGAAATGTAGTGCCCAAAGGTCCTCATCAAACGAGCAGGGTGAGACTAGATTAATTTTGACATTTAACACCAATGAAAAGGAAATCCACTCCCTAATTCGCAAACATTGGAATATATTATCAAAGGACCCCACTATAGGCCAACTGGTGCCTTCTCATCCCCTGTTTTGTTATAGGAGAAATACCAATATTGGTGACTCATTGACTCATAGCCACTTTCAACAACAGTCTAGAGCAACATGCTGTAAGACATTGGGTAGTTATAAGTGTGGTGCTTGTGAACAATGTCAATACATCAAAGTGTCCATAAACTTTGGGAATAGAAATGCCAGCTATGACATGTATCATTATACTTGTTGCACTACCACACATGTAATTTATTTATTTATTTACTTGTCATTGCGGTAGCAAATACGTAGGTAAAACTAAAAGACCTTTCAGAAGGCACATATATGAACATATGCGTGATATAAGAAACTGTAATTTGTTATCAGCTATTGCTAAACATATTTTCTGCATACACAATGGACATTACACAGGGTCCTATTTTCAAGGTATCAATCGTCTTCATGGGGACATAAGAGGTGGTGATCTGAACAACAAACTGCTTCAATTAGAAACAACTTGGAATTTTAGACTTAATACTTATAAATCAGAATTTGGACTTAATGGTCATTTAAATTTTTAGGCCTTTATAAACTAATAAGTATGCCAAGAGACAACTGAAATTGCAATGGCAGTAGCCTAGTATATGGCAAATGTATTGAGGGTTGATGTCCAGAGCTCTGGGCCCTCATTTGTTTTCCCTTTCCTTTCCTTTTTTGTTTTTTCTTTCCTTTTTCTTTCCTTTTACTTTTTTGCTTTGAATGTAGTATGGTGACAATGTGGTTTTAAGCCATTTCTACATTTAATTAATTTTTCATTCAAAAAGGTACTTGTTATTTTGTTCATTTGATTTGGTATATATATTTATAATACACAAAAGCTATGAATATCTTGTAAATTATATCCTTATAAATGGTGAGTTCTGATGTCATCAGTTATAAATGGTGAGTTCCGATGTCATTTCTGTCACATGACTCACTGAAACTTGTGTATTATAATAAATAAAGTACCCCCAGTTGCAAAATATGAGGATATTAGAAGTTAACTCGGAGTTCCATGACCTTTATAAAAACACTCGGCCTTCGGCCTCGTGTTTTTATATGGTCATGAAACTCCTCGGTCACTCATAATATCCTTATATTTACAAGAGGGGGTACTTTATTCACTATATAATCTTAGACATCTATATCAAATAGCCATGGTCAATTTGAAATTATAATTGTAATTTGATTCTATCATCATGCCATAGTGGGTATATAGCCACATCGATTATATATTGTACAAATCATTATGAAGCCGTTCATTTCCCCCACTAATAAGCATCATGATGATAAACCAGCTTATTTTCCTCTTTTTGCAAGGATGCTTCAAATTGGATACAAAGTTACTAATGCTATTGTGGGGTTATCATTTGCTATATAGAGATCATAGGATTATGCGCAAAATGGCTGTGACGAATATGATTACATCGCTGCGGTATGCCCACTGGAGTCATGTGACATTATCCTTATAATGACGTCATATCTGGATTGCCGATCTCTTGACAAAGCCACAGTCGGTGGAGAAACAGCTGTCGAGGTACAGCGCAGTGTGGGGACAACTGGAATCTCTCTCCCCTCTCTTGAGGACTGTGTGCATATTGGAGCAAGTGGATGCGATGTGTATTTTGGACGTAAGTGCTGAGCGTGGGGACATCCGGTGTGGGACGTGGCCAGTCACAGTCAGTATACATCTTTATTAGGCAGCAGTTTGCTGCCGGACTTGAAGCTATGCTTGGACGAACATGATTACATGCAGGTCACGTGCAAAATCGATCACCATACAATGATGGCTGTGTGACTAAGTTGGTCCCCGGATGCACTAATTTGCTAAAGAATTCATTTTATATTGAATGCCCATACAGCACAGCACAAAATTTATTGCTGAACAAATACTTAATTCCCACACCAGCTCCGCTCCTACACACAGTAAGGCACAATATTGATTAATCCCATGGGACCAATTAGTCCCCTACTATGGACTTAAGGACTTTATTGGTACTAATAACCACTTTGGATCACTCCATATACTAATGTCAAATGTGACGGCACACATTTATCCTCCTTACATGAACACTTACCTACGGATTCATTTGGACTGAGGCTCTGTGCACCGCATTACAATAAATTACAACTGGGAACAATTTGGCGGTTTCATCTAACAGAATACTAATTGCATGCAGTTCCCCATATCCTATTGTATCTAATAGTGTTAGTATCCCCAAGGCAGCGCTGCTTATTTTATTTGTTTTTTACTTATATGGCATGGTGGAGAATAAACATTGCCTTTTAACTTAATTTTCATTGCATGGCTATTTGTTATCTATTATTAGGATTGCATTTGGACGCTAAGGCTAAGGCCACACTAGGCGATAGCGCCGCGATTTGACTCGCGGCGACTTTTCGCCGCGACTTTTAAGCCGCAATCGCTGGGGAAACTTTTGCGCTGGCGTCTATGGGGAATCCAGCGTAAAAACACACGCGGCGATCTTTTTTCTATTGTCGTTCGAAATCGCCTAGCGAGGCAATTTCGAGCGACAGTAGAGAAAAGATCGCCGCGTGTGTTTTTACGCTGGCGATTTTTCGCGATTCCCCATAGACGCCAGCGCAAAAGTTTCCCCAGCGATTGCGGCTTAAAAGTCGCGGCGAAAAGTCGCCGCGAGTCAAATCGCGGCGCTATCGCCTAGTGTGGCCTTAGCCTAAGTCCCATATTGGTGTGTATATATTGTATTTCCTTATTCTATTACTCAGTATCTTGGCATATATCTCCATGTCTATATTTATCAGTGATATTGGTCTATAACTAGGGCACTGTTGGGGGTCTTTATTTGGTTTGGGAATTATAGTAATATGTGCCTCTTGGGCTTGAGGATGTAATTTATTGTCTTCCTTAATACTATTGAAATATCTGAAGAGTTTTGGGGTTATTTCTTCCTGAAAGGATCAGTAACATCAATTTAAAAAAAAAAAAATCGTTAATATAGAACGGAAAAAAAACACAAAGACATATTAAACTTTAAAATTGCTAAGTCTGTATTAAGAAAAAACTTAAATAACCGAAACTCCACTTGCGCTCGTCTTCAGAAAAGTTGACACGACAACGATCCATCATGCGGCTCTCGATTTCTCCTCCCTGGCTATCTCCTATAAGGAAAGCAGGGAGGAGAAATCGAGCACTGCACGATGGATCGCCGGATTGCCTTTTCTGAACGCAAGCGGAGTTTCGGTAAGTTATTTCTTAATAAAGGCATAGCGATTTAAAGGTATAATATGCCTTTGTGTTTTTTTTCGTTCTATACTAACAAATTTTTTTTTTTTTTTTTAAATTAATGTTACTGGTCCTTTAAATGTTTTATAAAATGCTGCTATGTATCCATCAGGTCTAGGACTTTTCCCTGTTGGTAAAGAATCTATGCATCCTTCTATGTCTCTTATTTCAAATGAGGCATCTAGTAATTGACTTTTTTTCTTGTGTCAGTTTATTTATGCTAGCTTCATTTATAAATGTACCCATTTTATTTAAAGTTCCTTCCCTGGGAGATGAGGTCTTTAGTTTTTATAGTGCTTGGTAGTATTCCTGGAAGGCTTTTGCTATACCCTTAGTGTCATAGATTTATAGACATATGTGTGTTTGTAGTTGAATTTTTTTAATTATCTTTGCAAAATGTTTGTTACATTTGTCTCCCAATTCGTAGTACTTCTCATATAGCTTTACTGTACTTTTTGATTAAGTAAGGCTCTGAGCTGTAACCTTTTGCTTTCTAGTGTAACTAAAATTTTCTAAGCAATGTTTTTTTTGTGTGATTGTTCTAAGTGTGTTATTGCCTTTAATAGATTAACTGTGTCTTTTACTTTTTCTTTCTTTAGGTTGCTACCCATAACTATCAATTTACCTCGAAGTACACATTTCAGTGTTTACCATAATGTAGTTGGTGAAATATCTGTTGTGTTGTTAGTATTTATTATTGAGTCTATCCATTCTTGTATCTGCTTCTTCCTGGTTTCAGTATGTATAAGGAACTCATTGAGACACCATGTGTACTTGGCCCTTAAGGGCAAATTCACTAACCGACGAAGTGGCTAACGCTAGTGAAAATTTACCAGCATTACGTCATTTTGCAACTTCGCCAATTTACTAAAAGTGTCCCTGGCGAAAATTCGCTAGCGAAGTAGACAGACTAGCGCAACTTCGCAGCCTAACTCCAGGTGAAGTTGCACTCTGGCGAAGGGGCGAAACTACTCAAATTTACAAAGTTTTTTTTTTTTTCAGAACGTTACCTCTTTTGCCAGAATTTACTTCACCAGGTCAGACCAGGCGAAGTGCAATAGAGTAGATAGGAGTTTGTAAAAAAAAAAGTTGAAAAACTGGTGTTTTTTACTTTTTATAGGGTGATAGGCTGAAAAACATCAAATTTTTTTTAGGGTACTCTCCTTCCCCCCTACTTTTGTTAACATATGACACCTAAACTATACTGTGGGCACATGTGTAGGGCATTAGAACACCTCTATATAATTTTATTAAGTTTCCCTGGGCTTGTGTAGTGTTATTTATTTGCTGCAGCATACACGTCCATTCAAACTTCTATTTCACGCTGTATGCAAATTTTCGATCACTAGCATAACTTCGAACAGCTGATCGTAACATCGCTAGTGCAACTTAGCAAATGATCGGTAACTTGTGCTTAACTTTGGATCTTCGTGAATTTGCGCAGTCCTGGGGAATCTACGCCTGGTGAAGTGCGGCAAAGTCAACGCTGGCGCAACTTCGCAGGTAAGTAAATTTGCCCCTTAGTGTTTTTGGTATGAGAAATTTAAAAATTATTGGGGAGTGATCTGATAGTAAGAGGTTTCCAATATCAGCTTTTGTAAGTAGTCTTAACCAATATAGTGACACAAATATGTAATCAATTCTTGAATAAACTGAGTGAACTTTTGAGTGTGTGTAGTCTTTCTTAGATGGATTCAGTACCTTCCATGTATCTATCACTTGTAAGTCATATAGCATTTTCTTGATTTCTCTTAGTCCTTTGTAGGAAATATTTGTTTTCATGGATGAGGAGTCTGATAAAAGGTTGTGTGCCTCCTAAGATAATATGAACCTCCCTAAAGTTATCTATGACCTTGAGGAAGTGTTTTACAGATGCAGCCACTTTGGTTTGTCTGTTTGACACAGAATAACTAAACACAGATATCCCATTTATCTCATTTAACACAGAAAACTGTGTCACAACATCCCATCTAATTAAAGCATTCACCATTGTGAACAAAGGTGCTTTGGTATGTTAATGAAAAGGTTAAATGCATTAAATGAGTTAAGATAACTTTAGATAACACAGTTTCTTCAATTAACTCTGAGTCATGACGCATTTAACTCACAAATCCAAGTGGCTTCATCTTTTTTTTTCAGAACGTTACCTCTTTTGCCAGAATTTACTTCACCAGGTCAGACCAGGCGAAGTGCAATAGAGTAGATAGGAGTTTGTAAAAAAAAAGTTGAAAAACTGGTGTTTTTTACTTTTTATAGGGTGATAGGCTGAAAAACATCAAATTTTTTTTAGGGTACTCTCCTTCCCCCCTACTTTTGTTAACATATGACACCTAAACTATACTGTGGGCACATGTGTAGGGCATTAGAACACCTCTATATAATTTTATTAAGTTTCCCTGGGCTTGTGTAGTGTTATTTATTTGCTGCAGCATACACGTCCATTCAAACTTCTATTTCACGCTGTATGCAAATTTTCGATCACTAGCATAACTTCGAACAGCTGATCGTAACATCGCTAGTGCAACTTAGCAAATGATCGGTAACTTGTGCTTAACTTTGGATCTTCGTGAATTTGCGCAGTCCTGGGGAATCTACGCCTGGTGAAGTGCGGCAAAGTCAACGCTGGCGCAACTTCGCAGGTAAGTAAATTTGCCCCTTAGTGTTTTTGGTATGAGAAATTTAAAAATTATTGGGGAGTGATCTGATAGTAAGAGGTTTCCAATATCAGCTTTTGTAAGTAGTCTTAACCAATATAGTGACACAAATATGTAATCAATTCTTGAATAAACTGAGTGAACTTTTGAGTGTGTGTAGTCTTTCTTAGATGGATTCAGTACCTTCCATGTATCTATCACTTGTAAGTCATATAGCATTTTCTTGATTTCTCTTAGTCCTTTGTAGGAAATATTTGTTTTCATGGATGAGGAGTCTGATAAAAGGTTGTGTGCCTCCTAAGATAATATGAACCTCCCTAAAGTTATCTATGACCTTGAGGAAGTGTTTTACACAATTGTATAAGAAAATAG
Source organism: Xenopus laevis (assembly GCF_017654675.1). Classification (NCBI taxonomy): domain Eukaryota; kingdom Metazoa; phylum Chordata; class Amphibia; order Anura; family Pipidae; genus Xenopus; species Xenopus laevis. Next base: position 50,559,188 of record NC_054383.1, read on the forward strand.
AAGAAACGTAGAAGAAGTACCTCCAGTGGACTTATCTGGAGATGTTCACTAATATACTATGAAACCATGTTTTAAACAATGCAACCTAACCATTACACTTTATTAGACATTGTTAGTTTACCCTTATACTTGTCTTCTAAGGTCTTTTCTGTGCTACTGGATAAGTCTGTTGTTCTTTCACTTTGTATTGTGATCAATGTAATTAGTGTCCATCTGTGTTTATGTCCAGTATTTAGTGTTAAATGTCTAGTAGGCAAAGTTCCATGTCAGGTAATGTCTCAATAATAGGAGTAACACCTGAAGAATAAAGTCAGTTCAATGAATATCTCATTCTCTCTCTCTCTAGGTGTTCTTGGTGTCCTGGGTATTTTCTTGGTATTACAGGTCTGCGACCATTCCCCTTGCAGTTCAAATGACATCTTTGGGATCTTGCTTGTGTCTGGTGTCCATCCTGGTAGATCTATTTCTGATAATTGAATTTTTTTCAAAAAGTTATCAGTATCCATGGGGTATCTGAGTTTCATTAGTCCCGTCTTTGTTAGCAGTTAGAGAGAAGTGGTATCCCCATCTATATTGAATATTCTGTTCTCTCAGTTTGTCAGTTAGCGGTTTCAGTAGTTTCCTTTTAAGGAGTGTTGTCCTTGACAAATCCTGAAATAGTTTGATATTGCAGTCATCATATGATGGTGGTTAACTTAGCTTTGCTGAGTATTTCTTCCTTTAAGAGGAATGCATGTAGACAGCAGAGAATGTCTCTTGGTGTATTTAGGGGTGCCGCTTTTGGTTTTTGGACTCTATGAGCCCTATCGATTGTGATGACAGTGGCAGGATTTCTTTTCAGTATTGAGTTGAATATTTGGAGTAATACAGTCCTTATTTCTTCATTTCGGACCAGATCAGGAACTCCTCTTACTCTTATTTCATTACGCCTGCTCCTGTTCTCCTGAAATTCTATTTGCCTTTGGAGGTCTTGTATAACCATATCTTGCTGTTGTACGTGCTGATGTGTGGTGATTTTTACTTATCATTGCATTGATTTATATACTGTGCAGCAATAGTTAGCATGTCTATTTGAATGCCCTGTATTTCTTCTTTAATTGCCATAGAGATCTCCTGTTACATCCCCTTTATTTCTGCTTTAGTTTTGGAAGTTGGAAGTTTTGCAATATAAGAATATATCTACCTCTTCTTCGATATCAATTTCAGCCTCTGACTGTTCCCTGTCGGAATCGGCTTCATCCTCACACGCATCTTCTGCAGGCGCCATTTTGGATTCCATACAGCTCATTTTTTCTAGAGAAATAGCAGTGCTATCACGCTGGTAGACGGCTGCAACCTCCTTACCTGTGTCTTGTCTTTGTCTGGTTTGCTTTTATGTATTTTCCTCATCATTTTGCGTAGTCTCTGAGGTTGGTTTGGGTGAATTTTCTCAGAATTTGACTATGCTGCCATCCTGCTCCGGGTCAGACCACAACCCCCGTGATGAGCGATTTTTTTGGCCAGCCTTGAAATTTCAGCAAAATTTTGCCATCTGCACTTTCATTTTGCAAAACTGCATTAAAAATTTACCAAACCGAGTATGAGTATTTCCGTCGGATCAAATTGGCGTAATATACAGTAAACCAGAATATAACAAAAGAATTCAGCCGAGAATCGTTTGCGAAAAGTACCTTTCAATGGGTCATGGATCGTGGGATGTAAAAACGTAGGTTGCGAAAGATTTATCGGTTAGCGAGAAAAGTGTTTAGCAAATGGAATTGAAATGCAAAAATGTGAAAAGCATCACTTATCATATGAAAAATTACATATCACATTGAATTGAATCAAGGCATTGTTTCATCATTTGTTGATTATGTGTAAAATTTACACATAATCAACATAGTTACATAGTTACTATGTAACTATGTAACTATGTTGATTATGTGTAAAATTTACTCATTTACACACTGTAAGCAGCTTCTAGCAGGGACCCAAGCCTACCTGTACTTCAGTAGTCTATTAGTACTACTAATAGTGTACTTCATTTTATGGTAGAATATAGTAAATAGTATTTTCTGCATTCCTGTCTCTCAATGTTCCATATCAGCTGATAAAAGCTAATTAAACAACCTAGAGGAAATCTGACTCCTGTTAACGTAACTTTAAGAGCAGGAGTTCAAAAATGGATAAAAAACACAGCTTTACGTTGCAATTACATTTACAAAAAACTTTACAACCACTGGAAATATATAATAAATGCATAATGAAATTAGAATTGAAATTTCTTTCATTACACAAGAATATTCGTTCATGGGTAGTGGACCTCTGTAATTTAACCAGTTGAATATCACCAAAAATGTTTGCTCTTAATGGCGTATTGGGATTTTGATTTTTTGATACTGCAAGTTATAGCAGCATATTTTGAAAGCAGCATAGTCTGAAAATTGGCCAAACTTTGAAGATGTTGCAGATTATTCTTTGCTAATTTATAAAACTACAATTTTGCTGGAGGTTTTTCATTAAAAAATTGCTTCAACACAACTAATTTTTTTCGCCCAGCTTCATTCAGTCCCCCCTTTTCATTAACTTGGATAACTAATGTACTTCAACCATGAAATTACTTTGTCATCATTAACTAACTATATTACAAACATTTTTTATTTTGCACAGCCTATCTATTTACCCAGTTTTTATTTTCACACTGAACTGTTCCTTTAATATACTTTCATATTTTAAAAAGTAGTTTTTTTAGTGTCAGTATCACTTTAATGCTCTATGTGAGCAGATAGCTTTAGCCCTGGTTCACTCACATTGCTATACGTGTAACTGCAAATAGGGCATGGCTTTGTTCAGCTATCTATCTGGTTCATCTCGTCCCATGTGATAAGTACAAGCCATTAGGCTGCCTAAAATCACCCCTGCCATGCACTGAATCATTGCTTAATATAGGTTCTGTTTACTAGTTCCTAGGTGCACTTATTATTGATATCTATGTTTGACCTTCTGCCTGATTGACTCTGGTGTGTTGCTGCCTATCCTGACCCTGGCCTGTGACCTTAACTACTCTTCTGTTCCTGATTTGGTACCTTAAATTGTCTGATCCTTGTTATTGACTCGGCCCATCCCTTGACCATGCTTCTTGCCTTCCATTCCTACCACGTGCAGTTCCCTTGCTTGCCCAGAACTCTCCCCCTGGTCCTCTCATACTAAGACCTGGAGGCATCTGAGCAGCTGAGGGCTCGCCAAAGGCAGCTGCTACAGGTGGAAGACTGAGCCACGACCGGGACCTTGGGGTTTGTTCTGGGTTTGGGATACCAAGCATTACAAAATCTCAATATAAAAAAACTTGAAATATAGTAGCTTATATGGTGAAAATACCCATCCCATGGACTTGATATAAAAGCTCACCAGGTTTAAACTGCCTTTTATTTTTTTATTTGAAATATTTCCAAAATTCAAGTTTAAAAAACTCTGCACTCAACCCATTATCAATATATTTAAGACAGAGACATTTTGTGCATACTGCTACTGAAAAAATGCCTAACCCTTTAAACAAAACAGGGATTGTTTGTCCATATATTGCAATATATTTAAGATGGCCAACTACATCAAAGTCATCCCATATCTGGCCAGTCCTATGCTCAATTTTCATCTGAGTGACCAGCTCCATGTTGTAGCTCCCACCCTTCCCAGCAGCTATAGTCAGGTGATCCCACTGGTGTCTAATAAAAGAGCAGCCAAGTTTGGGAGTTTTACTTTGAAAGCAGCAAGTAAGTTGCAGGTAAAACTTAGTCCCTTTGTAAAATGTATAATGAAGCAATCGAATTCTTAATGAATCAGATGAAAATTGAGCATATGACTGGCCAGATATGGGATGAATTTGACGTAGTTGGCCATCTTAAATATATTGCAATATATGGACAAACAATCCCTGTTTTGTTTAAAGGGTAAGGCATTTTTCAGTAGTAGTCCTACCCAAAACCAGATATAATCTTACAAATTACTCCAACACTGCCACATAACAGAGGTAATTATTTGCAGCCTACATAATCATTCTATATCTATATATGGGGCTCTACAAGCAAAGTTGTAACTAAGAGGTAGCATAACTATTATATTATTATTATTATTATATTATTTCTTCCACCAAGGATGGCATAATTCATTTCCAAGTGGAAAACCATCTGCCAACATAAGAGCATCTGGCACTGGCATAAGAGACTGAAACAAGTTACCTGGAAATGGATTGGTCTGAAAAACAGGAAAACAACTTGAACAATTTTAATCCTACTACAAAAACATTTTTTTACTACATACTCAAACCTGACAGTACCTTAAAATGCTGAAAACAATTATTAAAGGATCTGAGATTACTTTTTCTTTCTTGTGTTTATGTTAAAATATTTAACCTCTAACTGCAGAAAAGGCCTCCAAAATAAGAGAAAAATGCAATGTGTCCCTGATCCACCTCTGGAGATAAAACAAATAATTGAAGCACAAAAAATAAATAACTGTATGAAAAAGCTCTATGTACAGATTTGTGGGCTACACATAATTGAGCATATCTATGAACACTTTACACATTTGCACCTAGGCAGTAACACATAGCAAACAATCAGCAACTATTTTTTTTCCAGCCAGCTGCAGGTAAAATGTGTCCACAGGCAAAGCAGGGCACACACAGGCAGATTATGGCTCACACAGGGAGCATAGGACAGGCAGAGTATGGCACACACACAGTTCTGAGTTTGTGATACCTTACACTCCCTAACACCAAGGACCCTGTCTTGGCTCACTCTTCTGCCTATAGCAGCTGCCTTTGGCTTCGGGAGGAGCCAAGGGCTACTCAGATGTGGCCAGAACTTAATATGAGAGGACCAGGGAGAGAGTTCTGAGCAGGCTAGGGAACCAAACGTATGCTGAAAGGATTTGGGAGCAGTCAGCGAGATGTGAAGCAGGCATGGTCAGGACCAGATGAGCAATGCAGCACCAAATCATAAGACAGAGAGTAGTCAAGGTCACAGGCCAAGGTCAAACCAAACAATAGTGCGGTACAAAAATCTGAATCCAAAGAGTAGTCAAATACAGGCAGAGGTCGGTACAGGCAGCAGGATGGCAAAGTCAGGAACAGGCAAGAGTCAGAAACACGAATCAGACAGTGAAGCACACCCAGGAACTACAGGAATATATCTTTATGTTGAGCAATGGAAATGGGTCATTTGCGCCTTTAAATATTTGAATTTTCCACAATGACTTTATGTGGCGCACACAAAGAGTTTAGCCAAACGATGTGCGAGCCCAGAAGCAGCACACAGGATCAGTGATGAGTGGCAGCAGACCACCAGATACTATTACAGGGAGCATAGGACAGGCAGAGTATGGCACCCACAAGGAGCATAGGACCGGAATAGTATGCCACACCCAGGGAGCATAGGGCAGGCAGAGTACGGCACACACATGGAGCAAAGGGCAGGCAGAGCACGGGGGATTACATGTGTGAACAATGCATGAGCTTATAGTCTAAATTTGAGGTATATACAATGTAAAGGCCAGTTAATTTCTGTAGTGATAGCTTTTAAAGCTGAAACATGGTAAGCAGACACGGCAGACAGACTTTCATGTGGGGGCCACACGGGGGGGGGGGTGGCCGCCGGTTGGACAGCACTGCTGTATGTAAATAAAAACATGAAAATACATGATAGATTGTATAAATGAATGCACCAACAATGATCTAGAGGGGGAAGGGGAAGAAAGGAATTGATCCATAAGTCCATTTAGTTTCCCTCACCAAAAAAAAACAAGATTTCAACAAGGCACTCAAATGTCCCTTGATCAATATCTTTGAATTAGAAGCTACAATTTCCCCTAGCAAGGAATAAAACAACTTCTTATTGTTCTTATTGTAAAAAATGCCTTTCTTTTCTGCTATTTATGTCTTATTTACTTTAGTCACAAGGGAAGACCTCACATCCCTTGATCTTCTTTACAACTCAAGTCCTTTAACCCCATAATTAATTTTACTGACCTTCGGTTAATGTGTTTTTATATTGTTGCCCATAAATGAATCTAACACCAATGTATATAGAGACACCTCTGTATTCTGATTGTTCAGTGACTTCTAGACACTTTTTCTATTAATAGTGTGGTTTTTTACAAGTGCAGCAAGCTTATCGAAAAATCATTTAAAAATGGTAAATTTTTGGGATGAAAATATATTCCTTTATTCAGAAACTGACACTTTTTTCCCAGGCATAGGATGAACATATAGACACATACAAAACCACATTATTTTGTGGGGCTGATGAAAGTTTGGGTCTGACTGCTTAAATGTAAAGAAATTATACTTAGTCAAAGAATGGTACTATACCCAGGTAAATATGTATAAAAAACTGAACACACTATACTACAGTATTTTGACGTTAAACTGTGTGAGATTTAATTGAATAGTATGATATGTGCAGGGCCAGAGCAGGAGGCTAATGCCTGCATAGGGGCTGTGTCTCAACCTGCATATTTCAGTAGGCCAATTTCAGCCACCGTGGCATTAGCCTCCTACAAACCATTTCCCATCCCTCATAAGCCTTACTGTGGCATGGAACCCATTGCTTATCTTGTTCCATTGTGAAATGATGGATTCTGGGATTTGAAATTCATATGCTTTCCAAAGTGGGTGGTGGAAAGGTTCTATGCAAAATCATGGGACTGCATTTCCCAGGACCATCATTTCACAATGGAACAAGGTAAAGAATGATTGTATAACACAGTAAGGTAGGCTGAAAAATAGTTTGTATGAGTCAGAGATACCTGTAGATAGACTAATATAATTTTCTCCAAGCAGCAGTGTTTAAATGGTAATAAGCATTTTGTGTGAAAGGTTCAGTGTTAGCGCTCCTATGTACATAAATGAAAATTAATTTGTGGATGAGCACATGGAGTTTTTCCATAAAAGCATGAAAGGTGGAAATAACGTTTACAGTTTATTTTAAAGTAAACATTTTCACTCTGTCTACAGCATGTCTTTAAATGAATAATTACATTAAAACCTAATAGAAATGCTGAGTAAAATTGTATTCAGAAATAAGTTTAGCAAGGGAATATTTCAGTCATAGAATTGGATATGGCACTGCCTTTGGCAAACAATGTATATTGAGCCAAGCAATAAATTAGCAACCCGAAAATTGACCACCTCCCAAGAGCATTCGCCCTAAAAAAATCTTAAAATACATTTCTTAGTATTATTGTAACCGAAAGATCCTAACAAAACAAATGCACTGAAGTAATCAATAACACTGAAGATAAGCAGTTAGTTGTAAAAAAAAGAATTATATGAATTGTAAGCTTCTTTCACAAGCTGATTAGGTTAAGATAATGAGACAGGAAAAGAAGTCGTCTTTTTCATCTCTCAAAACTGAACAAAGTATGTTTTGACAGGGGTAGTCCTTGTTTTGGCATGGATAAATTCTTTCTTAATGTATTTATCAAGCACCATATAGCAGGTATCAATGCTGGGAAGATGTATCTCTTGTAACTGTACATTTTGACATGTAGCTGACGTCTGTCTGGTTTCTTCAAATGACAGAAAATATTGTAATGGGAAGATTTGTCAATTTATCTTCTACAAGAACATTGTCTAATGTTAGTGGTGTTTCTTCTTTAAAAGAAAATGCTTTATTATTTATGGCTGTAGACAAATATTCAATATTTTAAATGACATACTGAATAATCACTATACTATATATGGTAGCAGAGGCTTAAAGAATTTTCATTATTGATTAATGAAATGTTGGATTTTTCCAGGGCAGATAATCCCTACATTTAATGGTACCACTTTACAAAAACTATCGAAAGATTCATGAAGGAGATTGATCTAAAGGGCACATGCAAGAGTAATAATGTCAAAAGTGTATAAAAAAAACTTTATTCTGATCTCAGATTGTCTCCTTCAAGCTGCTAAATTGTTTTCTTCCATGTCTAATTCTCTTCATCTTTGTCTATACAAGTGGACGGATACCAATGGCATGGAATGGGTAATACACTGTTAAAGACAATAACCTTGGTGATATTTGATAACACAGAACCTTGATTTATGATGATATTATTTGCTGCCAGATCTCAAGAAAGGTCTCATGAAAGTAGAAGGTTAGGGCAGAGATAGGATTGAAATATAGATGTTTGCTTTTTAAGCTAAGGTCTGTTGGTATAAGTCATGTTGTTTGTACATGAATAGAAAAGTGGTTTAAGGATTATGTCCAGTAGGTGGTTGTCAATGGAACATTTCTCTCCTTGGAGAAGGGTTCTTACTGGGGTGCAGCAGGGTTCTGTATGGGGCTCACTTTTATTTCATTTGTTCATTAATGACTTAGGGAAAGCATTGTATGTAATGTGTTTGCAGATGACACATGTGTATGCAGGCTAATTAATTGCATTCAGGATATGGCATATTTGCAGGGAGATCTGGACAAACTGGTAGATTGTTCAGCTAAGTGCCAAATTAGATTCAATGTTGATACATATAAGGTTATCTATTTGGGATAAAAAAATTAAAAAATATGCAAGCAACTTATAACAAAAATTGAATTAAATTAGACACATCCTTGATGGAGTATTTGTGAATAATAAACAAGCAAAGTTTGACAGCTGCAGGAAGGACCAAAAAGGTATTGTCCTGTATTATACGTGGTATAGATCCATGGGAGGAGAAGGTAATTCTTCATCTTTATACAGTAAATTGCAGGTAATGCCTTATCTGATAAATGCAATGCAGTTTTGTACTGTAAGCTCTCATTAGATAGGGGAGAATGATACTGGCCCTCTAAATAAGAATGTTGGTGAATTAGAAGGAATGAGGAGTGTGACTAAAGCACATATAAAGAATGCTTGGACTAGTGCAAATAATAAATACAGTAAACATTTAAGGAAGTGATAAAAAAAGGTCAAGCTACAGTAAGTGAGAGATTCTCTACTAGTGTATATGTTATTCAGGTGATATAATAAATTGTAATTAGAAATTATAGTTTCTTTCCACACAACACATTCACTGACAGTTAAAAATTTTAACTATAGGAAATGAAAATTACAAGGTAGAAAAAAGCATGCACAATTCATGTCTATTCTTGTAGAAAATTACAGACAAAATATGGTAAAAATGCAGACTTCAAGCATATATTGACGGAGATAATTATTGTTTTCATTAGAATTTTAGGTGAGAATGGAAACAGCAGTCCTCTCAAAATTTGTGTAGGGTTTTTTTTTGGTATTAAAACAAAACCATTACAGAAAAATTACAGAATTCCATTCATCGTGTTTCCAGCAGTGGAAGGTGCATTAGATAACACTGAGTTCGAGTAAGCTACCATTGAAAATACTATCATAATTAAAAGTGATAAGTCTTCTGGGTGATAACAGAGAAATCTAAAGCATGATGAGTGGTAATAACATGGAGTATAGAAAGACAGAACAAAAATTTAGCAGAATACACAGTAAATAATACCGGCCACATACTATGTTATGCTAGCTGTAGTGATGGGCGAATTTGCGAAATCGCGCTGGCATCCGTTTTTTTCGGAAAAAAAACATTTGACGCCGGCGAATTTTTGCCGCGAATTTTCGCTGGCGTTTCGCGAATTTATTCGCTGATGGCGAATCGCGCAAATTCGCAGCGAATTCGCGCCTGGTGAATAAATTCGCCCATCACTAGCTAGCTGCACGCCTGGTGAGAATCAAGAGAAGCCTGGATTTAGAATCCTACAAAAAGCAGGTCCTGTCAGTGGTTATAAGGGACCAATTGAAGACATTTTGAAGAGTGACTATTTAGACAGGAAGCTGTTCTTAAGGAGGCTGGAGCTCTAAACCTGCCCTGTATGTTGGACCAGCCAGTAGGTACTGTTAGGAGGATACTACTACCTAAAAGAGGTCTTGGAAAAGGACATTATACAGTATTGTTTGTCAGTTGAACAGTCAATGCTATTTTAACCAGATAGGCCAGTTATTGTAGATATTGTATTAGTATTACATGACCATTAACTTATTATTTATTGTTCTTATTCATATTGTTATTGCCACAAAGTTTTGTAAATATATTCCTAAGGGACTTTTTTTGGTGTTTCCCTTGGAACCCGAATAGGTCCAGACACTCAGGGGCATATTTATCAAGGGTTAAACTGAAAATACTTCGAAATTCGAATTCAAAAAGACCAAGTGAAATTAAGTTGAAGTTTTTTTTGGTTGAATTGGTCCTTTTTTAAATGAATAGGTCCGTATTTGGCTGAATTTGAATCATATGAATCGAAGGAATAGCGCACTTAGATTTTTCAAAGTCCACCAATTGACTCCAAAGAGGTTCTACGAGGTCCCCCATAGGCTAAAACAGCAATTCGTCAGGTTTTAGATGGCTAATAGTCAAAGTTGAATTTTTAAAGAGACAGTACATGATAAATTCCGATATTCTCATTTTCTAATTTTTTTCAAATTTAAATCAAATTTGGACTATTCCTTAGTTGAAATACACAAAAAAATAGCTTGAAATTCTAATTTTATTCTTTCGAAAATTCACCTCGACCTTTGATAAATCTGCCCCTTATTATATGTACAGGTATTAAACCTGTTATCCACCTGGGGTTTTCCAGATAAGGGATATTTCCATAATTTGGATCTGCAAACTATGTCTACTAAAAAATAATTTAAACATTAAATAAATCTAATAGGCTTGTTTTGCCCCAGTAAAAAATAATTATTAATTATTTGGAATCAAGTACTATGTACTGTTTTATTATTACAGAGAAAAAGGAAATCATTCAATTTTTTTAATTAAAATAGTCTATGGAAGATGACCTTCCCATAATTTGGATAACAAGTTTTCGGAAAACAGATCCCATACTTGTACCAGGTTTTTTATTTTATATCAAGGTGGGTTCCCAGGTTAGACCAACTACCAGCACCAGCAGTAAGTGCTTGAAGTATATTGGAGTCAAATCCTGCTCTGATGATAGTGCTAGGAAAGGGTTACACATATAAACCATTTTGACTCACTCAGCATATTCGGAAGGTACATATACAAGTTTGAGATCATATGATGAATCTAATCATGCAGTTCATAATTTGCATTGTAGTTAAAGTTCTTATAATATTTACTCTCATCACACTTTCCTTTTCCTGGAGACTGATTGATAACTCTTATGGGTAAATTTACTAAAGGGCAAAATGACTAGCGCTGGCAACGATTCACCAGGATTACTGTTTTTAGGCTCTTCGGCGATTTACTGACGGGCACAGGCATAACTTCGCTAGCGAAAGAGACAGATGCTAGCGCTCATTCGCACTCTATTACCAGGCAAATTTTTGCTCTGGCGAATGGACGTTACTCCGCAAATTCACTAAGATACTGATTTTACTGAACGATACCTCTTTTGCCAGACTTGCCTTGCCAGCTCAGACCAGGCGAAGTGCAATGGAGTACATAGATCTTCCTCATTCTTCCGTTACTTACATCATATTTTTTAGTGGAAAAATAACGCTGGTGTCTTTTCCTTTTTTCAGAGTGATAGCCTGCAAAAGTCCTTAAAATGTTTTTTTGGGTAACCGGGTCCCCCATGCATTTTCTAACATATGTAACATAAACCATACAGTGGGCTCATGTGCAGGGCATTATAACAACTCTATTTTCATCATTAAGTTTTCCTGGACTTATACGTCCATTCAACTTTATAATTTCCCACCATTTGCAAATTAGCCTGAGCGAAGACTCTAACGAAGTTGCGATAGGCATAATTGAACGCTAGCGCATCTTCGCTTTGATTGCCAAAGTAACGCTAGCAAAAATTCTTCTGCGTTCGGCGCCCTGGACGCAGCTTTGCATTTTAGCAAATTAGCGTTGTCTGAGCAAATTTTCACCTGGCGAAGTGTTGCGCTGCCTGCGAAGCCGTCGCTGGCGAATTTACCCCTTGCTTTGGTGCATTGCTTTCATTTTGGTCTTGAACATTTGTTAAAAATTTACATCTGTAACATTATTTATTAATCAGCCTTTTACAAGCCTTTGACCTAAATCCTTGTTTGAGCAGATCATGTTTTCTAATTACCCACTCAATTTAAACAAATTGCCGCCTTTTACCAAAAATGTGGTATTAACCATTTTACTGTCAAACACATAGGGACCTATTTATCAAAATTTAAATTTTCTATTTTTTTTTTTTTAATTTGAAAGACCTGGAAAACCCATCAAACTTTTTTTTTAAATTAATCAAATCTCAAAAACTCGATCACGTAAAAATGTTAAAAAAAACTTTAAACACATTGCAATCAAATTATACTTATCCTTTTTGATGAGTCCATCTTTAAAAAATCACTAAAAACGTGCTTTAAAAAAATCACATTAATTTTGCTAGGACAACTCCAAAGTAATTTTTACAATTTTTTTGCACTTTGAATTTTGTAATCTTGAATTCCATATATTTGCCTGCAAAAAAACTAGAAGAAAAATGTAAACACACAAAACTGAGAAAAACTCTAAACGTTAATTAATTAATCCCATATTCTTTATAGAAAAATGACTGTGGTAGTATTCATGTTAGTGCCGCAGTTCTAGAGCAAGTAAGGAGTTTGCAGGTAAAGAGTTAAACAGGTTCGGAAGATGCACTGTAAAAGGCAATGCCAATGCTTTAATAATAATTAAAGGCAAAACTATGCAAACATAAACCTGATTGGCTGCTATGGGCAACATTACTTGTGGTATTAATCTCCAATGTTAGTAAACATGCCCCTATGTGCAAAGATGATTCAGGGACTGGTCTGATTGACATCTTAGAGTCAGGAATTTGTGAAGAGTTAATATAACTAAGATTCATGCATGCCCTCTTTAAAGAACATGATTTGTTTATCTAAATCACTCTCTATCATTCTCCTCATTTGAGGCTCACTGCATTAGGCTCTTTTCTCCTGTTTCACTCTGCATTGCTGTTATATATCGACCACCAGGACCAACTGCACAATTTCTGGACAACTTTGCTGCCTGGCTTCCTTACTTTCTTTCGTCTAACATCCCATCCATCATATAAGTTGACTTTAATATACCCGTTAACAAAATTAACAACTCTTCTGTCTCTAAACTTCTTTCACTAACCTCCTCCCTAGGCCTATCTTTGTGCTCAGACTCCCCCTCTCACTCCAATGGTAACTCTCTGGATCTCATATTTACCACCAATTTTACTAACTCACTATTTCCCCTCTCTGATCACAATATGCTTACATTTCAACTCTCACTAACTCCCTCCTCACCCCCTGCTATTCCCCAAACACGTACTTACCGTGACTTTCAAGCTGTAGACGTGTCACATCTCTCTTCTTCCTTTGACTCTCTTCACTCTAATATCTCAGCCATCTCATGTCCTAATGTGGCTACCTCTGTCTACTATAGTACTCTCACCACTGCCCTAAATGAGCTTGCTCCTATAAAAACTAAACGTTCTAGACCCAAACCACTTCAACCTTGGCATACTGCTCAAACAAAAGTGCTCCAAAGACACTCACGTGCACTTGAGCATTGCTGGCACAAATCCCGTTCAGAATCAGACTTTTGGAGCTACAAATCTGCCCTGCGCTCCTATAACACCAGCCTCTTCTAAGCCAAACAAACATACTTTACTTCACTCATTAACTCCCTTTCTAAAAAACCAGCACAACTTTTCTCCACATTTAACACTCTCCTTTCCCCTTCTCCACCCCCTTCATGCACATCTGTCTCTGCTCAAGATATTGCTGAGCACTTCAAAAACAAAATTGACAATATCAGAAGGGACATTACACTACTCAACCCCCCTAGACTTCCACCACCCTCCCTCCACACTCCCCAGTCTCTCCAGTGCTCCTTCACCCCTGTCACTGATGAGGAAGTCTCAAAGCTTTTGGCCTCTTCTCACCTTACCACCTGCCTGCTTGATCCCATTCCCTCAAAACTTCTCCGCAATACCAATTCTTGTCTAATCAAAGCCTTAACTCACCTATTTAATCTTTCGCTCCCAACTGGACTGTTTCCTTCTCAACTAAAACATGCTCTTGTCACCCACATTCTGAAAAAACCCTCTCTTGATCCCTCCAATCTTGACAACCTCTGACCTATTTCTCTGCTACCTTTCATCTCTAAATTACTTGAGCGCCTTGTCTACAACCGACTAACCTCATTCCTCAGTGACAATAACCCGCTGGACCCCCTACAATCTGTTTTTAAGCCACAACACTCCACGGAAACTGCCCTGACTCGACTAACTAATGACCTTTTAACTGCTTAAGCCAACAATCATTTCGCACTACTAATACTGCTTGATCTCTCAGCCACATTTGACACTGTAGATCACCCTCTCCTCCTCCAGTCTCTCCATTCGCTTGGCCTTCGTGACACAGCCCTGTCCTGGTTCTCTTCTTACATCACCGTACAATTGTTTATTCAGTGTCTCCTACAATGGAGTAGCATCTTCTCCCCTACCTCTTTCTGTTGGAGTTCCTCTAGGCTCTGTCCTGGGACCATTACTATTCTCCCTCTATACTTCCTCCCTCTGCAAATTAATCAACTTGACCCTCTCCCCTGGCCGGTGCCTTGGGGTTATCCTAGATTCTGCCCTGTCATTCACTCCTCATATCCAGTCACTTATTAAATCATGTCACTTCCACCTAAGGAACATATCCAAAATACGATCATTTATCACCCAAGATGCTGCCAAAATTGTTATTCACTCTCTTGTCATATCACGTCTAGACTATTGTAACTCTCTTTTAATTGGCCTTCCCCTCCAGAGACTGTCACCTCTCCAGTCCATAATGAACACTGCTGCGAGGCTCATACACCTCAGCAACCTCTTCCTCTGCCTCGCCATTCTGTCAATCCCTGCACTGGCTTCCGTTACCTTTCAGAATCAAATTAATGACACTGACTTTCAAAGCACTTCATAACTCTGCCCCACCCTACATCTCTGAACTCACCTCTATATACTCACCCAACCACTTACTACGCTCCTCTACTGACCTGCTACTCAACTCTTCTCTCATTACCTCCTCGCATGCTCACATTCAAGATTTTGCAAGGGCTGCACCCCTCCTCTGGAACTCTCTGGAACTCTCTCCCACAGTCTGTCCGACTTTCTCCCAACCTTTCTGCTTTCAAGAAATCTCTTAAAACGCACTTCTTTCGAGAAGCCTACCTCTGCTTAACGATCAAATGCAACACCACATACAGTACCACATTTCTCACCCACTTAATTCGATCTTGCCTACTCTTCCACACCTTGTGTATTACTCCCTTCCCTTTAGAGTGTATGCCTATGCATAGGGCCTTCCTCACTTTTTGTACCTGTATTGATTGTGATGTATGTAACTCCATATGGTCTATGTATATAATTCATGTGATTTAGTTTACAGTGCTACGCAATATGTTGGCGCTATATAAATACATGTTAATAATAATAATAATAATAATAAAGTGATTGTAATATGGGCTTCAATCCCACCAGTGTTGGACTGGCCTGCCAGATCAGCAGTGGGCCCTTTGCCCTTTCTGGAGCACAGATCATTAACTCTTTTCTACTTATAACAGGTTCTGCTTTGTTTTATTTATTCTCAGCTGTGATAAATATAGGAAAGAGTTAGTTTGTGATGGGGGCCAGGGAAATGACAGAGGCTAAATTGATTGCCACAGAAAAAATGTAGGCAGGCTTTTAATTACATTGGGCAGAGGGAGGTTCTTAGAGAAAATGGTGTAGCAAGAGCTAGTAAATTGCTCATAGAACCATATAATCTGAGCTGTCTTTTTGTACCCTTTGTATTGCTCTGTGCTCTTACACAGCTTTCACTAGCAATAATGCAAAAAACAGAACACAAAGGATAGTATAGCTGCCTACATGAAAATAGTCCTGATTGTGTCTTTTTGGAAGCAATCTTTCTCATAGACTTCAATGAACTAGCATCTAGTGGGAATGAAACCAATGCTAGGCTATGTTAATCAGTTACATTTGACAAATGAACCTCTCAAACATGGGGGTACCATGATTTTTCTCAATACATGAAGAGGTTATAGGAACCTTTGATATCAGGCTCTCTGATGGGCTTGTGGTATCCAAGTTTAACAATTAATCTTGCTTTATTCTACTGCTCAGTTATGTTTTCAAATGTTCAGAAATCAGAATCCATTACAGATAAGCATGTCTCCAATATTCCTTCCCAACATGTGTAGAAGGGTTACATTATTACTGCTTTTAGAAAGACATGTTTTACATTGCTTAAGTTCCATTGTATTGATCTTATAGTTGTTCCATTTCTACCTTGTATGTTGGGTATTTTTGATTTACCATTGTTACACTCTTCTATGTATGATGAAGTTAAGCTTGAAAAGTTGTTTCTCATAGGGAATATAATAAAAGTCAGGGGGGTCATTTAAGGACTTTGCACAGTGTGCATTTATTCGCATATGGTTGTTTTCTGCATGCTTTTCCCTAAAATCTTAAATACTGCACTGCTTTGCCTTTACAACTTTTATTACATACAGTATACCAATTGTTTATATGTACACAACAACTAACTATGAGGCCAGAAATAATATAGATTATTTAATTGATCAAAAATTGTTGTTTAAAAAGGCAATATTTATTCACAACCATGCCTCTATTAACAGCTAAAACCAATTAAAAAAAATGAGATGGTACACATGAGGAGAGGGATCCTTTTCAATAGGATGCTTTGTTGCACAATCAGATATATACAATCAGATGTGAGAAAATGCATGCACAATTATGTGCAAACTATATGCTTCATGCAACAATAAATAAATATATGCATAAACATGTCATAGTATTATTAAGCATATATTAAGCATATATTAGCATAATCCAAAGGGTCACAGAAATCTGAGGTCTTGTAATAAACAAGGTGGGCAGATGGCGTAGTCACAATAAATCATTAAATGTCGCTTATTATTTTAATGGTAGCCTATAGTTGTGCAGCTTTTATCTGGTCAGGCTGGCAGACCAAGTTATTATTGTAAAGGTCAAATGAAGCCTATCTCGATTTTCCAGAAAAAATTCCTGTGTAGTGGTTTTAAATGGTGCTCTGGCGATATATAGTTGATTATTGCAGTTCAACACTCAGTTGATTATAACGCCCGCAATTGATTTAGATATATTTATTTGGCAAGATGGAATACAAAATTGGTTTAAGCTGTTAATGGAGGCATGGTTGTCAATAAATATTGCCTTTTTAAACAACAATTTTTGATAATTGAAATAACCATTATTATTTATGGGCTCATAGTTAGTGACTGACATTTCGGCTAGCAATCTAGCCTTTCTTAAAGTGCATTACAACAACACAAACCAAATATTTAAACACAAAGTGGTGGGAAAAGGGAGGGTCATGACATCATCCTGCATCAGTTTGAGGACGTCTGTAAATAAAGTTACATCAAAAGGAAATAAAGGAAAAAAGCTACCAACATATACATAACAAATAAAAAATGTAAAATATGAATGAAAGTTGTGCGTACACCAAGACTAATTAACAGAATGGGTACAGCTAGCAAAGATGGTTTTTTCGGGGTCTGCCACCTCCATAGGTATGGGGAATTTCACACTCTCCCACCTGATGGTTAAAAGTAAAAACTTATTACAAAGGAGGTTGGAGATTTTTTGGAACATAATATGCCTAGAGGAATATATGACACACAAAATTGTCCTGAGAGGGCTACGTATACAGCTTTTCCCATCATTTGAGGATACACCCTTGGAAACACAGTGGGAGCAAGTGTTGAATGAATATTCTTATAAATTTATGGCCTTATTAAAACAAAATAATATTGAGGAATTAGAGTCCATTAAAGTACAACAAAATCAGTTATGTGAACAATTGAAACACTATGATCTCAATGATGAATTTTGAAAGTTGGATGCTGATTTAAAAACATTCATGGAAAAACTAAATGTGGAAATTATGCAGACAAAAAACATAAATTTGAGAGGGACACTTGATAATGAAGCTGGATGTCACAAAACCGCCTCACTCAACCACACTTAACTCTTGGGTTTGGCTACAAGGGGTTACAATCAGTCTCTCAATCACCTTACACACAGGTTAGACTAACATCAGACACCCCAAAAACACACCGACACCCACAAAGTTCATTAGCTGCCACCATCTATCATTAACAGGCGATAGAAACCTAATGTGACTATTCCCCTGCCCTCTATAACAGGTAATAACTCACACTACACAATACATCAAACACTCTCTCCTATGGTAGTTACTAAGGTTAAGATCCTCTAGTCTAACAAGCACTCCAGCAGCCAAAGGGTTAATCTACATTCAAACACACTTTCCTGCTAGCCGTACTAGTTATCCAACATACAAATAGGCAACTTTCCCTTTCCACACATACGAAGAGTTCATACACGTAGGCACAAGCATTCATATGGGCAATGAGTTTGTTTAGAGCACAAGGACTAACGTATTAAATGTGTATATGTATATATATAAAAATGATATTACAAAGATGACACATAGTTGCAAATACAGTAAATAAAATAAAAGGGAGTAAAAACACAAAGAAAACCCTTACTTTACCAAGTTTTGAAGTTGTCAGTGTATTTCCTCTGAGGCACGAGTTGGAAGCTGGACATACAATCCACTGAAAAAATGGAGCCTCCTTGTATGACTATGTGATATTGGGAATGTCACCTTTTTATTTCCTGCTGGGACACTCCCCTCATTACCTTATGCATGAGGTAGGAGTGCCCAGGAACATGTCATTTACGACCCCCTGCAGGGGGTTTGCTACTCTCAGGCAATATTCCCCAATATCCCTTAATATAATATGGGTACTTGCCAGTACCCAATACTATAATAAAAACATGGGCAGGCTGTGATCCATATGTGGGCAAGAAGAACAATACCAAACACTAATAGGTTCCCACTTTCCAGTCCCCCAGGAACTAGCCCTTCTAACAGGTGGGTATAGGCTAGCCCTGTTTGGTATTGTTAGGAAGCATGTGACCTCCTCATAACCAATATGTAAGTTATGAGGTTGTGAATCCTATGACACAGGAGATATGGATACTTTCCTATAATCCATAATTTTCTACTAGCTATCCCCCCCTGCTGCTCTAGGTCCACAGCTCTGTTCTTTGATCAGCCGATCAAAGAACAGACTGGCCCAGCTTCCTTGCCCAAATGGTGTGGCTCCAGACTGTCTCAGATGTAATTACAGTATTAACTTTAAAAATGCCAGTGCAAGGTGGCCCTGGCATGACAGTGGAAAAATAAAAATACACTTACAGTTATACATCTAATCACACCAATGATAGAACTAGGAACATCAGGAGAACCCAAGGGGGATATAATAGAAGGGCAAAACATGGACCCAGGGATCGGGAATTACACTCTAAGAGTGAAACCAGTGGTTCTGATTCCTCTTTCACTACACGCAAACATATGGATTATAGAAAAACGTAAATTGAACACTGTTTTTCACAAGGAGCACGTCACTTCACAAATTGTAGAGGAAAGGAGCCAGAAAGCTCCTTTTCTATTTAATTTCTCCAAAGACACAGTTCCTAGAACAGGGGCTGTTTTTTTTAGAGTCATTAAACCTGTAAATTCAAAATTAACTCTTTTTCACCTTCACATTAGGACGATTTACATATAGTTAATCTTTACAATTTAATCCTCACACCCACTCTCACTAATGTACTCGAAAAGGGTCTTTCTTTTGTTCCCTCTAAATCAATTGATAATTTTTCCACAATTAAAGATGTGCATCTGTTTGCATGAAAATTACTTCAGAACAAATGCCAAGTACCCTGGTCTCGGCTCGTGCTTCACCTGTAGTGTGCCCGCCTTTGGCCTCGGGAGGAGCCCTCAGCTACTTGGATGCCACCAGGACTTAAACGAGAGGTGCAAGGCTAGAGATTCTGGATAGGCAGAGGGGCACGACTGTTAGCTAGAGTCTTTAGGCCGAAGGTTGCGGTACAAGACTTTAGGCAATAGAGTAGTCAGATCAGGTTGGGTCGGGGCAGGCAGAGAATAAACGTAGTCAGGCAGGCAAGGGTCAAACCAGGAAGTCAATCAGAGGGGTTAAGCAGAAGAGGTAGTCGGTATTCAGGCAAGGGTCAGGATCCAGAGGTCAGAATAGTCAAAAGCCAAGCAGGGGTCACAACAGGAATCAAACAGGTTCAAACAGATTAGCAAAAGCTCAGATAGCACCAGGAACAAACTCCTATAATGGGCAGTGTGTAAAAAGAAAATGTACCTTTAAGTACTTTTAAATAGTGATGGGCGAATTTATTCGCCAGGCGCGAATTCGCAGCAAATTTGCGCGATTTGCCCCCAGCGAATAAATTCGTGAAACGCCTGCGAAAATTTGTGGCAAAAAATTCGCCGGCGCCGTTTTCCGAATTTCGCGCGAAATTCGCAAATTTTTCGGCAAAGCAAAACAGCGCAAATTCGCCCATCACTACTTTTAAATTTCGCACCATTGCGTGCTGACATCATACATCAGTGCGCCTGTGCCTTTAAAACACAAGGAGTCACGCTGCGCGTGCCATAGGAAACCGGTGCAGAATACATTCATGCCGGGCATCCCCACTTGGAGTGCGGCGGGCGTCCCTACCGACCCCCATGAACCCCACCAGGGCAAGATTTTTATTACTGATAGCCATGGGATGATATCTACCAATCTATTTCGCAAAAAAAACAGCGAGTAATAGCTTCCTTAATGCAAAATCCATGCATCCTTTTAAATGTATTGAAGGTATTCCCAAGGGTCAGTACTTGAGATTAAGGAGGCCTATAAGTTCTAACAGAGGTTTAAGGACAGAGTTATAAATCGCGCTTCTTACATAAAGCCTATCAGTGGGCATTGGCCCAAAACAGAGATACTTTATTATATACGTTTTTTTACCGAGACTACTAAAGCATTTGATACAGTGCCACACAAAAGGTTACTGGTTAAATTAAGGAATGTTGGCCTTGAATATAGTACCTGGATAGAAAACTGGCTAAAAGATAGACTACAAAGAGTGGTGGTAAATGGAACATTTTCTAATTGGACCAGTATTGTAAGTGGAGTACCACAGGGCTCTGTACTAGGTCCCTTGCTTTTCAACTTGTTTATTAATGACCTGGAGATGGGTATTGAAAGTAATGTGTCTATTTTTGCAGATGATACTAAATTGTGCATAATTATAGGTTCCATGCAGGATGCTGCCACTTTGCAGAGTGATTTGTTTAAATTGGAAAACTGGGCAGCAAACTGGAAAATGAGGTTCAATGTTGATAAATGCAAGGTTATGCACTTTGGCAAAAATAAAATAAATGCAAGTTATACACTAAATGGCAATGTGTTGGGAGTTTCCTTAAATGAGAAGGATCTAGGGTTTTTTGTAGATAACAAGTTGTCTAATTCTGGGCAGTATCATTCTGCGGCTACTAAAGCAAATAAAGTCCTGTCTTGCATAAAAAGGGGCATTAACTCAAGGGATCAAAACATAATTATGCCTCTTTATAGGTCCCTGGTAAGGCCTCATCTGGAGTATGCAGTGCGGTTTTGGACTCCATTCCTTAAGAGGGATATAAATGAGCTGGAAAGAGTGCAGAGACATGCAACTAAACTGGTTAGAGGTGTGTAAGACTTAAATTATGAGGTTAGACTGTCAAGGTTGGGGTTGTTTTCTCCGGAAAAAAGTACATTAGAGGACATTATAGACAAATAGCAGGGGACCTTTTTACCCATAAAGAGGATCACCGTACCAGAGGCCACCCCTTCAGACTAGAAGAAAAGAACTTTCATTTGAAGCAACGTAGGGGGTTCTTCACAGTCAGGACAGTGAGGTTGTGGAATGCACTGCAGGGTGATGTTGCGATGGCTGTTTCAGTTAATGCCTTTAAGAATGGCTTGGATGATTTTTTGGACAGACATAATATCACAGGCTATTGTGATACTCTATAGTTAATAATATAGGTATGGGTATATATAATTTGTGTGAAAGTAGGGAGGGGTGTGTGTATGGATGCTGGGTTTTCATTTGGAGGGGTTGGACTTGATGGACTTTGTTTTTTTTCAACCCGATTTAACTATGTAACAATGTAACTATGTCTAATAGATCTAAAATCTATAGTCGGGGGGAAAAGGACCAGGATTGGACTGTATTTATTACCGCTTAGTGACAATGATAAAGACATCAGGTCTATAATTTGTAAGCATTGTGATATACTATTTAAAGAGTGATTCTGTGTCAGCACACAACTCCTCCACTGTTTCTGGTGCACGTTCAATGGTGGCCACCCCACACCGTAGAAGATTCAATATAGACGAGAACAGCACCTTCTTAATGTAATAAAAAGGCCTTTATTCAAACATGGCACAGACCAATAGTAGCAATGTTTCAAGCCATCTCTGGCTCTGTATCAAGCTAACACACCTGGTCACAGAGATTTCCTTTTAAACAAGTAAAAACAGCGCCATCTATTGACATAGTAGCAACAAAGTAACAGCAATTTGTATATAATATAAAGCATACTTGTATCCATTTTATATGTAGCCACTTGGCAAAAAGCTATTCAGCTTCTCTTCAATAGTATGCGCAGAGGTCAATTACCTGTAAAAACACAATACAACAATAAAAATACTATAAAAACCAACTGGATGTCTTTTTTCATAAAATAGTATGTAGCTCATACTCTCTATTTAGGCCATTAGGCGTGAGGGTTTCAAGGCGACGAATCCAAAAGGCTTCCTTCTTGAGTAGCCTTTTCGCTCTGTCACCCCCATGCCATAATGAGGGAACATGGTCCACCACTTGAAATTTAAGCTGGTGTATCCCATGTCCCATCTCAACAAAGTGGCCCGCAACAGCTTGATCAACCTTTTTCGTTTTTATTGCCGATTTGTGCTCTCTAATTCTATCTCTGACCTGGCGAGTGGTCTGTCCTACATAAAGAAGCCCACATGGACACTTTATTATATAGACAGCAAACATGGTAAGGCAGGTGTAATAACCAGTGCCCTGCCTGGGCGTGGAGAGTATGTAAAAACTTTACCGACCAGTCCATGAGGTCCTGCTACCACAGAGCTGCACCACCACCATTGGGTCCGCCCAATATCAGTCCAGCCTCAGACTATCCATTGTTTGATGTGTGTGCCATCAATCCTCTGAGAGGGGCCCCGTCTCCCAAGTGCATCACCATGCCTCAACAGCTGTTTCACACAACCGCAGCTTTTTCAAGAGACCTACAGTAACACCAGGAAATTATGTACTCTTAAGGGGATAGTCACATGATTATAGAATGAGTTGCCATAGTGACACAACAGTCTTTCAAAACTCTACAAAGCATTTTTCTTCTGTATGGAACCTAGCAAATGTAGTTTAATATCCATCCTTGTAAAAGCTCCATCAAACATGGACTCTATAATGCATATCCGGACCCTAAAATCCATTCCTTTTGATATAGGACCCACTTAAATCAATAAGGACAGGAGAAAGTACATTCATATCTATTAGCATGCGTCAGCTCTATAAATTATATTACCCCTGAGGCATGGTAGTGAAAACGAGCATTAAATAATGCTAAATCACTAATAATCTTATATCAAATTACTCCAAATAACAATCAAAAAATGAAACTTATAGAAAAACATGTAAATTAGAAAAAAATACAAAACCAAAAAATACTAAAACCAAAAAATTTTGGCTCAAAAATAATCACGGGCCATAGACTCTACATGTATTTAGTAAATAATTATCTATTAACAAATGCCTGGAAATTCAAGTGACCATTCAACCCCAGTTCTGACTTATACGTATTTAACTTGAATATCCAAGCAGTTTCCATTTGAAGTAACCTATTATCAAGGTCAGCACCCCTCGGATCCCCGTGAAGTCTATCTGTGCCTTGAAAATGGTCCTCATATACTGTCCATTATGTATGCAATGAATATGCTTAGCAATACTTGATAAGAGGTTGCAACTTCTTATATCTAACAAATGTTCATATATACGCCTTTTGGATTTTCTTTTTGTTTTGCCCATATACAAGGTGTCACAATGGCAAGTGAATAAATAAATTAAATGTGTAGTATTATAACAAATGTAGTGATACATGTCAAATTTCACATTTTTCCTGCCAAAAGTTTCACATCTGAACCTGCCGGGTGTTTGCAGCACACTTGTTTTGGATGCTTAGAAAAGTGCTTTGGATTAAAAGATCTCCAATACTAGTATTTTTCTTATATGTAAACATGGGGTGGGGCTAACTAACCGGCTTAAGGTGGGATCTTTAAATAGTATATTCAATATAGACGAGAACAGCACCTTCTTAATGTAATAAAAAGGCCTTTATTCAAACATGGCACAGACCAATAGTAGCAACGTTTCAAGCCATCTCTGGCTCTTTATCAAGCTAACACACCTGGTCACAGAGATTTCCTTTTAAACAAGTAAAAACAGTGCCATCTATTGACATAGTAAAACAATAAAACAATATGTTGCTTACAAATGCAATCGGTTAAAAATGTCAGTCTCTTAGATTATTTCTTGCCGACCCCTTCACAGTCTCTCAACTGTATATAAGTCCAAATCAAACATATATATATATTCCCAAAGGGATATATAAGAAGAGATCAGCGCCTGTGGCAACAGAAATTAAAAACAAGCATAGCGTAATACGTTCATAAAATGGGATGTCACCCCGTGCATATAATAGATATTAATAGGTGTGTTCTCCCTTTTTCCTTCCAGTGACTATTAATGAAAGGATAGGTTAAAGAAAAAAGTGGAAAAGGAAGGTGTCTTTCCTATAAAACAAGATATATTCCAGGGATAAAGCGCCTCCACCTTCTGTGCAAATTGCCTACTTACAAACCACTGATGTGGTATTATGCATTTAACGAGAGGCCCTTTCTGATCCCTCCTCCAGGGTTCGCTGCTCCTTCCAGATTCCAAACCAGGAATAAAACCAGGAATAAAACCAATAATAGGGTAATACCGTTTTTATTAAAAAAAATTTGCACTCACATTTACCCTCACGGGTTTTGCTCATTCAGTCCAATAAAAAGTTTGTATGGGGTCCCAGGGGATAATCCTGTCTGCTCGCTCCAGACTCCCTCGTGGTGCCTTGCTTTGGGCTGTTGTGTGCCCCAAACTGTGCCTAACGCGTTTCGCTGTAATCGTCAGCTTCCTCAGAGGCGTAGTTTCCATGCTGGTTTCTGTCCTTCTTTTTAAAAGCTCATTCCAATGTGCTCACTTGGCTTCCGCATCCGTTTCCGGTTGATGCGTTCCAGTTGGTGCGTTCCAGCACACTTACTTCCTTTTTGGCGCACATGACCCTGGGTCCTCCTTCATTTCACATATAGAAGCAACACTTTTCTTTTCTGTGCTGTGTGTACTTGCCACTTGGATCATGTAACTTTACACCTTGTTTAGTTGTTAATTTACAGTACAATATACCAATTTTTATATATGTAGGATACATACTTTTTGACAACATACACATACATCGATTAGAGGGGATCATGGGAAATGTAGTTTCTCCTATTTTTTCTAATTCCAACCCCAATCTACCTTCTGTTTCACCTATTTCTTTCCAATGTCTCATATGTGTTTCACCTTGTGCTATTTCTTTACTTTACTATTCTCTCTTTTCATTAACTCTTTCTCATATATATATAGAGTTCAGGCTGTGGTACACTCCAGTCCAGCAGATTTTTACTGCCTGGGTGCTGTCATATATAGTGCAGATAGTCGTGTTCCAAGGAATGACGCACTCCATGACTTATAATGAGATCAAGCAAAGTGAAGTTTATTTGTCAACGTATAGGTCCAGTCTGGACCTTTCTCAAGTACATATACTTAAAATCAAAGATTTCAATGGAAAATATAAAATAAAAGGGAAAGAAATAATAAAAACCAAAATAAACCAAGAGCTCATTCAGCGGTGTTACAGATTTAAATGAAGAGAACTATTAACTAATACAGCAGCATCAAATATCAAACATATCTTTGAACTAATGGAAACTCTTTACATGTAAAACTATTAGATTTGTAATATCCCTAAGATTTCAATTTCGTGTCAAGGATCAATTAGAAAAGAGACCAATTGTCTAAAAATCTGCGCTTTAAATGAGGGTTAGTTATTTTTGTCCATAACGCTTCTTGCCAACATAATTGATTTATACTTCATAGAGGGGGGAGCTTACGAAAGCCAATATAGAAGAAGAGTTTTCTTTGTAGCAGCAACAAAACAATGAATCAAGTTATTTAATTCTTTAGTATTGGATTTATACTGGTTTATTCCAGAAATAAATGGGGAGCTTATATTTAAGAGAGCATAAGCTGAAGAGAATATTAAGCATAATTTTTTATAAAAATGGGAAAATCATTAACTTAGAAGACATCCAGAAAAAATGGGGAAGTCACCCGAGAGATATTTGGTGTTACAACCAATTACATAACTTCCTCACCAAAGGATACAATAAAACGAGCACAATACAATCTACTGTTAAAATTATAAATTGTTGCAAAAAAACAAAACGCATACTAGTCTCAAATATTTTGATCATTGGGAGCGAGAATTGGATATTACCCTATCTGAATCTACTAGAAATAAAATAATGGTGAATGTACATAAAACATCTCGGGCTTCTAGAATTAGGGAGATGAGATATAAAATCATTACAAGGTGGTATTACGTACCTGCTAGGCTGCATAGTATATTCCCCTCTTCCACAGACAAATGTTGGCGGTGTGGTGTAGGTGTGGGGACGTTTAAACACAACTGGTTCTCCTGCCCTAAGAAAATTAAATATTGGGAACAAATCTGTGGTATTATCTGTTACATCACAGGCTATAAATATAGTCATACAGACCATACCCTGCTGTTATTCCACCTAGACAGTAGGTCTAATAGACTTATATCTTATTATAAACTTTCACAGCATTTATTAAGAGCAGCCATTTCCTTGATTCCTAAGAATTGGAAATCACAAGATCTTCCCACAACAAGTGAATGGATAAATATAGTTGAAGAGACCAGAAAACTTGAAGAAGTAACTGGTTTTCTACATAATACACTGAACAGCTATAGAATAACTTGGTTGCCTTGGCTAGAATTCTATAAACTGATGTGATGCTCTTTATTACCTGTCATTGTTAGGACTAAATTACACTATATACTAAGTATACCATTCCTACTCAATTTATATTTGTTGTCACTGAAACATATGTAACGGAGATATGACTTGTTATTAATCCTGTGGATTTATACCTTGTTGTGAAAATATCAACCTTATGTCCTTCCCTCCCCTTCCCCCCTTTCTATCCCTCTTTCCAACCCCTTTTTGAAACTTTAATAAAAAGAGATTTGAAAGAATGTAAAGCACATTTTTAACTTTAAACAAAAAAAATCTTTTAGTCTTTGCCAGACCAACTCGACTTGGGGACAACTCCATAAATAATGGAACAGATCCACATTTTCATGTTTACATTTCAGGCAATATGAGATGTGACCTGAACCATTACCCTTAATGAAATAGCTTCCCATAACCCAAATGTATCAGTCTAAAGTGTTGAACTCTCCAGTTTTCTGAGGAGAAATGTTTGTTAAAATTAATGATGGAAGAGGATAACTGGGAGAGGGTGATTTCGCAGTTTAAGTATTTTGACCATTTCAGAGCTGCGTCTTTAAGAGGATGTGATATAATAGAAGGGGGCACTCAAGTTTCCAAGTTATATAATTTATATTTAAGATCCTCCAGTTGTCTTTCATTTTAGTTAATTCCTCAGCTAACCAATGCTTCTGAATAGCAAAAAGCTTTTTATTGGTGACTGAAAGGAAAGCGCTTTTTATGATAATGAAAAGGAAGTGGTCTCTTATCTTCAAATCAAGCTGTTTTTTTTTAAAACTGCCCAAGAAAGAAGATCTCCATTAGCAGGATTCACAAAGTGCCTAATCATAAAAGGACTGTGCTTTTTATGGGGTAACAAATAAGAGGAATATCCAGAGTTTTTCCATAGAAGTTGGATTGGCATGAAAGGTGTCAACATATGATTAAAGCCATGGCTGGAGAATAGCAATATCCAAGTAAAAATTTAGTCCCTAAATAAGGGGTTTGTTTTACACTCAAAAGGAACCTCCTTCCATTTCAGATGAAGAATATGTATGATATGGGAGAAGGATCTTTGCCTTCTTTGGGTATTATAATCAGGTTAGAAAGAGAACTAGTTGTAAGTGTACTTTTGTATAATAGAATATCATTAAACAAGTTGGTAAGAAATGGCAAATGTTTACTTTTAAGATCTTATAAAAAGTTGGGGGAGGCCATCTGGACCACTAGCTTTTTTCTTTTTCAAATTATTAATGGTGGAAGTAACTTCTTCTATAGAGACAGGTTTATTTAAATCATCCAGTTGCTTTGTGGAAAGATTGGGAATCTGTATTGTTTTTAGAAAAGCTACACTTTCCATGGAATTTGACCCAGATGAAGAGTACAGAGATTCGTAATAATCTATAAACATTTTTTTACCACTTTTGATGGGTTATTAGTTAGAAAACCTTGTAAGTCTTTAACTTTAATCAAAGCAGACTTCTTATTCCAGCACCTTGTAAGATTCACTAAAACATTATGCTGAAATTAGGTAGTTTTGCCTTGGAATGTTGAGCAAAGATAGAATCTCTTAAGGTTATCCAATTCTTTAAGGATTGAGACACTTCTATATATTTCTGACTGTTTGTTGAGGAAAGAAAGTGTTTCAGTTTTAAGTAACAATCTCTTTAATTTTACGTCGATATTTATAGACTGAAATCTCACCCCTAATCACAGATTTCCATGTTTCCCACATTAGAGAGGGATTATTAGGGTGTTGTGAAATTTCTAAAATGAATAAATCCCACCTTTCTAAAAGCATCTTTCAAAATTCTGGATGATCTGCTAATGTAGTCAGAAAAGACCATGAAAAATAGGGGCACATTTACTTAGCTCTAGTGAAGGAATAGAATAAAAAATATTTTGAATTTCGCAGTATTTTTTTCGCTACTTCGACCATCGAATTGGCTACTTCGACCTTCGACTTCGAATCGAACGATCTGAACTAAAAATCGTTCGACTATTCGACCATTCGATAGTCGAAGTACTGTCTCTTTAAAAAACTTCGACCACCTACTTCGCCACCTAAAACCTACCGAGCATCAATGTTAGCCTATGGGGAAGGTCCCCATAGGCTTTCCTAGCTTTTTTTGATTGAAGGGAAATCGTTCAATCAATTGATTAAAATCCTTCGAATCCTTCGATTAGAAGGATTTAATCGTTTGATCGAACGATTTTTCCTTCGAACGTACGAACGAAGGAAATGCAGTAAATATCGAAGGCAAAGGATTTTACTTTGACGTTTGAATATCGAGGGTTAATTAACCCTCGATATTTGACCCTAAGTAAATGTGCCCCATAATCTCTGAAACCTTTAGACGTAGCAATTTGAGCTATCACAGGTGCATGGTCAGAATGATCAATAGAACCAATAAGATAAAATCAATTCTAGTCCCCACCATATATTGGGAGGAGAAATGTGTAAAGTCCTTTTCTGTTGGGTGTAAAAGTCTCCAGACATCAGTCAAACCAGAGAAGTTAAGTAACCCATTTATCCATTTGGATATTTTTTCCATGCATTAGCCCTAATGGAATCAGATCTGTCTAGAGACTGAAAGTGAGTCTCATTGAAATCACCTCCTAAAATAATATGAGATTGAGGGAAAGTCGACCTATGACTAAGATCAGCAAAGAAACTTTCTTTAGTGTGATTGGGAGCATAAATCAAAATCAAATGCCATTTCTTATCATAAATCAACACTTCAACATGAATAAATCTACCTTGCTCATCTTTATATTCTGATACAATTTGGGCATTTAATTTACGGTGGAATAAAGTTGCTACCCCACCTTTTTTATTTATGGCTGGGGAAAAAGCCATATCTCCAACCCAGTCTCTAAGAAGGGTGACATTATCAGATTCATTAAGATGAGTTTCTTGCAGAAGGGCAACGTTACATTTACGTTTTCTTAGTTGCTGCA
The DNA here is from genome assembly GCF_017654675.1 of Xenopus laevis. Taxonomy (NCBI): domain Eukaryota; kingdom Metazoa; phylum Chordata; class Amphibia; order Anura; family Pipidae; genus Xenopus; species Xenopus laevis. The sequence continues at coordinate 50,589,252 of NC_054383.1, forward strand.
GGATTGATTTCCTTTTTATAAAATGATTACTGCCATTAATATTCCAAGAAACTATATTTAGAGACATTTTACTATATGTGATATATCAAAATAAACATAAGCTTACTTACAACATCACAAAATAGAGTATCATTGTAAAGAACCACTGAGTGAGAAAACCTATTTACATATATGAGATGAATAATAAGTAAATATGAACACATTTTCAAATTCATAAGAGATAAAGCAAGAATTAATATAACCAAAACTTATGAAAGTGTATATTTATAAATTGTATATATATATATAAAAGTGACCTCCTTTTTTCCTTAGAGGTGAAGGACAATCAATCCTCTTAAAAAGAGAGATTATAAGGGGAAAGAGAGCTACCAGCCAGCTTGGCTTAGTAGATAAAAATTAAGATTCAAACATCAAATCTTCTTCACTTGAGATTGGTGGAGAAGTTCCTGAAGGAGAGATGGGATATCTGGAACGTGATCTGTGTTTGCGAGAATGAGGATGGAAAGGCTCCTTATTAGGACTATTAGATCCAGGATGAGCTCTCTCTAACTTTCTGACTTTATTATCTCTTTGGGGAAGAGAACCTGAGGGTTCAAAAATCAAGTTTGTTTTAGGAGAAGATATTGTATTACCCTTCTGCTTGGTAAGATGATCCACAAAAAGACTGGCTTCTGAGGAATCACTAAAAATCCTGCTGTCAAAAAAAATTTCAGCTTTGCTGGATAAAGCAGTGCAAAATTAATACCCAGAGAAATGAAAGATTGGCATGCCCTTGAAAATTCCTTCCTTTTTTGAGAAAGGTGTACAGAGTAATCCTGGAAAATCAAAATTTGATTCCATTCTATCTCCAGACCTTTAGATTTTTTGAATGCTTGGAACAGAGTATTTTTATTGGAGTAGTCAAGGTATTTAGCAATAATAACCCTTGGTCTAGTATGATGTGTGTCTTTCAATGGGCCTATCCTGTGGAGCCTTTCGACTTTCATTGGGTAAGATTCCAGTGAGATCCCTAGCTTTTGAGGGATTGTTTTTGTAACAATCTTAATTAAAGAATCTGGTATGTGAAGTTCCAAGATTCCAATGAATCTTAAATTATTACGTCTGGAACGGTTTTCTAGGTCATCTACCTTGTGTGCGCGCTTTTCCAAGAAGTACATTTTCTCTTGCATTCTAAATGAATCATCATAAATAGTAGAGACTGTTGACTCCAACTCAGAAAATTGTTTATCATGACATCCCAGCTGATGAGAAATTTCTCCAGTCTGAGTTTGCTTAAGGCTTTATCTACAGAATGTTCAATGACTGGGTTTAAAAGTCTTGCCATTTCAGCTGCAATCTTGATGTATTCTTCTCCAGTGGCTGTTGAGAAAGTAATTTTTGAGATTGAGCCATAATAGGGGAATCAGTATCTAACTGTTTTGCATTTTTCTTATGCTGTTTTCCCCACTGAATTTGGAAGCCATTCTAGGGTAAATCAGGGTAATCCAACTATAGATTAATAAGTATCTAGAGATACCAAGACACAGAGATTTCGCAATGTATTATTTTTTTGTATTTTTTTTTTCCTTAGTTTTTTTTGTCTTTATTTTTTATTTACTTTTTGTTTTTGTTTGTTTTTTTATTATTTTTATCTTTTCCTCCTTAAACTTTAAAATATTACGTCAAAGATGCAACACAGAAGTCCAGGTTGCTATTGCAGAAAAAGTTTTTAATGAAGTTGGAGAAGCAGAAGTGCAGTTAAGCCAGGCACACAGTCCACAATTTTTTAGTGACACAATACCCAGCATAAGCCTTGACTGACAAGATAATTAGATCTTTATCCAAGTTAGGGGAAATACACTGTGAGGCAGCAAGGAAACAGCTGCACTATGTAGACAGCTTAGCTGGCAACAACCAGCAGATGGCGCCGTAATTATTTACTGTACTCCAACGGACTCCGCAATCAACAAGGCAGGAGTTAGACACATGAAAAAATGAAAGAACGCATTCTTTACCGAAGATTACTCGAGACAAAGTCACCAGGCCGCTCCTCACATTACCTCATACAACTCAGGACCCGCGTCCCGATATCCAAAATTTATTGGGGCTTTTACTGGGACCTGCAAACCTAAGAGTATCTAAGAGTATCTTAGACATATCTTTAGCAAGCATGAAGAAGGGTTTTGCCAATCCAGCAAAGGTTAAAACCTGAACAGTCTTCAATTTCATTGGAAGGGATTAATAGTAGGTGAAACTAGTGATGGGCGAAAAATTCGCCGGCTTCAAAAAAAAAAATTTTGCCAGCGTCGAAAAAAAACGGCCGCCGGTGTCAAAAACGGCCGCCGGCGTCAAAAAAACGGGGCAAATTCGTCCATCACTAGGTGAAACTAAAAATGTATTGCTAGGTTTGTGAACCTTTTGAAAACAGTATTCACAGCCTCATATATTTGCCTCAAAATGCATTAAGTCTAAGTAATAAGGTAACCAGAAAACATTTTACTGGTACTTTAAAAATAGAAATAGAGATAAGGAGTTGCTGAAATGGATGACAATATTATTAACACTTAATTGTTATGAGAGTTCAGGTATTATTCTTTTCACGCTGTGGTTTGTTACAGTGAGTGCCCACAATTGTATAACCCATAAACAACAAGAATAGCTATTTATTTTGCAGGACTATATTCCAGCTCAAGGCTATTTGTCAATAAGAAAAATGAAACTGGAGACAAAAAGAATTTCTAAAGATTCCTCTTAATGAAAGATACTGCAACAACCAAAGGTTTATTGTGCAGACTTCTATAGCAAGGAAATACTCCAAGGAAGAGCCAAGGCATTAAAAATGTATAACTAAAATGCAAAAATTAAATCAAATTATGATAATGCTTTCATATGCCCAGACTTAAAAAATATTTCTTATTTATAAAAAAAAGTATAAATCATCAGTGTAACTTTCCACAGTGCCTTCAAGTTTTAATATATTAGTATTTTGCAAAGATTAATTAGCCTCATAAATTTATATAGAAACAGGATTTGTTTATTTGATTTTTAGCAGATCTTGTAGAACATACTGTAAGCCCATCCATGCAAAGCAAAATATTAAGTAAATTTTTCTTCTTATATCATTAAAGGGAAAGTGTACCCTCATTAACAGTTTTATAAGCAGAAAAACACTGAATTTGAGTCCATTTTTGTATAAGTAGGTTAATAAGCACGGATTTGAATTAAAAAATCATATTTATGATTGATTCTTTGTTATGGAGGCAATTTAAACATTATGCAATAATAATTATAATGTTTACAGATACCTGCAACATTAGCTGCTGTGATATTTAAAATGGTTTGGTGCTAGACTAGTTTTAAAAATGTATCCAAAAGTAACTGAACTTCATAGGACATGTTAGTATAAAAAACGTCTTGCCAGATATCGGGATATAAAGTCCTTTTCCATTGGTATCTTACACCTAGTAGATTAGCACTCATGTACCCAGACCTTAGAAATAGTTGCTTTAGAGGATGTTCCTCACCAGGAACCATGGCTCATATACAGTATGGCAGGGTTGCCATTCAGCATCCAGATACTGGATATGTGTGTATAACTTGATATTTGCAGTATTGAATGTGAATTTGCAAACAAAACACCATATGAAGCTTTAATGGGAGCACCACCACAAAACACAAGGGCACAAAAACAGCTATCCAACCACATATTTTTAGCTGCCAGACAAGTGTTAACGAGATCTTGGAAGTCTTCTTCCATAAACAACAATCTGCTCAAACCTAAAATTGACTGGATATTTGTAAATGAAAAATTGACCAGCATTGCCTTATGCAAATACACCACAAAAAGTGTGGCAACCCTGGATAGACTATAGATTTAGAGGTACTCTCCCCCCATACCTACTAGCTACCTACTGTCACGGGGGCCTAGCAGCTCCCAACAGGGGTAGTCAGGACCAAGGAGGAAGCTAGAATAAAGTCTCTCCTTTCTCTTTTGTTTTTTTGTTTTGTTTTATCTTTTTCTATTTTTATGTTCTTATGATACATGTTTTCATGTTGGAACCGGATTACCAGAATCACTAGCAAAGTGAACGTCAATTTCCTTTGATATATATAAACAAAATAATGTTGTATTGTTATAGTGATGTGGCTCAAACCATATACTTGACCTACTTTGCTGACATGGACTGGCCGTATAAAAATCTAAACATTTTGTGCAAAATAGCACAAAATAGCAAAGATTTTGCAACATAGCAATAGGCAAGGGGTGTGTGTGTGTATATATATATATATATATATATATATATATATATATATATATATATATATATATATATATATATATATATATAAAAACAAAGGAATGGTGCACTCCGTAGACAAAATTAATACCTGGGTGCCAGCATGGGAAATAAGCAGTGCACAAGGATTGCGGCACTCACAGGGTTTTAGTGAAAAAACAAAAAAAAATTTATTATTAAGCCTCAGCGTTTCGATAACCCACACAGATCTTCGTCAGGAGCAAAAACAAAAAAATGTTTGTTTGTTTTTTCTCCTGACGAAGATCCTTGTGGGGGAGCGGAAACGGTGAGGCTTAATAATACAACATTTTTTTGTTTTTTCACTAAAACTCTGTGAGTGCCGCAATCCTTGTTCACTATATATATATATATAGATATCCAAAAAGGATCCACACTCTTAGAACTTATAAATAAAAAATGATTTTTATTCTTAAAACTTCAATCGGACGTTTCGGCCCAAACCCAGGCCTTTCTCAAAGTTCCAAAATAACAGTGATCATGCCTTAAAGGAACAGTTCAGTGTGAAAATAAAAACTGTGTAAATAGATAGGCTGTGCAAAATAAAAAAATGTTTCTAATATAGTTAGTTAGCCAAAAATGTAACCTATAAAGGCTGGAGTGAACAGATCCAACTTCCTGCTTTTCAGCTCTCTAACTCAAAGCTAGTCAGCGACTTGAAGGAGGGCCACATGGTACATTTCTGTTCAGTGAGTTTGCAATTGATTCTCAGCATTCAGCTCAGATTCAAAAGCAACAGATATGACCCATGTGGCCCCCCTCAAGTCTTTGATTGGTTACTGCCTGGTAACCACGGTAACCAGCCAGTGTAAACCAAGAGAATTGAAAAGCAGGAAGTAGTGTTCTGACTGATATGTTCAACATCAAATCACTCCAGTCTTTATAAATAACATTTTTGGCTAACTAACTATATTAGAAACATGTTTTATTTTGCACAGCCTATCTATTTACCCAGTTTTTACACTGAACAATTCCTTTAAGTCTGCAAGTTGGTGGGAAAACAGCAGCAATTCCTGTGACGTATTAACATAGTCATCATATATCACTGTAAATCATTCAATCGAATGCATCCCCCAATAAAAAAAATACATTCATTAACTAGCCCCTTAAATCAAAGTGTCAGTGAACAAAAAAACAACCAAAAAATAAATAAAACAAGAAAAATCACAGCCCCGAATCTGTACATTATAAACGTCAAACTAGGGACATCAACCCTCATTAAACCCATATTTCAATAGCACACTGTCTCATGCCCCATATTAACCCCAAAACATGACTATGATTGCTAATTTGTGCCTTGTTTTTAACTCTTTTGTGTAATACTGTTAATGAATGTAGTTTTTTATTGGGGATGAATTAGATTGAATGATTTACAGTGATATATGATGACTATGTTAATACGTCACAGGAATTTGCTGCTGTTTTCCCGCCAACTTGCAGATTTAAGGCACGATCACTGTTATTTTGGAACTTTGAAAAAGGCCCTGGGTTTGGGCCAAAACGTCAGATTTAAGTTTTAAGAATAAAAATCATCCCGAGAGTGCAGATCCTTTTTTGGATAAACATGGAGAATTTTGATGTTTCTGTAACCAGGCATATTTAATTAGTGCCGGTAGCCGTAATAAATAATATAAATATATATATAAATATAGATATCAAATAACCGCAATCCAGGAACTTTATAAGTGAAAAAAATTTAAGTGATTTATTTCAATGTTTTGGCTCCTTTACTCGGGCCATACCCATGGGATGAAGAGCGGAAGATAGTGCCGACTTCCGACTATCAATGAATGAAAGCATGAACCCCCGCCCCTCCCCCGTGACGTGGAGAAGCACCGGTAGATTACCGTAGTGTATCTTCTCTATACCCAAGATCAGGTTACCATGGCAACGCAGGCGGAACCGCGCTGTTGACAGCCGCGGGTAGAGTTCCTTTAGGTCGGGAGGCAGACCACAGAAGGTGCAAGGGGAAGATGGCCACAGGTCATTGGTAGGATGCTCTGCCAGGAGGGACAGAAGGGCACAGCGGGCTGTAGCATCTCTTAACCCAAGGTAAATTGCTTTTAACACTTGCTACCCCCACTGGGGTTAGAATGAGTAGGCACCTTGTGCCTGTTTTAAACACATGGACACTTTGTATAATTCACTATTGGACACTTCACCTTATGCACTTGACTATGCTTATGATTGTTTGATATACAAATATGTTATTTGGCAACAAAATGACACTTGCAGGGTAGATTTTGATGGTGGCACACACTGATGACGTCATACCTCATGGTTTTGACACCATTTTGTTCACTTTAAAAGGAGTAATACTGTATGGTATGTTTCACATCCTGAAGACGACTCGAGTAAAGGAGCCGAAACATTGAAATAAATTGCTTACATTTTTTCACTTATAAAGTTCCTGGAATGCGGTTGTTTGATATCTGTAAGTAATACTATTATTAGACCAGCACCCAGGCAGATGATACAGAGAGTGTTGTGAGTGCACCAGGTTGGACTATATATATATATATTACAGTCCACGAAGCACTCACAGCAGACGCCATCCAGTATGAATGAAAAGGTTATTTTTTGGTGCATGGTGTATCAACGCGTTTCGGCTCACCTGGTGCTTTCGTGGACTGTAGTAATTATTGATTGGTTATCACCCAGATCATCATTGACCAGATGAATGGTGAGTGCCGATTACTTTCACATATATATATATATATATATATATATATATATATATATATATATATATATATATATATTAAATATATATATATATTAAATATATATATATATTAAATATATATATATTTTAAATATATATATATTTTAAATATATATATATATGTATGTGTATATATATGTATATATATATATATATATATATAGAGACAAAAAAAAAAGCCTGGGTGCCAGTCCGTATTTCAACAGCAAATATAGCAACAAGTGACAACACTCCAAGGGGTATAATAGCAAAAACAAAAAAGTAGGATAAATTAATTCAGGTTTATTAAGTCCGACGTTTCGGTTCTATATTGGAACCTTCATCAGGGAAAGGAACAATAACAGTGCATGGGGTAGTGTATCAAATGTACCAATTTGGTGCCAAAAGTAGTTGCTAGGGTGCCCTAGCAACCAGTGTATCCAGGAAAATGGATAATATAAACACCAGTGTGTGGGGGGGAAAAGTGTACAATTACTACTGTTATTATGCTCCAAGCACAAAACGGCTTACAATACTCAGAGGCAGGCAATCATACAAGAAGAACTGAACCTCTCAGCTTAGGTAGCGTGACCCATCCTGAGACCCATAGTGGTGGACCAGAACTTCAACCGGAACCTAGCAGTTCAGTGAGCAGACGAGCTGGCTTGTTGACTAGCAACCCGCTTTTTAGTCTGTGTCTGTGTGTTCCGTGTAGCCTAGACCTGGCTGTACACTGTGCCAACAGGGAATAGCACTTCTGCACAAGGACATACACAGGTCCTGGAGGGAACACAGTCTACTATTTAAAGCTGACCATGGATCCTTCCATAATCTCAGGCCGACAAAGAGTAGCGCTTATAAACAAGGGAATGCACAGGTGCTGAAAGGACCACGATCTACTAATTCAAGCTGACCATGGACCCTTTCTAGACCCTGTATATCTCAATATTAACAGACTGCGGATGTCTAGGACTTATTTATGGCAGGAATTGCACTGCATCACCTAGCTGGAAAGTGTCCACATTTAGGTACTTGGTACTGAAATGAGAACTGAGGGTTATAAAATGGTCCAAAACGTAAAATAACCCAACTGTGTGTCTACACAGTGGTGAGACTTCAAAGCTTATACTGCCGTCACATATTTGGGGTATCAAGTGATGTCTGAGGAGGAGTAGCGGTAATCATAAGGGTGAACTGTTAAAACTACATACAGTGGGGTCACTACACACAGAGCAGTTATATGCAACATAGTGCAAAAGATAAAGTAAACACAGTTACATGGACAGGAAAACATTCATTTGAGCACCAGCTGGGCCAGTAATACAGCTGAAGTCAAATAAAGCATCCAAGGGGCAATGTCTCGTTTAGGCCCAGAGGGGCCACAGTGCCCAATTTATGGATTCTCTTCTTAGTAGTGCCTGGTCACAGTTACCACCCCTGTTCAGGCGGGGCTGGAAGTCGATTTCCATGCAACAGAAGGTTGATAATGAATGTCCTTTAAGTAAGAAATGTTTTGCAACAGGTTGAAGAGCCTTGCCCTCCCTCAAGGCATTGTTGATTGATGATCTGTGGTTGCCTATCCTTTCTTTGAGGGTGGTACATGTTTTGCCCACATAATACAGACCACAGGGACAGGTAATTATGTAGACCACAAAAGTTTATGTACAGCTTAGTCTGTGCAGGATTTTGAATCTTTTCCCAGTATGTGGGTGTGGAATGTCAATGCCAGTAAGTAAGCACCTGCAAGTGACACAGTCTGGACATTTGTAGCACCCCAACTTCCTATGTTTGGTTAGCCAATTCGAGTCCTTATGTTCCAATCTCATGAAGTCAGTGCACACTAATAAATCCCTCAGGCTCCTGTCTCTTTTATAGCCCATGAGACCGGTCTCGGTGCCTGATGTAGGAATAGAGATGCATCCATATTCAGCATTGGCCAATTTTTCTTGATACTTGATAATTGGTAAGAGGCAGCTGAAAAAAATCAATGGGGTGGCGGAATCGTCCGTGGCCGGTTTATTTGCCAGTAGTGTTGATTGTGTGTGCTTAAGTGCCCTCTCAAGTTTATAAGCACTACTTTTTGTCGGCCCGAGGTTAAGGAAGGATCCATGGTCAGGACCTATGTATTCCCTTGTGCAGAAGCGCCATTCCGTGTTGGCACAGTGTACAGCCTTTGGTCTAGGCTACACAGAACACACAGACACGGACTAAAAAGCGGGTTGCTAGGCAACAAGCCAGCGCGTCTGCTCACTGGACTGCTAGGTTCCGTTTGAAGTTCTGGTCCACCACTATAGGTCTTAGGACGGGTCGCGCTAAGCTGAGAGGATTGATTCTTCTTGTATGACTGCCTGCCTCTGAGTATTGTAAGCCGTTTTGAGCTTGGAGCATAATAACGGTAGTAATTGTACACTTTTTCCCCCACACACTGGTGTTTATATTATCCATTTTCCTGGTTACACTGGTTGCTAGGGTACCCAAATTGGTACATTTAAAACACTACCCCGTGCACTGTTATTGTTCCTTTTCCTGATGAAGGTTCCAATATAGAACCGAAACATCGGACTTAATAAACCTTCATTAATTTATCCTACTTTTTTGTTTTGTTATTATAACCATTGGAGTACGATCGTTATTTGCTATATTTGCTGTTGAAATACGGACTGGCACCCAGGCTTTTTTTTTTGGACTTTTGGTTGTGCGTTCCACTAGTCTTTATTTTATGGATTTACCTCCTTGTGGGGTTTTTTCTTGGTTTTGCACCCTGCTATATCTAGATTAAGGGGGACTGACTGACTGGATTCCCCTACACTACTATCGATTTGAGAACATTTGGAGCTCAAGGTTTATTTGGGAAAACTCGCTACCCAGACAGTAGGATCACTGCACACAGGGACTCCACCGGACTGCAACAATCGGCTACTTGCATATATCCTTACAACCCTGTGTACTAACGAGGATGGCGGACGACCTTTCACATCACACATTTGATATTGATACCAACTTGGACTTTGCCTTTACAGTACAAGATGCAGACAGGATACTCTTCACAGAAACCCCTTTAGATGTGGCAGTGAGTAAAACTAACAGATTCACTCGAAACTGACACTGTGACTGATTGGGTGGGTAAACTTAAGGGAAGGGTCAACAAATACAAACTTGACAAAATTCAACTAAAGAAAGTATCTGACGATTACAAAAATAAACGGGTCTATGGTTGGCTAATGGGACTAAAATACGATCATTTTAGGCCCCCCTCCAGAAGAAGATTGCTCCATAGGACACTACTAACAGTTGATAGTTCAGACCAATCAACCGACTCCAACACAGTATCTGACAATACCACTTCCAAACCTTTTTTAGGGATCAGAACATGACCCAGAAAGGGAAAAGCAGAAAGTTACAAGCATGCTTGATAAAGGGGCGTGGCCCCGAAACATTGCAACACCGCACTGAAATAAAGCAAGGTTTTCCTGCAAACTAAGACCGTGAGTGCTGGTAACTTTCTTCTTGTACATTGAATAGGAAGCTGCCGAAACGTCCATTACCAAGAACCAGGCGACTCTACAGGAGGGTGTCCTGGGTGTGCGTCCGCTCACACTAATTTTCCAGAAAGGGAAAAGACAGGGAAGGTGGAGGTGGGGCCACACAGAAAAACCCAACAGAAAACCCCCCCAGGGGCAGGAAAATATAGTTTTCAACCTAAGCACACATATCATGACACCGGTGAGATTTCCCTATTATCTAGAGGTTTGTCATTTGTCCCTAGCAATACACCTGACACATTGGATTTGCTTTTGGGTATCCATAGGTTTCAGAGAAAGCTCAAATTTAATGAACATTTTAGGGACACTCCCGAACAAACTGTATCAAAATTTAAGAGCAGGAGCACATTTGAACCTCCCAACACACCCGCATCAATTAGTACCTTTGGAAAGATAATCAGCAGAGACATGAAACAGTTGAAGGTTAACACCAAGGGGTCCGTTTACTAAAGTGCGGTAAATCTGACTTTAAGTTTCCGCATGTTATCGCTGAGAATATTTTTACGCCAGAATATTCGCAGCAACTAAGTTTACTAAACAGAGATATGCTCAGAAGTCATTGCGATCACTTGCGGTAACTACGTTAAGGAACCAGCTTACGTTAGCGGTAATTTTAGCGAGTTGCGAATTTTCTGGCGTAAAATTAAGTTTTTGCGAATATTTATGCTATAAAATAGTCTTGTTTTATGGCGGTTATTATGGCAAATTTGTACTGTGACATTTATGGCCAGAAATGCATCTTCAAAACTTATAAACGTTATTGACTGATGATTATACCATCCAACAACATTACCAGAGTAACATGTCTGCATCATATAAACCCTTCTGCCAATAGAATCATATGAACAAGAAATCATACCAGTCAATCTCTTTGCTTCATAGAAATGCACAGTTTAATGTAGCCAATCACAATGAAACCAAAAAATCGTAGAGGCTGACGAATCCTTGGACTGTGATGCCGCTGCCAATAATACAACTCTGAGCTGAAACTGCTGCTGTTGCAACATATAGAAGCAGAAGCCAAAACATCCTGTCAGCAATAGCTACAGATCTGTCTCCTGTCAGCAAAGAATGATGGGTAAAAAAAAACAGTATTATGGGATATTTCCTGCCCCTTGAGAATTTTCTGGTGAAAAAAATACTTTTACGCCACTACAAAGGTGGCGGTAAAAGTTTGCGAATATTCTGGCGTTAATTTTGTCTATAGCACATTTCGCTGTTTAGTAAACCAAGCGTTAATGTGTACGTAGCGTTATTTTCAGCGAATGCGATAACTGGCGAACAATTATTCTTGCGCAAGAAAATTCGCAAATTTATATTTACCGCAGGTTAGTAAACTGGCGATAACATAGTTGGCGAAAATTCTGTCTATAAATTGTGCGAATATTTTTAACGCACTTTAGTAAACGGACCCCTAAGACTTTTAATAACCTTTCACAAATAGAACGCCAGGCCATTAAGACACTGAAAAGCAGACAATGACTTGGTTATAAGACCTGCAGACAAAGGGGGGTGCCATCGTACTACTTGACTATACATATTACAAAAATTTACTTTTTGGCCAGCTATCGGACACATGTACATACAGATTACTCCCTGGTGACCCTACTGTTAAAATTAAGAAGGAACTAGATGGAAATCTAAAAATGGCCAAGAGTACTGGTTGGATAGACCAGAACACATACAACTACCTAATCACGGACTACCCCCGCACCCCCATTATCTACACATTACCAAGGGTCCATAAATCTTTGTCTGCCCCGCTGGGCAGACGGATTATCTCAGCAGTAGGCTCCCTGTACCAAACAGTCTCAACTTTTATTGATAACTTCCTGCAGCCAATTGTACAATCAATGCCATCATATACACAGGACTCCTGCCATATAATCAAAAGACTCAATGAACTGACAGATATTCCTCCAAACAGTATACTGGTCACCATGGATGTCACAAGTCTGTATACTGTAATTCCACATGATCAAGGGATCTTGGGTTGCAAGAAAGCTATACTGCACACTCCCGGATGGTCCCCACTGAATTTCTTCTTCATCTATTGGAATTAACACTTACTCATAATTTCTTCAGATTTGAGAAATTGTATTATCTTCAGACATCAGGGACAGCCATGGGAAATGCGCTCGTGCCATCCTACGCCAACATCTTCATGCTTGAATTTGAATCTGTGCACATTTTGCCTCTACTGGGCAGAGAAATACTCCCCTATTTCCGCTATATTGATGATTTATTTCTGATATGGACTCACACCAAGGAAGCTCTTCTGTCTTTTCACCAACAGCTCAATGATCTGGATACCCCTATCAAATTTACTTTGAAGTCCGACACTGACAATATTGATTTTCTTGACTTGAACATTTTTCTGATTGACTCCAGCTTGGGAACCAGACTTTACAGGAAACCTATAGATCGGAACTCAATCCTGCACGCTGGCAGTAATCATCTACCAGCTACAAATAAAGGGATTCCCAACTCGCAATTTCTCTGTGTTGTACATTACAACAGCTCCAGGGAAACTGCCTTGCTACAAACACAAGAAATGTTCAATAGATTTTTGGAGAGGGGATACTCAGAGGAACTTCTGAACAGACAACTTGAGAGGACACTTAAGCACACACAATCAAAACTGCTGGCAAATAAACCGGCCAAGGATGATTCCGCCACCCCATTGATTTTTACTACAACCTTTTCAGCTGCCTCTTACCAATTATTGACAAGTATCAAGAAAAATTGGCCAATGCTGAACATGGATGCATCTCTATCCCTACATCAGGCCCGAGACCGGTCTCATGGGCTATAAAAGAGACAGGAGCCTGAGGGATTTATTAGTGACTCGAATTGGCTAACCAAACAGAGGAAGTTGGGCTGCTACAAATGTCTAGACTGTGTCACTTGCAGGTGCTTACTTACTGGCATTGACATTCCACACTCACATACTGGGAAAGATTCAAAATCCTGCACAGACTAAGCTATACATCAACTTTTGCGTTCTACATAATTACTAGTCCCTGTGGTCTGTATTATGTGGGTAAAACATGCACCACCCTCAAAGAAAGGATCGGCAACCACAGATCATCCATTAGCAAAGCCTTGAGGAAGGGCAAGGCTCTTCAACCTGTTGCAAAACATTTCTTACTTAAAGGACATTCATTACCAACCTTCTGTTGCATGGAAATCGACTTCCAGCCCCGCCTGAACAGGGGTGGTAACTGTGACCAGGCACTACTAAGAAGAGAATCCATGTGGATCCATAAATTGGACACTGTGGCCCCTCGGGGCCTAAACGAGACATTGCCCCTTGGATTCTTTATTTGACTTTAGCTGTATTACTCACCCAGCTGGTGCTCAAATGAATGTTTTCCTGTCCATGTAACTGTATTTACTTTATCTTTTGCATTATGTTGCATATAACTGTTCTGTGTGTTAGTGACTCCACTTAATGTAGTTTTAACAGTTCACCTTTATGATTACCGCTACTCCTCCTCAGACATCACTTGATACCCCAAATATGTGACGGCAGTATAAGCTTTGAAGTCTCACCACTGTGTATACACACAGTTGGGTTATTTTACATTTTGGAACATTTTATACCCTCAGTTCTCATTTAAGTACCCAGTACCTATATGTGGACACTTTCCAACTAGGTGATGCAGTGCAATTCCTGCCATAAATAAGTTCTAGACATTCGCAGTCCATTAATATTGGGACATACAGGGTCTAGAAAGGGTCCATGGTCAGCTTTAATTACCAGATCGTGTTCCCTTCAGCACCTGTGCATTTCCTTGTTTATAAGCACCACCCAACACACAGACACGGACTAAAAAGCGGGTTGCTAGGCAACAAGCCAGCGTGTCTGCTCACTGAACTGCTAGGTTCCAGTTGAAGTTCCAGTCCACCACTATGGGTCTTAGGACGGGTCGCGCTACCTAAGTGGAGAGGTTCGGTTCTTCTTGTATGACTGCTTGCCTCTGAGTATTGTAAGCCATTTTGAGCTTGAAGCATAATAACGGTAGTAATTGTACACTTTTTCCCCCACAAACTGGTGTTTATATTATCCATTTTACTGGTTACACTGGTTGCAAGAGTATGTGTAACACTGCAACACTGGTTGCAATGTATGTGTCTACTGACATATCTTTAGATCACTACATATAAATACCATATGATGTAAACAACAATGAATAACACATTGATAAAAAAAAAACTTCTTGCATTATTGAAATATTGATAGTTTATCAGCAAAACAAAATAAACTGCCTTAGAAATGTAGCTACAGGGGGTGTTGGACAGGCTATACCTCCTCTTCTCTATGTAGGGATCCAGAGGTTTAATTTCCCTCTTTTCCTTAAAATGTGAAACCACATGTTGGGAAAGCCCCTGCCTGTGCAGCTACAGGTTCAACTTAGAGCGACAGAAGGGGCAGGAGCCTTGTCCTTGTGCAGTGTGTTTGGCAGATACCGGAGGGTGTTGCAATGTGTCGCTGCTGTGCAAATGAGTTGATATTTGCATAGCCATGTGCTCACAGCCATTGCTGATTTTACTTTACTGAGGACAAAGTGGAATAAGATCTGGCTGCAAAATGTGGGAGCAAAAGCTGGAGCCTATGATTGGCTGGGGTGTGCGGCAGCCCCAAGCCTGGAACCTAAATGCAAAACTGGACTTTTACATCCTTGCACTATGGAGACTGCTGGGAGCTATAGTTCAGCAGAGGAGGATAAAGCAAGTTGTGTGCTCGGCTAGGAGAGTTTGGAGCCTCTAAGGATTTCATTGCTGTGGATGCCTGTTCCAGCTCTGTGTGAGCCCCCAGGTGAGTTTGTGCCTGCCACGTGGGAGCCTCTGTCCAGCCAGAGAGGTACTTGGGCAGGAAGCGCTACCTGTGGAAAGCAATGCTCTTTGGGGAAAAGGGACTGAGACTCTTTAGCCACCAGGAGTGGAGTGTGGGACTTTGCCTGGCAGGGAGGTACTAGAATGGGACTGCAACAGGTTCCCTAGGGTAGTGGGTCATTGTTATATGAATGCATATTTAATTTGCACTTTGTACTTGTATAACGTTTATATTTGTTATACAGCACTTTGTGTGTTTGGATGTTTTCCTAATGGAGACACCCGCAGGTGTATTCCCTGATTTCATTAGGTGGAGGCACTGCTATGAGAGGTAATTCCTAGTACCCTTTCACCTTGCAAAGGGACTCAGGACCTGTAAAGGGTAAGATATGTGAGATGTACAACCTTTGGCACAGGGTGTGGCAAAAAAGGGGTTACATCTGTAGTATGATCTTTACAAGGTGAACTTGAACTTTTTATGTCTAGCGTTAGGGTTAGCTATTACGTCTTTGAAAATAATTAACAAAATCAAATATATCAGAAGCAGATATTTCCACAGAGTAGATGTATGCGACTAATAGGGGGCAGAAGCAAAAGTGAGATGTCACAACTGACCAGTCATCACATAATTCAAAAACAGATCCACTGGACTTATGAAGATCAATATACAGTGTGGAATAACATTATGATGATTTGTGCAAAAAGAAAAACCCAAAACATTCATCCTCAAAATGGTCTCCTTTTTTGGGAAAATACAGAGATCACCTGAGAGTAAAGCTAACCACAGTTCCTGCATAAACATTAAATGAAGAAATTGCACTCATCATTAAACAAATTAAAATTATAATGACTGTGTATATTAATGGGCATATTTATCAAAGGTTGAATTTCGAATTTAGGTGAATTTTTTTACTGTAATAAATTTGGATATACTCACAACTCGAATGGGAGGTTATTTAAGAAAAAATTAGAACATTTTATATTCGATCGAATAGTCCTGACCTGAAAATTTGAATTGAATTCAAATCGAGTTTTCCCTCTGAAAAAACTTGAATGTCAGGAAGGCAATTAACATATTCAAATAGTTCTTTTAAATACCACTGACATTTAAAAGAACTCGGCAGGTTTTAGGTGGTGAATATTCGAATTAGAACTGTTTCCATGGTCACGGTATGATAAATCTCACATTCAAATTTACATTCTATTTGGGGGATTAAAATTCAAATGTGTAAATTTATACACCAAAATACAATTTGAAATTAGAATTCAAATTTGCTATTTGACCTTAATAAATCTGCCCCTAAGTAAGCATATTAAAGGGGTGGGTCATCTCAAGTTCACTTTTAGTATGTTACAGAATGGCCAATTCTAAGCAACTTTTTAATTGGTCTTCATTATTTATTTTGAATAGTTTTTGAATTATTTGCCTTCTTCTTCTGACTCTTTCCAGCTTTCAAATGGGGGTCACTGACCCTGTCTAAAACAAATGTAAGGCTAGAAATGTATTGTTATTGCAACTTTTTACTACTCATCTTTCTATTCAGACCCTCCCCTATTAATATTACATATTCTCATTTAAATCAATGCATGGTTGCTATGGTAATTTGGACCCTATCAACCAGTTTGCTGACACAGCAAACGGGAGAGCTGCTGAATAAAAAGATAAATAACTCAAATCCACAAATAATAAAAAATGAAAACCAATTTCAAATTGTCTCAGAATATCACTCTCTACATCATACTAAAACTTAAGGGTGAACAGAGAGATGCATGGGTACAAACATGTAATTCATACAGACATAAAGCAGTTCCTCTGTCCTCCTCTCTGATATATCTATATTGAAAGTCAAAAAGAACCCTTAACATTTACTACTTTGGTGTACTTTTCTACTTCCTGTCAATATTAGAAACATCTATTTATACAACTTCAAAGATATTGCAGTTATTGTTATAGAACAGTTTTGGGATTCCTTGTCCAGAAACCCTTTATCTCAAAATTACAATAGGCCATCTGCCATAGACTAAAAATCAAACAACATCTTGAACTTGATCCTAACTAAGCTGCATAAATCCATACTGGTGGTAAAGCAATCCTATTGGGTTTATTAAGGGGCTGATTCACTATGGGTCGAATATCGAGGGTTAATTAACCCTCGATATTCGACTAGGAATTGAAATCCTTCGACTTCGAATATCGAAGTCGAAGGATTTAGCGCAGAAAATTCGATCGAAGGATAATTCCTTTGATCGAACGATAAAATCCTTCGAATCGAACGATTCAAAGGATTTTAATCCAACGATCAGCAAGCCTATGGGAACCTTCCCCATAGGCTAACATTGACTTTGGTAGCTTTTATCTGCCGAACTAGGGGGTCAAAGTTTTTTTTAAAGAGACAGTACTTCGACTATCGAATGGTCGAATAGTCGAACGATTTTTACTACGAACCCTTCGATTCGAAGTCGTAGTCGAAGGTCGAAGTAGCCCATTCGATGGTCGAAGTAGCCCAAAAAAACCTTCGAAATTCAAAGTTTTTTTACTTCGAATCCTTCACTCGAATTTAGTGAATCAGCCCCTAAATGTTTATATATTTAAATATTTTAGCATTTTTAAACTATGGAGGTCTAAATGATCACTTAGCTAGAAATACCCAGGTCCCGACCATTTGCATACCTGTGTTATAGATGTGGTAATCATAAATGATGAATACATGGAGTCATTCTGTAATTTGTTCTCAAGAAGATAAAGTTGAAGCTTTTCAACTTTTGTACTGCCTAATTTACTTCATATTATTTTATTATATTAACTTCAAAAGAATGACCATTACTAGGATACAGGATCTATAATGAACTTTCTACTCTCCCAATTTTTTTGCAGGGAAATGACAAGCCAGCTCTCAGAACTTGGTGGTCCCTATAGACATTTATTCACTGGGAAATTTGTAATGAAAACATGTTTATGCACAAAAATCTAAGATTCAAAAGCTCTGTGGGGCATGGACAACTAAACAAACACTACAACCACAATAGCAATGATGATAATTGTAGTAATAAGAAGAATTGAGAGCCTGGTAGAATGTGGACTGCCATAAAGCTTAAGGCAATTGATTCTAATTTACTGTACCTAAACTGCTTAGTTCTAGCTTAAAGCTTAATTATTTGTCAAATGAATTTCAATTTTTCTATTTAAGGAACTCTCCGTCACTACATCAGCTCCTAGTCTCTCAAAAATCATTACTGCTTTTGAACTGAAACTTTGAAAAAAAAATGCTTTAAAGTGGACCTGTCACCCAGACACAAAAATCAGTATAATAAAAGTCCTTTTCAAACTAAACATGAAATCCTATTTCTATTTTTTTATTAAAGCATTCATAGCTGTAGTAAACTCATTTAAAAATCTCAGTTGTCAATCCATTCTGGTGCACAAACAAGATTCTAAGATGATGCAAGGCTTGCCTTAATAACCGTGTCCACAAAATGGCTCCTGCCTGTTTGCTATAATTATGAATTCCCAGACAAGATTCAAATAATTTATATTGTGTAATTAAAGTTCATTTTGCTTGACTAATGTAATAAAATAGGATTTTGAATAATTTTTTTGGTGACGGGTCCCCTTTAATTAAGCAATATATTGTGAGGATTAGCTATGAGAATGTGGCATATCAATTTGGCCTTGCAAAATAAAACTATTTCACCTTTAAACCTTTATATAAAACATTCAAAATTGTGTGGAACAGTGTACAGTTACATTGGGATTCAATTCACTGCCACAAACATTAAGGGGCACATTTACTAAGCTCAAGTGAAGGATTCAAAGTAAAAAAACGTTGAATTTAGAAGTATTTTTTTGGGTACTTCGACCATCGAATAGGCTACTCTAGAGATGGGCGAATTTGACCCGTTTCGTTTTGCCAAAAATTTGCCGCTGTCAAAATTTTGCAGACGCCCATTAAAGTCTATGGGCGTCAAAAAAATTTTGTTGCGTGCCAAATTAATTTTGACGCACGTCTTTTTTTTTTTCGCAGGTCGCCATACAAGTCTATGGGCGTCATTTTTTTGGCAAAACGAAGCAACAAAAATTTTTTGATCGAAGGAAAATCCTGGAACGATTTTTCCTTTGATCGTTCGATCGCAGGATTTGCGGTAAATCCTTTGAATCCGATATTCGTTTTTTTAACCCTTAATATTCGACCCTTAGTAAATGTGCCCCATAATATTAATAAAAACAAAAGGATATCCTAGTCATGTAAATTAACCCTTTAACTGCCAGCAGAATTTCACATTTCTGGTACTTATTCAGTTTAATGAGGTTTTGTTACAGGCAAACCTTCATTAAACTAGGAGAATTATATATTGGTTTTTTTGTTGTAAATTGGGCTTTGACATTCAAGTGTAATTTTGCAACTTTTCTGGAGATTTAGAGGCAAATTCATCAAGGGTTAATTAACCCTCGATATTCAACTGGGAATGAAAATCCTTCGACTTCGAATATCGAAGTCAAAGGATTTTGCGCAAATACTGCGATCGAACGATCAAAGGAATAATCGTTCGATCGAACGGTTAAATCCTTCGAATCAAATGAATTGAAGGATTTCAATCCAACGATCGAAGGATTATCCTTCGACCAAAAAAACTTAGCCAAGCCTATGGGGACCTTCCCCATAGGCTAACATTGGGTTTGGTAGATTTTAGGTGGCGAACTAGGGGGTCGAAGTTTTTTCTTAAAGAGACAGTACTTCGACTATCGAATGGTCGAATAGTCAAACGATTTTTAGTTCGAATCATTCGATTCAAAGTCAAAGTCGTAGTCGAAGGTCGAAGTAGCCCATTCGATGGTCGAAGTAGCCAAAAAAACACTTCGAAATTTGAAGCTTTTTTACTTCGAATCCTTCACTCGAAGTTAATGAATTGGCCCCTTAATGTGTATTTTGGGTGAAATATGTAAAAAAATAAAATTATTAAAAAAATTGTGAATATCTTGAGTTTTTATTCCACAGAAAATTGTATTTTACGTGCATTTTTTTTGTGTTTGTAAAAGTCATGATCCTGCCAAGTCCAACAATACCAAATATGTACCAGTAATCCACTTTTTTGTCCAGGAGTAACCCCCAAACTAAAACAGCATTTTGTAAAATTTTACACCAGAGCAAATTAGATAAGTACATGTAACAGCTGATGCAGCTTACCTTATATGTAAATCTAAATTATCCCTTCAAGTTTGGCATTTTTAGAAACAACAGACCTTCAGGTTTCTAGGGGTGCTGTAGTTTTCACTCTAAATTCAAATACATTTTACCAGTGCATCATGAAATTTAGAGCTTTTTTATTGCTATAGTTGCTATAGTTTTTCTCTAAAATGTAAACTTAGACGCAGAATCAAATGTAAATCTGACAAAATAACACTGTTATAAATGGTAAAACCACAGTCAATTTGAAAGACAAAGTTCTCCTGGATAAAAATGATACCCCATTTGTATGGATACACAGAGACGCAGCCAACAAACACCCCAAAACAGGAGCAATGCATAAGGGCAATTGCAGCTGAAAATCTGGGGGCTGCGCTCTATGGGGCAAATTCACTAAGCGCCGAAGCGCCTAGCGCTAGACTTGTGGCATCAGCATTAGAGATGCACGTCATCCTACATATTCATCACACACTACAAGTTCTATTGTGTGCCCTCTCAGCCAACCAGCACCTCATTTTGCTATACCACCAGTGCAATACAATTGCTATCCATAACACTACAACTGGCCTAAAGCACCATAGCTCAACACAAAAGCTGAATGCCTAGACTAGGAACAAAACCTACATACAATGTTTTTACTGCTACACTGTACAAAAATTGCTCACCCAGTACCAAATCCTACACCATAAATCAAAGATCACTACTATACAGAAAATAACTGCCAACTTTTGCCTTGTTAGATCTCAATGGAGGGCTTGAATCTTAAAAACAACTCCACAATTACAACTTTAAAAAAAACACAAAAAAGAAAAAGTATCGCTCTGCCAGCTAACCAGCTACTGCTAGCGTGTGCATAAAAACCTAGAGCATGCCAAGTTTACAATACAGATTTACTAAATCCTTTTACCACCAACAAACCCAGAGAGTCCTAACCTACCAAAACAACACGGAATTCAAGTCCTCTCATAGGGAGCCACAGTATGGTACACCTCAAAACAGGGTTGGAAACACAAAGCAGGCTTGCTAGGACACTTGGGACAAAAATACTGCACATCTTTTCTAACACCCCTGGAATGACAAACCTTACAAGCTATCTGGGCATATCTTTTATTAGGAGTTGGTGGAATTTGGGCAATGAAATGCTTACCCACCATTCGGGCAACATTGTCATTGCCAGGCATTTTTGGAACCTCCTCTACATCTCCAAACAGAAGGGCAGGGAGCAGCTGCAGCAGATAATTGTAATAATTAAATTTTGAGCCTGCCGCCTTGTAAACGACATAAGAATTATAAAGGGCCATTTGGATCATATAAATTGCTTTTTTTTTGTACCAGGCCCTGGTTTTTCTGGTGGCATTGTAATAAGTTTGGATTTGGTTGGTTTTATCTACGCCATTCATATGCTTACTATATTCTTTACAACAGAGTGGCTTTGATTTTGTGTGCCTACCGCCACTTCTATGTTGGACAACTACACTCTTATTGTGGATTGTAGTGAGCATAAAAATATTTTTGGCATCTGCAAATGTTAATGCCAGGAGCTCATCACTTCTTAGAGCATGTACTTCTCCACATTTCAATTTCTTATCCACCAGTTCCTTGGGCAAGTCCTTTGCAGTTACACCTAATGGTGCCACAAACTGGCATGTCCAAACATTAAAGGGTTCTGAATAAGAGGATGCTTCTGTAACCTCGGCCCAACAGTGGAGTTATGAGCTCAATGACAATTTTACCACTGGCAGTCAAATCAAGGGGACAAATGGAAGGGGGGGTCCAAATTAGCAGTGACGTAACTAGAGGGGGGTGGGCCCTGGCGCGGGACATGCTGCCGGGCCCCCCACCCCCTCCGTACACCCAGAACCGCTGGGAATCGTGGGCATGTGAGCTGCCATGGGGGCCCTGAGGGGGTGCGGGCCCTGGCCCAATCACACCCCCTGCTCCCCCAGTAGTTACGCCACTGCAAATTAGTGTCCTTTCCCTCATAGATCATGAAAAAAAAAGTATAGCCCATGCTGCTTTCACAGAGTTTGTAAAATTTCATCCCATAGCGAGAATACTTACTAGGGATGTATTGGCTAAATTTTAGGCTCCCTTTGAAGGGCAAAAGGGACTCATCCACACAGATATTTTGGGAGGGGGTGCAGACCTCTGTGAAGCGCTGAGATAGGCTTTCTATAATGGGCCTCAATTTATAAAGCCTGTTGTGACCGGGCTCATTAGAGGGAACAGCCGCTGCATTGTTGTTAAAATGAAGAAACCACAGTAAAATTTGATAATGGTTTCTTGGCATAACGGCTAAAAAAAGCGATGGAAAGGACTGTAGTGGTATCCCAGTATGAAGCTAAAGTGTTACGTTCTATGAGTCCCAATGCCAATGTGAGCGCCTGGAAACTTTTGATTTCATTGACATTAGTGGGATACCATGCCTGGGATTTTGAATACCCTGGTAAAGGGTGGCTGGCAAGATACTGCTCAGCATATAAATTTGTATAATGGACAATGTCCTGTAGGATGGCCTCTGTATTATATAGATTGAAAAAAATCTATGATTTCAAAGTGGTGTCCACCTTGATGCCCACTACTGCAGTGAATGGGGGAATTTTTGGGGCATAATTACAGGGAGGTCCTCATACAGGGACTCCAACTGCTGCATCACCACTACCCTCACCCTCTTCTACCTCCATGGGTGCATCTGTGCTAATAGTGCTACTATCACCAACCTCTGATTCCTCAGTAGAGTCATCAGATGGGACATATTCAAAATCAGAATTGCTAAATTCCTCTGAGCTGGAGTCCTCACAATACCTAGCTGTTTCCTCAGCGGTATAAAACTGTTTGGCCATTGTGCCAGAAAAATACAGACCACTGCAAAGCTAGAAACAACTGCAAAGCTAGCAATCAATAGGCAAAGTCAATCAAATGAAAAAGCAAGACAGCTCCTACAACACTTATAATATGAAAAAACTCACAGTAACTTTTTTTTTATAAATCCAAGCCAGCAAGATATGACCAAGAGTTAACTCTGCAAATACAAACAAACAGAAGAAAAAAAAAAAAAAAATATATATATATATATATATATATATATATATATATATATATATATACACAGCATATGCCCAAATTTAGTAAATTCACAAAAATAGAATAAAATCACTCAAAGCACAAACGGAAAAAGGAACTTTTTGGGGGGCACTTAACAAGCAAACAGGGAAAAGGAACAATCTGGAATAAAATCACCCAAAGCAATAAAAATAACAGCTTTTGGAATGAAATAGGTGACCACAAAACTGGACCAACCAGCATCAGTGCAAACACAACTTTTCTGGGGGTACTAAACAAGCAACAAAGGGCAATGCAAATGAAAAACAGAATAAAACAACAAAATGTAATAAAAATCAGCTTAAGCAATAAAACTAACAGCTATTGGAATGATATCGGTGGCCAGAAACCTAGACCAACCATCATCACTGCAAACATAACTTTTTTGGGGTACTAAACAAGCAGCAAAGGACAATGCAAAAGAAAAACAGAATATACAAACAAAATGTAATAAAAATCAGCTAAAGCAATAAAAATAACAGCTATTGGAATGAAATTGGTGGTCAGAAACCTTGATTAACCAGCATCACTGCAAAGGCAAACTTTTTTAGGTCACTAAACGAACCGTAAATGGCAATGCAAAAGAAAAACAGAATAAACTTTTTTGGGGGCACTAAACAAGCAGCAAAGGGCAATGCAAATGGAAAACAGAATAAAACAACAAAATATAATAAAAATCAGCTAAAGCAATAAAAATAACAGCTATTGGAATGAAATAGGTGACCACAAAACTAGACCAACCAGCATCAGTGCAAACACAACTTTTTTGGGGTACTAAACAAGCAGCAAAGGACAATGCAAAAGAAAAACAGAATATACAAACAAAATGTAATAAAAATCAACCAAAGCAATAAAAATAACAGCTATTGGAGTGAAATCGGTGGTCAGAAACCTTGATCCACCAGCGTCACTGTACAGGCAAACTTTTTACTGGTGATAACAGCAATATAAAAGTGAAAATGCAATATAATAGATAAAAAACACAAAGCAACAATGAAAATGGCAAAAATACAATAAAATAAAGCAGATAATTATAGAACAAGAGCAGAAATAATGTTTAAAAAAACAACTACTAAAGAAAGCAAAGAAAAGAAGTATAGGGGAAAGAAAAAGTGCATAAGTGTGAGCATGTGTGTAAGTGTGTGTATGTGCTTGGCAAAGTCACCTGTACGATTGTGAGTGTACAAAAGTGTGCTAAATGAGAAAGAAAAAAATTTAAAAAAAAAAACAAATTTAACGAGTTTATAAAAAAATAAGTAAAATAAACAGTGTAAAGGTGTTGTAGTTCAGTTCACTTAATCCAAGGTAGGCAATCCAGGTGACCAAACCAGCAGGAGAACCTCAGGAAGGCAGCAGGAGGACTTCAACATACACAAGTGGAGTGAAGGGGTGGTGTCAGAGGGGCTTGATTTATTTGGGCAGACAGAAGACATCACAGCAATGTGCCCTGCTCTTCTATTGGCTGTCAGCGACAATCGAGGGAGCTACCGGTAAGCATAGGGGTTTTGCTTGTGCCTAGGGGTTTCTGTGAGGATCCGATATGCGGTTCTAAATGCAACCACAGTGCATCAGAACCAGGAAGTGCTGCAGAACATAGAATCTACGATTTGTGGCACTTAAAGGGTTAAAATGCAGTTTTACTTAACTGTTTCAGCAAAAACATGAAATGTTCATCTCCCAAGAACTGGTGTTTGCAAAGTACCAATTTCAAACATATCACTCAATTGGAGTATGGCTACGTTATACACAACTGAAGCCTGTGCCAACATTCATATTATATGCATTCTGGTTATACCATATGCACATTCCAAGTTCTAATCACTTTGAATCAAGTATATACCAACTTAGTGTGGGTGGATAATGCTACTATCAGCTCATCTACATAACCAAATCAATGCATGCAAATTGTACTTGAAATTTGGGGTACATAGTTTAGAAAATGTGTATCCAAAACTTCAATCGGCTCCCAAAATCCAGAACATGTGCTAAGCTCTCTGGTCACCGCTCTGCTTCCACCTGTAGCAGCCACCTTTGGCCTTGGGAGGAGACCTCAGCTACTCAGATGCCACCAGGTCTTAATAAGAGAGGAGCAAAGTAAGAGTTCTGGACAGGCAAAGGAGCACGGTCATTACAAAGGTTTTGGACGGAAGGCAAAAATTTAGGGTATAGATGAAAAGTGTAGTCAGGTAGGCCGGGGTCGTTGCAAGCAGAGTTCAAGCAGGGTCAGACAGGCAGTGGTTGATTCAAGCAGAGTTCATGCAAGGTCAATCAGGCCAGGGTCTGTACAGGCAGCATCAAGGAAGCAGGAAGGGGTCAATACCAGTAGAATCAGGATAGTCAAGTAGGCAAGGGTCAGGTTTGGTAGAGTTCAGAGCAGTCAGGCAGGCAAGGGTCAGATTTGGCAGAGTTCAGAATAGCCAGGCAGGCAAGGGTCAAAACAGGAATCAAACAAGACTAGAATTGCACCAGGATACTAACAAGTTATACCTAACAATGGGCAATGAGTTTGGACTAAAAGCCCCTTTAAAGTGGACCTGTCACCTACACATAAAAAGTTGCATAATGAAAGTCCTTTGCAAATTAAATATGAAACCCCAAAAATTTGTTTCATTAAAACATCCATACCTGTTATAAAGGTGTTTACATATCTAAACTGTCAATCAAATATTACCTGCCCCGCCTCTATGCCTGTGGCATAGAGGAGGGGCAGTCAATTACTTTCACTTTCCATTCAGCACTTCCTACATGTCACTGCTCTCCCCACATTTCCCCTTCCCTCCTCAGGCTCTATAATTGTGTAGGGCACTGCACATGGACATTAGGTCCCCCATGCTGGTGCATACATAAGATTTTGGGGTGATACACAATTTCCCTTAATAACCATGTCCACAAAATGGCTGCTACCTGCTTGCTTTGATTGTATAATTCCAAGACAGAAGGAAACAAAATTTAAATAATAAATGCAGTGTAAGTAAAGTTTATTTTGCTCAACTAAAATGATAGAAAAGAATTTGAAATTATTTCTTTGGGTGACAGGTCCCCTTTAAATAGTTTGAATTTCGTGATGACATCATGTGCATGGCGCCAGGGCTGATCCTATCAAATGTGGGGCCCTATTGGGACCATGTTGGCGGGGCCCCTAGACAAAGTGTTGCTGGCTACTGACACACCAAGTATTTAGGAAAATAAGGGCATACAGGCACAAAATAGAAAGGAAAGGGGCAGACAAGGTAAGAGAGTGAGAGGGATGAAATAGGGGCACATAATAGGGGCACACAGGGTAAGAGAGAGAGGGAGGAAATAGGAGAGTGGACTGGGCCAATTAGTTTGGGGCAGGCTGGCCCGATTCAGCTTGGGAGCAGGCTTGGTTGGATTGGGGGCAGGCAGGGCCTATCAAGGTTGGAGGAAAGCTGGGCCTATGAGAGTTGGGGGATAGGCTGGCTTATCAGAGTTGGGGGTGGGCTGGACCTATGGATTTGGGGATGGGCTGGACTCTCAAAGTTGGGGGCAGGCAAGGCAGCATCATGTGCTGAGGGAAATATTATCTGTGCTGCCCTGTGGTGCGGGACCCCCAGAGGTGCGGGGCCCTATTGGGCCCAATTGGTCCAATAGGCCTAAGGCCGGCCCTGCATGGATGCTGCATAAACCCCAGAGGTATGCACCTCATCTGCCCTAGTGATTACCCCCCCCTTGAGGAGGGGCCACCAGACCCCCAGGCTTGTTAGAAACCTGAGATGGAACTGTTTCCTAAGACAGTCAGCCCTGACATCTGAAACAGAAATCCAAGAGTTCTCCTCATCACCATCGTATCCCTTCCACTGTACCAGATACTGTAACCGCACACAAGGCAGGAGTCTAGGAGTCTCTGGACTAAAAATTTGGACTGACCTTCTACCAACACTGGAGGAGGAAAAGATTGCTGTTGAACCTGCATGGCTGGTTTTAAAAGAAAAACATGAAAATGAAGGATTAATTATTTCCACAATAGGAAATGGACCAATAAATCTGACGCCCAATTTAAGAGAAGGAACCTTAAGTTTAATATTCTTTGTGGATAACCAGACTAGATCTCCCACCTGATATTTGGGTGCTTCCCTATGAAACCTATCTGCTGCTCTTTTTTGAGCGATAGTAGCTGCTGAAAGGGAATCATGCACCCCAGACCAAATTTGCGTCAACAGAAGGTACTGAGGACAAACGACCACAATACGAACATGCTTTAGGATGCAACCCATACACAATAAAGTATGGAGATTGACCAGTAGAAGCATGAGATTAATTATGATAAGCAAATTCTGCCCAAGGCAACAACTCAGCCCAAGAGGATTGATTATCAGACACAAAGCATCTTAAGAATTGCTCAAGGGACTGGTTAACTCTTTCCATCTGACTGTTGGTTTGAGGGTGATATACAAAGTAACATAGTAAGTTAGGTTGAAAAAAGACACATGTCCATCAAGTTCAACCTTTTAATTTTATTTAAACTGCCTAACTGCCATTTGATCCAGAGTAAGGCAAAAAAAAACCATCTGAAGCCTCTCCAATTTGCCTCAGAGGGGGGAAAAATTCCTTCCTGACGCCAAAATGGCAATCGGACTAGTCCCTGGATCAACTTGTACTATGAGCTATCTTCCATAACCCTATATTCCCTCACTTGCCTTTCTCTTCTTTCTTATTAACTTCTTTACCTCTATATTAAGCCACATAGGGTGTTTCTTAGAGCTTCTACATTTACTCCTTAAGGGAATAAATTGAGAACAGTAATGATTTCATATAATTTTAAATGACATCCATTTCTGTTCTGTGTTTTTAGCTAAAAACGTAATGCCCGATCAATGCTCTCAAATGCAGCCCTCAAGGCACTTAAATTTGCTTTTCTGAAATTTTTGTTGCCCCAGTGTATATTTGTTTTTTGCACCAGACATTAAATGATATAACATTATGGTCACTATTACCTAGGGGTTCAATGAGTTGCATATTTGCTATAAGTTCTGGGTCATTTGAGATCACTAGATCCAGAATAGCATTTTTCTGGTTGGCTCCTCAGCAACCTGTGCCATAAAATTGTCATGCAACAAGTTTATAACCTTGTTCCCATTAACTAATCTGGCAGTACTGTTGCTCCAGTCAATATCTGGGTAATTAAAACCCCCATTATCATTACTTTACCCAAACTAGTAGCCTTTATAATTTGCATCAGGAGCTTAGCCTCTTCCTGCTCACTTACCTTAGGGGGTCTAAAGCATACTCCTACAATTAATTTGCTGGACTCTTTACAATTGGTGAAGAACTCCACCCATAAGACTTCTGCCCCCTCATTTTCTAGCATAAACTCCTCCTTTATATAAGCTTTTAAATCCTGCCTAACAAACAGACATACCCCTCTCCCTTTTCTATTGCCTCTGTCCCTCCAAAACAAAGTATAGCCACTGATATTAACAGACTTATTCAGCCATGTTTTGGCCACACCAATCACATCATATTTCCCCTCCAGCACCAGCACCTCCAGCTCTCCCATTTTACCAGTCAGGACTCCTTGCAATTACAAACATACATTTAATACTGGTACCATATTGAACAAATGACATGTGGTTCTCCCTATCCTTAACAGTACCCCCAACCAAATCTCCACCCCCATTTTCCCTTCCTTTGCCCACTATCTCATCTAACCTGTCTTCCACTCAATATTTTACAGAACCCTCCCCCATGCCTAGTTAAAATCTCCTCCAACCATCTAGCCATCTTCTCTCTGAAAACAGCTGCACTATCATCATTGAGGTGCAGCCCATCCCTAGCAAAGAGCCTGTGGAAAATGATAAATCGATCCCAACCAAAGAGGAAAAGGCTTGACAGAATTTAGAATTGTACACTCCTGTCAGACACAAATATTGACTGGAAAACCATGCAATTTGAAAATGTTAGAAATAAACAATTCAGACAAAGTTTTAGCAGAAGGAAGGTGTGGAAGAGGATTAAAATGATTCATTTTGCTGAATCTATCTACCACCACCCAAATCACAGTTTTCCCCTGAGAGGGAGGAAGGTCAGCTATAAATTCCATTGACAGATGGGACCAGGGTCTATCTGGAATAGGCAATAACATTAACAATCCCTGTGACAGATTTCTAGAGGATTTTCCAGAGGATTTTGACAAACAGGACACAAATTGACTTAACATTCTTGGAACCAGGCCTGTATGTTAGAGAAGACTTAAATCTGGAAAAAAATAAAGCCCATCTGGTCTCGGAAAAAGTTTCCTGACTCAATATACAGAAGATTCTTATGGTCAGTATAAACCATGATAGTATGTTTAGCCCCCTCCAACAAGTGTCTCCATTCCTCAAAGGCCCATTTGATAGCTAACAATTCTCTATTACCAATGTCATAAATGGCCTCAGAAGACGAGAATTTCCTAGAAAAGAAAGCGCAAAAAAGAGAAACCTTGTTAGTTGTGGAATGCCTTTGGGAAAAAACCGCCCCATCCCAAACTCTGAGGCATCTACCACCACAATAAAAGGTAGGGTTGTGTCAGGATGGCAGGAAATAGGGGCAGACACAAATTCTTTTTTTAAGAATTCAAAGGATTGAATAGCCCCAGGAGGCCAAATACTGGGATCCACACCCTTCTTGGTCAGATCCATAATTGGGTAAAAATAAGTACATTTTTTTTCATGAACTGCCTGTAGTAGTTTACAAAACCTAAAAACCTTTGAGTTGCAAGTAATGAGAAGGGTTGAGCCCAGTCCAATACGGTCTTAACCTTCCCAGGATTCTTATCCAACCCCTTACCAGATATGGTGAACCCTAAAAACTGTACCGAAGAAACCTCAAAAGGTACATTTCTCTAATTTAGCAAACAAATTTTTTTTCTTAACCTGAGTAGAACCTCACGCACCTGTTGTCGGTGGTCCCCCAAGTAAGACAAAATATCGTCAAGATACACTACTACAAATAGCCCAAATAAATCCTGGAAAATGTCATTGACAAATTCCTGAAACACTGCAGGAGCATTGCATAGGCCAAATAGCATGACCGAATACTCATAGTGGCCATCTCTGGTGTTAAAGGTAGTTTTCCACTCATCCATTTCCCTAATATGAATGAGGTTATATGCACCTTTAAGATCAAGTAGTTTAGATGGTAGCATTCTTGACTTCATCAAACAGCTCAGAAATTAAGCAATGCATGGGCAAAGACCCCCATCTTTCTTGTCCACAAAAAAG
Organism: Xenopus laevis; assembly: GCF_017654675.1. Lineage (NCBI taxonomy): Eukaryota > Metazoa > Chordata > Amphibia > Anura > Pipidae > Xenopus > Xenopus laevis. The sequence goes on from NC_054383.1 coordinate 50,620,140, forward strand.
AAACCAGCCCCAGCAGGGGAATTGGAGGGTCTAATAATTTTTTCAAATATAATATTTTATAGCCTGAGCCTCAGGCAAAGAAAGAGGATATGTTCTCCATTTAGGAGGAGTAGACACTGGGGGGGGTAGTGTTTCAGTGGCTTTTTTGGAAATCACATCTGTAAAATCAGCATAGGGCATGGGTAAACCTTCTAAAGAGGTAACTGCCACCATTTTAGGGGAATTTAAACAAGAATCAAAACACTTCCTCACTGATCCCCACTGAATGATCTCCCCAGTTACCCAATCTATGTGGGGGTTGTGTACATGTAACCAGGGTAATCCCAAAATTAGAGGATAAGAAGAGGTACCATCAATAAAATGGAATGATAACTCCTCAAAATGCATATAATTGGTACACATAGTTAACACCATATATTTTTGTGTTACCAGACCTGACTCAAGTGGGATCTTATCAATTGGCATAATTTGCATAGGAAGCTTAAGGGGGATAAGGGGAATATTATACCTTACTGCAAATGCAGCATCTAAGAAATTCCCCACTGCCCCAGAATCCACAAATGTGGGTGCTTTAACTGAACTCTCAGACCAAGACAAATTGACAGGTACCAAGATCCTAGAGGTAAATTTGGGAGAGGAAACTTCTTGATCCAAATGGAGCTCCCCTTCTCCATTTAGGCTTTGAAGTTTCCCAGCCTCTTAGGACAATGGTTAAAGAAATGACCCTTATCCCCACAGTATATACACAGACCCTGGGATTGCCTTTGAGCCTTTTCCTCTGGGGACAGACGAGTGACCCCCAATTGCATGGGTTCCTACTGAGGAAGAGGTAACAAGGGAGTTGGTGATTTTTTAGTACTACATACAATAGGAAAATATATACCACATTCAGCCCTCCTTTCCCTTTGCCTCCTATCAATTTGGATGACTAACCTCATGAGGTCATCCAGAGTGGATGGAGAGAGATAGTTAACCAGGCTGTCTTTGACAGAATCAGAAAGCTTGACCCAGAATTGGCTACGAAGAGCAGTATTGTTCCACACGGTTTCAACTGACCAGTGGTGGAATTCCATACAATACTTCATAATTTCCCTTCTCCCCTGGTGGAGTTTACAAATTGTGGTATTGGCAGAGGTAGCAAGATCTGGGTCATTGCAGAGAATGGCCATAATACTAAAGTATATCTCTAGGGAAGAACGGGCAGGATCAGAGGGGAGTAACCTTACTGCCCAAACTTGTGGTTCACCTTGTAGCAAGGCCATAATGAACCTTACTTTCTCCTCACCAGAGGGAAAAACTGAGGTACAATTTGCATGCCTCTTAATTTACTCAGGTCCCCACTAAACTTGTCAGAGAAGGAGATTTTAGGTTCATGGGAACTACTTTTATTACCCAGTGTAGATGATGGGGGAATCCCCACAGGAACTGTAGCAAGTAGTTGTAGTGCAGGGGAAGGTAGTTTCTGAAGGTTTGCTAAACTGCAAACCTTGGACCATGAAATCCTGTTTCCTCTCTTGTTCCTCTAAGCGCTGAAGGAGGGTAGAGAGGAGTGTCTCAGATGTCAGAGGAGCAGCTGAAGCGTGACCTTCGGCATCCTTTATGGGCCCCTTGTACCGTCAAGATCGGTTCCATAAATGCAGAACAGGTGCTAAACTCCCTGGTCACGGGACTACTCAGATGCTTGCAGGTCTTAATAAGAGAGGAGCAAAGCAAGAGTTCTGGACAGGCAAAGGAGCACGGTTGCTACTGAGGGTTTGGATGGAAGGCAACAGTTCAGGGAATAGATGAAAAGCGTAGCCAGGCAGGCTGGGTCGGTACAGGCCGAGTTCAAGCAGGGTCAGACAGGCAGTGGTCGGTTCAAGTGGAGTTCAAGAAAGTTCAATCATGCCGGGGGCCGGACCGGCAACGTTCAAGGATAGTTAGGCAGGCAAGGGTCAGGATTGGTAGAGTTCAGAATAGTCAGGCAGGCAAGTGTCAAAACAGGAATCAAACAATACTAGAATCGCACCCAGGATACTAGTTAGACCTAACAACGGGCAATGAGTTTGGATTCAAAGCCCCTTTAAATAGTTATAATTTTTTGAGGCACAGGCGGGCATCCTTGCCGGCCCACTAGACCACCAGGGTGAGTGACAGTTACAATGTCTCTTTCTTCTGGAGTTGTATGGCTAAGCTATGAATAGTAAAAGCCCATGAAAACATTATATTCTATGCATATTCTAGGTTTTATAATTATGTACATTCCAAGTAATAATTATTCTGAGTAGTGATGGGCAAATTTGTGAATGCAAATTTTGATGCCCGCATCAATTCTGACACTTGCATCAATTTTGATGCTGGCATTAAAGTCAATGGTCGTCCAAATAATGGTTTTGACGTGAGCATCTTTTCCGAATGTCGTCCAAAAATTTTTTGATGCCAGCAAATTTTCGTGGCAGTTTCGCAAATTTATTTGCTGGCTGTGAAACGCGGGAATTCGTCACTAATTTGTGCCTGGCGAATTTATTTGCCCATCATTAATTTTGAGTCAAGTATATCCAATGTTAGGGTGGGTGAATAACACTTATACCAGCTTTGCAGCTATGCAAATAAATGCATACAACAATTTAACCTTCTTGGGTACGTAGTTTGTAATATGTGTATCCAAAAGGTCTTCCTCTTCTGTATATAGCAGTAGTCCATGAAAGCACTCACAACAGCCACAAATAAGCGTGTATCGGTGCATCTTTAATTATGCATAGTGCATCAACGCGTTTCTGCCCATGTGGATCCTTTGTCAGGATTGGGCCGAAACACATTGCCAAAACTCATTGATACATCATTCATAATTAAAGATGCACTGATATACGCTTATTTGTGGCTGCCGTGAGTGCTTCCATGGACTACTGCTAATAATTTTGGTTAGCACCCGGCCAAAATCTATGGATTGGTGAGTGCTGATTTATTCACACACTATATATATATATATATATATATATATATATATATATATATATATATATATATATATATATATATATATATATATATATATATATATATATATATATATATCTCTATATATATATATATAGATATATAGATATATATATATATATCTATATATCTATATATCTATATAGATATAGATAGATAGATAGATAGATAGATAGATAGATAGATAGATAGATAGATAGATAGATAGATAGATAGATAGATAGATGATAGATAGATAGATAGATAGATAGATAGATAGATAGATAGATAGATAGATAGATAGATAGATAGTATTATAGTTATAATTCAGCCAAAGCTGAAGCTACCAGAAGGAGCTGAAAAAGCAGCCGCCGGAGGAGAACAAAGCTGACTGCTGTAATTCATAAAACTGAACAAGCCAATGCAAAACAACTAGACAAGACTGTTCACATCTAATGCTGCCAAAATTACATCTACAATCGCTACATCTATTGATTTAATCAAGCTTCTATTATATATAGCTTTGCTATACAACTCCAGAAGAGAGAGAAGTTTTGGATACACTTTGCAAACTATGTAAATCAAAGCATTTAATTTCTAGAATGATTTTAATACATTTATTTAATTCTACATTTCCGCTGGTAGTAGTATTATCCACAACACTAAGATGGTATATACTTGATTCAAGTGTGATTAGAACTTGTGGTAATGTGCATATGATATAACCTGGAATGTGTATAGAACATAATGTTAGCATAAGTTTGTGTTGTGTATTGTGTATAACTTTGCCATACTCCAAATGAGTGATATACTTGAAAGTTTGTACTTTGCAAACACCGGTACTTGGGGGATGTGAACAGGTCCGTTTGACTGTGGACTTTATGCTTGATATATATATATATTCGTACAAAGTGGATTGGAGCAATTGACCCATCTGTGACTTAGTCCACTTTCGTAGACAAATAATATATCTTTCAAAGAAGTCCAGACACAAGTTTTTTGTGAAACAAATCACTTTTACCAGTGCAGGCAAAACAAACGTGCAACGTTTCGGGGCTCCCGCCCCTTTCTCAAGCAATGTTAACACCCATAACACTACACAGTTAGAAAGGCAATAGACACACCCATCTTATGCAAATGTAATTAAACAATCCATTTTTATGTAACACAGGATACATGGTTCAGAGCCTACAGACTTATGCAATACAGGTTACATGGTTCCAAACATACAAACTTACTCTCTCATATCCTGACTATAACTATTAGCCATAGCATCATTACATGTGGGGTGCCTATTTTCTCAATATCCCTCTCTACCCCCAATTATATCTCTCAATATTTTAAACAAAAGCATGCAGATCATATTCTTTATTGAGTCCCTTGGGATGTAAGGTCTGCAAATTATGAACCCAAAATTTCTCCCTCTTTTGGAGTTTTTACAAGAAACCTGAGTGCTGCTGCTGTATGTCTGAGAAAGGGGTCACGCCCCGAAACGTTGCATCCGCAATAAACGAGCAAGGTTTTACCTGCTGGAATTACCCATGTTGTGCCGGTGTGTCCTATTTCTACGTTGTTTCTGAGGTTGCCCATTCCCTCTAGCATCGAGCACCTGGGGATCGCTGAAGTCTGGACGGCCAGGGTGTGCGAGTGTAAGTCTTTCTTTTTGCTGCTGTATGTCTGGCAATATGGAAATGTGCAGGAACCAGTAATTTAAGCACTTCTTTTCTCACTGTGGATTTATGCTGACTGATCCTGTCAAGAAGCCCATGAGCGACCCTGGGACAGGTGAAGCGGAGAGGGGCATGACTGAGGGATGAGTAGGCAGTAATGGGGGTTAAAATTGCATGGCATTGTGGAGATTGTAGTAAAGGACATGGAAGTGTAAGGGGAGGAGCTGAGGTGTTAAATAGGAGGGAGAGAAGCAGGAATTCATTCCTACCTTGGTGACGACACGGGTAACAGTGTTTGCCCAGGATGGAGCAGGCTGGAGCTGTTCTGCAGGGCCTTCGGGTGGCTTTGAGTGGCCATGATGGGGAGCGGATCCGGAGAGAGCTGCTCGCGCTGCTGGGCACAGGGAACACGGCAGGCAGCACCACAATGGCGGCAGGAGAGGTCAGGCAAAGGCCGCAGCTTCGAACACGGCCTCCAGACAGGCTCAGCCCGGAGGATCAGGGCTGTGTGGCAGGAGCTCCTCTGCTGAGCGTGGGCGGATCGTCAGCTCCTCAGGAGGATGTGGGGCCCAGGCATCAGGCGCTGGATTGTGGGGCAGGCAAGTGGGGAGGCGGGGAGGAAGGAGCCGTGTGTCTGGGGAGGCGGCTGCAGGCACTCTGAGCAGGCCGGCAAGGAGGGGGAGGAGCTTGACGGCCCGGTCCCGAGCGGGGAATGGAACGCAGGGCCAGGCAGGGGAGACCCGGGTAGTTACTGGCTCCCAAACGGGGGGGGTGGGCAGCTCCCCAGCAGGGGGGTTGGGGGACAACGGGGGAGCCGAAAGGGGGGAGGAGCCCAGACACAGCAGCATGGCTAGGGAGGATGCTGCAGCCACGAGGGCAAGGAGGAGCAACAGGGGGGAGAGCTGTGATTCCCAGGACGTTGTGTTGGCCAGCAGACAGGAGGGGCAGAGGGATCCCAGTCCCCGTGGGTCGGTCGCAGAAAAGGACTCCGGTAGGGGAAGCAGGCCTGGGGGTGGCCATAATGAAAGGAGGTCTACCTACGGGAGACGGTCACCCGGGAGGGCGAGTACCAGTCGGGCACTGTCACGGGACAGGTGGCGGGATGGGAGAAGCAGGCCGAGGAATGTGACCAGATCTAGGAGTCGGTCAGGCAGCAGATTCCGCAGGGGCAACAGCAGGCATCAGAAGGAACGCAGGCGGGGGATTAGGGTGTGTTCCCCTGTCCATGAGCGTATTGTGTCTTCTGTTTGCTTATCCCCCCCAGGAACCCAGGACGGAGTGGCAACGTTGTCTGCCGGAGGACTCCTGAACGGGAGTCACGGTCGAGGGCAGTTTCCCCCCTTGGGTAACAGGCCGCTCGCCGCGACCTTGGGTAGGACAGTGCTAAAGGGGACAGGCCCCGGGGGTCAAGGAGTATCGAAGGAGCAGGGGATTCCTACGCAGCCCACATCTGGGGTGCAGCAGGGGGCTTATGTGTCGCTTGCAGGTCCCTTAGGAACTCATGTCAAGAAAGAAGTCAGGGAAAAGATATGGAAAGGGGAATTTGTCAAAAATATTTCCCTGCTCCCACTAGAGGAGTCGGTAGAGCTGAAAGATGAGGATAAGAAGGATGGAAAGAAGGAGGAGGAGCGGAGTAAACGGTATAGGAAGATACCCAAAACTTTCAGGAACTGTCTTCCGGCTTTTTGCACCTTAGCCAGCATAATTGGCTAAAAACATCCTGAGCATTGTTCCCCCTTATTTTGCTATGTAGACGGGATTTGGGAGGCCTATCGGGTTTACAGGGGCTTGGCGTGGTGGCGTTATGATGAGCAATTTCATCAGAGGCTGGCGGCCAACCGAGGGAAGCGTTGGGATCAGTTAGACATGCCGTTGTGGTTACGCTTGATGACCGCACAGAAGGCTTGGCCCTTTCAGAGGGGCGCCGGAGGGGCACAACAGGGGACCTCCCCGGCGGTCAACAAGCCAGGTTATTGCTGGCAATTCAATGAAGGCCAATGCAAATGGGGAACCTCGTGCAAATAGAAGCATATGTGTTCGGGCTGTAGTGGAGCACACCCCCATGCTAGATGTTTTAAGAGAGGAAAAGGGGGGGCAAAGCCAGCCAAGGCTCAAAAAGGGGAGGACACCGGTGAACCTCAACGCGATGGGCCCGTGGCTAGACCGTTACGTTAGGCGGCGGGATGCAGAGGAGCTGAGGGAGGGTTTTAGGTGGGGGTTCAGGATACCTTTTCAACCTTGAGCCCGAGGGGAGATATATGGGAATCTTAGATCAGTAGCTGCACACCCTGAGGTAGTACACCAAAAAATTTGCAAAGAAGTGGAATTGGGTCAGATGGTGGGCCCATTTGCAGCCCCTCCATTGGAGCTCTTGAGGGTGTCTCCACTGGGGGTGGTTCCTAAGAAAGAACCCGGGAAGTTCCGGCTCATTCGGAACTTTGTTCGGTTTCCTACACGTCCTTTGACCAGGCATTGACAGTAGTCAAAAGGGGGTGGGAGCTTGGTTGTCAAGGCAGACATAGAGTCCGCATTCTGCTTGCTACCGATTCATCCAGAGTGTCATCATCTATTGGGGTGTGTGTGCTGGACGGTTTCTTTTACGTGGACTTGTGCCTGCCAATGGTTTGTTCGATATTGTGCTCCTACTTTGAAAAGTTTAGCTCTTTTCTAGAGTGGGTTGTACAGTATAGGTCTAATTCGAATCTTGACGATTTTTTAAGTGTGGGCTCGGTGATCTCAGACGAGTGCCAACACGTACTGTAGACATTACAGGAGGTGGCTGTTGAATTTGGGGTCCCTTTAGCGCCAGAGAAGACGGTGGGACCAGTGGCCTGCCTTTGCTTTTTAGGGCTGGAAATTGATACGAAGGCAGGCGAATGCCGCCTGCCACTGGATAAGTTGAGCGAATTGAGAGAGTGGGTGGACAGGTTGGAAAGCAGGTGTAAGGCGACGGTGCGGGAGATGCAATCGATATTGGGTAGGCTGAATTTTGCTTGCCGAGTGATTGTGATGGACAGAGTTTTTTGTTGGAGGTTGGGTAAAGTGCTGTGTGGGGCAATGGCCCCCTACCACCATGTGAGGTTGCCTAAGGAAGTGAGAGATGATCTGGTAATTTGGCGTCGGTTCCTGGGCACATTTAATGGAAAACCTATATTCCCCGGGAGTGAGGTCACCAACACAGAAATACAGTTGTTCACGGATGCAGTGGGAAGCATGGGATTTGGCGCCTATTTGGAGGGCAGATGGTGCGCGAAGGCATGGCCGAAGGAATGGAAGGAGTTAGGGTTGACAAAGAATCTATGTTTCTTGGAGATGCTTCCCATTGTAATCGCCCTGTTGATTTGGGGTGACTCTTTGAGCACAACTTTCCCTTGTTTGTTATAGTTATACAAGAGCAGTGACCAGCTCTATGTTGTAGCTCCCACCCTTCCCAGCTATAGTCAGGTGATCCCACTGGTGTCTAATAAAAGGGCAGCCAAGTATGGAGGTTTACTTTGAAAGCAGCAAGTTAAGTTGCAGGTAAAACCTAGTCCCTTTGTAAAATGTATAATGAAGCAATAGAATTCTTAATGAATCAGATGAAAATTAAGCGTAGGACTGGCCAGATATGGGATGACTTTGACGTAGTTGGCCAGCTTAAATATATTGCAATATATGGACAAACAATCCCTGTTTTGTTTAAAGGGTAAGGCATTGTTTAGTAGCAGTATGCACAAAATGTCTCTGTCTTAAATATATTGATAATGGGTTGAGTGCAGAGGACTCTTGTATGTGTCTATATGTATTTTGTGGTCACAGCCTCATTGCACCCCCGCCTAATGTTTTTAAAAAATAGTGGTGAGCACAACTTTCCCTTGTTTGTTAAAGTTATACAAGAGCAGTGACCAGCTCTATGTTGTAGCTCCCACCCTTCCCAGCTATAGTCAGGTGATCCCACTGGTGTCTAATAAAAGGGCAGCCAAGTATGGAGGTTTACTTTGAAAGCAGCAAGTTAAGTTGCAGGTAAAACCTAGTCCCTTTGTAAAATGTATAATGAAGCAATAGAATTCTTAATGAATCAGATGAAAATTAAGCGTAGGACTGGCCAGATATGGGATGACTTTGACGTAGTTGGCCAGCTTAATTATATTGCAATATATGGACAAACAATCCCTGTTTTGTTTAAAGGGTAAGGCATTGTTTAGTAGCAGTATGCACAAAATGTCTCTGTCTTAAATATATTGATAATGGGTTGAGTGCAGAGGACTCTTGTATGTGTCTATATGTATTTTGTGGTCACAGCCTCATTGCACCCCCGCCTAATGTTTTTAAAAAATAGTGGTGAGCACAACTTTCCCTTGTTTGTTATAGTTATACAAGAGCAGTGACCAGCTCTATGTTGTAGCTCCCACCCTTCCCAGCTATAGTCAGGTGATCCCACTGGTGTCTAATAAAAGGGCAGCCAAGTATGGAGGTTTACTTTGAAAGCAGCAAGTTAAGTTGCAGGTAAAACCTAGTCCCTTTGTAAAATGTATAATGAAGCAATAGAATTCTTAATGAATCAGATGAAAATTAAGCGTAGGACTGGCCAGATATGGGATGACTTTGACGTAGTTGGCCAGCTTAAATATATTGCAATATATGGACAAACAATCCCTGTTTTGTTTAAAGGGTAAGGCATTGTTTAGTAGCAGTATGCACAAAATGTCTCTGTCTTAAATATATTGATAATGGGTTGAGTGCAGAGGACTCTTGTATGTGTCTATATGTATTTTGAGGTCACAGCCTCATTGCACCCCCGCCTAATGTTTTTAAAAAATAGTGGTGAGCACAACTTTCCCTTGTTTGTTATAGTTATACAAGAGCAGTGACCAGCTCTATGTTGTAGCTCCCACCCTTCCCAGCTATAGTCAGGTGATCCCACTGGTGTCTAATAAAAGGGCAGCCAAGTATGGAGGTTTACTTTGAAAGCAGCAAGTTAAGTTGCAGGTAAAACCTAGTCCCTTTGTAAAATGTATAATGAAGCAATAGAATTCTTAATGAATCAGATGAAAATTAAGCGTAGGACTGGCCAGATATGGGATGACTTTGACGTAGTTGGCCAGCTTAAATATATTGCAATATATGGACAAACAATCCCTGTTTTGTTTAAAGGGTAAGGCATTGTTTAGTAGCAGTATGCACAAAATGTCTCTGTCTTAAATATATTGATAATGGGTTGAGTGCAGAGGACTCTTGTATGTGTCTATATGTATTTTGTGGTCACAGCCTCATTGCACCCCCGCCTAATGTTTTTAAAAAATAGTGGTGAGCACAACTTTCCCTTGTTTGTTATAGTTATACAAGAGCAGTGACCAGCTCTATGTTGTAGCTCCCACCCTTCCCAGCTATAGTCAGGTGATCCCACTGGTGTCTAATAAAAGGGCAGCCAAGTATGGAGGTTTACTTTGAAAGCAGCAAGTTAAGTTGCAGGTAAAACCTAGTCCCTTTGTAAAATGTATAATGAAGCAATAGAATTCTTAATGAATCAGATGAAAATTAAGCGTAGGACTGGCCAGATATGGGATGACTTTGACGTAGTTGGCCAGCTTAAATATATTGCAATATATGGACAAACAATCCCTGTTTTGTTTAAAGGGTAAGGCATTGTTTAGTAGCAGTATGCACAAAATGTCTCTGTCTTAAATATATTGATAATGGGTTGAGTGCAGAGGACTCTTGTATGTGTCTATATGTATTTTGTGGTCACAGCCTCATTGCACCCCCGCCTAATGTTTTTAAAAAATAGTGGTGAGCACAACTTTCCCTTGTTTGTGACTCTTTGAGCAACAGGAGAGGGATCTTTGTGACAGACAATATGGGGGTGGTGCAGGCAATAAACAAGCAGTTTGCTTCCTCGGCTGAAGTTGTGCGACTTTTGAGAGTTTTGATTCTGCGCTGCTTACAAATCAATGTTGGTTTCCGGGCAGTGCACCTACCCAGAGTGCAAAATGACATTGCTGACTCTTTGTCTTGGTTTCAATGGGATCATTTTCGACAGCTGGCTCCGACTGCAGAAATGGAAGGCCACCAATTCCCGGAGTGTCTGTTGCGGATCGGGACGATCGGATTGGAGGGTTGGTGAGGTCGTCAGTGGCCGAGTCCACATGGGCAGGGCCGGGCCAAGGTAATTTGGCACCCTAGGCAAGGGCTTCAATCAGCACCCCCCCCCCCCGGTCCTGCATCATCGTATCATTATGGTTATTTATATAAATATGTAATGTTAACAAAAATAAAGTACACTAAAAAATATCAGAAAAACCAAAACAGTAGAAAAACTGCCAACAACAGCCAAAATATTGCCCCCAAATCTGTACCAAGAGCAGCCAAAATATTTCCCGCCAAATCTGTGCCTGTGCCAGCCAACAGCCAAAATATTGCCCACAAATTAGTACCTATGGCAGCCAGCTACCAAAAAATGCCCCATATCTGTGCCAGCAAAATATTGCCCCCCAAATATGTGCTAGACCAGAAGCCAGCAGCAAGAATATTGTCCCTGATGATCTGTACCTGTGTGCGCCAGCATGAAGCAGAAAATGAGCCCAGCATCAGGATTGTCTTTCAGTGTGTACAAGTCACCATGTGCCCAGCTGTCTTCGATGTGCGCCAGGCACCACACCAACACGCCAGCTCAGCTCTTTGCGGCTGCCTCTCTCTGCTGCCCACTGCCGTCTCAACGTGGTGTGACGTCTGCATGCGTCGCTGCCTTAAACGCATGCACCACATCGAGTCAAAAAGAAGCTCAGGAGACTCCAATGCCAGCAGCAAATAAAAGAGAGGTGGGGTCTGGAGCACTGTTGCTGGAGTCACCGCTACGCAACAGAACAAGTTAAGGGATCGCACACACGGCCATGCAGTATATTATAAATTATTACATACAATTAAATAAGGGTTTATTTAAAAAAAAAAGAAAAGAAAAAAATTCCCCCCTAAACGTGCGCCCTCCATATGATTGCGCCCTAGGCAGGCGCCTACTCTGCCTACCCCTAGTTCCGGCCCTGCACATGGGCAGCTTATGGTAAGGTTTGGAGGGAGTGGGAGCAGCTGGGCATTTGGGCGGGGGGTACACATTCCCCTCAGGACAGGCTGGAGCTTCTCTTTTGGTGGGTGTATTGGATGGCTGAACAAGGAAGGTCAGTGGCACAGATCGAAAAAGGACAAGCGGCCCTTCCTTTTTGGTTTAAGGTTCTGACAGTGAAATTTGATGTCTGGAACGGTCTAAATCCTAAGACGGACGAATGGCTAGTGTCAGAGGGTTGATAGTTGTCACCCCCGCCCTCTATGACGCCATAATGCTATATGGCCTAAGGCAGGATGGACTAAAAAGGGCTAAATGGTCTACTGTGGACAATGGTCACTAATATAGCTTATACTAGGCCAGACAAATAAAAGATCACCACTCTGTTACTTAAATTCCAGAGTGTCAGCACAATGCCAGCTTGCCTTTTGCATAAGTGTTGCTCAAACTTACTGGAATAACCACAATGGCTATGTTTAGCCAATAGCTGATTGCGAGACTGTGGACCGTTGGAGCTAAGAACAATATGTTGCAATATTGTCTGAAATACTTGTAAGACTAAGCAAATTATCTAGACATTAATCGTACAAGGAGGAGTCAGACCATGTATGGTATTGGCATACCCCCATTTGTTATCACCCCCATCTATGACATCAAGATGGGTATATAAACTTATGTTATGTGGGAGTATCTTTGGAAAGCATTCGGGTACCACCCAGGTGACACACGACCGCTTCCCCAGGCAAAATCTATTGTCTTATATTTTGGACACAATAAACTACCTCATTGTATTTGAACTTGCACTATTTCGTGGTTTTGCTTTACGTACGAGGTCATAGAGGTACAAATATAACAACATTTGGTGACCCGCCGACTGTGATATCGGACGCTGGACGCCCAAGTTTTTCAGTCGGATCTTCAGGCAAGTTGAGAAGAGAGCTCCTGCTTCTACAGGTGACAGGAGACTACCCGTGGAGATTTCTTTTGCTCCAGGACGGATTTCCCGTAAAAGCTTTACTTTTATGGATGAGTAATACCCACGTGGAAGGCTCTGATAAGGTGAGCATAAATGTACTTTTCTAGTCTATATCTACTGCTTATTATTGTGTTAAGTGTTGTACTAACCAGTTCTGATATTCTGCCGTTCATGATAGGAATACGCCTTTTTCTTACTGTTTTTGTAATTTGTACGTACCTAGTTCCTCATCATGAGCAGTTACACTAAGTAGAAAAAATTCTGTCATAGCAATTACACATGCATGTTGATGTATGAATGACAAAGGATCCCTGACTGTTGTGATTGAATGATTGTGGTTGAAACTGGAACCCACACCCTCCGGAATCAACCGAGTGCGTGAATAACTTTAGCTTAATTGTAAACTGTGTGATAGTGTCCATAAGGGAATCCGTGACTCTATTTCAGAGTCTGCTTGCGGTTTAGGTGTTTTCTCTGCGGTTTCTGTCTATAGGGCGACCAAACAGACCAGAGAACGGAAAACTAGGTTTTCTGAAGGGAATTCTTTAGCGTATGGTGTGTGAATCACTTTCCTGTCTGTTTGAATCTGCATATGTCAGAAGAGAGCCCTAGAAGCATCTAGGTGTCAAACATCTGCAGCTTCAAATCTATTTTCTCCCCTTACACTCAGTTTGTAAGTCCCACATTGTAAAAAACACTACAGACACACTCCCACTTTCTTTGTTAGGGAGATTTCTTATGCCTTCAACAGAAGAAGATAGTAATTCTTCCAAGTACAACTTAGCGTTGGAAGCAATCTTATTTTTTTTCGCCTTGTTAAATTTTGTTCTTCTTATTTACTATTTGAGGCGATATGTTCAAAATGCTTAAACCTAAACCAACCCCAGAACTTCTGGTTAAGGTATGTGACCAAAACCCCTTATGTCGTAAGGCTCTTGTAACATGTCACAAAGCATGGGTTAAGTGGGGTACAAGTAAGGATGCCACGTTTTCTTGGCCAGAAAACTGCAGCATTCTCCCTACAGATCTAGCTAGCCTGTTAGAACAGATCAATGATAAATGTAAGGGCAAAGAACTAAAAGCACATACCGCATGCCATGACATCTGGCAAGCATATGCTCAGCAATACCCAGAAAAACCACCTGCATATGCCCCAGCTGAACCAGCCCACATAGACACTGCTCCGAGTTCAGCCAAATTATATCCCGTCCTTAACATGGACGCACAGGAGCAATTACAGACTGCCCTAAACACGCCTATTGGCAATCCTAGGGTAGCACAGGGCTATACTGCCCCGGCACTTCCCCCACCAACAAACTTGCAGACAGTGCCACATGCCAGTAATGAGGACTCATACTGGGCAGACGTCTCAGGGCGTCTTAAACTTAGCAAAACCAACCCTTTTCATCCTAATGAGGATGCTGCACACCAAACCCCTGTTAACAGAGCACCTCCTAGTCAAGGTTTTCAGACCCCTATGGGAAATCACCCTGAAGTCAGGGCAAATACACCTCTCTCTAACATATCTTTTGATGAGGAAGAGGATGAAATGCCCATATTAGAAGATGCAGAAATCCCAACATCTAGAGTCTTGGCAACTATTGTTACAAGACCAAAAAACAACACTCCAAAACAAAATTCTTTCTCCCCAAAGGATATAGTAATCCGAGGAGAAGGGGGGGATAGCACTTTTGTAGATCCTTGGGTTGACAATCTGGCCGGCTGGTCAGAATCTTTAAAACCTAATGTTACCCCATTCCCTAGAGAGGGAGCTCTGGACACCCGTAACTTGAATACAGCACGCCTCTGTATCAGAGGAGGCATGGGAGATCCAAATTGGGACAGACAATACATGATTAATGGTCTTAGCATTTGGGAGAAATATGAAAATCTGAGCGCACTTGCTAACATAGTCTCACCCTCACCCAAACAGATGTATCCTCTTATGCATACTACCAAAGGACTTAAATATGTCCCTTGGAACTTTGCCGATGTGGAAGGGATAATCAAGGCTCTGCCACCTCTGTTAAGGGGGGCAGACCCCTGGATATCTAAATTTGAAATACTAACTGCCGGCATGTCTCTATGCTTAGGCGATCTAAAAGCATTACTAGCTCAAATTCTTGGACGCTCAGCGCAGTCCATATGGAACGAGGCAGGACTTCCTCATATTGTTCTGTCTTCAGATTCTCACGACGGAGCTGAATTTAACCCTTACAGACCTAGAATTTTTGCAGCTCTCAGAGTTTGTTATCCCACTCACAAGGACTTCGGGAAACTAATGAATACTTCTCTCCCTGAAAGTGCAGACATAACTAAACACATTTCAGAGTTCTTAGAACAATGGGCACAAGAAACAGGAATGGATCCTTACGAACCAAATGTAGTGCCACTTGTTTATCAGGCCCTCCGTAAAGGTTTCCCAGCCGCCTTACAGAAAAAATTAGATGCTATAGTTGGCTTAGATGCCAAATCATGGAAGGAGATTTATACTCATATCCTTCACTATCATAAAATCTATGAGGAAGACAGTAAAAAGGCAGAGAAGGATTTCAAAAACACCCAACATAAACTCATGTCTTTGCAAATTAAGGAACTCCAAGACGGAGAAAGCAAGCCCACAGATCAAAACCCAGAACCAACACCCACCACTGAGTCCTATTCTTTCAGGGAATTTTTAAAAGATTTCCCTACCTTTTTTGCAAATGTTCAGTCCGATGGTCAATTTCACAACCCTAATAGAGGGAAATCTGGAGATTTCAAAGCTAATTACACTCCCAAAGGTGTCTGTTTCAACTGTAACAAGCCAGGACATTATGCCCGTGCATGCCGTAGTCCAAAACGATTTGGCAATCAGTACAACTCTCCTAACCTTCAATCTCGCAACAATTCCAATGTTCAATCTTTTCCTAATTGGTCTCCACCCAGGAACCAATCGCAATGACTGTCTATGCTTTTACGGGTTCCCATGTCCACTGAAGAACCTTTTCTCACTGTTTCTATAGCAGAAATGCCTACATGTTTTTTGCTTGACTCAGGCGCTACAGTATCTGTTCTCTCTGCACTTCCTGCTGGTTTAACCCTTTCTTCCCAAACAGTTTCCACTACAGGATTTGATGGTAAGCCTCAGCTAAACCAATTAACCTCTGAAGTTCCAGTGACAATTGGGACAATCACCTGTCTACATGCTTTTGTCTATGCACCTGCATGTCCTGTCAATTTGCTAGGCAGAGACTTGTTAACCAAAGCTAACATCATTCTTGATTTTGCTGTCTCACTGCCAACTGTACTGTTTGCAACTACTGTCACTTCTCCTGCAGATTCAGTTGATCCATTTGACGATATACCTAAAGCAGTCTGGGCCACACCCGAGGCACCTTTTGGTAAGGCCGTTTCAGTTGAAGAGGTGCAAATTAATTTACGTCCAGGGTGTGATGGCCCCAAGGTACCACAGTACCCACTCAAAGCCCAATCCATTCAGGGTGTGGCAGATGAAATTAATCTACTTTTGCAACATGGCATAATTGAACCAAGCGACTCTCCTTATAACACTCCTTTGTACCCAGTACAGAAGCCAAATGGCTCCTACCGTATAGTCGATGACTTACGGAAGTTAAATGAAGTAGTCGCAGCAGAGTTCCCCGTTGTTGCCAACCCTGCCACTCTCTTACAAGACAACCCCTTAAAGGAATATAATTCAGTTTTGGATTTATCCCAAGCATTTTATTGCATTCCTTTATCTCAGCAATCCAGACCACTTTTTGCATTCACATACAACAATAACCGTTACCAATGGACCCGCCTCGTAATGGGCGGAGTTGACAGTCCCTCAATCTTCAGCCGCGTACTCGCGACTGATCTGCAAACGTTCACTGACCTTTTACCTACTTCTGTTTTTCTAATACAGTATGTTGACGACCTTTTGCTTTCTGCAGACACTGCTGAACTGTGCCAACAAATGACTTGATCAATACTATAAGGGGAATGTACTGGTGCCCAGATTTAAAAGATATTTGTAAAGCTGTGGTCAATACTTGTAATGTTTGTTTCACCAACACCAGTCATCAAACTCCAAGGATTCCCCCTGGAGCGATTCCAAGGCCTGCTGGCCCCTTCAGAGAATGGCATATCGATTTCACGGACATGGTAACTCCTTGCAAAGGATACAGGTATCTTTTGGTCATGATTGACCCGTACTCTCAATGGTTAGAAGTTTTTCCATGTAGGAAGGAAACAGCTCTGGTTGTATTTGATAATCTATACAATGAAATCTTTCCCAGACATGGAATTCCCAAGTCCATTGTTTCTGATAATGGAAGCCATTTCAAAAATCAACTTTGTGAGACATTTGCAAATTGTACTGATATCAAGTGGAGGTACGTGTCTGTGTACAAACCAACCTCCAATGGCATTGTGGAAAGAGCTAATGGTCTCTTAAAGACACAACTCAGAAAATTGACAGCTGCCACAAATGGCTCGTGGCTGGAATGTCTCCCAGCTGCATTGTTCATACTCCGCAACCATCCTATTAGGCGTTGTGGACTTACCCCATTTGAAATCACTACCGGTAGACGTATGTCTCTTATCCACACCATCAGTACATGTCCACTTCCTAATGCTGACAGCCCATACAATCTCATACGGTGTCTCCAGTTAGCACACCAAATGTCTGAAGTGAATATTTCCAAGGCACCTGTTGTTGTCACTCCTTTTCTTTTCCAGGTCGGAGATCTGGTCTACAAGAGAAACTTTACTCGTAGCCGTTGGGACCAGCCTATATATTCCGGTCCTTTTAAAATACAACAGCTCTCCCCCACTGCCGTATTACTTGAAAACCACGGGACATGGATTCATCTTCGAGACTGCTTGCCTTGTCCTTCTGTGTTTCCTACTTCCTCTCCACCCCCATAACAGCATTATGGACTGACAATGAACTTTTAAAACTGCACAGTACTGCTGCCGCTATTGAAAATAAGACTGATTGTTGGGTTTGCTCACATATTCCTACTCACAGCCTTGGTACCCCTATCCTTGGGGTCCCCTTTACATGGACTGATTTTGAAGACAGATATGTGATGGACTTTTCAACTCTTGATCCAGAATTGTCTAAATATAGGGAAATTTCTGGTAAAGGTGATGAAATAATGAAAGCACCCCCAGCTCTTATTTTGGCAGGAATAGTTCGCCATCCTTCAGTATGTTTCACTGTTTTTAGTAGAAAAACACGGGTGACCATTAATGGTAAACAAATAAGGATTCCTAAAATCCTTATAGGAGAAACTACATGTAATTCAACTGATTTAAATATTACTCAGGTCCCCACACATTATGAAGCAGCCACCACATATGCACATTGCGTTGATGAAACAAAAGTATCTTCTACTATTGAGCCCTGCCTTTCTTGGGCCAATAAGAGTTTAGAATGGGATTTAGATTATATAGATGGTCCTGCTCACTATAACATAAAATTTTTAATACTTCAGATTAGAAATCAGGGTTTTCACCGCCCCATGGTGCTTCCTTCAGGGACTTATTACATCTGTGGTAAGAAAGCCTATGCTTGGTTGCCCATGGGAGCCGAAGGTAGATGTACTATAGGAAATGTAGTCCCAGCTGTTAGAACTAGAACAGAATTATCTGCTACCTCACTTATTGATACACACTCATCTGCTGTTTTAAATCTTAAGATACAGAAAAGGGAACTTTTTAATGATAAAGATAAGGCTTGGGCTTTCTTCCCTGCCTGGACAGGTTGGGGAATAGAAATGATGGCTCGCCTTAATGAATATGCTTCCCTTCTTGACCGCATGATTAACAACACTGTAATATCGGTCCTTGCAATTAATGTAGAACTAGCTCAGATTCGTAAAGTAGCCCTTCAGAATAGAATGGCCCTAGATTACTTGTTAGCAGAACAAGGTGGAGTCTGTGTTTTAATAGGAGAAGAATGTTGCACTTACATTAATGATTCTGAATCGCTTGTTGAATCTCATATGGCCAAGGTTTTCGAATTGCTAAAAACAAGCCAGGGATATTTCTAAAAATGGTTTTAATCCCTTTACATGGTTAGGTAATATTGGTGGATGGTTAAATGATTTCCTTGGAAGTTTCTTTAAACCCATCCTAGTTATTTTAGCTCTGGCCCTTGGTCTGTACCTTATTGTTAAAGTAATGATATGTGCCATAAGCCGCTGTACATCCTCCCCAGCTTCTGCTCTACTTTGATTTACATTTATATGATATAACTTTTATCAGCCTTATAGGGGAGGATTGATTGGAACAAAAAAAAAAAAAAAAAAAAGTTTGAATTTAGCATTTTTAGCTTCATTTTAGTATTTTTCATTTTGACTAATCTTCATTTTGACATTTTTTAAACATTTTTTACTAATCTTCATTTTTGATTTTATCTTTTATCTTACATTTTTAAAATTTTAACTTCTTTCTTAAAACTTTTGAATATTTTAAAGTTTTCATTTTGATTTTCATTTCCATTTTTATCTTAATCTCAGGGTATTTTTGAATAACCTCAGGGTATTTTTTTGAATCTAACTTGAATTTTTACCTTAATGAAATCAGTATTATGTTACAATATCAGTATTATCTTACTCAGGATGATTATTACTATGTCTTGTTATCTCTATGTAATGATGTTTTATTATCTCTATGTACTGCTTTATTTTGCTTTATTTTGAAACCTAAGTTCACTATAATCATATCTTTGCTTAAATCCTAGGCTACATGTTATATTCAGACAGCTCTTGCTTCATTGTGCGGTTCCAGCGGTCACTAGTCAAGCTAGTTCCAAAAAAAAAACAGGAAATATCTCTAGCCCCCTAGCTTCCTGTTTTCGTTGCTTTCACTCATTTCAGCTTTTCAGCTACACTTCTGTATTGGTGCTGTAACTCACAACAGCATACACCACTGTCCCATTTATAATAGACCTCCCTTGTTCCTGGGGGTCCTCTCAGCACTCTTACTGTGCCTGTAATTACTAAGGTGAAACATATTCAATGTTTCAAGAGAGGAATGACAGTGAAATTTGATGTCTGGAACGGTCTAAATCCTAAGACGGACGAATGGCTAGTGTCAGAGGGTTGATAGTTGTCACCCCCGCCCTCTATGACGCCATAATGCTATATGGCCTAAGGCAGGATGGACTAAAAAGGGCTAAATGGTCTACTGTGGACAATGGTCACTAATATAGCTTATACTAGGCCAGACAAATAAAAGATCACCACTCTGTTACTTAAATTCCAGAGTGTCAGCACAATGCCAGCTTGCCTTTTGCATAAGTGTTGCTCAAACTTACTGGAATAACCACAATGGCTATGTTTAGCCAATAGCTGATTGCGAGACTGTGGACCGTTGGAGCTAAGAACAATATGTTGCAATATTGTCTGAAATACTTGTAAGACTAAGCAAATTATCTAGACATTAATCGTACAAGGAGGAGTCAGACCATGTATGGTATTGGCATACCCCCATTTGTTATCACCCCCATCTATGACATCAAGATGGGTATATAAACTTATGTTATGTGGGAGTATCTTTGGAAAGCATTCGGGTACCACCCAGGTGACACACGACCGCTTCCCCAGGCAAAATCTATTGTCTTATATTTTGGACACAATAAACTACCTCATTGTATTTGAACTTGCACTATTTCGTGGTTTTGCTTTACGTACGAGGTCATAGAGGTACAAATATAACAACAGTTCGAGGTTGGAAAGATTGAACCAAATGTTTTGTGGTGAGACAGGCTTTAAAGGGGTTAAAGAGGGGTCGGGTTTGACGGGACTCAAGGAGACCATTGTCTGTTACCACGTTAAATGAGTTGGTCCATACAAATATGTTTTTCTGAATATGAGGCAACTTTGTTTCAGGTAACCTTTGTTTTAGCCTTTTTCGGCTCGTTCAGGGTGGGGGAGCTGGTGAGCGCTAGCAAGAGAGCTCCAGGAGGCATTCAATGGAAGGATGTGGAGGATGGCTCACCGCTCACTAGGTTCCAGTTTGTGAGGGTATTCAGGTTGGGACTGGAGAAGGTTGGTAAGGCTCCACTCGATTATGGGTCACATTCCTTTTGGATCGGGGCGGCCAAAGAGGCTTGAGTGATACGGTGGTGAAAAGGATTGGCCGTTGGGAATCGAGGAGTTTTCAGAGTTACATACGCCCTTCACGGTTGGAATAATATATATATTATAAAAAATAAAAAAAAAGGGAGTTGCACGGGAAGGCCAGGTTTACTGATTTGGATATGGTTTATTTTACAGTTGCCTATGATATTTTTCCTGTTTAGGTGGAAGTCAACGAATTTGGATAGTCGGACACTCTTTTGTGAGTTGGGCAGAAAGGAGAAAGGCAGTTCGGAAGGGAGGAGTGCAACTGGGCTTTCCGGAATGACATGATGCAGTTACATGGTTCGGTTTCCCGGGCCTGGTTTATTTGATAGGTTGATGGAAAAGGCAACAGGAGCAGAGCACCCCCACGTTTTGGTGTTGCACGCGGAGGGTAACGACATGGGATTCATGAGCCAGAAGGATTTGGTGAGGTTGATGAAGCTCGATATTGATAAAATACGTTCATGGTTTGCGGGAGTGATAATAGTGTGGTCAGAAATGGTGGCAAGGTTGGTTTGAAGGTGGGCTAGGGACCACCATGCAATGGAAAGGAGCAGGATAAAGATGAACAAATTACTGAGTGCTTTCATTCGAAGGTCGGGTGGGGTGGTGATCAGACTCAAGGATTTGGAAAAGGCGTTGCCAGGTTATTACAGGCGGGATGGGGTCCATTTGTCGGAGGTTGGCCTGGATATATTTAACATTGATCTGGCGGTTGGGGTGGACCGGGCTTTTAGGTTGAAGAGTGGGGTGGTGCAGCCAGCGTAAAGGGGCATAGTGGGGGCTGCCCTACTGGGTAGCCGAAAGGGATAAGGTGAGATTGGCCTGGGGCTAGGCTTAGGGGCAAGGAGGCACAGCAGGCATGGAAATAAGTGATGGAGGCTTAGCCTTAGGCTGGAGAACGGGTTGGTTAACAGGTATACTGTAAATTATGCAAGCTATTATTAAATGCTATATGCAGCCTTCAGCGGCTTGGTTTTACACGTCATGTTACTTATTTGGTATATGCAGCCTTCAGCGGCTACTGTTTTTACATATGTCAAAATGTTTTGTTATAAAGTAATTGATGGTTTTGTTTTGGTGGATAATTTGGAATAAGCTTGAATAAGGTTATGGAATAAATTAAGCTGCGGCTTTTTCACCCAATACTATTGTCTGAGTATTTATGGGGGGAAGGAGGGTGTTGGGGGGCCGACATCGAGTCATACTTAAGTCAAGAAGCCCATGAGTGACCCTGGGACAGGTGAAGCGGAGAGGGGCATGACTGAGGGATGAGTAGGCAGTAATGGGGGTTAAAATTGCATGGCATTGTGGGGATTGTAGTAAAGGACATGGAAGTGTAAGGGGAGGAGCTGAGGTGTTAAATAGGAGGGAGAGAAGCGGGAATTCATTCCTACCTTGGTGACGACACGGGTAACAGTGTTTCCCGCCCACCCTAGAAGTGGGAGGGTTCGGAGATAAGTCGCAGCTGTGGCGTAGTGGGGGCTGCCCTACTGGGTAGCCGAAAGGGATAAGGTGAGATTGGCCTGGGGCTAGGCTTAGGGGGAAGCAGGCACAGCAGGCATGGAAATAAGTGATGGAGGCTTAGCCTTAGGCTGGAGAACGGGTTGGTTAACAGGTATAATGTAAATTATGCAAGCTATTGTTAAATGTTATATTCAGCCTTCAGCGGCTTGGTTTTACACATGTCATGTTACTTATTTGGTATATGCAGCCTACAGCGGCTACTGTTTTTACATATGTCAAAATGTTTTGTTATAAAGTAATTGATGGTTTTGTTTTGGTGGATAATTTGGCATAAGCTTGAATAAGGTTATGGAATGAATTAAGCTGCGGCCTTTTCACCCAATACTATTGTCTGAGTATTTATGGGGGGAAGGAGGGTGTTGGGGGGCCGACATCGAGTCATACTTAAGTCACGTATTGGTTGTATGGTCTCGCCTATGTAGGCGAGGCCACATGGACATTTCAGCATATATATGACATACTCAGAATTACAAGCAAAATTTCCTTTCTGAATAAGGATGTGTAAAGCAATTGGTACGTATAAAACACTGGAACTCTGATTGCATCTACCACATGGGTACATGCCATTCCTTAGAGGCACCAACACTCTCTGTGGATCTGACCTTATAGAGCCGGGCCCACATCGGTTCGTATCAATCTATCTCTCAAGTTTCTAGGTCTTTTATAAGACATTAGTGGTGGTTCCTGAAACTCCTGGATATCTGGATAGGCTTTCCTTAACCCTTTACCTGCCAAGAACGTAGGTACTACGTTCTTGCAGGGAAAAGCCCTAACTGCCAAGCACGTAGTACCTACGTTCTTGGCTGTAAAGGGCTCCTCTCTACATCTGCAGCGATTGCCGCTTCAGCAGAGGCTTCTGTTACTCTCCCGACCCCCTAGGCAATGAGCAGAGGGAGAAGAGGGGAAGGTCGCAGGACCCGTTTACAGTTATGCCGATACGTGTCTGCTTCTTGTGCTGCCACTCCTCTGCTCCTCTTTGCATCTGCAGCGATTGCCGCTTCAGCAGAGGCTTCTATTACTCTCCCCACCCCCTAGGCAATGAGCAGAGGGAGAAGAGGGGGAGGTCACGTGGGTCCTGCGACACGATCGTCGCAGGACCCGTCTACAGTTATGCCGATACGTGTCTGCTTCTTGTGCTGCCACTCCTCTGCTCCTCTCTGCATCTGCAGCGATTGGCGCTTCAGCAGAGGCTTCTATTACTCTCCCCACCCCCTAGGCAATGAACAGAGGGAGAGGAGGGGGAGGTCACGTGGGTACTGCGACGCGATCGTCGCAGGACCCGTCTACAGTTATGCAGACACGTTTCTGCTCCTTGTGCTGTCTCCTCTGTCTGTTCCAGCCAGCCTGCTGCTTCCTGCTGCGTGCACTACGTGCTTTATGACCCCCCCCCCCCCCCTTAGCTGCCCAGGACCCTGCTGGACATCAGAACTGTAAGTAAGCATTTATTTTACAGTTATACACTCATTTACATACTAATTACATGCATGTACAAATACACAATACACATTTTACTAAGTTAGCTTTATTCTTTTTCTTTTCAGGCTTTTTTTTTTGTTGTTGCAATTTTGTATATGTCAGAATGTGTACTTTACAAAAATGTATGTTTTTGGGGGGTCTTGTGCTGTTAGGGGGTCTTGTGTCACTGCTTTATGTTTACAGAAAGCGAAAAGACAATTTTCAGAAATGTCATAAAAACCGCTGCCTTTAGTGCAACTTTGCAGTACGATAGTTTGGAGTAGAAAGACATAATTACCTATTTTGTATTTGTCAGAATGTGTACTTTCTAAAAAATATATGGTTTTGGGGGTCTATGTGCTGTTAGGAGGGTATTGTGGCTCAATACGCTGTCACAGGCCATTCTTCACAGAAGGTGAAAAGACAGCGGAGAAAATTCAAATACACAATTTTTTGTATGTAAGAAATTGGGTGAGATAAATGCGGCCAATTGCAATATTTTTAGACAATTTTCAGAAATGTTATAAAAACCGCTGCCTTTAGCGTAGCTTTACAGTAAGGTAGTTTGGAGTAGAAAGACATAATTACCCATTTTAGATTCGTCAGAATGTGCACTTTCCAAACATATATGGTTTTGGGGGTCTATGTGCTGTTAGGAGGGTCTTTTGGCAAATAATACGCAGTCATGGGCCATTCTTCACAGAAGATGAAAAGACAGCAGAGAAAATAACTTTTTGTAGATTTTATCCCATATAAAACTGGTAATGTTTGGAAATTAGTATAAATGTAAGACATCAAATAAGTATGCACAAGGTAGATTCTGGGGTCTTTACATGCCATGTACGTCGATAATCCTATGTACATTGGGCATCAAACTGTTCAGAGGACCCCAGGTTTTCATACAGTATTTGGGGTGATTTATCTTGATACCTAATAGTATGTACGATATAAGGTGCTGCAGGGTGGAAGTTTTGAGGTGATTTTTGGAAATGTCCCCAAAATTGCCAAATTAAGGAAAGATTTGCAGCTTGGTGCTTTGGGGTAGAAAGACATGCATACCCAATTTAGATTCGGGGGAATATGTACTTTCTGAAAATATATGGTTTTCTGGGGTGAACGTACTTTTTTTCTACCTTTGCCCACCCCAAAATTATGTAAATGTGTTGATTTTGCAGTACCTGAAATGATAGACTAAATGGGGGGTCTTCCTTTTGAGGCCCCTATACTCCACGTGCTTAGGTACACCTATACATACTGGGCATCAAACTGTTCAGAGGACCCTAAGCTTTCATATTTGGGGTGATTTCTCTTGATGCCTACAAGTATGTGGGTAATACGATGCTTCAGGATAGAAATTTTGAGGTGATTTTTGGAAATGTCTCCAAAATCACCAAATTTAGGAATGGTTTGCGGCTTGGTACTTTGTACTACAAAGACATGCATACCAAATTTAGATTCGTGGGAATGTGTACTTTCCAAAAATATATGGTTTTCTGGGGTGAACTTAATTTTTTCTACTTTTGCCCCCCCCCAAAATGATGTAAATGAGTTGATTTTGCAGTACCTGAAATGACAGACCATATGGGGGTCTTCCTTTTGGGGCTTCTATATACAACGTGCTTTCATATTTGGGGTCAGTTCTATTGATACCTAAAAGTATGTGGGTAATACGATGCTTCAGGATAGAAATTTTGAGGTGATTTTTGGAAATGTCCCCAAAATTGCCAAATTTAGGAAAGATTTGCGGCTTGGTGCTTTGGGGTAGAAAGACATGCATACCCAATTTAGATGCGGGGGAATGTGTACTTTCTGATAGTATATGTTTTTTTGGGGTGAACATACTTTTTTCTAACTTTGCCCCCCCCCCCAAACTATGTAAATGTGTTGATTTTGCAGTATCTGGAATTACAGACCTGATAGCTCAAATGAGGTGTCTATATTTTAGGACCCCTATATGCCACGTGCTTGGGTACACCTATATATGGCTATGAATGGAGGGTTGTTTTACCAGATGTACAAAAAAGGGGAGGAGGTTATTGAACAGTTGGTAGTTACCCAACCCTATAGGAGGATGGTAATGGACCTGGCACATGGGCATGTCATGGGTGGTCACTTGGGGGTGGAAAAAACTACTGAGAGGGTTCTACAAAAAATTTTTGGCCAGGAGTGTACAAGAATATTAGAGATTATTGTGCTTCCTGTCCTGAATGCCAAATTTCTTCACCCATGCCCCACTTTCGTAGTCCCCTGGTGCCCTTACCCATTATTGAAACTCCATTTGAAAGGATTGCTATGGATCTGGTGGGTCCTTTAGTAAAATCTGCTCTGGGACATCAACATATCCTAGTGATTATGGATTATGCTACCCGCTATCCTGAAGCAGTTCCATTGCGCAATACATGTGCTAAAACGATTGCAAAAGAGTTAGTTCAGGTGTTTAGCCGGGTAGGTATTCCCAAGGAGATCCTGACAGACCAGGGGACGCCATTCATGTCTAGAGTGACTAAGGAGTTATGTAAATTGTTCCAAATCTCACACCTCAGGACCTCAGTATATCATCCACAGACAGATGGGCTTGTGGAACGGTTTAATAAAACCCTTAAAGGCATGTTAAAGAAGGTAATAGATAAGGATGGGAGAAACTGGGATCAACTCTTGCCTTATCTGATGTTTGCCATTAGGGAGGTTCCCCAGTCATCTACAGGATACTCGCCTTTTCACTTACTTTATGGGAGACATCCCAGAGGGCTTTTAGATATAGCCAATGAGATATGGGAGGGAAAAGTGACACCTTATAAAAGTGTGATTGAACACATCTCCCAAATGCAGGATCGAATTGCAGCAGTAATGCCAATTGTTAAAGAACACATGGCGCATGCTCAGGCCATGCAGCAACAGGTATATAACAGGAGTTCTCGTGTACGTACTTTTGCCCATGGTGATAGGGTCCTGGTGTTAGTCCCCACGGCAGAAAGCAAATTCCTTGCAAAGTGGCAAGGCCCTTTTGAAGTAATGGAAAAAAGTGGGGAAGTGAATTATAAAATTCATCAGCCAGGAAAAAGGAAGCCTGTGCAAATCTACCATGTTAATTTGTTGAAACCATGGAAAGACAGAGAGTCCCTAGCTGCTGAATCTGCTATACTATATGCAAAAACATTCAGTAAACAACCCTTAATTCCAGAGGTGAAGATTGCAGAGACCCTTTCGTGTGTTCAGAAACAAGAGGTAAAGGAATTTCTCATGAGAAATAGAGAAGTTTTTTCAGAACTTCCAGGTCATACCTCTATTGTTGAACATGACATTGTCACTAACCCTGGGGATCATGTAAAGCTAAAACCCTATAGAATACCAGAAGCTAGGCAAAAGGTAGTAGCAGAAGAAGTAAAAAAAAAAAAGCTAGATCTGGGTGTTATTGAAGAGTCTTGTAGTGATTGGTCTTCTCCTATTGTACTGGTTCCAAAACCAGATGGAAGTTGGAGGTTCTGCAATGATTTTCGTAAGCTCAATGCAATATCCAAATTTGATACATACCCTATGCCACGTGTGGATGAGCTTATTGATAGGCTAGGTACTGCCCGTTACCTAACAACCCTAGATCTTACAAAAGTTTTTTTGTCAGATCCCTCTTTCCCAAACGGCTAAAGAGAAAACAGCTTTTGTAACACCAGAAGAAGCATTCCAGTATAGAATGATGCCTTTTGGATTACAAAATGCTCCTGCAACACTTCAAAGGGCAAAGGACAACATTTTAAAACCCCATAGACGGTGGGCGGCTGCATACCTAGATGATGTTTCATACACAGCCCTGATTGGGATTCACATCTGCCGAGGGTCCAGGCTGTGTTAGATGCTCTCCAGATGGCAGGTTTTACGGCCAACCCAAAAAAATGTGCTATTGGGTTAGAAGAGGCTAAGTATCTGGGGTACATCATTGGTAGGGGGGTTATAAAACCCCAAGTTAATAAAACTGAGGCCATTCAAGCCTGGCCACGCCCTCTAAATAAAAAGCAGGTCCGAGTTTTTTTGGGGATTACAGGATACTATAGGAGGTTTATCCCAAACTTTGCTACCCTTGCAGCGCCTTTAACAGATTTGACAAAAGGGAAAGAATCTGTAATGGTAAAGTGGACACCGGAGACAGAGAAGTCTTTTCAGGCTATAAAGGATGCATTATGTTCCAAGCCAGTATTGTTTTCACCAGACTTCTCTAAAACTTTTATTGTGCAAACAGATGCATCCGATGTAGGTCTAGGGGCAATTTTGTCTCAGGTTCATAATGGAGAGGAACATCCGGTAGTCTACATTAGCCGAAAATTAAATGACCATGAGAGGAAGTACGCAGTAGTTGAGAAAGAGTGTCTGGCCATAAAGTGGGCACTGGAGGCACTAAGGTATTACCTCTTAGGAAGGGAATTTGAGTTAGTGACAGATCATGCACCGCTGAGATGTATGTGTGATAAGAAGGAGACTAATAGGAGAGTTACCTGTTGGTTCTTGGCTATGCAAGAGTTCAAGTTTACGGTAACACATAGGCCAGGAGTTCAGATGAGCAATGTTGATGGCCTCTCCAGAATCCATTCCCTCTTTGGTGCATCTATCCCAACAGTGGTGTTGGTACAAGAAAGTAATGTACATAGTAAAGAGTTAAACAGGATATCTGGGAAAGTGGTTGACGGAATATATGTTTCTCCCAGATTTTTGTCTGAAAAATGTTGGTCATTAGCGTAAGTTGACTTTAAAGTATGGGACTTCAATATACTGAATGAATAGTTTCTGTGTGCAATGACCGCATAATTTTTTGCTGACCACAACTGCCCTTGCAACTATCATCGAACTGTAGGATCCATGGTCCTTCGGGGCTTCCGATTCAGGGGCCACCACAATCCCTGGGTTCCCCGCTGGCCCAATCCAACCCTGCTTGCTTGTAAATGGGCCCTATTGTCAAGATACAACAAAGGCCCCCTCCTTTGACAAATTGTCAACCCAGGCCTCTCTCTTCTCAAGCTTCCTTTATACGGTAACTAAAGATTAAAACAGTATGTTGTCACTCCTCACAAACTTTGTAACCTAGGATGGTAAATGTCTTCCATAAAAAACTATAAAACATCCAAAATAATTTATTTTTTAATTTTCCTGATGAATTCTTATAACTGGAAATATAATTTGACAAATCTTCACTGTAAATCCTTATTGGGAAATTAGCTATTTTTTTCATTCATGAAATATCAGCAGCTAGCAATTGTTTGAAGGTAGCTTACCTTTAAGTTAATTGTAGTTGTCCTGTCCCCGTCACTGTGAGAAGTGAATCAACAGGCAGTTTACTCGCCCTTCAATCACCACACTGTATAAGTTTTGGAACTTGTTTAATGCTGATGATCAAAAGAAGGTAGAACTGTAGATACAAACAATATAGAGGTATCAGAATACATTCTGGATACATGAGATACAGATGAAATGCAATAAAACATATATAAACATCTGATACGTGTTATACAGTCCTAATGAGGCCTAACACAGGTTACTGCTGAGAGAGGGAAACACTGGGTTAAAAACTACAACCAGGATGCACATAGCAGTAAAATACACATAGTATAATGAACAGGCATTAAGGCAAAATGCAAGCTTACCAACGATGCTTGGATAGGCCTGCTTGGAAACAAGGATGGGTGAGGATTTTACAGAGTGTAGTGAATTGTGGCTGTTACTACAGAAATGACAGCTTCCTCTCTGCACCAGGAAGTGATGTCATCAAATGTGACAGGGTGAATTTCAGAATGGATAATAAACATCTGCCAGGCCGCAGTGCTAGAAACAACCAGCAGGGGGGTACCCTAGATGCTCAATACACATACTTATAAGAAATCGTTACATATGAAGAATTTGACAGCACTTAAAGAATAATTATACATGGAATACTGACAGAACTACTGCTGTGGCAGCACACTCCCCGCCTGGTATCTTAAGAGATACCAGATTTTAATTTAAACTTTAATGTCACTCCTCGGGAGGTAAAAGTAAGACGAGTTCTGTAAGTGGTCTAATGAACAAACCTGAACTTCCTTCTTTTGTAAGTTTTACCTCTACCTTACGGACCCTACTGTCCTTGTCAGGGAAGGTCTTTGTCACACGACCCATAGGCCACTCGATCTGCTTGGCTTGGTTATTCTTCAGAAGCACAATGGCACCTGGCTGGATATTAGGCCTGTCTGTCTGCCACTTCTTTCGTACTTGCAGAGTAGACAGATATTGTTTACGCCATCTGTCCCAAAAGACCTTGGCCAGACTCTGGACTTGCCTCCATTGACGTTTGTAGAGGTCTTTGCTGTTGACTTCTTCAGGAAGCACAAGATTTGATGCAAACTTCTGGGTTAGTAATGTTGCTGGGGTAAGTATTTGTGGGTCCTCAGGATCTGACGAAACTGGTGTCAACGGTCTTGAGTTCACAATAGCAGTCACCTCTGCCATCAGGGTGACTAGAACTTCATGGGTAAGCTTAGAAGGTTGCTGCAAGAACATGGAATCTAGTATCCTCCTTGTGACTCCGATCATCCTTTCCCATGCTCCTCCCATTTGAGAGGCATGAGGGGGGTTGAAAATCCATGAAACTTCTTGCTTTGAAAGAAAGCTTTCTACCCTTTCATCGTTGAGATTAGAGGAGATTTTGAGTTCGCGGCAAGCACCTACAAAGTTTGTTCCTCGATCAGATCTAATAGTTTTGACTGGACCACGGACAGCGAAGAACCTCCTCAAAGCATTTATGAAACTTGAGGCCTCCATGGACTCTATGACCTCCACATGAATGGCACGGACACTAAGGCAAGTGAAAAGAATTGCCCACCTTTTGCTGTTGGCCTGGCCCCCACAAGTGCGCCTTGAGCAAATGGACCATGGACCGAATACGTCTAGACCAATGTGAGTGAATGGAGGATCTGTGCTGAGTCTATCTGGTGGTAAGTCTGCCATTTTCTGTGTTTCACAGGTCTTCCTGAGCCTCCGGCAAATGACACACTTGAAGATGAGACTTGCAATACACCTCTTAACTCCCAATATCCAATACCCTGCTGTACGAATAGCACCCTCTGTAATATGACATCCTTGGTGCTGTGATTGGGTATGGTAGTGACGGGTGATGAGGGTGGTAATGTGATGTCGACCTGGAATAATGATTGGGTTTCTTTCATCCCATACTAGATCTGCATTGCGTAGGCGCCCACCAACCCTTAGTAGCCCATCTTCATCCATAAAGGGGTCTAAAGCTCTAAGTGGGCCGTCACTTGGGATGCTCCTTTTCTCCCAGATACACTGGATCTCTTTAGTGAATATTTCCTTTTGTACACTTTTGATGATGGCTATCCTAGCCTTTCTAAAGGTCTCAATAAGGTTTGATGCCTTACAGAGATGCCAACCCTTACATTGTTCAGGATGGTCTGCTGCTTTTACCTTGAACAGTTGAGCAACATGAATGAGACGTGCGATGGCTCGTGTCAGGGTGTTCCAGCTAGAGAATCTGCAAAAGCGTTCAGATTCAAGTCTCTTGTCTCTATACACAGTAGCAAGCGTTGTTACCTGAGGACGGACCTCTGCATCTGTAGTTGGTTCAACCAGGTTGAAGATTTCAGTCTGCTCAGTCGGCAGATGTGAACCAACCAAGAAGGTTGGTCCCGTGAGCCACATAGAATTCTGTAGATGAGCTGCTGAGACAGATCTTGTGGCAAGGTCTGCCGGATTATCCTCTGTTGGCAGGTAGTGCCATTGTTTTGGAAGAGAGCATCTCCTTATGCGCTGGACTCGATTGCTAACAAATACATAAAATCTTCTCTTCTCATTGTAAATGTAACCCAAGACAATTTTACTATCGGTGAAAAAGCTGACAGTGTCTATGTTTAAGTCAATTTCTGTGGTTATAAATTCAGCTATATCTGCAGCAAGGACTGCTGCAAAGAGCTCTAGCCGTGGGATAGTGAGATCTGGACGTGGGGCTAGTTTTGCCTTTCCTAAGACAAATCCAAGGTGAGTCTCTCCTTTGGCATCAATTACATTTAGGTAGGCTACCGCTGCTATCGCCTGGATGGAGGCATCTGAAAACACACAGAGTTCTTTGTATTTAGCATTAGAGCAGGAAATTGAAACATAAGATCTAGATACCTGGATCTGTTTTAACTGTTGGAGGGATTCTCGCCAATTTTCCCACTGCTGTTTCTTCTCTTTAGGCAGGGGTGCATCCCAGTCTTGGACGTCTGCTGTGAGATCACGAAGAATAGCTTTTCCTCTTATGGTGACTGGTGCAGCTATTCCGAGAGGGTCATACACACCATTCACTGTAGAGAGGACTCCTCGACGAGTGAAAGGTTTTTCCTCAAGTGACACTTGGAATGTCAAAGCGTCATCTTTAAGATCCCAGCGAATGCCAAGGCTTCTCTGCATGGGCAAGGCATCAACACTGAAATCAAGGTCTCTCAAGTCACTTGCCCGATCCTCGGAAGGGAAGGCCATCATGACTTCGGTGCTGTTAGATGCTATCTTGTGTAGACGAAGGTTGGAGCATGCGAGCATCTCTCTTGTTCTTTTCAAGAGGTCAATGGCCTGTGTTGTAGTGGGTACAGATTTTAGTCCATCGTCAACATAAAAGTCTCTTTCCACAAATTCTCTGGCGTCCACACCAAACTCTTTTTCTTCCTTGTGTGCAGCACATTTTAGGCCAAATATAGCTATTGCTGGCGAGGGGCTGTTGCCAAAAACATGCACTTTCATCCGCCATTCAATGATGTCCTGCGCTGGGTCATTGTGCTTGTACCAAAAGAATCTTAAAAAGTTTCTGTCTTCAGGTCTGACTACGAAACAATGAAACATTTGAGCGATGTCGGCTACAAAGGCAATAGCATCTTTCCGAAAGCGGAGCAGCACCCCAAGGAGATTGTTGTTGAGGTCTGGACCCTTCAGGAAGACATCGTTGAGAGATGTACCACAGCACTGGGCGCTTGAATCGAAGACCACCCTAATCTGCAGGGGCTTTTTTGGATGATACACTCCGAAGAGGGGCAGATACCAGCATTCTTCATCTGTCCTCAGGGGTGGCGCTACTTCTGCATGGCCGTTCTGGATCACTTTTTCCATGAATGCAAAGAAATGTTCTTTCATGTCAGGCTTCAGCCTAAAGGACTTTTGTAGAGACCTGAGACGGTGCAAAACCTGGGTCTTATTATTTGGTAGACGCTGTCTTTGTGGTTTAAAAGGCAGTGGAGCAACCCAGCTGTTGTCATCGTCCCTGTAGAAGCCTCTCCTCATTATCTCCATAAAAGCAAGTTCACTGAGGGAAGGACCTATTTTTTCATCCTCTTTTGTTCTTTCGAAGGCTCTGTGTCCTAGAGGGTCTTCTATGTAAGAGGAGTTCTGGACTGTTGAGGCTTGCAGGGTCAGGGGCATATTCAGATTGAAGCTTTCTTTTGCAGTGAAGAAGTTTGGGCAGGGTGTAAAATAGGATTTCCGTCCGTCATCTAAGGTGTTGGTGTAGTGGTTATGCACCAGGTCTGGCCTGTGGACGCCACCTAGACATACGTTGCCTACTATTACCCACCCCAAGTCTAGTCTTTGGGCATAAGGGGAGTCGTGTGGCCCATTGATCTGGTCTCTTACTTTGTGGTTCCTAATGATGTCTCTGCCTAGCAACATGAGAATGGGAGCATTAGGATCAAGCTTGGGTATCTGACTGACTAACGGTCTCAGATGCTTATGATGAAGTGCAGCCTCAGGGGTTGGAATCTCTGTCCGGTCATCTGGGATTTCGTTACACTCTATGAGTGTGGGTAGGGGAACAGTCACTTGTCCGTCTAGGGATTCTAAGTGAAAACCATGTGCCCTTCTCCCAGTGGTGTTAATGACTCCTGCACAGGTTCTGAGAGAATAGGGGAATTGATGGCCCTTTGACCCAAAAAGCTCAAAAAACTCTGATCTGACCAATGATCTATTGCTTTGATCATCTAAGATTGCATACAGTTTGATTGCTCTTTCCCTATGTCCAGTAGGAAAGATGCTGACCAAGCAGATTTTTGAGCATGATCGGCCCCTATGGTTTCTTCCACAAACTTCACTGTACAGCTGTCACTGCTGCTGTACTGTTTTCCTGTCCCTCCCCGCCATGCTCTCCCTCAGCTGGAGTTTTCACAGACCACGGGGCAGGGCCAGGATGCAGGGCGGACACATGTCTATCGCTATTACATTCTATGCAGCTGACCATCTTACTACAGTCCTTTGCCATATGTGTAGTAGAAGCACAACAACGATAACAAATGTTATTTTGCTTCAGGAAAGTCTTTCTTTCCTCCAAAGGTTTTGCCCTGAAGCCACGGCATTTAAGCAGAGAATGGGGTTTGTATGGGACAACCTTGGGTAAGATCTGCCATCTTGGGGTCGATGGGCTCCTTCTGTGATGGTGTAGCTGAAGAGATGTCTGTCTTGCGCACTAAAACGGGAGTTCTTTGAGTGGCATACTTGTGTTGGTTTCTCTCTAGTCTCTGGCCGTCAGAGCTTTGAGGAGCCAGAATAAACCCTGGGTCATTACGCCTCTTCACTTGTTGGGTGACGAAGTTCACAAAGAAAGAGAATGGTGGAAAATGTACATGATGCAGCTCTTTATAATTAGAACCCTGCGTGATCCACCTCTCTTGCAAGGAAAATGGCAGTTTTTGCACAATGCTGTTTATACCTCGGGCTGTGTCAAGAACGGCTAAGCCTGGGAAGTCATCTTCGTCCTTTGCGGCTTGGAGTTCCATCAGCAGGTCTCCTAACTCTCTGAGCCTCTGAGGATCTTTGTTGGAGATTTTTCCAAGGCCATCTATTCTTTTCCACAGTGACTCCTCTATGATCTCGGGGGCCCCATAGCACTCATCAAGTCTCTGCCACACCATCTGCAGACCCTTTCTGGAGTCATTCACGTACACAGCTTGTATTCGTTTTACTTGTTTACCCGACTCAGAGCCCAGCCATCTTACCAGAAGATCTATTTCTTCCTTATATGAAAGATTTAGATCTGTTACAGCATTTCTAAATGAAGCCCGCCAGGTCCTATAATTCTCTGGGAGATCATCAAACTGCACAAGTCCTTTAGTAATAATCTCTCGCCTAGCCATAAATCTTACCAGATCTGACATGTCTTGTGGGTTGTGGGCTGGTACGTCTGAGTGACGGCTGGTGCCAGGTATATTTCTGGTGTCTGGTGGATGGGTGTAAGCCCCTTCCCTTTGTAGAGACAGGGGATAACTATGATGGGCTGGAGAATCTACTCGGTAGTGTAAAGTATCATGTCGCTGGTTGCTGGTAACAGGATTTTCTATGCTGGTAGGCAACTGTGACAGTTTGTGGTCACTGTATGGATGCATGTCTACTGCTTCTAGGGCTGGATCAGAATGGCTGAGCGTTTGGGAATGTTTTTGTATATATTCCTCAGTTCGCCGCATAACAGTTTCAGGCTTTATATCAAACTGGATGTCTGGTTTGTCACTAATGTTGCAGTCAGTCTCTATTGCAGCCTCTAACACTTCTGCTTTTGCAGCTGCAGCTGCTGCTGATTTTTTCAAGCTCAGCACTTCCAGTGAGGCCTCTAGACATGCCCTTTCTTTCTTTATCTCTGCTTCTTGTTCCGCAAAAGCTATTTGTGCTCTGATGGCCTCTGCTTTAGCTCTGGCCAGTGCTGCTGTCTCAGAAGCATGGGATCTATATGAATGTCTAGATGAGCATGACACCCTAGATTTGGTCTTGAATGTGTGTTCAGACATCTTTGTGTTGCTAGATGTGTGACTACATGTGTTAGTACCTTCAGTCACACTGTGGTGGATACTGTGGTGGACGCTGTGGCTATGCTGCGTTGCTTGATGGTGGTGTAGCGTCCAGATAAAACACAGCCTATGTCCAACGTTGTTCTACTGTCCTGTCCCCGTCACTGTGAGAAGTGAATCAACAGGCAGTTTACTCGCCCTTCAATCACCACACTGTATAAGTTTTGGAACTTGTTTAATGCTGATGAAAAAGAAGGTAGAACTGTAGATACAAACAATATAGAGGTATCAGGATGCACATAGCAGTAAAATACATGAATATGTATAATGAACAGGCATTAAGGCAAAATGCAAGCTTACCAACGATGCTTGGATAGGCCTGCTTGGAAACAAGGATGGGTGAGGATTTTACAGAGTGTAGTGAATTGTGGCTGTTACTACAGAAATGACAGCTTCCTCTCTGCACCAGGAAGTGATGTCATCAAATGTGACAGGGTGAATTTCAGAATGGATAATAAACATCTGCCAGGCCGCAGTGCTAGAAACAACCAGCAGGGGGGTACCCTAGATGCTCAATACACATACTTATAAGAAATCGTTACATATGAAGAATTTGACAGCACTTAAAGAATAATTATACATGGAATACTGACAGAACTACTGCTGTGGCAGCACAGTAGTATATTATAGAATTACCAATTCTAATTAACTTTTCCAATTGGTCTTCATTATTTTCTATAGTTTTTTTTTTAAGTATTCCTCCAACTCTTTCCAGCTTTCAAACAAGGTCACTGAACCCATCTAAAAAATGCTATGTAAGGCTAGAAATGTATTATTGCTACTTTAATTAGTCACCTTACTATTAAGGTCATCTCCTATTTATATTCCAGTCTCTTATTCAAATCAGTGCATGGTTGCTATGGTAATTTTGACCATAGCAACCAGATTGCTGAAATTGCAAACTGAAGAGCAGCAGCTGAATAAAAGCTGAATAACTAAAAAACTTAAATGATAAAAAATGAACACCCACTGCATATTCTCTCAGAATATCACTCTCCACATCATACTAAAAGTTACCTCAAAGGTGAACAACCCCTGACAACAACTGAGTCTCCTTCATTAACAATATATCGATGCTTTTCTTACATTTTTATACTGTACATTTGTCATCAGTCATTGCCATCTATAGGGGTGAAATTACCCCAGTACCACAACATTTTTTGTAACCTGCACATAGCTAAATTCTGTTTGCATTTTTTAGTACATCATCACTAAGTGACCAGAGTCAGTTCTTTAGTGTCACTGCAGTTGTCCCCTTATTAACACTTTAAGTGCCAGCAGAACATTCTGGTAACGTGAAATGCCAGATGTTTTTGAAACATTTTACTCTCTCTTACTTTAGGGGTATTTTCTGAGGGGAAACCTACAGTTTACCTAGGAAAACTATACATTGTTTTTTTTGGGGGGAGAAACTGAGCTTTCTAAATCTGCCTGAATTTTCATGTATTTCCACCTTTGCAAAAAGATTTATAGCACTAAATACAAAAAAATTACAAAAATTTAAATTTCATATTTTTCACAAATATGAATTTATACCAGAAAAATATTTCATTTTACCCATAAAAATCCAACTGATTTGTAAAGCTTCATGTCTCTTGATACCAGATATGTATAGTTTTAGGGAGATTTACAACTTCTGAACAGAAAAAACTCCAGGGAGTATATAACCAAATTTTGAAAGGCAGAAAATGGCATACTTTAGATTCCAAGGCCAAAAAATCCTGAAACAGTAGGTTTACCCCAGAAAACCATATATTTTTGATTCTGCTGATTTCCAAAATGGGTAACTATGTCTCTTTACTCCTAACTACCCAACATCAAAGCTTGTCTGAACATAGCAGTTTTAATAAAAATGTATCAAAATTCAGAAAAATCACTTCAAAGGTTTTATTTTGCTGCTCCGCAAATGCCACATTGTATCAGGTACCAAGAAAAAAGCACCCTGAATATGATTGCCAGGGTTCCACTGAACAGTTTGATGCCCATTGGCATTTAGAGACCCCAAAATGGATATATAGCAGACAAAAGCCGCTTCTCTGTTTGCTAACCCTTTAATGCTGCAGAACGTAGAATCTATGTTCTGTGGCATTTAAAAAAACTTTTACACAGAACGTAGATTCTATGATCTGTGGCATTTAAAGGGTTAAAGCTACAACATAGTATTATTATCATTATTATTATTATTATTATTATTATTAATAATATATTCTAATCACTGGTTAAAACAAATTCTATTCATCACAAACAACATTTTCCATTTTCTCCTGGCAAGAATTCAACTAATCTTCCATTTCAATCATATATGTTGATTCTGCTTAATTAGGAATTCCATTAACTAGAAGGAACAATCATTTACAATAGCATTTGCAACGATTAACTTAATCCCTTTCTAAATTATCAAATGTTGGCTTATTTATCCTTAAACATCTAGGGATAAACTTAACATGAACATACCTCTCAAACATACTTATTTCCTTCCAACATCGTAGGCCTCTTTGTACCAAATTAACAATTTGTAACATATCAGTAATGAATCAAAGTCAGTTTGTAGATTTAATTGAAAAAGAAAAAAATCTGAAATATTATAATTTTGGATCTCATTGTACCCAAATTAAACATAACACCACGTCAAAAAAAAAATTCCTTAACTTCAAAAAAATTTGGTCAGAATAGTCGTACTCATAAAAATTGTTCCACATCAAAATTATTCGGACGCCCATTGACTTTAATGCATTTGGAAAAAATAGGTGCAGGTATAAAAATTGTCGCGGGCGTCAATATTGACGCACGTCAAAATAATTTTGATGCACATTGACTTCAATGCGTTTTGCAAAGTGAAACGAGACAAAATGCCCATCACTAGTGATAATCATGAATTAGTCATAAGGCTACAAACAATGCTTCAAACTAGTGACAGCATAACCTGTATAGATTCTGCTTTAGATCATCATACATAGTTAAAGTAGAGCTCAACATACCATTTTAACTTTTCAGGCCCCTGAAAGTCCCCCCTGACCTCTACTCAACATATCACTGCCCTCAACAATCCTCTCTGCCCTATATTATATCTTTTATATCTTAATAATATATCTTAATTATCCATTATGGGTAAAACAAATTTTTCCTGACAGAAATCACAAAAACCATAGAGTACATTAACGTTCAGCACAAGCACTATTCAATGAATGCTTGTAGTAGTTCCCTCCATACTGTTAAAGTAGACAATCTGCAGTTTGTCTTCAATTATTATTTTTTGTGGTTTTTGAAATATTTTACTTTTTTCAGTAGCATGTCAGGTTGCAATTTCTGCTGTCGTTATGGTTACTATTTGTCCTGGCAACAAGACAGTAGTCAGTTGACTGACAGACTGGAAAATGAGTAGTTGCTTAATAGAAAAATAAATGATACAAAGCAACAATAACAATAAAATTGCACAGAGCAATTGGGGAGATGGTCTTCCCATAATTCTGGATGTGGTAATATGAGTTCTAAAGATAACAAGATATATGGGTCAGTAACTCCTAACTAGATATTAAAATTGGGTAAAACAGTTCAGTTTGTGGATTCTGATGATGACACATGGAGGTCAAGGTCATTATCACCTTCTTCTCCCTCCTCTTCTTCTTTTTTAATTTCAGATCCAGAACACTCTGGAAGTGATCAAGATGAACTTTCAACTGAGAACAGGAGATCCAGGGACAGACAAAAGAGCAAATTGCCACGAGAGGAGATTCGATCAGAACCGTAGTACCAAAAAATCACAAGGTGGGGTGGATGGAGGAGCAACATTGTA
The DNA here is from genome assembly GCF_017654675.1 of Xenopus laevis. NCBI lineage: Eukaryota > Metazoa > Chordata > Amphibia > Anura > Pipidae > Xenopus > Xenopus laevis. Next base: position 50,659,500 of record NC_054383.1, read on the forward strand.
ACGATCGCCGCCCGGAGCAGGCCCAGGAGCTCCGGGCGGCGCGTCCATCTTCGCCGGCGTCGCTCCCAAAATGGCGGCGCCCATGGCCGCCACGTGGGTAGCGGCGCCGGGCGATGACGTCAGCGCGCCGACGTCGGCGCAAGAGCGTCAATGACGTCAGAATGGCGCCAAATTTGAAAATAAAAACGCCAACTAGACGCCAGAATGGCGCCCAAGAATAGGATTACTTTCCTGAAGCATATCCTGGGTTTCCTGTGTGCCTTATTGCCTAATCTTGTTCCTGCCTTGTATCCTGACCCTTTGCCTGGACTTTGGACTTTGTTTGTATTCTGCCTGCCTGTGAACTCTTGCCTGATCCTGACTATTCTCCGTTTAACCCTTTGGATACCGCGACCTTGTTCCCTCGAGGGCTTCCTCCTTGATCCAGACAACCTCCCTGGAGGGAGCTCCCGGCTCCCTGACAAACATTAATGCCAAATCCAAGAAGAGTAACAGGATGCAGGGGTCACCTGCATTGTTAAGAACTGATTGTCGGCTCATTTGCAGATTGAGCCATTTTCACATCCTGGCTTGTGCAAGCAAGATAATCTAAGTTCTCACTTGGCAGTATCTACAGAGTAAGCTCAGTTTTTTTAATATGACTGAGAATAATGTGATTAACTTATCCTCATATAAGTTGTCTGCAGGTGAAATATCTTTAATTTCTTGAAGTCTGAACTATGTTCCAGGAGCAAATAGTGACTGCTTTTTGGCTATTTTAGATTTAAATAAATTTGTGAGGTTATTAACTTTGAAAAGACATTTTGCTAAATGTGATAATGAAAGTTTTGCATTTGCAGTGAATATGGATAATATTAATGAATGCCAGGGGTTAGACTCCCGTACAAATAACGTAGACAACAGGGAAGGTTTTGTGGAGGGGCATTCTACATTGCCATCAGGTTTTGGACTTTAGAGATGAGTGCACTTTACATACATTGGAAAATTTACAAAATCGTGTTGCCTACAACATGAGAATGCGTGTCTTTTCGCAAATTTCTCTAGAGTTTCGCAAATTTTTTGGCGAAGCGAAATGGCACAGATTTGCCCATCACTAATATTCATTAAGTGGAGAGAAGAGGAGGAAACACATGTATGCCCTTGCCCTTTCACTCCTCATTGACTTCTGGAACTTTCCCCTCTTAATTCAAACATGCTGTGTCTACTGCTTACCTCTAAAATCCTGGAACATATTTTAATATGCCGTATTACTCTTTTTACACAACCATAATATAGTAGAACCATTGCAATCTAGCTTTCTACCTGCATGCCAAGTCTTCTTTGAGCAGAGTTACAAATGGTATTCAGATTGCCAGAGCCAAAGATCACTCTTCCATGCCAATATTCCTTGGCTTTTCATCTACATTTGATACAACTGATCCCTTCCCCATTATGTAAATACTGCATTAGCTTGGTATTCATAATCAGCCTGCATCCTGGCTCTCTTTTACCTTTCTAACTAAATCTGGTCCTTCTACCCCTTTACTATTTCCACTGCTCATATAAACACCACAATCAAAACCTGTTGCTTCTTACTACCCAATACTGCCAAAATCGGACTCATTATTTTTTAAGAGGCTGCTAATATCCCCATCCATGCCCTTGGACTACTGCAATTTGCTACATACTGGTGTTTCAAACTTCCATCTCTCCCCATAACAGTCACTACACACTTCACTCACTAAGGTCTTAACAGACTTGCACAATTTTACAGATGTAATACAACAGTGTTATGAGTAAAAATAAAAATTTCCATATCTGAGAAAATTAAAATCAATTAATGAATGTCAAAAGAAACAAATGCTGAAAAAGAAGATAATAAAAATAGTTTTTACGTGATACAAACTATGCTGAAATTAACATAATAGGGGTAAGTGTCAAACAACTGGAAGATTAAACAGTGAAACGCTGGCGATAAACCAAATATGTAACTTGTATACAGTCTTGTTGGATGGTGACAATGCTCCTTTTGGAGGTCTACTATTGGATTGTTTTGTTAATTAAGTCCCCAGGAGAGCTTTAAACCAAAACCATTTTGTCACTGAATTTTTGGAAGACTGATCCTGCTCTAAAGAAAATAAAAAGTCAATATTCCAACCTTAAATAGATTTCCAAGCCTTTCACGCCTACCTTACCCTGTTTCAAATTTTTTTTTCAAAACTGTATGAAAATTTCCAAAACTGTGAAAATCAACCAAATAAATTAAAATAAAAGGCTTTTTTGTGGTGATAATGTTGATGTCTAAGGGCATTTTCTTGTGGTGACTTTTTTTCGCACAAAATACATTGGGGTCTGTGGCAGTTTTGCTGGTACTTTATTTTATCTGAGAAATTTTGCAGCAGGTTATCAAAAATATTTGGTGTTGGCGAAAGGCGGAATTTGCTGTGAATGCATAACCAGTGAAAAATATTCATTTTAAGTGCAGATGGACAGTAATGTATCAGATAGAGAGAAAGTTGGCATGACTATTGATATTGGCTATAATAAAGAAGAACACCTGCACTTACATTTACCCTGACTTACTCACAACTGCTCACAAACCATATTTCATAACGGAACAATTTATTACTGGAAATACATTTTCATGCTTTACTGGATAGTAAAAAAATGGTCTAAGAGCTGCTATTTATTACAACACTAAATTTAGACATTTTTTTTAATAGAGTGCTCTATAAAACAACATCTCATCACTAGGATAGTCTAGAGAGTGTTATCACCATTCACCAAAGACCATGCAGACCCAATGTATGTCAAAGAAGATGCACTGTTATGAACAAGAAAACTGGACATTGATTGGTTGAAATTTTGGGTAAACAAGAACACTGGACATTGGTTGGTTACAATATTGGACTTGGGGATGTTTTGAACTAAGGGGTAGCATGGGTGTTATAAAAATAAACCAGGAAAAATGTCAGTTTGAAAGACTTATGTTCACACTATTGGACATCTATAACATAGTAACATAGTAAAAAAGACACACGTACATAAAGTTGAACCTTTTAACTCTATTTTAACCTGCCTGCTAGTTGAGCAAGAGGAAGGCAAAAAAAAAAAAAACATTTCAAGCCTCTCCGATTTGCCTCAGAGGGGAGAAAAAATTCCTTCCTGACTCCAAAATGACAATCTGACTAGTCCCTGGATCACATTGTACTGTGAGCTATCTTCGATAATCTTGTATTCCCTCACTTGCTACAAAAAAACATCCAACCGCTTCTTAAAGCTATCTAATGTATCAGCCTGTACGGCTGAATCAGGGAGAGAGTTCCACATCTTCACAGCTCTCACTGTAAAAAACCCCTTCTGAATATTTAATCGGAATGGGTTACCTGCTGGAAAGACCTACTGGTAAAAAAAGCATTAGAGAGATTATTATATGATCCCCTTATATATTTATAAATAGTTATCATATCACCCCTTAAGTGCCTCTTCTCCAGCATGAACAACACCAATTTGGTCAGTTTTCCTCATAGTTAAGATTTTCTATACCTTTTACCAGCTTAGTTGCCCTTCTCTATACCTTCTCTAATTCAATAATTTCCTGTTTGAGCACTGGAGACCAAAACTGTACAGCATATTCTAGATGGGGCCTTACCAGTGCTCTATACAGTGGAAGAATTACCCCCTCATCCCATGAATCAATTCCCCTTTTAATACAGGTCAAGACCTTATTCCCCCTTGATGCTGCTGACTGTGTTGCTTTCTACAGCCAAGTTTATTATCCACAAGGTCTCCAAGGTCCGTTTCCATTATGGATCTGCCTAGTGCAGTCCCATTTAGCGTATAAGTGGTATGGATATTTTTACATCCCAGGTGCATGACTTTACATTTATCAACATTGAATCTCATTTGCCACTTAGCTGCCCAGATTGCCATTTTGTCAAGATCCTGTTGCAAGGATGCCACATCCTGGATGAAATTAATTGGGCTTTATAGTTTTGTGTCATCTGCAAACACAGATGCATTACTTACAATACCCTCCCCTAAGTCATTAATTAACAAGTTAAATAAAAGTGGACCCAATCCAAGTAGGGAATGTACTATTAACAACCACCCTCTGTACCTGATACTGTAGCCGGTTTCCTATCCATGTGCAAAAGACTTCATTAAACTTCATTAAACTTAGTTTAGAAAGTAGTCGTTTGTGGGACACGGTATCAAACGCTTTGACAAAATCCAAATAGATCACATCTACTGCTCCCCCACTGTCCAGCATCTTACTTACCTCATCATAAAAAGCAATCAGATTTGTCTGACATGACCTATCCTTCCTAAAGCCATGATGATTGTCGCTCATAATGCCGTCATTAGGACAACATTCTGTGTTCCCCACCGGTGTATTAAAGATTGTCTACTTGCCAATTCAGAGTCTGAATTATTTTTTCTGAAGATGTAACAAACATTTTCAGGGGAATATGTTTGAATATTTGGGATTTTTTTAATAGAAAAGTTAAGTTTGACAATGTTTTTTGTAAAAGCCCTGATACTACAGAATCCAATGAAATATGCACATAGCAGTAACACAATTTTCATGTTCAAATTACACCCTCCCTAACTAAACTGGTGCTTTGTATAGTTTTTTGAAAGCAAACAAGTTTGCAGGTAAAACTTAGTCCCTGAGTAAAATGTATAATGAAGCAATGGAATACTTAATGAATCAGATGAAAGTGTGTGTAAGATTGGCCAGACCAGGAATGACTTTGATGTAATCCAAAATTCAAATTTTAAACTTCCCCTATCAAGAACGATCAATAAAAAGTTTTGCAATCTACAAAGTCTGATAAGCACAAAATATTTTGAACGTTTGTAAGTACCCATTTTAAACAAACACACGTGGTGGAGTATAAAGAGTTAATTGCACTAAAGGGTAAGTAAAACCATATGGTGTTGTGGAACTACAACTCTCTAAGTACTACACTATATAATACTTTTTTTTCTCTTTTTCTTCATATTTTCCCCTGAGCTTTGATTAGCGCTGACCTATTAGAATTTTGGATTGCTGTTGTTTCACCCGAGGAGAAACGAGGACTGTCGGGTCGGAAAATAAGGGGATATTTTAGAAACTTTGGTCACACAAAAAATATTTTTATCTTTTGGTTTGCAATACGACTTTGATGTAGTTGGCCAGCTTAACTATATTGCAACAATGTTTTGTTTAAAGGCGATGGGAATATTTTGGTAGCTTAATGCACAAAATATCTAAATGTCCTGGATAATTGACGAGTGCAGAGGACCTCTTTTATTTCTGGTATGAATTGTATAGTCTCACGCTCATTGCAACACCTACTTAATAGTTTTAAATTTTTAGTGGTGAACATGCCAACCCCTTTTTCTGGTTTTATTTGTACAGGAGCAGTGGCTAGCTCCATGTTGTAGCTCCTGTCATTCCCCATCTACCGTCCGATGATCCCATTGGTGGTCAATAAAGGGCAGCCATTTGGGACCTTTAACCATGGAAAGCAATGCTGTAGGTACTGTAAAATGTATAATGAAGTAAAACAATTCTTAATTAATCAGATTAGAGTAAATGTAGGGCTGGCCAGACAGATAGGGAATAGATAGGGAAACTTAGTTGAGAGTTGAGGAAATGCAAATACTGTACATTCATATAATGATAAAATGTTGATGTAACAAAAAACGTGTTTCAAAATACAATGCATTATTATAAAAGTGGATCATTTTTAATAAAAGTATCTCTTTTAATATCTAATTTTAATACAGCCAAGGTTAACCCAAATACATTGTTCAAAGGTTCTAAGAGTAGCCTTATTAGAGCAATTCTGTATTCTCCTCATAAACCTATGCTTCATTAGTGCCTTTTATTACAAATATGGGGAAAAGTGCTAAATTTGATACTTGCTTTATTACTATTCTTTTTTTTATATAAGTTGAAAAGTTATATGGTATAATAAGGCAAGTAATAATAAATTTAATAATAATAATAATAAAGCAAGTTTTACTTGCTCGGTGAACACCATATACAGTATGACACCAGGCAGACATATTTGACACAGCTACGCACCATTTGCAGTGAAGCACAGGTGCCCATTTTGTGTCCATTTTGGCAGTAGGTGCAGCACAATTGCATCAAGAGGACCACCCATCCACAATCCTGCATTGCGGGGGAAAAAACATGGATATTGCCGTCGATCAGTGTCGGACTGGGCCCAGGTGTCAGTGGGCCCTCATGCTGCTAAACATTTGGCCTATTTCATGGCCATTCCTTATTTCTATGAGAACAAAGTGGCTAAATAGGTGGAATAATAGATTATAGTATGTAAAGAATAGACACGTTGAGTGAGGAGAGAGAGAATAATATTACTAAGAGTGGGCCCCTGGTCTAAGATTAATTGGTGGGCCCCAAGTCAAATGTTTTTGGGTGGGCCCATGGTGTCCCAGTCCGACACTGCCCTCGATATTGCAATTTACTCACTGTATCTTGATTCATATATCTTTTTTTATTTTAAAAACAGTTGCCATTTAATCAACCCTTTGAGTGAATGACTCTCTGATCTTGCCAAGCCATGTGTCACAGATCTTATAGCTAAAGCCAGAAATGTAGAATCTATAGCATCTGTATTATGTTATTTTATCCTGATGTTTCGATGCTATAACTTATAGCACTAACAGAGTTAAACCATGCTACAGAATTCATTCAACCCAGTTCAAATGTAGCATCTGCTAGTAAGAATAAATAATGCATAATATTATAATAGTGTCCTTTTAACGACAACCATATATAATTTGCCTTCTAAAAGTGATTCCATTTACTGCAAATTACATTTTAAATTCGGTACATATTCTATGATTTGTTATATCCTTTATTATATGCATGGTTCTCAACACCAGCCTAACGTTATGCTTTAAAATATAATTAGACAACCAGCTGATGATATTCCAAACATCTGTTGCATTGTTTGCAAGAGGGGTTTTTCTTTCAGATCAGGCCAGAGAAGATAAAATATCTATGCATAAAAAAGAGTGGGTGATGAGTAAATATAAACAATAGAAGAGTGGTACATTTTTGTGTTTTGTGTACTTTTTAGGATTACATTTAGATTTTCTTTTAATTAATGCACATTGTGAAGTATCACTCCATGCAATTAAAGTGTGATCCAATGGAAACAAATGTATTGCAAACCAAACATTTTAATAAACCTAAAAAACCCTTGTGTGTTTATTTTTTCTCAGTGATTTTTAATCTGTCGCCCCACTTTTACTTCTTTAATGTAAGCAAACCAAGTGAACAATGACGTGCAGCAGGACTTGTACTGTAGTTGAGAGATTTTGAATATTTCAGTCATAACAATGCTTCCTTTTAATATATGGATCATTAATAAATTCATCATTGGAAACTAGTCTGTGTTAACTTTTTCTATACGAGATGTCAAAACAAACTTTTTTATATTCTCTTCTCTAGCTGCTGGTAAAGCTATTTTCCCTGCTGCACAGCCCTAGGCAATTATTTATTTATTTACCTCATTTGTATAGTACACATTTACATAGCTCTTTGTGTGCTCCTAGTGAATTAACGAATGTTCCCCTAATTGTGAAACTCACATATCTGTGCAGAGTAGCACAGTGGAGCTCAAGGGCACCATCTTTCAAATCTTTGTTTTTATTCGGATATTCTTCCTTCCCTTCGGCCATTTAGTTTCTGACGCTTATACCAAATATCTCTGTGTCAGCATTTCAGAATTTTCAAAATTTCTGTGTCCCTTCCTGAAGAAAATATCAGTGACCTCATAAAACCAAGGTCCCTATATTGGCAAGGATGCCATGTTCCCACCAGTTGTAATTCTAATGGTACTTTTCATTGTAGGAACTGCTGTATAATTCCTGGTAATATGGTCACGCACCCACAACATGGCTCTAAACACACTATTAAAGGGTCCTTCATGTGTGATATGAGTGAAAAGTGTGATGTGGTGTACTGTATCAAATGAAAAATAAAATCATACTTAACAAACACAAATCCACAATACAGAATAAAGAAAATAAAGGAAATGAGAAAACATAAAAAAGAAACTTTAGGGGCGTGGCCTACACGTGCATGTGAATAGACGCGCCTAACAGTAGCTCCTGCTCTGGTGCCAGCGGAAGATTCACTGGGAATGACAAAGCGCAGAGGGAAGCAGCAGCCCCTGCAACTTACAGCCTTCTATGGATCCCAACTGAAAGCTCTGCTCTTGGACAGCACCTAAGATGGTGCCCAATCTCCATCCAGAGAGTCCTCACCAGCACGCAGTGACACAGATGCAGAACAACAGCCAGATAGGTACACCAAATTGGGGAAAGCTATAACAGAAGCCAATCTAAAACTTCTTCTTTCATAATTAAGAGAGGATATAAAAGCAGGCACTAAGATCTCCCTAAAAGATCTAAGATCAGAGCTGCATGCAATTGCAGGCCATACCGATCACTTAGAAACAAAAATGGAGGAATTAGTCTCTAAACATAATACAATGGCTGACAAGGTTAATTCCCAAGAGGTACTTATTGATGCCTTAAGAGACAAAATTGCTGATTTAGAGGATCGCTCTAGCTGAAATAATATAAGGCTAAGGGGGAAACCGGAGGAAATTTTACAACCCGCTTAAACCAATATGCGCAAGAGCTTATACTAATGGTGCTACCGGAAACTCCATCTGACCAACTTATCTTTGATAGCATTCACAGAATCCCAAAACATCTCCAAGTAATGCACCGAGGGATGAAATCCTCAGAATACACTTTTTCCATATTAAAGGGATCCTATCATCGGAAAACATGTTTTTTTTTCAAAACGCATCAGTTAATAGTGCTACTCCAGCAGAATTCTGCACTGAAATCCATATCTCAAAAGAGGAAAACAGATTTTTTTTATATTCAATTTTGAAATCTGACATGGGGCTAGACATTTTTTCAATTTCCCAGCTGCCCCTGGTCATGTGACTTGTGCCTGCACTTTAGGAGAGAAATGCTTTTTGGCAGGCTGCTGTTTTTCCTTCTCAATGTAACTGAATGTGTCTCAGTGAGACATGGGTTTTTACTATTGAGTGTTGTTCTTAGATCTAACAGGCAGCTGTTATCTTGTTTTAGGGAGCTGCTATCTGGTTACCTTCCCATTGTTCTTTTGTTTGGCTGCTGGGGGGGGGATGGAAGGGGTGATATCACTCCAACTTGCAGTACAGCAGTAAAGAGGGATTGAAGTTTATCAGAGCACAAGTCACATGACTTGGGGTAGCTGGGAAATTGACCCATGTCAGATTTAAAAATTGAATTTAAAAAAAATCTGTTTGCTCTTTTGAAAAATGGATTTCAGTGCAGAATTCTGCTGGAGCAGCACTATTAACTGATTCATTTTGAAAAAAATGTTTTTTCCCATGACAGTATCCCTTTAAGGACGATTTCCTAAGACACATGAGACAAAATAAAGCACTTTCTCAACCATTTGAGAAAGTCCAAGTATATGCAGATCTATCTGCAGCGACTCTGGCAAAAAGGTGTAAATTAGCAACAATAACCCACACTCTACCACATACTCTACAAGTGGGGGTACCCAACAAAAATAATAGTCCAAAGAGACGGCTCCACAAAAATTATAAAAAATTATAAAAAATTATAAAATCAGGATTTGGTCCCAAAATTAAGAAAGTTACATCGCTCCTGGTACCGGAGCAGGGTGAATGCCACCTAAACAACCTGCTATCACCCCCTTGCACCCCTCCTGCCTCCCTCACCTACATGGGAAAAAGGGGAAAACCTGAATGTAAGGTATTATTGCATATATGTTGCATTTCTATCTTTCTACAACTTCTCTTATTATTATCCTCCCTACCCCCACCCACCTGAACGAGACTAGCAATGAATGTTCTATAGTAAGAGAAAGAGAAAATTTGCCAGCGCTCGATTTGCCTTTAAAAAATAATTACAAAAAATGAGGTGTTAGTACCACACTTTGGCCAAAATATGTAAGCTCACGTGCCACGTCAAGGCCCCTCACCTCACGTACAATGAGGGGCCTCTTTCTCTTTGTGTACAAATATTGGCTTTTTATCGTTTTCGGCAGCTGGTCTACTCCAGAATGTGGGTTAGTCTGAGTGCTGGGACAATGTTGTCTACGGCAGCTGGTCAACGCCACAGCGTGAGTTAGACCGAGCGCTGACGATTTCTTTCTGTGTTCTGTTTACAGAATGTTTTATAATGTTATGTTTTGATGGCTCCCGAAGGGACCAGCCAGATATACAATACGCAGCACTAAAAAAACAGGTAAATTTTTACTAAAATGTATGTCAATAAACGCTAAAGTACTGAACAACCCACGCAAAAGATTGTTAGCTTTAGCGGAATGCAAACACCAAAATGCTGATCTTGTATGGATACAAGAAACACATTTCCGTATCAGAGACCAAATGCAACTAAAGAATAAACACTATAAAATGGTGGCAGCTGCCACATCAAAAATGAAAAAAAGAGGAGTAGCAAAAATTGCAAAACAAATCTTGAATATTACAAGTGTGCAACATCTGGCTGATCCAAAAGGCAGGTGTCTGATTGTTATATGTGCAATTAACCAGAAGCAATACACATTGGTGAATCTATACACCCAGAATACTAACCAGGTTAAATTTCTCAAACACTAAGATCAAGTACTAGATCAATTAACAACTCTCCAAAAAAGTGTTGTCATCATAGGAGGCAACTTTAATAAAATTCTAGACCCATAAACAGATAGGATCTCACGGGCCTCCTCCCTATCCAAACCATATAGTAAAAAGGTAATTAAGAACTCAAAACAATTTACAAAATTACTTGCACAGTATAACCCTAGAGTGCCCTTACTTTACTACTGTGGGGTCTACTTTTAGAGATGTTGGCCCATTATGATATCCATCCAATAAAGCATTGTTAGCATTCTGTTCCATGGAAAATATTTATTTATGGGAAAGTATATATTGCTATATTAAACAAACAACTATTTCTTATGTAACCTTAATGTAATAAATATTTGAATGCAAAGCATGAATAGGAGGGTGATTTAGACAAGCTGTTTGTTGACAATGTCTTGATCACCAGCTAAATTCTACTGGTAGATCCCGATCTACCTTTTTGTATGTGGTGTGTGGAGAGTTCTCAACCCTACAACTCAAGACTTCACATATTACTCCACATACCACAAATCATACAAACAAATAGATCTTTTCTTAACATACCCACAGACACTACATTCCATTAATCAAAGCACAATTACATCCACTACCTGGACAGATCATTCTGCACTTATGCTTACACTACAAGAAACACACCAATTTTCAACACTCTCACCGTGGTGATTGAACAACCCTCTCCTCCATAATCCTATGATAGTAGATTGGATTACTTCAGAAATTGAGAAATTCTTCTCATGAGGGCCACTTCATTAGTATAGTCACCCACAACCTCTCCTATCAATAATAATAAACAATAATCAAACAGGGTTTGTGAAAGTTTGCCAACTTTATGACAACACCAGGAGATTTATTGCTCTTACTCATATACTACAACACCGGAAAGCCTCTGCAATACTCCTTGCACTCGATGCAGAGAAGGCTTTTGGCAGAGAAAATTGGTCCTATCTAAAAATGATAATGGAAAAATCTGCTATCTTTATAACTGCGATACAAACCAAAAAAACTGCAAAAAACAAGCGGGATTGGTGTTCCCTAGTGTACAGACATACTTCATAGCTACTATATTGGACCAGATGGCTTATGTAACAACTGTACCTGGTGGTCTAGCGGGAGGGGGTCTGCAGGGACGCCACGCTGCTCCTCTGGGCCGCAAAAGGGGAATAGTTAAAGTGCGTACAGCATGCCACTTCCTGATTTATTTGCGAATGCACGCTGGCGTGTGACGTCAGCGTGCAGTGGCGCAAAATTTAAAAGTATTTAAAGCCACAAAGCACTTATTCACTTTGCCTGTTATAGGAGTTTGTTCCTGGTGCTTCTGAGCATTTAGCTACTTTGTATTTTGATTCTTGATTCCAGTTGTGACCCCTGCCTGGCTTGTTGACTATTCTGACTTCTGGATCCTGACCCCTGCCTGAAATCCGACTACCTCTTCTGCTAAATCCCTCTGATTGACTATGTTTGTACTCCGCCTGCCCCGACCCAGCCTGTTCTGACTATGATTCTGTTTCACGCCTTGTACTGCGACCTTCTGTCCAGAGACTCTAGTTTACAGTTGTGCCCCTTTGTCTGTCCAAAACCCCCGCCTTGCACCTCTCATTATTAAGACCTGGCAGCATCTGAGTAGCTGAGGGCTCCTCCCAATGCCAAAGGCAGCTGCTACAGGTAGAAGCAAGAGCCGAGACCAGGGTGCTTGACATCGGTTCTGGTTTTAGGGTGCCAACTGTTACAGCTTACTGGCACTTAACACCAGGGAACTAATAAATTGTTTACATATCTACATATTCAACATTTTCTCCTGGCAAACAGATTAACAGCTACAAAAAAGATGCCTATCAACTCCTAATATGGAAAAAGGAACAGCCTTGATTTACTAACTCCTAATACAAAAACATGTCAACGAATATCCACCAGCACTAAAGTGCTGGGTGAAGGACCTACCGATCACAATAAGTAGAGAAAACTGGGAATATTTGTTAAAGCAAACACCAAGGTACTCCCACTCTCTGAACCAAGAGCTAAAAATAAAACTGCTATAAAGGTGGTACATGACGCTGGACAGAATTCATGCAACATTCCCAAATGTGCCTGAGCGATGCTGGAGATGCCATGGAAGAAACAGTTCTCTAATTCACATATGGCGGTCATGTTCACTTGCACAGAACTTTTGGTCGCCAGCACAACTAATTATTGAATCCCTCACAAACCTATTGCTCGGACTGTTAACCATACAACTAAAGAAAAACCTAAAGCAAATTTTTTTTCAAGTATTATTTTCTATCAGAACCCTACTAGCAAGGAACTGGAGGAACTCTACCCTACCTACTAAAAAAGAAATTTTAGAAGAGACAAACCGGATACAGCTATATGAGAGTATTTTCACAAAGCTCAAATGAAAAATACATAACCAAGAGAAAAGATCAAAATGGACTATTAACTGGAATCCACAAGCATCCCCAGACTAGTTAGTTTCAGCCAAACTCCCACCCCCCTCAGTATATACCCCCCTTCTCCTCTTTCTCTCTATTTTCTTACTTTTCTATGTAATAACTTGTAAAAAATGGAAAATTATAAATATAAAAAAATAAACTTTATTAGCCAGACATTTTTACAAACAAGGGCATCGTGTGGCACAACTCTATTGGCAAATTTTGGAAAAAGTGGCAGTAAAACAGGGTCAGGAGAAAAAGTATTGATTACTCCAGAGGGGGTGTTTCTGGATTTGGTTAGTCGAATCCAGGTGTTCTAAAGGGCCTTAATGAAGAATACAATTTGTCATGTTTCCTATGAAGTATTTTATTGTGACCATGTTTTCTCCTTTTTAACAGATAAGAAAACTTCCTCGATAATCATCCAGGGCTAGGGAAAACTCCCTACTCCCTTTCCTATACATACAGGGTGAGTTATATACTTTGTAACTATTTTATATCTATGTGTTTATACATTAGTAGCCAGGTTACTTCCTGTTTCAACTACTTTGTTTCATTGAGTTTTTGGAGAGGCCTTTGCTGCTCACATAAAAAAAATATATATTTTTTTTTCTCATGGACTATTTTTCAACTATGTTCCTTGCATTGGAACTTGTTTTTTGTTCCCATGGACTATATTTTAACAACACATACTTTGATCTTGGATTATTCTTGCGTGGTTGTATGTTGTGTGTACTGCCATAATCATTGTACGTTGAATTGATGCACTTTTCTATTATGTATAGAGATGTCGCGAACTGTTCGCCGGCGAACTTGTTCGCGCGAACATCGGGTGTTCGCGCTCGCCGGAAGTTCGCGAACGTCGCGCGACGTTCGCCATTTTGGGTTCGCCATTGTTGGCGCTTTTTTTTGCCCTCTCACCCCAGACCAGCAGGTACATGGCAGCCAATCAGGAAGCTCTCCCCTGGACCACTCCCCTTCCCTATAAAAACCGAAGCCCTGCAGCGTTTTTTCACTCTGCCTGTGTGTGCTGAAGAGATAGTGTAGGGAGAGAGCTGCTGCCTGTTAGTGATTTCAGGGACAGTTGAAAGTTTGCTGGCTAGTAATCGTTTTGATACTGCTCTGTTATTGGAGGGACAGAAGTCTGCAGGGGTTTGAGGGACATTTAAGCTTAGGTAGCTTTGCTGGCTAGTAATCTACCTTCTACTGCAGTGCTCTGTATGTAGCTGCAGTGGGCAGCTGTCCTGCTTCTGATCTCATCTGCTGACTGCTGCAATAACAGTAGTCCTTGTAAGGACTGCTTTTATTTATTTTTTTGTTGTTTTACTACTACTACTACTACTACTACTATAAGAGCCCAGTGCTATTAGTCTAGCAGTGTTGGGGAGTGGGACTGGTGTGCTAATCTGCTGCTCCTAGTAGTTCAGCAGCACCAACTTTAATTTTTTTTTTTAATATTCATTTTTTTTTATTTTACTTTTTTTTATTTTACTACCGCTGTAGTAGTGTATAAGTTGACCTTTTAGGCATTATTTGCCCTGTAGGCATTATTTGCACACTGTTTTCTTCAACCCGCCATCGAGCTGTGTGACCTTGTTCACATTCTGTCTAAATATCCATAATATTACCGTCTCCAGAAAAAACACCGGAGTCACTTTTTTCAAGCAGCCATAATATATTTTACGTAATCCGTATCCACCGCTGTAGTAGTGTATACGTTGGCCTTGTAGGCATTATTTGCACACTGTTTTCTTCAACCCGCCATCGAGCTGTGTGACCTTGTTCACATTCTGTCTAAATATCCATAATATTACCGTCTCCAGAAAAAACACCGGAGTCACTTTTTTCAAGCAGCCATAATATATTTTACGTAATCCGTATCCACCGCTGTAGTAGTGTATACGTTGGCCTTGTAGGCATTATTTGCACACTGTTTTCTTCAACCCGCCATCGAGCTGTGTGACCTTGTTCCCATTCTGTCTAAATATCCATAATATTACCGTCTCCAGAAAAAACACCGGAGTCACTTTTTTCAAGCAGCATTCATATATTTTACGTAATCCGTATCCACCGCTGTAGTAGTGTATACGTTGGCCTTGTAGGCATTATTTGCACACTGTTTTCTTCAACCCGCCATCGAGCTGTGTGACCTTGTTCACATTCTGTCTAAATATCCATAATATTACCGTCTCCAGAAAAAACACCGGAGTCACTTTTTTCAAGCAGCCATAATATATTTTACGTAATCCGTATCCACCGCTGTAGTAGTGTATACGTTGGCCTTGTAGGCATTATTTGCACACTGTTTTCTTCAACCCGCCATCTAGCTGTGTGTATTATCGTTTCCAGAAAAACCAACTGAGTTTTTGTTGTTGTTGTTGTTTTTTTAAAAATAATGCCAGGCAAAGGCAGGCCGCCACGCAGAGGCCGTGCTAGGGGCCGTGCTGCTATGCAATCCTGTGGCCCTAGCAAATTGCCCAGTTTTAAAAAGCCAATGACCCTGAACTCCCAAAATGCTGAAGAGGTAGTTGACTGGCTTACACAGCACACCCCATCCTCTACCGTTTCTAACTTTACCACAACATCCTCCTCATCCTCCACTGCTATGGCCACCCCACGTAACACTTCCTCCACCACCGGTGCCCCTTCTTCACTGGGGTCAGAGGAGTTATTTTCCCATGAGTTTCTTGAACTGAGTAATGCGCAACCATTATTGCCAGAAGAAGATGAAGGAGATGAGGACCTTACACCAGATTTAATTCTGGCAGAGAACACGATAGAGATGGACATAATGAGTGATGAGGAGGAGGTCCCCGCTGCTGCTTCCTTCTGTGATGTGTCAGAAGAAATTGATGCATCTGAGGAGAATGATGATGAGGAGATTGATGTTTTGTGGGTGCCTAGTAGAAGAGAGCAAGAGGAGGGTAGTTCAGATGGAGAGACGGAGAGTCAGAGAGGCAGTAGGAGAATAAGACTTAGAAGAAGCAGGGAGGACAGCCCGCAGGGATCAGTAGGGCAACAACATGTATCGGCACCTGTGTTCAGCCGGCCAACGCACCCGCCATTGCCGCCAATACCGCCAACTCCGCCAACTTCTACTGTTACCGCCAGATCGCACACTTCCAAAAAGTCAGCAGTGTGGGATTTTTTTAATGTGTGTGCCTCTGACAAAAGCATTGTAATTTGCAATGAGTGCAGTCAGAAACTGAGCCTTGGTAAGCCCAACAGCCACATAGGTACAACTTCTATGCGAAGGCACATGAGCGGCAAGCACAAAGCACTTTGGGAGCAACACCTCAAAGGCAACAGGCAAACTAAAAGCCACACTCCTTCTGGTCCAGCATCTTACTGCTCTACCTCTGCTCTCCTTGACCCGTCTGAACCACCCTCCACTCCGCCTTCCACCTTGACCACCTGTTCCCATTCCCAGTCATCTGCCACCAGCCAAGTTTCTGTGAAGGCCATGTTTGAGCGTAAGAAGCCAATGTCTGACTGTCACCCCCTTGCCCGGCGTCTGACAGCTGGCTTGTCTGCACTCTTAGCCCGCCAGCTTTTACCATACCAGCTGGTGGACTCTGAGGCCTTCCGCAAATTTGTAGCAATTGGGACACCGCAGTGGAAGGTACCCAGCCGCAATTTTTTTTCTAAAAAGGGAATACCACACCTGTACCAACATGTGCAGAGCCAAGTTACCGCATCTCTGTCACTTAGTGTTGGGCCAAAGGTCCATATGACTACTGACGCATGGTCCTCCAAGCATGGTCAGGGCAGGTATGTCACCTACACTGCCCACTGGGTGAACTTGGTAATGGCTGGGAAGCAGGGAATGGGTAGCTCAACAACAACAGTGGAGTTGGTGTCACCGCCACGGATTGCACGCGGTTCTGCACCACCTCTACTCCTCCATCGCTCTCTACCTCGTCTTCTTCTTCTTCTTACTCTGCTGCTGGGTCCTCCTTCTCCTCCTCCACACCTGTGCACCCCCAGCTCCCCCTAGGCTATTCGACGTGCCAGGTACGCCGTTGTCACGCTGTCTTGGGGATGACGTGCCTGGAAAGCAAAAACCATACCGGATCTGTACTCCTGTCATCTCTGCAGTCACAGGCCGATCGGTGGCTGACCCCACACCAACTGCAGATCGGAAAAGTGGTGTGTGACAATGGAAGCAATCTGTTGGCAGCGTTGAGACTAGGCAATTTAACACATGTGCCCTGCATGGCACATGTGTTAAATTTAATAGTCCAACGTTTTGTCTCCAAGTACCCAGGATTCCAGGACGTTCTCACCCAGTCCAGAAAGGTGTCGGCCCATTTCAGACGTTCCTACACAGCCATGGCACGCCTTGCTGACATTCAGCAGCGCTACAACATGCCAGTCAGGCGTTTGATTTCTGACAGCCAGACTCGCTGGAATTCAACGCTCCTTATGTTGGAACGTCTGCTGCAACAACAAAGGGCCGTCAACGAGTACCTTTTTGAACTGGGTGGTAGGACTGGATCTGCACAGCTGGGGATTTTTTTCCCCCGTTACTGGGTGCTTATGCGCGATGCCTGCAGGCTCATGCGACCTTTTGAAGAGGTGACAAATATGGTCAGTCGCACCGAAGGCACCATCAGCGACCTAATACCCTTCGCTTTATTCCTGGAGCGTGCCGTGCGACGAGTGACAGATGAGGCTGTAGACCAGCGTGACGAGGAGCTGGAAGCGCACGATTTCTGGTCGGAATCACCAGAACGAACCCAGGCACATGCTGCAACGCAGGGAGAGGTGCCAGAAGTGGAGTCAGAGGAGGAAGGTGGCTTTGTGGAGGAGGAGGAGGAGGACCAACAGGAGCAGGCTTCCCAGGGGGCTAGTGGTGACCTTTTGGGGACCCCTGGTCTTGTACGTGGCTGGGGGGAGGAGACCGTGGATGATGCAGTCCTTGATAATGAGGAAGCGGAGATGGATAGCTCTGCATCCAACCTTGTGAGAATGGGGTCTTTCATGCTGTCATGCCTGTTGAAGGACCCCCGTATCAAGAGGCTTAAGGAGAAGGACCTGTACTGGGTCGCAACGCTACTAGACCCTCGGTACAAGCATAAAGTGTCAGAAATGTTACCAACATACCACAAGTCCGAAAAGATGCGGCATTTACAAACCAGCCTGCAAAACATGTTGTACAATGCTTTTAAGGGTGATGTCACTTCAGGAACTCATCAACATTCCAGGGGCAGAGGTGCCAGTAATCCTGCCACGAGCACACCTGCAAGGACAAAGCCCTTTGGCCAGTCTGTAACGTCAGACATGCAAATGTTTTTCTGTCCAAGGCAGCGCCACAACCCTTCTGGATCCACCCTCAAAGAACGCCTCGACCGGCAGGTAGCGGACTACCTGGCATTAACTGCAGATATCGACACTCTGAGGAGCGATGAACCCCTGGACTACTGGGTGCGCAGGCTTGATCTGTGGCCAGAGCTGTCACAATTTGCCATGAACCTCTTGTCTTGCCCAGCCTCAAGTGTGCTCTCAGAAAGGACCTTCAGTGCAGCAGGAGGGATTGTAACTGAGAAGAGAACTCGCCTAGGTCACAAAAGTGTCGATTACCTGACCTTTATTAAAATGAATGAGGGGTGGATCTCGGAGGGTTACTGCACGCCGGAAGACTTGTTCTGACTTCTATGCAGCTGTCCTTCTCTTCAAGCCTCATGACTCCACACACAGCTGTCCTTTAGCGTCCTCCTCCTCCCTCCGCCACCGTTACAAACTAGGGTGCAAACCCTACTGGTTTAATTTTTTCTGGCCTCTGTGCTTCAGTGGCTGCGACCAAAAAAATGCCTATTTTCTGCATTTATATGACATAATTTTTCTGGCCTCTGTGCTTCAGTGGCTGCAACCAAAAAAATTTATATTTTCAGCATTTATATGGCATAATTTTTCTGTCAACTGTGCTTCAGTGGCTGCGACCAAAAAAATGCATATTTTCTGCATTTATATGGCATAATTTTTCTGGCCTCTGTGCTTCAGTGGCTGCAACCAAAAAAATTACTATTTTCAGCATTTATATGGCATAATTTTTCTGGCAACTGTGCTTCAGTGGCTGCGACCAAAAAAATGCATATTTTCTGCATTTATATGGCATAATTTTTCTGGCCTCTGTGCTTCAGTGGCTGCAACCAAAAAAATTTATATTTTCAGCATTTATATGGCATAATTTTTCTGTCAACTGTGCTTCAGTGGCTGCGACCAAAAAAATGCATATTTTCTGCATTTATATGGCATAATTTTTCTGGCCTCTGTGCTTCAGTGGCTGCAACCAAAAAAATTTATATTTTCAGCATTTATATGGCATAATTTTTCTGGCAACTGTGCTTCAGTGGCTGCGACCAAAAAAATGACTATTTTCAGCATTTATATGGCATATTTTTTCTGGCCTCTGTGCTTCAGTGGCTGTGGCCAAAAAAACTGGGCAAACAATGCCTACAAGGTCAACGACGTTGACCTTGTAGGCATTGTTTGCCCAGTTTTTTTGGCCACAGCCACTGAAGCACAGAGGCCAGAAAAAATATGCCATATAAATGCTGAAAATAGTCATTTTTTGCCATACGTTGACTCAACGTATATGGCAAAAAATGACTATTTTCAGCATTTATGTGGCATATTTTTTCTGGCAACTGTGCTTCAGTGGCTGCAACCAAAAAAACTGGGCAAACAATGTCTACAAGGTCAACGTATGGCGAAAAATTACTATTTTCAGCATTTATATGGCATATTTTTTCTGGCAACTGTGCTTCAGTGGCTGCGTCCAAAAAAACTGGGCAAACAATGTCTACAAGGTCAACGTATGGCGAAAAATGACTATTTTCAGCATTTATATGGCATATTTTTTCTGGCAACTGTGCTTCAGTGGCTGCGTCCAAAAAAACTGGGCAAACAATGCCTACAAGGTCAACGTATGGCAGTTGTTTAAAGAGAACAGTTGATTACTAGCCAGCAAAGCTACCTAAGCTAAAATGTCCCTCAAATCCCTGCAGACTTCTGTCCCTCCAATACAGAGCAGTATCAAGCAGATTACTAGCCAGCAAACTTACTATCATCTGTCCCTGAAATCACTAACAGCTCTCCCCCTACACTATCTCTTCCAAGCACACACAGGCAGATTTTTCAGATACATTTTTGCCCTTGATCCCCCTCTGGCATGCCACTGTCCAGGTCGTTGCACCCTTTAAACAACTTTAAAATCATTTTTCTGGCCAGAAATGTCTTTTCTAGATGTTAAAGTTCGCCTTCCCATTGAAGTCTATGGGGTTCGCGAACCGTTCGCGAACCGCTCGCATTTTTGCGCAAGTTCGCGAATATGTTCGCGAACTTTTTTTCCGACGTTCGCTACATCCCTAATTATGTATGTAAATCTTTTAATTGATTATCCTATATATATTTTCTGTATCACGGGTTCCATATGCTTGATAAAGGGGCATGGCCCCGAAATGTTGCACTTCCACACAAATAATTAAAGCAAGCGTTTCCCTGCAAGCAAAAAAGCCTTGAGAGCCAACATCTCTGTTCTATCTTTCAGAAGAAAACCAATATGCAGAAGATTGCAGCCTTGAGCCCCGCTGCGCTACTCTGCACAGATACGTGAGTTTCTCAATGCACTATGGGGGGGCACAAGTAGGGAGGGGGCACTATGGAGGCTAGTGAAAGGGGTTTTTAACATTGGGGGTTTAGTCTTCTTTAAGTCTTTACATCTAGTCACTGAGTTCTGTGCTGCTCAACAGAAATTAAATAAAATAAATTGAAGTCAAGGGCTTTTTTTCACAGCAACTATTTTCATGCAGGGTGCGTGGCCAACTAGAACTGTGAACAGACATGTACTAGCCTAGCTCATTGCATTCCCATAAAATACAGCAATTATCCTGATATCACCATCTGATTGACCCAATCCCCTGAAAAGCAACTGATGGGCAAAAAGAAACAAGCTGCTGCAGAAGCCTCTAATATTTGATCCCAAAATGGTGGACCCACGCAGGACAGAGTCTCCTAAGTAACAGAGTCTCCTAAGTAACAGAGCACTAGGCCTCCACAAGCATCAGACTCTTCATAATACTATACAATACTGTCATACCATGACAATGGCTTAGGTCAAGGAGCTTTGGGTAGACTTTGCTATCCTGCAGCAAGTTCTGCAAAAGGTTAGAGATCGGTCAAGTTGAACAGCGTATAGGGGAGTTGGAAGACACTTGTAACCTCCTGCCAGACAGCATAGACCAACATCAATGCAAGCTGGAGGCGGCAATGGCTAAATCAGATGACCTCGGATATCGGCTCTGCAGAAACAACATTAAGATTATCAGGTTTCCAGAGAGAGTCAAAGGATCCAACCAAATTTTTGAAAGCGTGGCTCATAGGAGAATTTAAAGCTGACACTTTCTCCCCAACTTTTATTATTGAACGAGCAACAATAAGTAATAAGTCTGGAATACATCTGCCTTAAGTAGGGCCAAGGAACACTAACGTGTTGCTATTTTTATCAAACTACGTTGATACAGTTGTTAATGCTTCTGCTATACTTTTGGTTAATTCTTGCATAAGTTCTGCTAGTACTTTATGGGTCTCACATAGTCTAGGCACACCCTCCTAAGATTTAGAATGTTACAGGTACAAAACTTTTCCAATATCAGGGGAATTAGGAATAATCCTTCTGTTTTCGTCTTATTTTCTGCTTTCTTTTTCCACTCTTTCTACTGTTCTATGGAGGAGATAACGTATAAAATTGCTAGTGATAATAATGTCAGAGATAACAGCTATCTTTTGGAATGTTAGAGGACTAGTGATAAGTGAAATTTTTAACCATTTTTGTCAGGAAAATGATGCCCATAGAAAAAAAATTGATGTGTGGCAAAAATGTTTTGTTGCTCAAAGACTTCAATGAATTTTGCAGAATTTTCACCATTCGGAAATTTTTTTTTGTGAAGTGAAATGGGTCAGATTCACCCATCACTATTGAGAACTAAACTCCCCATAAATGTTCTACAAAAACACAATCCCCATATTATATGTCTCCAGGAGACCCACATCTGTATGTCTTCTAACCCCAACCCACTTAAAAAGCCTTGGATTTCACAAGCCTATTATGCAGTCTACTACAATTACTCCAGCGGGACCTCCATATTAATAAATAAGGCAGTCCCATTTCAACATTTTCAATTCTCCAAAAAGACCCAGAAGGTAGATTCACATTGATTCATGCCTCATTTGCTGGTTTCCCCTATGTCATTGTAAATGTATATCTCCCTCCTCCTTTCAATGATTCACTCCTTTACGAGCTGTTTCCATATATTGCTGATTTGCTCCCAGACCCAGTACTTATACTGGGAGACTTTAATGCAGTAATGGATGGGAAAAAACTACTGCCTCAATCTGTCTACTATTGAGAAAACTGACTCAGGTGGCTTAAAGGTAGTGATTGGCGAATTTGGGGCGTTTTGATTCGCTGAAAATTTTTGTAAACGGCGCCGGCATCTCGTTTCGCGAAAATGGATTTTCACTGGCGATTTTTCGAGTCGGTTTCGCAAATGTATTAATCGGCGGCGAATCGCGGGAATTCACCGCAAATTCGCGCCTGGCGAATAAATTCGCCCTTCACTACTTAAAGGCCTGGGAACTTACCTTAGGTTTTATTGATGTACATTGCATATGTTTTCTTGTTATTCTAGAGGAGCTAGGTTACGTATTGATCTCGCTTTTGCGTAGACTAAAATGTCCACTAAAATCACTAGAGCAGAGTTCCTCCCAAGGGGAGATTTGGATCATGCTCCATTACTGATGCTCTCAAATCCCAAGCATAAAACTTGGAGGCTAAACCCCTACTGGATTAATCATCATCTATCTTCCATCTACAACCAAATTCATACAGGCAAGCAAGTTTCTAAACTTGTTTCTAAACCTCTTGAACTTTCCCGGAAAAGGGTCACTAATATTCCCGAACTAATTAAAGAATATTTATACTGTATAAGGCCACTCTTAAGGGGATACATATGTAACGATGCACAAGCAATATACACAGTCTAACTAATGTGTTAAATTCTACCCGAAGGATCATGGGCAAGAACCACAACTGTCTCCCACTACTATGTCTCTCCTCTATCTTTTACTTTCTCCTTCTATACTAGCCAATTGGGAAATGCAAAATTTTACAGAGAATCTATACCTGGCAAAAATTGAAATCTTTGCCAATGAACAATGGTATATTTAAAATCGCTCATGGGACCCAACTGAGATAACATATAGTACATTAGGTACATGACCATGTGTCTACTATTTAGCCAGTTTATTGCTGCACTCAGCACTGCCCCTCTGACTTACTCCTGTGCACTTAAATAATGGGATCCCAATCAGCAATGTTTTCCATTCCTAATGTGGGTTATTGATATATCAGGATCACAGATAATGTACTTTTCAGAAGTTTTTGTGACCATGAACTTGTGATTGAAAAAATGCTGCTTAGTGCAAGCATTCACAAATTTAGTAACATTTGCAGTTAGGTAGCGTGGAGTAGAAACAATATTTACCCATATTACTCAGAAACTGTAGTGTCCATACATATGCAGTTCTAAGTTTAACTGACTATCAGCAAATTTTATGATAAATGCAGTGCAAGCTATTTGATTTATCTGCAGGCATCAATTTGTCACCCATGAACATTTGTATTCAATGAGTATTTTAGGGTTTCTAGAAACCACATATATATACCCTACGAATATGTGGTATCAGCTTACTCAGATTCTCCCTAGCTTTTACATTGTCAAATGTTGTCTTTGCACCCCAGTGACATGCAGGACATACAGAGCTGTAAAGATTATTTTTTGATACAGAGATTTTTCGTCAAAACAAAATGAAAGAAACAGTATATATTTGGGAACAATTTGGGTGAAAGGTAATTACAAGTTATAATGTAATGTTTTAAATTTAGTGGGATGTCTACCTCTATATAGTTGTGAGGTAGTTATATACAAGCATCACCATTGCTGCTTGAAAATCTCTGAAGGACAACTTTGAATTGCTTTGGATTTGTATACTTTGTAGTGAATAGATTTTTTTCTAATCTTCCATTAGTAAGTCTTTGCTGAATGTCTTATTACCATGGTAATGATAGTATAACATCTGGTTTAAGAAACAGCTATAAAATCACACAGATTAAGCACATGCAATGTCATGTAAACTTAATATAAGCAGATGTGAAAATATTCTTTTCTTTCTTTTATTCTTGACTTCATTAGAGAGAAACTTATTGCACAAGCAATATATATGAATTCTGCATCTGCAGTGACACCGGGTCTATCTATCTGTCTGTCTGTCCGTCTGTCTGTCTATCTATCTACCTATCTCTTCCTATAAATTGTATAAATGTTAATATTCAAGCATAGGTCTTAAGATTATATTAAGAGGTCACTGCATTTTCTACTCTTTGGGGTATATTTATCAAAAAGTGAAGTTAGAGATCACCACAGTCCTCAAGAGTGAAATTCCATTGATAAATATGCCTTTCAAAATCCCATAGAAATGAACGGAGAGTGGAATTTCACTCTAGACTTTTTTTTTCACTTTTTTCACTTTTTGATAAATGTACCTCTTTGTATGTTTTGTAGGCATTTTAAATGACTTCTTTATGTCAGTCACCTCTTCATAATAAACAATGTGCAATATTTGCAAACATTTCTGCAGACTACTGCACAAAATGAATACTAAAATATTTTTATAATGTCTTTATTTGCACCAAACAAAACACATCAACAAACAAAATTGAATGCCATATCTTCTTATAGTTTTACATAGGCTAACAGATAATAGGAGGTTGGCCTACACACATGGGTTTCTCCCCATATCTTTCGATATATGTTGCCAGGTTATATACAGTACCCTATCTCAACAAACTGATATCTTCTTCACTTTCCCATGGGGTTACCCCCTAATTATGTTTAAAATTGTACTAAGTATAAGGCCACCTGAACCGCTAATTCCAATACCTTTAAGTTCTTATTGTTAATGGGTTTCTCACTGCTAATTCCTCAGACATTTGTCATGTGGTAAAATGAAAGACATAGGAAATTTCCTGCTGGTATATGGGGGATAGTGTTTGTATATATTTTGACCAAATGGTAAAGAAGGCTGTGACTTGGCGTTCCCTATGTAGGAAATAGTGATGGGCGAATTTGCGCCGTTTCGCTTCGCCGAAAAATTTGCGAATTTCGCGAAACGGCACCGGCGTCTCGTTTTTGACGCCGGCGCCGGTTTTTTCGACGCAAATTTTTGACGCAAATTTTCGCTGGCGTTTCGCGAATTTATTCGCTGGCGGCGAAACGCGCAAATTCGCCGCAAATTCGCGCCTGGCGAATAAATTCACCCATCACTAGTAGGGTAGCTTCCAGTCAGTCCATGCGGTAGGCAAAGTCAAGCTTCATAGTCATCTCCAGTGGTGGGGGCGGTTTGCTATCCAACAATGTAGTATTGCCATTCTGCTAACTGCTGAAATAATATTTGCTAACTTCTTGTCTGCCTTTAGAATATTTGTTGAGTCTCCAAAAATGGCCCATAAGGGTGTTAAATGAACCTGAATCTGTAATGTACATTTGCAGTATGAAATGACCATTTACCAAAGGGTTTTATAATACTATACATGAGAGAGATAGAGGGTTGTATTGTAGATGATCGAAATAAACAATCAATCGGGTTGTCAATATCTTGTGTTGGGACAGGTCGGATTACCATTTGTATATAGTGTCTTAGTTGTAGAAAAGAAAAGGAGTCCCACATTATTTAAAGATATTGTTCTTTGAGGTCAGTAAGGGAATACAGAGTTGTAGATGTGCGCATTAGGTGTTTCACCTGTGTAAACCCCTGTTCTGCCTATGTTAGAAAGGGTTGGCCAATATAATTGTTCAGAAACTGTGGGTTACCTGTAAAGGGTAGAATAAATGATGTATAGGGTGAGACCGACAATCTATGGCGTGCTGCTCACCAAGCTCTAATTGTGGTATATAGCACTGGGTTGTCCTTGACTGCAGGTGGGAGCTGTTTCTCCTGGGAGTGCAAAAGAAAAACAAATAAAATGTTTGGTACCAAAGCTTGTTCTAGACTGGGGAGTGCAGAGCTCTCTATTATTAATCCAATCTGCTGCATAGCAGAGACTACAAGCTAATTGTATGTCTATATATGCTGCAGATTTATCCCTCCTTGCAATTTTGGTTGTTGGAGTTTCCACCTACTAATTTGAGAATGATTACTTCCCCAGTTTAATTGGCTAAGTGCTTTGTTTAACCTAGTCAAATCTTTGCTGTCAACAACAGCAGCAGCATTTGTAAGGGATAAAGCAAGTTACACTTCCCGAAATAGTTTACTGGTAGTTTTGACCACATTCTGAACTCCTGTGTTTTATTTTTTTCAATAAAGAAGTAATGTTTCAGCTATATACTATAACTGTATGGTCTTAGTGGCCGACTTAAATGAAAATGGACCGTGCCAATTGTTTCTTAATTGTGGATTGAGAGGCATTGCCTGTTCAAATTAATTTGGAGTCCTGCCACCTTACTAAAGGTTTCAATGTTGATTAAAAGACCAGGGATTGCCTCCATTGGATTGGTCATAAACAATAAGCTATCAAAAGCTATAAAATATTGATGATTATGATTAATTAAGTGTACAAAAAGACTGGACATTACTCACAGCAAACATATTCAAATAAATATTATGTGAACTGTTATACAACTAAAAACAAGAATTACACAAGACATATTTTACAATGTGCATAATGCTTTATCCACAAATTATTTGTTTTTACTAGGCCTCTGTAGAAAGTAACACAAAATAATGTGAAATATTTACTTAAGGGTCAGAGGACCCACATCCACTCAGTACTGGCTCCTTGCATAGCTTAACAAAGGTGCACACATTCATGGCTGGTAATATAAAGCCCATGGATCAATGACGTATTAATAGCAAAATGAGTGGAGACAAAATTAAAATCAAAGTAAAGGTATACAAAGAAAGAAAAGAAAATTGAAGTGAAGACAAATATTCAATGAAACTAATAAAAGCAAAAAACAAGTCCACACAAAAGGGGAAAATTTATATAAAATATATAATACCCACAGGGAGGACTAGCATTATAATACATAACATTACAGAGATTAAGTAACATTTGGTAAGAGACACAGAAGGTAAGAAGTCACCAAGATCTTACAATTTTAATGTAAACTTGTTTGTGTTACAGGGCCATGTTGCCCTTTTCAAACATCACAACAGCTGTAATTTACAAATTGGAGATTAATAAAATGAACATCAACTGGGAAAGAGCAGAACCGAGAGAAAAAGAGAGCTAAGGACAAGCAGTGAGCTATAATTTTGAACAATACAGTAGGTATAATGTAGCCCTAAGCAATTTATACCAGAAGAATTTTTTTATATGTTTTGTATCACAACTAGTAATGAGTGTGGTGCAGAAACAAACCAGGCCACATTCTGGACACCAGCCCTTTCTCAAATATTGCCACTTTACTGTTGCTGCCCACACATCTTTAAGTGTTATATGGTAACAATACAATGTATAACATTACACCATAGCATAATAGAGCTCAATATTTTTGTATTCTCCCTTCACAGGGGCCCTCTTCCCTTTCAACTGTTTTACCAAGTTAGCACGCACCAAGTTTCCCAACAAGAGCAGTTAATAACGATCTTTACAAGCCCTGACATGTTAATGTGGTGCTATACTGACTCAGTGTTAATCAGGGTACTGACCCTCAAAACTCTTTGTTGCAGTCCAAGCTGCTCTGCTATTTGGCCTATGTTTGACACTCACCAGTTAAGTGAGTCCTTAAGCTACTGTACCTGATCTAACTTCTGGAATGATACTGGAACTGACCTTCACTGCCTTACCACCCATAATAAGCATCATAATTAGCCTGTTGCCTTTATATTTACTGTTATTTATTTGCATGTCTGTTCACAGAGAAAAAAATTACCTACTCAGTTGCTTCACATCATTAGAATGTTTATTAGCCTCAATAGCCAGAGGGTGTAGTAGTAATCCAATAACCCCTTCAATTTTGTGTATCTATAGAATGATTTTAAAAGAAGGGGAAATATAATAAAAATGTAGGAGTGATCCAAACGGATCAACAGAATTACAGGTGCATTTCTTGGTTTATTTAAGGACACAATTAAAAAACAAGTCACTGGATGGAATATTTAGACATGCTGGGCTTCTACACAAAACCCATTCAGCAAAATAACCCTTAATGAATTGCATGGTTGTAAATCTGTCTCTTCTCCGAAGCAATTTCCATTACTGCACACATTAATAACAAGAAGGAAGAATGGAAGGAAGGAAGAGAGATGATTTTTAAATGGTTTTAGTGCTGCAGTTAAAATATAAGTTTGTACTGAGCTGGCCGTGCCTGCTTTGTGGGAGGCATTATGACAGATGGGTGTCAAGGTCACTTCATAAATAATTGATTTTGTGAAAGGTGAAGTCCAGTAAAATGCCTCACTTTACAGTAAGGTGTTCCTTCTTGTTCAAGTAAAGGTTATCTGATTTGTCACTGATGGTTATGAATATACAGTACATATATTACTGTAAAGTATTTGTTATCAGATGCTTGTACCATTTAATATTCATAAACATATTTAAGCTGTACACAGTCTTCAACTTCTAAGAGGTTGCATCCATTTTTTTACTATGTACCATATGAACATAGCTATTCTGTTCTCCTGTGTTTGAGTTGGGATAGGCAACTTGGCACTCACGGTCATCCTGAGTATATGAGCTGAGTTGCTGGAGGACAGTATTGGACTTGCATGCCAGAGTACCAGGAGCCACAGCAGAGCACAGCTGCCCACACAGAATTAGCCCTGTATCCTTTTGAAAGCAGCCACTCTAAAAAAAAATTACTTTAAGTTGAATAACCCCTTTAACCACATAAACTACTGACAGGTATGGCTGTGCAAAATAGTTTATTAGAAGACTGAGTATATTAGAAGACTGAGAATATGGATTATGATTACAGTTGAAACAACACAAACAATTACAATGTGTGTGTGTGAATGTGTGTGTTTTAGTGTGTGTGTGAAACTGGACAGTCGCTCATCCAGTCACTTAATACAAATTCAATCATGGCTCCCAACTACTGTATATGCAATAAGATTTTTTTTTTTTGTAACTTGAATTTTTTATTGGATAAAGTCAGATACACATTATTTGCATAGAAAAAAGCAACAATCATTATGGGTACACTCAGTGTCCCTTGTACAATTTTCAATAATGACATGTATAAAGAATCATATTATAATATCCATTTTCAAATATATGCATCTTGTATTCAATAAACATGAATATAACAATAAACAACTGATCTGCCTGAATCTGTTATCGTTTCATTAAATGAGTTACTCTTGCTTAATTTGAGGATCCCAACAGGAGATAGTTCCCAGCTTTCCCAATACTCCAGGGTGGTTCTAACCAATTCGCCGAGCCCTTCTCACATATCTGCTGGTTTCCCCAAAAGCTCATATGGTGCCCAAACAGCCAAAAATTTGGGAGTTTTATTTTGAATGTGTGCTATGGTACTCTCAAAATTCATGTTCACAAGAAGTTTTCTGTGTAGTTCTAACATAGTGGGAATTGTCGCTGATTTCCATTTTGCTGCTATAGTGATACGGGCCACTGTCAATATATGGTTTACTAGTTTTTGTGAGGTATTTGATATCTCTCGGATAGGTCTACCCAACAAATGGGTCACCGGGTTTTTCCCAATTTCAGTGCATGTGACTGTAGTTATTAATTTATGTATCGCATCCCAGTACCCGTCCAGTTTTGAACATGACCAAAGTAAGTGCATTAATGTCCCCTGTGCGTCACAGCCTCTCCAGCATTTATTCGAGATACTTGGGTTAATTTTGTTAAGTCTTTTGGGAGTCATGTACCAACGCATTATTACTTTGTAAACATTTTCTTTTTGTTTCACACATGTCACTCCTTTTTTAGCATTCCTCCATATAGCCTCCCAGTCCTCCATTTCCAAGGGACCTTCTAATTCTTGCTCCCAGTATGACATATATTTATGATTTGGAGGTATATTAACTGGTAAGGAGTTTAAGATCTTATAAATATTTGATAAAAGAGCCTTTTGTGGCCAACCTCCTTTCATAAGAGTTTCAAAAGGAGATAAAATTACAGCGCGTCTCTTTACCAGGAAACAAGATATGAAATGTCGAACCTGAAGGAATTCGAAAAATCTAATTGGGATTTCGGGCATTTTGGCTTGTAGGTCTCTGAATTGGAGCACTTGGGAGGCATCCCTAGTAAGAACATCATATACTCTAAAGAGACCTTTTGCTCCCCAATTTCCATATAATGAAGCCTGTGTACCTGGTTTGAACTTAGGATTTTGCAGGAGTGGTGTCATCAGTGAGAAGGGTGAAATGAGGTTATATTTATTCTTTACTCGATACCATGTTGTAAGGGTAGATTTAGAAGTTTCCAATATGGTCATAGGAAGTATTGGATAAGGGTCTACATTCCAAATTAGTGCTCCCATGTGTGTCCGGTTTAGAAGAGAGTTTTCAATTCTTGCCCAAAGCGGCCCAATATCGTGATGAGACCAGGCTGACAGCCATCGGAGCTGCGCTGCATCATGGTATTTTTGTATAGAAGGAGCCCCCAGTCCCCCTTGTAATTTATCACTCATAAGAACATCTTTGGAAAGCCTATGTCTCTTATTACCCCAAATAAATTTATGAAAAGACAACTGAATATCTGTTAAGATCTTGGAGGGGACCAGTACTGGAAGGGTCTCGAATAAGTATAGAAATTTGGGCAATATGCTCATTTTCAGTGCCGCTATGCGGCCAAACCATGACAGTGTGTAATCCGACCACCTAAGAAGCAACTGTTTAGAGTGCTGAATAAGTGGTTGGAAGTTCCTTTTAAACAGATCTTTATAGTGAGGGGTAATTTTTGTACCCAGATAAGTAAGGAAGTCTGTTTTCCATTTATATTTGAAGTTAGATTTGAAGGTGTTCAGCGAGGCCTCGGAAATACACATTGGGAGTGCTTCTGATTTGTCCCAATTTATCTTATATCCTGAATAGTAGCTATATAAATCCAAAGCCTTGTGTAGCGATGGTAAGGATATGTGTGGGTTGGCGAGGGATAATAAAACATCATCTGCGAATAATGCTATTTTAAATTCTATGCCTGCGGCCGTAATACCTTTGATATCCGGATGGTTTCTAACATAGGCTGCCAAAGGTTCTATACTGAGAGCATATAAAAGGGGCGATAGGGGGCAACCTTGCCTGGTTCCATTGCAGATCTTTATAATTTTCCCCGTCGCGCCCGGGAGCTTCAGTTGTGCCGTTGGCTTGCTATATAGCGCCTGCAGTGCTGTAACGAAAGCTCCCCGAAACCCCAGGTGCGACAGTAAATTAAATAGGAAAGGCCAGCTTAGTCGGTCAAATGCCTTTTCCGCGTCTAGGCCTAATAATAAGGCCGGGTCGCCCTTTTGTTGAATAATTTCAAGCAACGCGGTTGTTCGCCTAGTGTTGTCTCCTGCTTGCCTCCCTTTAATGAAGCCTACCTGGTCTTGATGTATTAAGGCAGGGGCTAAGTTATTTAGCCTGTTGGCCAAAATTTTAGTGAACAATTTTAAATCCGAATTGAGGAGTGCAATGGGCCTATAGCTGCTACATAGAGAAGGGTCCTTTCCGTCTTTGTGTAAGAGAGTTAGATAAGATGTTAACATAGAAGATGGAATGGGGGTTCCCTCCAGGAACTGGTTGAACAAAGTGGCTAGGTAAGGTACTAAAACATCTTGGAACGTTTTTAAATAGCTATAAGGAAACCCATCAGGTCCTGGGGATTTTCCATTCGGTAGTCTCTTAAGTGTAGTTAGGATTTCCTCTATGGATATCTCAGCATTAAGAGGATCTAAATCTTCTGGGTTCAATTTGGTCAAGTTTGCCGAATTTAAAAATTCTTGAAGTGAAATTGATGGTTCAAGCATTGGAGGGTTTGTGCTTCCGTCCAAATTATATAGCTTGCTATAATATTGGCGAAAATGCTCTGCTATCTCATCTGGGTTGTGAGTGTATTGACCTTGCGGAGATTTGATTTTAAATATAGTTGACTGAGCTTTGGAGTCCCTGAGTTTTCTTGCTAAAAGGGTTAAAGGTTTATCACCCTGTTCATAGTATGTTTGACGTGACCATTTAAGAGTCCGCTCCACTGCTTTGATTCTGTAATTATACAAATCCCGTTTGGCCTGCGCCAGATTTTGTTCAGTTACAGAATTATTGGATAATTGGTGTCGCTTCTGTGCTGCTGCCAACAATTCTGTAAGTTTTGTTAAAGTAGCACTACCTTTTTTTTTCCTAGCTGATGATATAGCAATTAAGGTTCCCCTTATTGTTGCCTTATGCGCTTCCCATAGCACTGGAGTAGATGGGGCTGATGGGGCATTCAGAGAGAAATATTCCTTAAGGGCTTCCTTAACTTGTGTCCGTGTCTGTAGGTCATCTAGAATAGACTCATTCAATCTCCAGTGTGCTGGCCTACGTGTTGGGGGGCTCAATTCAATATTTAATTGTATTGGGGCATGATCTGACCAGGTGATCGGCAAGATCTTAGTTGAAAAATTATTTGTAAGGCAGGCATGGGAGAGGAAAAAATAATCCAGTCTAACATACACTCTGTGAGGATTGGAATAAAAGGTAAATTGCCTATCCCTGGGGTGGTTAATTCGCCAGGCATCTTGCAATATATGTTGTCTCATTAATATCCTGAAATTTTTAGAGAGTTGGGCGGAAGTTCTATCTAGAGAAGGATGTGACCTGTCTCTATCCTGAGAAAAAGTTAAGTTAAAATCACCTCCCAAAATTGTACATTGTGTTAAAAGATTTTGATGTTTTTCTAAAATCTTTTTTAAGAAAGGCACTTGTTTCCTATTAGGCGTATACACATTAATAAGTGATACGGGAGTTCCAGCTAAGGACCCCTTAATGACCAAAAAATGGCCTTTCGGGTCCCGATATGAATCTACTGCCTGAAAGGAACAACGTTTATGTATCAATACCGCCACCCCTGCCTTCTTATGTGGCCCTGATGCATAGAACGTGGTGGGATAATCCTTTAAGGATAAATGATGTGAGCTAGTCCGCGTAAAATGCGTTTCCTGAATAAAAGCAATGTCTATTTTTTGGGCCTTTAGGTCCTTAGATAGTAGGAGCCGTTTCGCAATAGTGTTAAGCCCCTTGGCATTAATAGATAAGAAACGTACCATTGTTACAGATCAACAATGTGTAGTCCAGATTAAATAACCTAGTTCTGATGGTAGTAATAGTATTTTGGAAAAAGACCCACGGATCCTGATTGGCAAGGTAAGTAATAAGCGACAGGCAGAACGTTAACCACAAACATCTTAAGAAAGCGATGTAAAATGAAAAAACAATAAAAACCAAAAGTAACGTACATATTTCTGTTAACGCATCTAATAACCCAACCAAGGTCATGTTCACACCAAAAGCCCCTTCCCTTTTTATCGGAGCTATCAAAATAATGTGTTCCTGGGGTATAGAAACAACATAGCAATCTACAAATAGCAGGTAGAGGTGTGACCCTAAACAATTTATCACTCTAGAGAGCAATAGTAACTTGACAAAATCAACAATTGTAGTTATCCCTTTGGGGCTGCAGTAGAGAAAAAACAGTAACATAACAAAACTTAGAAGTTTGTTCAACCCATTTAGGTTGTTTATCATACACTGACAGAATACCGGTACCTCACGTGGCATCTGTCTCTGTCTGTGTAATCAAGGGGTCAGCGGATGCCTCCAGGCTTCCTTATGGGGGACGTGGAAATCGGACCGAAATAAGTTTGGGCAGGAAAAAAAATGTAAAAGAGAATGATGGTGGAGAGAGTCATTTCAGCTCCATCCTTGCTCCTTGCGATTCTAACCTGTATTTGGCTGGGGTATCTCAGGGGATTGGCGTCTGCTTGAGTTCTGTGCCGACGATGTTGGTGAATGGGCCTGGGACCGTATTTTGGTCCACACTGGAGCGACATCCGTCTTGGGCGGGGTAGTTGCTTTTGATGGTTGAGTAGATGGTTTGCGTAGGCCCAGCGAAATGAGGAAGCTTTTGCCTTCTCTAGGATCCCTCAGAATATATTGTTTGCCGGCTTTGTTAACAATAAGGCGGAACGGAAATCCCCATCTGTATGGAATGTGACTATCTCGGAGTATTTGAGTGATCGGTCGTAATTCTCTCCGTCTCATCAGCGTTATTGGAGATAAGTCTGTAAATATTGAAAGTTTTACATTGTGATACTCCACCTCTGGCTTCTGACGGCTTTTTACCAAGATGGCTTCTTTTGCTTCATAATAGTGGAAGCAAACTACCACATCACGTGGTGGTTTAGTGGCTGGTGGTTTTGCTGCTAATGACCGGTGGGCCCTATCCATGCGGCATAGTTCATCTGAAAGATTAGGGCATAGTTGGTTAAAGAGGCCCTTCAAGAAATGCTGTATAGATTGGGGCTCAATGTCCTCTGGGATGCCTCTAAATCTCAAATTCTGTCTCCTTGATCTATTTTCAAGATCCTCACATTGAGCTCTTAATTGAAATATTTCTTCCTTCATAGCTGAATTGTCCTCCTCCATCAGTGCATAACGTTGGGCCAAATCATCCGTAATTGTTTCCACCCGATCCGTCCGTTCACCTAGGTCATCTATTTCTGCTCGCATGGCTGAAGCTATGGCTTTAGTAATTGTATCTGTTAAAGTCTTTTGTAAGCCATTTAGTTGGGCAGACAAGACTTGAGCGGTTACTGGTTCAGTTTGTGGGTCTGGGAAGTCCGGTGAAAACTTCGGTGTCATTTGTGACTGACCGGGAGAGCTCGCTGGGTCGTGGCCACTGAGTGATGATGGTGGAGAAGGAGAAGCGCGTTCCGAATCTACCGCGGCATCAGTTAGGACCTTTGGGGTCCTTGTTGCCTGTGAAGATTTATGCAGAAAAGGGGACATTGTGCCAGTTTGATCTTTCATTTTGCGTTTCCCCATTATTTAGGCAGATGTTGTGTACCCAGGTCAAATATAGGGTTTCAAGCATAAGCTGACCGTGGTTAGGTATAGGTTATACCAAAATTAGTAGAGGGGTATTGTTCATGTATGTAGTTTGCGCAGTGGGCGTTTCAATCTGCTATTTAGGTAATAGCCGTGTGCCCAGAATAGGTATAGTATGACTCCCCTTAAGCCTCCTCTTCAGCAAAACTCTCCTTGGTGTGTCACTTGGCTAGGCCCCGTGCTGTGTTCCTAACGATCGGGGTGATCGCTTTATAGCCTGTGCAAGCTGTGTGAATTGCGCTATGACTGCGCTGTGCCCCTAGCTCCCAAATGACTTAGCCGTCGGCGGTTTTGCCGATTCTGGTCAGCTGCCCCACCTACAGTCAGGTGGATTTCTTTATATGTTGCGCCGTCTGAGAGGGCCGCGCTGAGTCTGCGCTACTTCACTCACCTCCGGAGCGCTCCTTTGTCACCAGCGGCTCTGCCTAATCAGGCCTGCTGCCTTGTTTCCTAACGTACCCCTGCTGTGGGCCGCGTGGTGGGTACAGGCCTTGTCGTACGGTAGGCCCTCCAAGCGTCCTCGGTGTTCCAGTGATAATTATATTGCGCCAATACCCTTGTGTATGATGAGGGGCAGAGGAATACAGCCCGGTAGTGCGACTCCAGCCAAGGTAGGTTGCTTATGAAGGCTAATAATGGGCAATTACGGAGGAGCGACTCCCTCACGCAGCCATCTTCTTCAGTGGTCAAACCACGCCCCCCGCAATAAGATTTTTTATGCCACTGAAACTCTGTAAACATGGGTTCAGATCTATTCATATTCATTTACATTTCCAGAGCAGATCATCTTGTCTTTCTACATTAGAATCCGCTTTATGAATTGAATCATAATTAATTATTGATTCATTATTTTCTTTTACTTTAGTGAAATGAACTAGTCAATTACCTAAAACATTTTAAACAACAAATTGTTGCTTTAATATAGAAAATTAGAGGTTTCAGGGTGTTCAGGTAGCGATGATAAGGACTTAAGAACTAGAAAGCGTAAACAGAAAATAAATAAGTATTGGTTTATTTGTACCTTAGTAATCGAACAGACAATATAAAAATGTGAAAGCATAATTGCTGAAATAAAGCTACAGTATATGCCTTGTTTTCTTTTCAGAATGCTGAACAAATAATTTTACTTCTTTTCCATATCCTGTTGTTTCAAAGGTTATCATTAAAACTAAATTACTAGAGTTCTGAGTACTTCCGACAAGCAATAATAACTGGTATATTGTCTTTGAGTTGCAATAAGTAAAATCAAAAACTATAGAATAGATGGAAACTTTTACTTTCATTACTTTCACCTAAAATTTAAACTTGTTAGTACAGGTTGGGATTTCTTATCCAGAATGCTTGAGACCTGAGGTTTTCTGAATGAGGTTTTCCATAATTTGGATCATCGAACCTTAAACCTACTTAAAAAAAAAACATTTAAACATTAAATAAACCCAATGGCATTGCGTTATAATTCAACTAATCTGAATTGATGCCACTTAGTGAGGATGCTATTTTATTTTATATGAAATCAATTGTTTAAAATGGACTCGTTTCAGATAACTGATATCATAATTGTATCGAGAACTCCGTATTATTTCCTTGCAGTGATTCTTGTTTTCTAAAATGATCCAGATGCATGTCATCCCAGTACAGGGCCACAAAAATCTTCCTTAAGCTTCTTCCTAAGAAGAACCATGTTTTAAAGTGTATAATCAGCCAGTTACATTAAAAATGTGGACTAAATCCATTTTTTAATATAATTATTTGATGCCTATAGTTAGCCAAAACTTTTTTCCTATCAAGCTGTCATTTTAATAACAGCGAGACATTGCTATTAGATAGCTGAAACTATTAGACTCTAGCACATTATTAATTCATTATTCTTCTGTGGAAATGATTTAGATATTTATATATAATCAACAAGTGGGGGCACATTTACTATTGGTCGAATATCGAGGGTTAATTAACCCTCGATATTCGACTATCAACGTCAAATCCTTCGACTTCGAATATCGAAGTTGAAGGATTTACCACAAATACTTCGATCGAACGAAGTAGGTAGTCAAAGTTTTTTTTAAAGAAACAGTACTTCGACTATCGAATGGTCAAATAGTCGAACGATTTTTAGTTCAAATCGTTCAATTCGAAGTCAAACTCGTAGTCAAAGGTCGAAGTAGCCTATTCGATGATCGAAGTACCCAAAAAACCTTCGAAATTCTAAGTTTTTTTCATTCTAATCCTTCACTCGAGCTTAGTAAATGTGCCCCCTAAACTAAAAAAACCCTCATATTTTTGAGATTTATTATATCCCGAAGCTGCTAAAAGTCAGAATCTGAAATTCTCCTACTTAAACCTGCAGAGGTCATTTAGAAGTTGAGATACATTTGAGTTTAAGTAAATAACCCCCTTAAAGTAGTAATGAGTATAGTCAATCCACTAAAGAGTAAAAGGTATCCTTTTAAATTTTGACATCTTAATTCAAAATGTAAAAATATTAAATTGAGAAAATTATTATAAATATTAAATTAAAATGCTCTATTTAGTACTCCATGATCCTGTTCTTGAAGTGCCTTGGTTGCATCTGTTCTGTGTGAATACAGAACTATCTATATATCAAGAAATATATAATTATGGATTTTCTATTTAGGCTCATTTGTTGTGCACTGTGATATGTAAGAGGCATATTAATGTGCATATTGAAAATTAAGTATTATGATGTCTACATCAGAAAGTTTATTTCTTTTCTTGAAGGTTTGTTAACAGAGACAAGTAAAAGTAATCCAAAACAACACAAATACAGGTTTTTATTCAGTTAGGGTCTATATTAGTCTAAATGGTATTGTTGTCAAATAACATATTTCTTTTGAGCCTAAATCCCTAAACACGGTTGTACTGTCTAATGTCTAATCTAATTAATCTAATTAATCTTATTAATGTAATTGTTTAAGGCAATAATTATATACCTTAAGTGTCTGCCTGTGAGTGAGTGCATTAGCCCAGAGTTGGATAATGCTTAAAGGAATAGTTCAGTGTGAAAATAAAAACTGTGTACATAGATAGGCTGTGCAAAATAAAAAATGTATCTACTATAGCTAGGTAGCCAAAAATATAATGTATAAAGGCTGGAGTGACTGGATGTGTAAAATAATAGCCAGAACAGCGGGAAGTAGTATTCTGGCTATTATGTTACACATCCAGTCACTCCAGCCTTTATACATTAAATTTTTGCCTAACTAACTATATTAGAAACATTTTTTATTTTGCACAGCCTATCTATTTATCCAGTTTTTATTTTTACACTGAACAATTCCTTTAATAGCAGTTACAGTAGTGCACTTGTTTGGAAGAAAACACTCCTACCAGACCATGCTGCAGGACTTAATATTATATGTGGATTTGTATAACAATTAAAATTCCAGTATTTCACTAATGTACTATGGCATGAAATACCTTCTTATTGCCATTGAAGTGAGTAACAGGAGGCATGGCCACATTCAGTGACTACATGTGCTAGAAGCCTTAATATGATTATGATGTTTACTGTGCAGTTGTCAGTATGATATAATAGTTAATGCTTATGTATCTTCTGAATAAGTTAATATTGAGCTTCTACAACGTATTACCATAAATTAAAGTTCTATGATTTTTCCGTTTTGCATTGAAATTTGTATTACTAAAATCTCTAATGACAACGACATCACTAACTGACACTGACATCAAAGGCCAGTGGAAAAAAGAGGTAATTAGATAGATCTAATTGATTGCAGGTTGCACTTACCGTATACCCTTGGTTACTGCAGAAATGTTTTTCACTAATTATCTAGATTTTTCTGTCATTAATCATGAAAGAGGACACCAATGGGTTAATCTCCCTCACAATGCAAAAGTACAGGAAGACAGTTTAAAAATAGCCCCCCCCCCCAACATCTTCATCTATTCTTTCTGTTCTTTCTGGATAAACCCCTTCAAAACCAACGATGTTCTCAACCTTTCTGTCTCACTGGATGTGCTGGTCCAAACAAATTCATAGCTAGTAGGGATTGGTGAAAAAAATTGCCATAGTTAACTTGCAGCAAATTTTTGAGTTCTGCATGTGCGGAATTTTTTTGCGAAGGCCGAAGTCACACACGTTAAAAAAAGACACGCAACAAACAGGAACATTATTTTCGCCTTCCCCTTTCCTTCCACAGCAGCTAATTTGATCTGAGCCCTCTCACTGTCTATATAAGGAGGTGCAGAGGCGGCCAATACTGGTAGTGGATAAATTAGGAGATAGAAGTGTTTTCTGCGTTATTTAGCTTGAGTAGGAGTTTGTGGAAATAGCTGTCTGAGTCAGTGCAAGTGAAAGTTGTAAGGGCTACGTTTGTTTGTCTGTCTGTTGGTGTGTATCCCTTGTGGGTGCACACCTCTGCTGAGGGGTTTTAGTTTAGGCTTTTATTTGTTGTCCTTTCCTTCCCCCTAATATCCAAACCCCCCCCAGCACTGCACCTGGTTCCAGAGCCTCTGGGTGTATGGTTGAGGACCATCCCTAGCCCTCCACAGCAGGCAAGGTGGTGGCCTGCACTTCACCAGTGTGGCCATTTTTCATGGGGCAGACAGGGATACATATGTGATATTGTGTGGGAGTAGCACCAAAGGGGCGCTCCCCTCAGGCTAGAGGTGCAAATCTCACATGGACACTTCCTCCTCCTTCTCTGCTATGGATTAACCACCCCTGAAGCATCCCCTCAGTTACTCTTCAGTGCAGCACAAGTACTGTCAGGCTGTGCTGCAACTCCTCTGCCTGGGGGAGAGGAGTCATACTGCACCTGAGCTCATGGCCCCCTTCTAGACTCAGATGCAATGGTGGTTCACACTCCCCAAGCTCCAAGCAGGTAATATTGTATGCAACAATGGTCGCAACCTGCTGGCCACCCTCCACCTAGGCAGACTGACCCATGTGCCTTGCTTTGCACATGTCCTCAAAATTGTGGTGCAGTGCTTCCTGAAGAGCTACCAAGGGTTGGGTGACTTGCTGTAGAAGACACGTAGGGTATGCAGCCACTTTCGCAGGTCCACCACCACCAGTGCATTTTTGGCACAGATGCAGCGGCAGCATCATCTGCCACCCCACCAGCTGATCTGTGACCTGCCAAAGTGGTGGAATTCGACCCTACACATGTTGGAGCGCCTTATAGAGCAGCTCTTGGTGGTCAGCAATTACCTGCTGGAGCACAGTACCAGGAGTACACGGGGGGGGGCAGATTTGGGGTACTTCAATGCAGAGTAGTGGCAGCAGATGAGGCAGCTCTGCCGAATAGGGAATTGTTTCACTGCAGAAATGGCGTCCATAGACTTAATAGACTTATTTTTTTGACGCCCATAGACTTTTAATGGGGTCAGCGGCATTTTGCCGGCGGCAAATTTTTGTCGAAACGGGTCAAAGTCGCCCAAACTTACTGTCGAATACTTGTTCAATTCGAGCAGGCCACACTCTTTGTTGGCAGGGACAATGCTAGAGGAGGGTGATGTACCTGAGGCTGATAAGGAGTAATAGTCCTGGCCCAGTAGGCAGGCAGAAGGGGTTGGGAGGCAGTAAGAGGAGAAGGTTCTGCCCGATGAGGAGGATGAGGTAGAGGAGGACTGGGTGTCTGCACAGCATGGAGAGCAGGGCACACGCCACTCAACCACCCCAGTTATTGTCCGTGGCTGGGAGGGCATAGAGCAGGGGGAGGCAAAGTTAGATCTGGAGGGCAGTCAAGAAGAGTTTGGTTGGGGCCCCTCTTATACATGTCTGCCCATATGCAGACTTGACTTCAGAATGTCAGAACTGGCACAGTATGATCTGGAGGTGCTGGCTTGCCCACCTGCCAGTGTCCTGTAAAATCATGTCTTGGCTGTAGGTGGGATGGTTACTAAGAAGCAGGTACTGCTATCACTGGCAGCTTGGATATGCTGACATTTATAAAGATGAATGAGGCATGGATAAGCGGGGATATCCAATTGTCCATTGCAGACATCAAGGATTAGCCTCCTCTCCTTCTTACAGATGTAACCTCCTCTTTCTTCTGGTTGGGGTCTGTCAAGGATCCTACTAATTTTACTTCTAATACTCCCGCATAGTTGGCAAATTCCTTCTGGTGTGGAGTCTGTCAAGGCTTCTAATAATGTTACTTCTAATACTGCCAAATGGTTGGCAATTTTTTTCTAGGTGAGGCATACCTCTTCTAATTCTAATTCTAATAATGTTGCTTCTAATACTGCCAAATCGTTAGCAATTTTTTCTGGTTGAGGCCTACCTCTTCTAATTCTAATTCTAATAATGATTCTTCTAATACTACTGCATAGTTGGCAAATTTATTCTGGTTGAGGCCTACCTATTCTAACTATCATTTTAATACGGCTGCTGTTGCTACTACTGCCACATTGCTGGCAAATGTCTTCTGGTTGGAGCCTACCAAGGCATACCTCTTCTAATTCTAATTCTAATAATGTTGCTTCCAATACTGCCACATTGTTGGCAAATTTCTTCTGGTTGAGGCCTACCTCTTCTAATTCTAATTCTAATATTGGTGCTTCTAATTCTACTGCATAGTTGGCAAATTTCTGATGCTTCTCACACCGCTGCTTTTGCTACTTACTGCTGCATAGTTGGCAAATTTCTTCTTGTGTGGAGTCTGTCAAGACATCTAATATCTTCTGGTGTGGAGTCTGTCAAGGTGTCCATTAATGTTGCTTCCAATACTACTGCATAGTTGGCAAATTTCATCTGGTTGAGGCTTAGCAAGTCTTCTAATAATTTTACTTCTAATTCTGCCACATAGTTGGCTAATTTCATCTGGTGTGGAGTCTGTCAAGGCTTTTAATAATTTTACTTCTACTACTACTAAATTTCTTCTGGTTGCGGCCTATCTCTTTTTATTCTTTCTAATAATGTTGCTTCTAATATAGCTGCATATTTTGCAATTTCTTTCTGGTTGGAGTATGTCAAGATAATGATGCTTCCAATACTACCACATTTTTGGCAAATTTCTTCTCATTGAGGCCTACCTCTTGGGAACCCTGGAATTCAGTCCCTGAAAAGGAACATAATGCAGAGGCAGCGGTGTAGGCAGAGG
Source organism: Xenopus laevis (assembly GCF_017654675.1). Lineage (NCBI taxonomy): Eukaryota > Metazoa > Chordata > Amphibia > Anura > Pipidae > Xenopus > Xenopus laevis. The sequence goes on from NC_054383.1 coordinate 50,701,848, forward strand.
CGACACTTCAATATGTAACTGAGCCTGCGTGTGGTCCAGTGCATCTGGAGTGACCTGAAGAGGCAGCACTCAGATTTGGTTGAACAGCTGTGGGCTGAAGTAGAAGGTAGATTTATTTAAAAAGAATAAATAGAATTCTCTTCTAAATTACAATAAAGTCACTTGTTTTCTAATTGTTTTGCAATTTTAGAGTAAAAGTGTATTTAAGTGAATACTTTAAAGTGAGGAACAGTTGACTGTCATATAATTGCAGAGAACAAGTAAATGAGCTGTCAAATGGAGATTATCTGCTGCAAAAAATCTCTTTTTAATGGTGTTGCCCATCCCATACCATCCTTATAGATGAAGGTTTTTTTGTAGTTACGCGACACACCTCATCCTGTATAATTTGTACTGTACAAATGCAAGTGCTGTATTACTCAAACTGAAATTACTACATTACCAGCTGAATGGATCCAAGATGATCCAGCTGCAGATGGTGTTGCAGAAGAGGCAGCAGAAGAAGGGGCAGAGAAAGAGGCAGCAGAACCTGCCGGTCCTCTGGCATCTATATCTCCTTCTCCCAAAGAGACTCCCCAGCTGCCACAGGTAGCAAATGCAGTGATGCAGATGAGGGACAACCTGCTGCATCATATCTTAAGGGAGCTCTAAGATATCAAGGACATTGTCCTAAATTTTAGGGGAAAACCTCCACCATCTCCAGCAGCATTTTAAAATGTTCTGCACTGTTGTGGTATGTTTTTTTTTATAGCAAATAAAATTGTTCAAACCTCTATATTTAGAGTTTATTTTTCATTTAACTACCACTCAGATAGTACCGATTATATAACACAACTATGACTATTCTCAATATCCGTCATGTAACATTACATTAACTAGTATTTCTAATTCCTTACATTTACAAATAAATATATGGTTTATTCAACTTGGGATACAAAGCACCCAGATATTATGTGTTCAGCTTAATTGTTAGTTGTGGCTGAGTTATATAAAGTATAGATGGTACTTCTTGGTTAAACAGCAACATAGCGTAGTAGTAAGTGCCATTACCAGTCGACCAGAGGTAATGTCAAAAATCACAGACATGTTTTTTAAGAAACTGCCAAAACGGGTGTCTTTTTTTCCTTTGAAAAAACACCTGTAGCATAGCAGATAGGAGGTTCTCTAATAATGTAGGGAACGTGTGTACTAATATACTGAGCGAAACATGCATGTGAATTGTTCTTCCCATTGACTGCAATGCAATACAGTGAATTTTTACAAAAGTTTGCAAATTTTGATCAAGCGAATATATTCACAGTCTGAAAAGTTTAGAAGTTAGGAAAAAAGTGACACAAACATAACAGCCACAGACTTTATGCACTACAAAATTGCAATGCGGGATGAAAAAAATGTGTTGTGCGTCACAGTAAAAACATTCTTTCCGGCACCAAGAGGGAAGGGAAAGACATCAGCTTCAAAGGACTGAGATTGAAACACGGAAAAGATTGTCATTAAGACGTCAAACCTGGGAGGAATTATGATAAGCAGCTCATTTGGAAGAACAACATGCAGAGGGAGCGCAAACAGGATAAAACTAAATCTTTCTGGTGGTGTCATTAGCCCGTCAGTCTTAGTGATGGGCGAACTTATTCGACAGGTGCAAATTTCTGCAAATTCAAAGTTTTTTGGATGCATGTGACAATTCAGACGACGGCGACTGTCATGTCTCCAGCATAAGCTGTCATCATGCTGTTATATTTCATAGCTCCTTTGACGAACTCCCTCCGAACTCCCTCCGCTGGATGCTTGCTGTAATTGCGCAAGGCCACTTCCTGTATTTGTTCTGCACCTCCACATGGCTTATGGCATGAACTGCATTTGAACTAATCAGGCTACCATACTCCCAACATGTGACCTAAAACAGTGCCTTGTGGGAGCTAGGACTCCATTTTACAGTTCATGCTGTGGAAGAAGCACACAGTTCTGCATTCTCCTTTTTATGGTTGCATCACTGGTAAACAAATAGACTGAAAGTTGCACCAAGTCACCTTTGCAACTGCCAGTATCCCCAGAGACATTACTGTATATATATATTTCATGTCAGCTAATGTTTATGTTGCAGTTATGTACTCTTACATGTTTTTATATTATTATTCATTGCAAACATACTTATTGTACTTTCTGTATTTGCTACAGTTTCACCTCTCCACACAGCTCTTTATCTATTCCACTTGCCTATCCAGTAAAATCCAAGCTCAGTCTCTTTATTGGATTGTGGGGAGGTTAAGCTGCATGTCGAACTACACACTGCCCCAGAGTAATACGTAGGGAGGACAGAACAGAGACAAGCGGACGCACATTGACTTTAATGCGCATCAAATGTTTCCGGCGACGGAATTGTCACCGCCGGCAATTTTTGATGCCTGCAAATTTTTCGTCCGTTTCCGAATTTCTCCGCAAAACGAAATGGGACAAATTCGCCCATCACTAGTCAGTCTCCTTTAGACGCTGTTTGAATTGATCAACCAGGGACGCTTAAGTTCTGAAGATGGTTCTGAAGGAGATTTCCATCAAGCCAGAGAAAACAGGTTTGTATAACAAAGAAATCCAAAAACTATGGAGCATTGGCAGACTTAAGAAAAAGGTTATGGTGCAGCATGCATTCCAGATCCTTTGATACGCAGGCTTCAACAGAGGGACAATGTGCAACTATGGGTAAGAAAAAGTTTAGAGAATCTGCAGTAACAATGTTCCCTTTTCCCCACAAATACCCAATAGCAAATGTAAATCATACTCACAAAATGGAGGCAAGCAAGACAGCGCACCCACACAGTCTTCATGCTCTCTTCCCTTTAACTCAGATAGAGACAGCAGCAGTCCCTGACACTAAGTTCAACAGGTTACTGATGCACAGGAACAATACCTGTTAGATACTACCACACCAGTTACAATATATCTCACTCTGCACGTTGCCACACTAAAAGACTTGCTTACCACAACTAATACAGTGGCACAGGTTTTATCCACACTTAGGGGCAGATTTATAAAGGGTTGAATTGAATTTAAATTTTGAGCTCATTTGTGTGTACTTTTGTGACTAGGGAATAGTCCAAATTCAATTTGAAAAAAATTTGAACATTCGATATCGTCATTTATCATGTACTGTCTCTTTAAAAATTTGACTTAGACTATTCACCATCTAAAACCTGGCAAATTGCTGTTTTAGACATTATAGAAACTGTTTGGAGTCATTTGGTAGACTTTTTTTATAAAGATACTTCGAATCAAATTTAATTTAATGTGATCCGAATTTGATTTGAACGATTGAATACAACCTATTCACTCAAAGTTAAAAAAATAAATTTTGGTTGGTTGACCCTTGATAAATTTGCCCCTTAAAGTTGAAAAGATAGGTAAACCATATAAGATTTCTCAGATTCGCTTTCATCTGGTATGGTACCTATGGATTGGAGAAAAGATGATGTCATTCCAATATTTAAAAAGGAATTACAATCTCAGCCTGGCAATGATAGGCCAGTAAATTTCTGTCTGGGCAAATTAAAAAAATCTGTAGTGGGCAAATTATTTGAAGGCTTGTTAAGGGATCATATTCAAAATTTTGTCCTAGTGAATGGAATTCATGGAAGCATTCAGCATGGCATTATGAAGAATAGGTCATGTCAGACAAAGTTGATTGCTTTTCATGATGAGGTAAGTAAGATGCTGGACAGTAGGTGGGCAGCAGATCTATTTGGATTTTGCCAAATCGTTTGATACCATGCCCCACAAATGACGGCTTTCTAAACTAAGATCTGTTTGGCTTAATGAAGTTGTTTGCACATGGATAAGAAACTGGCTAAAGGATCGGGTACAGAGGGTGGTTGTTGGTTCATTCTCTATTTGGAGTAAGGTTCTTAGTGGGGTCCCTCAGGGCTCTGTATTAGGTCTGCTTTTATTTAACTTATTCATTAATGACTTAGGGGAGGGTACAGTAAGTAATTTATCAGTGTTTGCAGATGACACAAAATTATCCAGCCCAATTAATTCTATTCAGGTTGTGGCATCCTTGCAACAGGATCTTAACAAACTAGTAATCTGGGCAACTAAGTGGCAAATGAGATTCCATGTTGATAAATGTAAAGTCATGCACCTGGTTTGTAAAAATATCCAAGCCACTTATACCCATAATGGGACTGCACTAGGCTAATCCATTATGGAAAGGACCCTGGAGTCCTTGTAGATAAAAAACTTGGCTGTAACAAGCAATACCAGTCAGAAGCATCAAGGGCAAATAAGGTATTGAGCTGCATTAAAAGGGGCATTGATTCATGGCAGGAAGGGGTCATTCTTCCACTGTATAGAGCACTGGTAAGGCCCCATCTAGAATATGCTGAACAGTTTTGGTCTCCAGTGCTCAAACAGGACATTATTGTATTAGAGAGGGTACAGAGAAGGGCAACTAAACTGGTAAAAGATATGGAAAATCTTAGCTATGAGGAAAGACTTGCCAAATTGGGGTTGTTCACACTGGAGAAGAGGCGCTTAAGGGGTGATATGATAACTATGTATAAATATACTGTATAAGGGGATCATTTAATAATCTATTTAATGCTTTATTTACCAGTAGGTCTTTCCAATTGACACAAGGTCATTCATTCCAATTAGAAGAAATGAGGTTCTGCCTAAATATTTGGAAGGTGTTTTTTACACTGAGAGCTGTGAAGATGTGGAATTCTCTCCCTGAATTAGTTGTATAGGCTGATACATTAAATAACTTTAAAAAGGGGTTAGATGGCTTTTTAGAAAATGAGGGAATACAGGGTTATGGAATATAGCTTATAGTATAAGTTGACCAGGGAATAGTCTGATTGCCATTTTGTAGTCAGAAAGGAATTTTTCCCCCTCTGAGGCAAATTTGAGAGGCATCAGATGGGGTTTTTTTTTGGCCTCCCTTTGGCTCAACTAGCAGTTAGGCAGGTTCGTTGAACTTGATGGGCGCATGTCTTTTTTCAACCTTACTTACTATGTTGCTATGTAAAACAGAGAGTGAAAGAGAGAGAGATAGAGAGACATAATAAACCCAAAAAGTTATAGTAGAAAGTTACAAATTTTATAAAAGAGACACATTAGTCAAAGTTACAAAGTATGCCTAAGATGGTGCTCCCCGCCAAGGTAGTGTCCTTGCATCAGTAATAACTACATAAAAACAAGGGTATTATCCTTGTGTTCAACTGCAACTACCCTTGAGCTCCACCTGCTGGCCATTCACCCAAATAACACTCTCAACAATCTTTAACACATACTCACACACATTATTCAATCAACTTTCAACAACAATTCAATTACAACATTTGGTTCACCCTCTTACACATATACAGAAAATGTGAATATGTACAAGGCACACACCCATAGACATATTATGTACATTGACTTACATATCCAGGTGCAGGTATCCAAAAGCAAGGCTATAAAGACAGATGAGCAGACCTAACTACTATATCCATACTCATAAATACCTATACTCAAGTGTACTAATAACTACATGGACTCTACCCATGTGAACAGACTCAATACACATATGAAACCAATAAAAAGTTAACAGATCTATAGCCTCATGCATGGGTGTATCTCCGCATGGACCTTTTGCTGCATAGCCAACATGTACAAACACATGTTTATATACAGAGTGAAACACATGAATATATGCACATGTATACATGTATATACAGTGACCAAGAAAAATACTCATGTATGGAAAGATATGTGACCTACACAGGTTCACAGACATATACTCATTTTGCACAAGTATTATTCATACATTATTATACATTATTCATGTAGCATAAAACACACATACAATTTTGTTTGAAAGCACATAAACTATGTAAGAAATATCCTTTTTCTGCTTTCTCTATTTCCAGATTATATGGTAATCCCTAATCTAGCCTACAGAAGACAGACTCCAGAGGAACATTTGTTAATGAGTAGTTATGGGCGAATAAATTCACCAGACACAAATTCGCAACAATTTTTTTTTTTTTTGTAAATTCTTTATTTATTCCAATTTAGCATTATGGGGAAGGGAGTTACAGAAAGTAAGGTAGGGTTAGGGTAGAGTAACATTGTAAATGCAGATCAGTTTACATAGATTCCAACATAGGGTCAAATTTACTAAAGGGCGAAGTGGCTAACGATGTCGAAACTTCACCGATTTACTAACGGGTGCTGGCGTAATTACGCTAGCGAAGGAGATAGACTCTGGGGCAACTTCGCACTCTAACGCCAGGCAAATTTTTGCTCTGGCGAAAGAGCGTTACTATGCAAATTCACTACATTTTTGATTTTACTGAACGTTAACTCTTGTGCCAGAGTTTACTTCGCCAGCTCAGGCCGGGCGAAGTACAATAGAGTAAATAGGAGTTTGTCAAAAAAAAAGTTTAAATTTTTTCTAAGTCCCAAAAAAATGCTGGCGTTTTTTCCTATTTACAGGATGATGGCTTAAAAAGATCTAATTTTTTTTGGGGTACCCTCCTTCTTCCCTACATTTGATAACATATGGCACATGTGTAGGGCATTATAACACCTCTATATCATTTTATTAAGGTTCCCTGGCCTTGTGTAGTGTAATGTATTTGCTGCATCATATACGGCCATTGTACTTTAACTGCACGTCATATGCAAATTAGCTAACGCTAGCGTAACTTCAAACTGCTGATCATATTTTGCTAGCAAAACTTCACAAGTGTTCGGTACCCTGTGCGCAACTTTGGATCTTCATGAATTAGCGTTGTCCAGGCAAATTTACGCCTGCCGAAGTGTTGCGATGTGCGCGAAGCCAGCACTGGCGAATTTTTGCAGGTAAGTAAATTTGCCCCATAGTTTTACAAAGCCACGTCGTCCGCAGCAACATATCTGGGTAGGGGTTATAGGGGGTTGAAGTGGGGTCAACAGTTGCTTAGTACTCTATCATTTCTCCTGGATATCTCAATAAACATCATTCTAAACCATATACATTACTTTAACAGATCTGATCCACTCAAGTTTACAATTATATTTCCTTGTGACAACTTATTTTTGTATGTTGTCCAAGAATCCCATAGACCTTTATTTTTCCAATACGTTCCTTGTCTTAATGTTCTTATTTCCTCAAACTTCTTTGAACTTCACTTCTTTGGGATCAATGCTTTGGCTGCTTGTATCATAAATAAGGTCAAGTGATTTGTTACTACTTGCTTAGCTCTCGTGTTGTAGTGTAACGCTATGAGGGAGGGAATGTTTATATGGGAAGGTAGTGTGGTTATTTTTGGATCACCTTGTAAATCTCTATATTTTTGTCTTTGTTTTTTATTGTTCCATATGAATTTAGAGAATGCGCTTTTGATTTTTTGGAAGAAAATGTTAGGCAGTTTTATGGGTAGCATTTGCATCAGGTACAATATCTTAGGAAATATTATCGCCTTAATAATTTGAGTTTTACCAAACCAGGATGTTTGTATCTTAATCCACCTATTGAGCGAATCAACTATGTCTTCTATGAGGGGGTTAAAATTGTATTTATACCTGTAGATGGCTTGTAGGTCGCTCGGTTTATTTGTCCCTAGATATTTAATGGTCTTATCTGCCCATATAAAAGGGAAATTTTGTTTTATCACTTTTACTTCTTTTTCTGGCAAGCTGACATTTGGTGCTTCAGACTTGCTTGTATTTATCTTAAAATTGTATATCTCACCGAATTGTTTGAGGAGAAGCATTATATTGGGAAGGATATGTGAGGTCTAGTTATAACCAGGAGCAGGTCATCTGCAAAGGCAATTGATTTGTGATCTGTTTTCCCTAACTGAATTCCTGTGATATCAGTATGGGCTCTAATATGAGATAGAAGAACCTCCGTAACCATAATGAAGAGAAGCGACAGTGGGCATCCCTGTCTTGTGCAATTCCTAATGTTCACTGTGGGGAAGCTAGTGTAGACGGGGTAGTGGGGTAGTGGGGTTAGTAAGGGGTCATGGGGGAGGAGTGAGGGGGGCATACAGTTTACCAGCTAAGGAGGTCCCTCTGTTACAAGGAAAACAGAATAATACTAACTTAACGTATAATTCTTCACTAAGTAATGCACATTTCAAAAGTAAAAGTAGTAACCTCCGCTGTATGCTGGCAAATGCACGGAGTTTGTCAGGTAAAATGGGAGACCTAGAATTAATTGCATGCTCTAAAAATTATGATATAATTGGTATCACTGAGACCTGGTGGGATGAAACATGTGACTGGATTGTGAATTTAAATGGTTACACCCTTTTTAGGAGGGACAGAGGGATTAAAAAGGGTGGAGGAGTGGGTTTGTATGTAAAGCCTGAATTAAAGCCATGCGCTAAAGAAATAAAAATAGCTGGCACTGGTGAGGGTGTAGAATCACTCTGGGTAGAGATTTCGACTGGGCAAAAGGTATCAAAAAGAATTATCATTGGTGTATGCTATAAACCACCTCGTATAAGTGTCGAGTATGAAGCCCAGCTACTCTTGCAGATACAAGCGGCTTCACAGCTGGGTCAAGTTGTTGCTATGGGTGACTTCAATTATCCAGACATTGACTGGGGTAATGGGGTTGCTAAGACAGAAAAAGCTAGTAGGTTTGTAAATATGCTGAATGACAACTTTTTATTCCAGCTCGTTCAAGAACCTACTAGGAATAACTCTCTTTTGGACCTTGTAATAACTAACAATACTGAACTCATCTCTAACATTTGTGTGGGTGAGCATTTAGGGAATAGTGATCATAACATGGTCTCCTTTGAGATTCTGTTGCAGAAGCAATTCTATAAGGGAGTAACTAAAACACTAAATTTCAGACGTGCAAACTTTGACAGTATAAGGGCATCTCTGCAACATATTAAGTGGGAAATGCTTTTCACAGGGTTAACACAGAACAAAAATGGGAAGTCTTTAAAATGCTGCTTAATAAATATACTTGTCAGTATATTCCACTTGTAAGCAAGGAACGTCGTTGCAAAGCAAAACCTTTTTGGTTCAATAGAAGCGTTGGTGTTGAGGTGGGTAAGAAAAGACGTGCTTTTAAGGCTTTCAAGTTAGCTGGTACAGCCGAAACATTTATAAGGTACAAGGAGGCCAATAAATCATGCAAAGAAGCTATAAGGCAAGCTAAAATTGCTATAGAAAAGGATATTGCAGCAAGCAGTAAAAAAAATCCCAAATTATTTTTTAAATATGTCAATAGTAAAAAAATGAAGCAGGAAGGGGTGGGACCCTTACTATCAGAGGGGGATCAGCTGGTTGATGAAAACAAAATAAAAGCGCAGATTCTGAACTCGTATTTTTCATCTGTTTACACAAATGAAGAACCAGTAAGTGAAGGTTTCCTTCTTAACACTCCCAATTCTAGTAATACAACTAATGATGCATGGTTCACACAAGAAGAAATTCAAAAGAGACTTGAACAGGTTAAGATTAACAAAGGTCCAGGGCCAGATGGTATTCATCCCAGGGTAATTAGCGAGCTTAGCTCTGTGATTGCCAAACCTCTTTACTTAATTTTTCAGGATTCATTGAGATCTGGTATTGTGCCAAGAGACTGGCGAATTGCTAATGTGGTGCCTCTATTCAAAAAAGGATCCCGTTCTCAGCCTCAAAACTATAGGCCAGTTAGTCTGACGTCAGTATTAGGAAAGCTTTTCGAAGTGTTAATAAAGGATAAGATACTGGACTTCATAGCAAATCATAATACTATGAGTTTGTGCCAGCATGGTTTTATGCGTAATAGATCTTGCCAGACTAACTTAATTTCTTTTTACGAGAATGTAAGTAGAGACCTCGATTCTGGGATGGCAGTGGATGTGATTTACTTAGACTTTGCTAAAGCATTTGATACAGTGCCACACAAAAGGTTACTGGTTAAATTAAGGAATGTTGGCCTGGAACATAGTATTTGTACCTGGATAGCGAACTGGCTAAAAGATAGACTACAAAGAGTGGTGGTAAATGGAACATTTTCTAATTGGACCAGTGTTGTTAGTGGAGTACCGCAGGGCTCTGTACTAGGTCCCTTGCTTTTCAACTTGTTTATTAATGACCTGGAGGTGGGCATTGAAAGTACTGTTTCTATTTTTGCAGATGATACTAAATTGTGCAGAACTATAGGTTCCATGCAGGATGCTGCCACTTTGCAAAGTGATCTGTCTAAACTGGAAAACTGGGCAGCAAACTGGAAAATGAGGTTCAATGTTGATAAATGCAAGGTTATGCACTTTGGCAAAAATAATATAAATGCAAGTTATACACTAAATGGCAATGTGTTGGGAGTTTCCTTAAATGAAAAGGATCTAGGGGTCTTTGTAGATAACACGTTGTCTAATTCTGGGCAGTGTCATTCTGTGGCTACTAAAGCAAATAAAGTTCTGTCTTGCATAAAAAAGGGCATTAACTCAAGGGATGAAAACATAATTATGCCTCTTTATAGGTCCCTGGTAAGGCCTCATCTGGAGTATGCAGTTCAGTTTTGGACTCCAGTCCTTAAGAGGGATATAAATGAGCTGGAGAGAGTGCAGAGACGTGCAACTAAACTGGTTAGAGGGATGGAAGACTTAAATTATGAGGGTAGACTGTCAAGGTTGGGGTTGTTTTCTCTGTAAAAAAGGCGCTTGCGAGGGGACATGATTACACTTTACAAGTACATTAGAGGACATTATAGACAAATGGCAGGGGACCTTTTTACCCATAAAGTGGATCACCGTACCAGAGGCCACCCCTTTAGACTAGAAGAAAAGAAATTTCATTTGAAGCAACGTAGAGGGTTCTTCACAGTCAGGAAAGTGAGGTTGTGGAATGCACTGCCGGGTGATGTTGTGATGGCTGATTCAGTTAATGCCTTTAAGAATGGCTTGGATGATTTTTTGGACAGACATAATATTAAAGGCTATTGTGATACTAAACTCTATAGTTAATATAGGTATGGGTATATAGAATTTTAATTAAAAGTAGGGAGGGGTGTGTGTGGATGCTGGGTTTTCATTTGGAGGGGTTGAACTTGATGGACTTTGTCTTTTTTCAACCCAATTTAACTATGTAACTATGTAACTATGTAACTATGTGGGGGAGAGAGTTCCATTAATTCTTACTTTGGCCATGGGATTTTGGTATAATGCCAGTAGTTTTTTTAAATATGTGTTCGCCTAATCCAAATCCTAACATAGTATGTTCAAGAAAATCCCACGAAACCCTTTCGAGCACCTTCTTGGCCTCTGTTGTTAGTAACATGTGTGGTATTTTTTGCTTTTTTGCCAAATGTATGAGAGATATTATCCTAGCTGTATTGTCCTTACCTTCTCTTGCTGGAACAAAGCATGTCTGGTCTTGGTGTATAAAGGTGTGAATTAGCTTTTTAATTCTATTTGCTATCATTTTTGCATATATATATATATATATATATATATATATATATATATATATATATATATATATATATATATATATATATATATATATATATATATATATATATATAAGGTCTATATTGATTGGCGATATTGGCCTATAATTCCCACAAATATGCTGATCTTTTTTTGTGGGTTGTCTACACTAGCATAATTGCAATACTTTAGTAGATTGTCACGGCCGGCACCCGATACCAGAACAAATGCCAAGCACCCTGGTCTCGGCTCAGCTTCACCAGTAGTCTGACCACCGTTGGGCTTCGGGAGGAGCCCTCAGCTTACTTGGGTGCCACCTGGACTTAACGAGGGGTGCAAGGCGAGATGTTCTGGCTGGCGAAGGGGCACGGCTGTTAGCAGAGTCTTTTGGGCAAGAGAATCATCAGACAGGCAAGGTCGAGGCAGGCAGATATCAAGAATCGTCAGGCAGGCAAGGGTCAAACCGGGTTGTCAATCAAGGGGTTAAGCAGGAAGAGTTCTCGTAGGCAGGCGAGGGTCAGGATACAGAATGCAGAATAGTCAGGAACAGGCTGGGTCAAACACGGGTAATCAAACGGACTAGATACAGAACAGATCAGACGCACTAGGCTCAGGAACCACTTTTTCACTTACACATGTATACACACTATTGTGCAACTGCACATATCACTCTACTTTGTTTTTAATTACAACACCTGACTTCTACTTTTCTAAAATGGGCGTTGGTTAAGGCAGTCTCTCCCTCTTAAAAGCCACTTAGCAGTTGGCGGGGGAGGATTTAGCACAGAGTTTGAAACCAAAGCACTGGAGATGTTTACATGAAGAATTGTTACTACACAGAGAGGTAATGTTCCTTTTTTACTATGACTAAAGATAAATAAGTTAGGGACCACCATGTGGGGTTTTACCTTGACGTGGTATGGTGGCTTATCAATATTATGATCATAACTTTGTAACAAAAAAACCCTGTTTCAAAATTACATGCACTTGCATATTTACTTGAATCATTTAGACAGGGCTTTAAACTTTTTGAAATTGGCCTTAGGTGTGCATCCACAATCTCCCCTAGTCAGGAACCACTAGAAACAAGTTCTATCATGGGCATTGGCTGGGAGTATGAATGGGCCTTAAATACTTTCAAATTTCGCGCCAAAATGTGCGCCAATGCGCGCTGGCGTAATCACGCCAGTGCGCCTGTACCTTTAAGAGGCGCGCAGGTGCACCGCGCGCGCCCTAAGAAACCAAGATGGTGCCGGCGCTGGAGGCAGGAGAAGGAGCGCGGTGGTGTGGCGGCCGTCCACGCCACCGCACCACTAGACCACCGGGTATTTTTATTACACTGGACCCCCAGGCTTCCCAGGAAATTTTTGATGGAATTTCTTTCTGAGTTGATCAGCCTTGATGTCATCGACTGAGACCCAGGAGTTCTCCTCAGAGCCATAGCCCTTCCACTTAATAAGATACTGGAGCTTATCCCTTACCAGACGAGAATCGAGGAACTCCTGGATCTCAAATTCAGGCTGACCTTCGACTAACACTGGGGGAGGAACAGGAATATGACGGACTTGAGTGGCTGGTTTTAGAAGAGAAACATGAAAAGAATTAGATATTTAACTCTGCAGGTAATTGGAGACGAACAGAAGAAGAATTGATTATTTCAGTTATTGGGTATGGACCAATAAACCTGGGCCCCAGTTTGAGAGAGGGGATCTTCAACTTAATATTTTTGGTAGATAGCCAAACAGAATCTCCCACTTTGTATTGAGGAGCCACTCTACGAGATCTATCTGCAGCTTTCTTTTGAGCAGAGGAAGCTGCAGAAAGAGAATGATGAACTTGGGACCAAACCTTAGAAAAATGATTGACAGAGGAATTAGCAGAGGGTACAGAGAAATCTAAACCAGAAAAAGAAAATGCTTTTGGATGTAGCCCATTTACAATAAAGAAAGGAGACTCCCCAGAGGAGGAGTGAGTGGCATTATTGTAGGCAAACTCTGCCCAGGGCAACAATTCAGCCCAAGAGGACTGGTTATCAGAAACGTAACACCTGAGATATTGCTCAAGGGATTGATTCACTCTTTCAGTTTGTCCGTTGGTTTGGGGATGGTAAGCAGTTGAGAAGGATAAATCAATCCCAACTAACGAGCAGAAAGCTCTCCAAAACATCGAGACAAACTGAACTCCTCTGTCAGATACAATGTTAACAGGAAACCCATGTAACCTGAAAATATGAGAGATAAACAGATCGGCTAAGGTTTTGGCAGAAGGGAGGTGTGGAAGGGGAACAAAATGGCTCATTTTACTAAACCTATCCACCACCACCCAAATTACAGTTTTACCCTGGGAAGAAGGCAGATCTACAATGAAATCCATCAAAAGATGGGACCATGGCTTCTCAAGGATTGGTAACGGATTCAACAGACCCTGTGACAATTGACGAGAGGATTTAGACCTTTGACAAATTGGACAGGAATTTACAAAAGCCTTAGCATCCTGTTTAAAAGAAGACCACCACACATGGCGGGATAACAAGGATATAGTTTTGGCAATGCCAGGATGCCCAGCCATCTTGGAGTTATGAAAATCTTCCAGAACTTGTTCATCAGCTCCTCAGGCACAAACATTCTCCCAGAAGGAGTGTCTGCAGGAGCAGAAGATTGGACAGGGGATAACAAGGTGGAGAGGTCAGAATCCAATGCAGCTACAATCAACTCCCTAGGAATGATGGGGATGCACTCACTAGAGTCAGAGGAGGTAGATTCAAAACTCCTAGAGAGTGCATCAGCTTTGGTGTTTTTAGATCCAGGCCTGTAGGTTAAGGAAAAGTTAAACCTGGTGAAGAACAACGCCCATCTAGCTTGCGGAGGGTTTAGCCGTGTGGCCGATTCTATATAAAGCAGGTTTTTATGGTCTGTATACACTGTTACCATATGTTTAGCACCTTCAAGTAGATGCCGCCACTCCTCAAAGGCCCACTTGATAGCCAACAATTCCCTGTTCCCAATATCATAGTTTGACTCGGCAGGAGAAAACTTCCTTGAGAAAAAGGCGCAGGGATGTAATTTGTTGTTTATCGGGTGCCTTTGGGAAAGGACTGCCCCAGTACCCACTTCAGAAGCATCTACCTCCATAACAAATGGTAAAGGCAGTATCTGGATGCTGCAGAATAGGGGCAGCACTGAACTCCTTTTTGAGGCGTTCGAAAGCTTAAACTGCTTCTGGGGGCCAAATACTAGGGTCAGCACCCTTTTTGGTCAAGTTAGTGATTGGGACAACTACCAGGGAAAAATTCTTGATGAATTGGCGGTAATAATTTGCAAAACCGAGGAATCTTTGGGTTGCTCGTAAAGAATAAGAATGTCATCAAGATAGACCACTACGAATATCCCCAGCAGGTCCCGAAAGATGTCATTGACAAATTCCTGGAACACTGCGGGGGCGTTACAAAGACCGAATGGCATTACCAAATACTCGTAGTGGCTATCCCTGGTGTTGAACGCTGTTTTCCACTCATCCCCTTCCCTGATACGAATGAGGTTATAAGCCCCCCTAAGATCTAGCTTAGTATAAATCGTAGCGTTCCTGATCTGATCGAACAACTCTGAGATCAAGGGGAGGGGATAGCGGTTTTTAATGGTGATCTTGTTGAGACCCCTATAGTCTATACAGCGACGAAGACCACGATCTTTTTTCCCCACAAAAAAGAACCCAGCCCCTGCAGGGGAACAGGAAGACCAAATGAAGCCTCTTTCCAGGTATTCCCGAATATATTCTTTCATTGCCTGGGCTTCTGGCAATGAAAGAGGGTATGTCCTCCCACGAGGGGGCGTAGACCCTGGGATCAAGTCAATTGGCCAATCATATGGTCGGTGTGGGGGTAAGGTCTCTGCAGCCTTTTTAGAGAAAACATCCTCAAGCTCAGCATAAGCTGCAGGTAACCCCTCTAGAGAAGTAGTAGCTACTACTTGAGGAATACAGACCCCGCCACACTTTGAACCCCATTGGACTATCTTTTTTGAAACCCAATCAATCAGAGGGTTATGCCTCTGGAGCCAAGGTAACCCCAAGATGAGAGGAGAAGTAGCACAATCTCCTCACTGTGCAAATTATTTACAGACATAGAGAGTAAGACAGTTTTCTTACACACTATACCTGACCCTAAGGGTCTTTTGTCATCCAGGTTGGAAGATAGGGGGTAATTAACAAGACTGTCCTTGACAGGATCAGCTAACCCCAAACGGAACTGACTACGTAGAACCATGTCGTTCCACCCGGTTTCTACTGCCCACCGGCGGAACTCTGTGCCATACACCTCCGCATCCCTTCTCCCCTGGCGCAACTTACGAATCGCGGAATCGGCAGAAGATGCGCGATCCGGGTCATCGTTAAGAATTGCCATGCTGTTAAAAAATGCCTCTAGGGAATAGCGTGCCGGGTCAGAAATAGGCAGCCTTAGGGCCCAAATTTGGGGGTCACCCGAAAGCAGGGTCATAACAAACCTTACTTTCTCCTCACCAGATGAAAATGAGTGAGAAAAGAAACCAAGGTACAGTTTGCATGCCTCCTTAAACACAAAAAATTTGGTGCGATCCCCACTAAAATTTTCGGGGAACACAATTTTGGGTTCATCAGGTCTGGTAGTATTACCCCACATAGCAGAAGAACCCACAGGAGAAACAAGAACAGGCAGCTGCTGCGGAACTTGCGGATTCTCCAGCTGACGGGTTAGATTGTGAAAACCCTGTAGGAGATTGTTCTGCTCCCGCTCATGGTCCTCCAAGCGCTGTAGCAAGGCGGTAAGAAGCGCTTCGGTGGTAATGGGAGGAGTTGAAGCAGGAGGAGCAGCAGCATCATCGTGACTTTCGTCCTCCATGGCCCGTGATAATGTCATGGCCGGCACCCGATACCAGAACAAATGCCAAGCACCCTGGTCTCGGCTCGGCTTCACCAGTAGTGTGACCACCGTTGGGCTTCGGGAGGAGCCCTCAGCTTACTTGGGTGCCACCTGGACTTAACGAGGGGTGCAAGGCGAGATGTTCTGGCTGGCGAAGGGGCGCGGCTGTTAGCAGAGTCTTTTGGCCCAAAGGTCACGGTACAAATGGAGCAGGCAAGAGAATCGTCAGACAGGCAAGGTCGAGGCAGGCAGATATCAAGAATCGTCAGGCAGGCAAGGGTCAAACCGGGTTGTCAATCAAGGGGTTAAGCAGGAAGAGTTATCGTAGGCAGGCGAGGGTCAGGATACAGAATGCAGAATAGTCAGGAACAGGCTGGGTCAAACACGGGTAATCAAACGGACTAGATACAGAACAGATCAGACGCACTAGGCTCAGGAACCACTAGAAACAATTTCTATCACGGGCACTGGCTGGGAGTATGAATGGGCCTTAAATACTTTCAAATTTCGCTCCAAAACGTGCGCCAATGCGCGCTGGCGTAATCACGCCAGCGCGCCTGTACCTTTAAGAGGCACGCAGGCGCGCCCTAAGAAACCAAGATGGCGCCGGCGCTGGAGGCAGGAGAAGGAGCGCGGCGGCCATCCACGCTGCTGCACCACTACACCACCAGGTATTTTTATTACATAGATATGTTCTTAATTCTTCTTTGAAAACTTTGTAGTATGAAGCCCAAAGCCATCTGGGCCCGGGCTTTTGTTATTTGGAAGCTCTTCTATTGTCTTTTGGAGTTCTTGTTCTGTAAAAGGCACGTCCAATTGTTGGGCTTGGGCTCTACTGAGTTGGGAAAGTTTGGCTTGATGAATGAATTCCTTTATCTTAGATATTTCCTGATGTGAGTTTGGCACTTTTTTACTGTTATATAAACTTTGGTAAAACTCTTGGAAGCATTGGACAATTTGTTTTGTTCCCTGCTGTAGATTTTGATTTTTATCTTTTATGGTGGCTATATAAGTTCTATCCTGTTGTTGTTTTAATTGATTCATGAAAAATTTGTTACACTAAGGGGCAGATTTACTAAGGATCGTATTTTGAAGTTAAAAAAACTTCGAAATTCGACCATCGAATTGAAATCCTTCAACTTCGAATATCGAAGTCGAAGGATTTTTCACCGAATTTAGCGTTTGAATGATCGAAGGAAAATCATTTGATCGAATGATTAAATCCTTCGAATTGAACGATTCAAAAGATTTTAGAGTATGATCGAACAATTTTCCTTCGATGTACAAAGACTTGGAAGAAAATGGTTGTAGAAGGTCCTAATAGGCTAACATAGCACTTCGGCAGGTTTAATTTGGCGAAGTATTGAAGTCAAAGTTTTTTTTTAAAGAGACAGTAATTTGATTATCGAATGGTCGAATATTCAAAAATGTATTTACTTCGAATCGAAGTCGAAGTAAATTTGAAAGTAGTAGTATCCTATGCAATGGTCGAATTATTCAAAAAATTACAAAAATTTAATTTTAACTTCAAAAATTCACTCGAACCTTAGTAAATCTGCCCCTTACTGTTATATTCATAAAATCTTTGTTTGGTTCATAAATATGCTTTATAGGTTCTTATATCTTATAACATTTTTAGTTCTTCTCTTTTTGCATTGGCATTGTATTTGTTTAGCTAAAGTTTGCTTATGAGTTTTTTCTAGCTTGTTAATATCCTGTATCAAAGTTTCAATCCCACTGTTTGTCTCTTTTTTTATTCTGGAACACAGAGCAGAGGTGAGTCATTGTCTATAAAAATCTGTTGTATATGTTTTTTAATTATGTCTCTGTTATCCTTATTTAGAAGAATTTGCTCATTTAGTCCTTAAATGAATTCCGAATTTTAGGGTATTTGGGATCTCGAATTCCATAATAATGGGTGCATGGTCTGAAATTGATATGTCCCCTATATTTGCTGTTCTCAGGTAGTGTAGCCAGTTTTGGGACATATAAAAATCTATATATAGTCTATTCTGGCATAATTTGAGTAAGCTTTTGCAAAATGGGAGTAACCCTTTCCCTTAGGATTAAGGCTTATCCATGTATCAACCACCTGAATTTTATGTAGTATCATTTTTACGTTTTTCAGGATTTTATATGATATGTTGGATTTACCCAAGGAGGTTTCTTGTAATGGATTCATAGCAATATTCATATCACCACCTAAGAGCAACAAACCCTCTGTGAATGACTCCAGCTGAGAGGCTATTTCAGTAATTACCTTCAGTTGGCCTTGGTTTGGTAAATATATATTGGCTAATGTAATCATGTTGTTAGCCAATTTGCCTTTGATTAAGAGGTATCTACCCTCCTTGTCTCTTTGAAAAACTGAGCAAGTGAAAGGTAGGTCTTTATGGATCAGTATCATTACTCCTAATGCTTTTTTCTCAGGGTTGTTGTTTGTACATATCTGTGAAAAAAGTTTTTTGGGATGATTCCATATTTTAAAGTGGGTCTCTTGCAGGAATATGATTTTTGCCCCCATCCTATTGCATTCATGGAAAACGTGTGCCCTTTTCTTGAGTTCGTTCAGACCATTTACACTAAAAGACAATACAGTACATTTTATATTATCCATTGAAAATACAGTATTTGGTTCTTCTGTTAACTCTGCTTATAGAGATTTTTATAAATCTAGCTTCCACACAATGTATCAGTTGCGACTGATGGAAAGGGTAACTTAAACAGTAAAACAAATAGAAATCAAAACATAACCACATCAATAAACCAGAATATAAGCAGGTAACTGATTCAATTCTTAAACAAATTAACCACTCATCCCAATGGGGATTGATTTTTTTGCCCATTGAGAAAAATATAGTTGGAGGGTGACTTATCTGTAGGTGAGCTGTGGTAGCTCGCCGAACATTGCTGGTTCAGTAAGGCCTTAGGATTTCCTTAGTCCTGTCTCTTGCCATCGCCATCCAGCCAGTAGAATTTAAATAAAGTCATACATGAGGGGTATGATAGACGCGAAGTCTGTCCCACAAATACCAACCACTTGTGACAATGCAGGGGTAGTTTACTTATTGAAATGCCCCTGTGGGTTGATATATGTGGGACAGACTTCACGTCCAGTAAAAGAACGCATTAAGGAGCACAAAGCAGACATTCGAAATTTCAAACCAGGCACTCAAACCGACACCTCTGTGTCTAACCACTTTAACGTAAAAACACATAATCAGGCACAATTAAAGTGGCAAGTGCTGGAAGTAGTCCATAGGCCCCATAGAAGTGGGAATATAACAAAATTGTTACTACAGCATGAAGCCAAATGGATCAAGAGATTGAATAGTTTAAACTCATTATTGGAGTGTGAGTTGTTTTTTGTAAGATGCATTACGACAAGGTTTATTCTCTAATATTGCTCATTAACATTTTCTCTTTTTTTTCCTCCTAGATAGTAAGTCAGCTATAGAATACAGAAAAATATTACATGAAAAATTATCATGAAAAGTTCTTGATTAAGCAACACTACAGAAGGGTAAGAAATGTTTCCCTAATTATAGAATGAGCAGCAATGTTGTTGCCTATTATTACTAAGTAGAAGTAAATGATGCTCTAGGCAGGATTTTAAGGCAGTGCCAGGGTTACAAGTGTTTTGTTTTGGTATTTGGATTTTTCTCCATTTTTCAAAAAATCTGGACTTTGATGAAAAGACGTTATGTATATACATGCCTGTGGGCCATACTTGCACAGTGAAATGGACAATCGTGAATGTTTTCTTCCTGATCAATGAACTGTATACTACTGAATATTTGTAATGTTTTTGGTGGCTAGGCTTGAGAAAAAATGGTTCCCTCCTAGCAGTGACAACCTGCATCACTAATTGAATGGGTGGGGTTAACTGTTTATATGCTCAGCGCCTTTTTGATTTGGTTACACTTGATAAAGAGTGTTGCTCGAAACATGTAGTGTGTTAAATAAAAAGCACCTGGAATTTTGCAGCATTTATCTGTGTTTGACCTCTTCTTAGAGTTATCCTTTGCCGAGTTATAAGGCTTCACTGGACGGAAGCAGTAAGAATCGGTCTAAAACTGCGAGTGAATCTTTCTTCCGAAACATAATGAAAGAAAGCATAATATATCCCGAGGGGCCTCTGTGCACCTTGTCTATTTTAATTTCTGTAGATGCTTCACTGCCAAGCACGCTATTAAAGTTCTGTAGCAGGGCCGCATGGATATCCTCCCTAAAGATCGTTTCGGGCACTCCCCTCACATGAATATTATTCCGTCTACTTCTATTTTCAATATCATCAATATGTCTCTTGTTCTCCTCTAATTCAGCCTTTTGGTTTTGTATGACATGTATGAAGTTTTTTTGGTTTTGCATTAATTTACCTTGTTTTTTCTCTATTGCGAATGTCCTCCGCCATATTAGCAATGTCCATCTTTATCTCTTTCAGCTGGGCTCTTATGTTGTCCACTGATTCCCGGAGGAGACTTTTTATGTCCTCTTTTGTCGGTAGAGCTCTTAAATATGTGTGGAGATCTGCATCCCCTTCACTCTCTACGTCGGAGGAATCAGGAGCCTGTTGATCGATAAGGTCCGGAGCTTCCTCTATTGCAGGTGCCATTTTGGATTGTGCGCAATCAGCTTTTTGCTGCTTGAATATTGGAGCCAGGCTTTTGTCGGTAAGTAAACTGCTCCCTGAGTGTTGCCTTTGGTCCGCTTTGGATTTATGAGTTTTCCCCCATGTCTTTCTGCTAGAAGTAAGGCTTTTCAATGAGATGGTGTGCGGAGCTCTTTTACCTCACTACCATCCGGTCTGCAGGCTAGCCACTCCCCTGAATTTGCATCAGATTTCTGCATTTCGCCACAATTAATTCTGCCATGTCAGAAAAAAATTATTATTTGGACGCCCATTGACTTTATTACATTTGGACCAAATAGTTTTACTCTTGTCAAAATATTTTTGATGCCCATTGACTTCAATGTGTTTCACAAATTATTAGCCATTTCATGAATTTTGCAGTCAATTCATGAATTTTTCGGTGAAGTGAACTGCACAGATTCACCCATCACTAGTAATGAGTGCAAAGTAGCAGAACAACGCTATACTGTAGTGAACTGTAGTAGAAATGAAACATGGTAACAGAGGACCTATTCAAGCAACCTTAAATGATAGCCCTAGATGTGATTCAGGCTGAAATATCCCAGACAGTAAAAGCATAACTTATGGTGCTTGAGGTCGACCATATTGACTTTGCTAAGCTATGTTATTGTATGGAATATTAGCTATAGAATATCAATGTCTAAATAGGAAGCACTCATTGGGACAGATTTCTTACTTTCATATGTGCAAGAAACAGAGTAACATTTTTTGGATAACCTCATTGAGTGAGAAATTCTTGTTTTTCAGTTACATGTGTGGGATCCTTCATAGGGAAACCCGTTCTCCAGAAAGCTCAATTACAGAAAGACCATCTCACGTAGACTCTATTATAGTTTAACAATTCAAATTCTTAATAATGTTTTCCTTTTTCTCTGTAATAATAAAATAGTGGGGGGGGGGTGGCTTACTTTTGCACTGGATGGTAGCTTAGAGAAAAAGCTCCAAACAGTTTACAGCCAGTGCAGCCAGGTATACTAAAAAAGAAGATGGATAAAAGTCAAAAACACAAACCGGAGAAAGGCCAGGAGAAAAGACTTTTGCTAACACAAACCAAGCTGGCACCGCTATTCACATGGAAGAAACCAGAGTGCATTTCACAAAAAATGGCATCGGCACAAGAGCAAACAGAGGGAATGGGAGATACTGTATGCAGTGTGTCATCTCAAAAGCAGGAGAGCAATATAGAAGAAAAGACAGATATTTCAACTTACCTTGCCAATCTGCCATCCAAAGCGGACATTACATTAAAGTCCAGCAGACCTGGACTTTGCACAACAATGGGAATGGAGACAAGCCTATACTCCAAAAAGAACACTGTGCACACCAAAAACTCGGACCTAGAGACAGACCAATTCCCCTTGACTAAGTAACGTATCTACTAGTCCCTTATCAGGATTGTAACTATGATAATACTGACTAAGTGTGCTGGACATTTATAAAGGGCTTACAACAGTATTGTGTTATTTGTTACCTGGAATTAAACTCATGGTTAATATAATCATATAATGTTGACTAATACAGTTTGAGGACGCTTCTCCAAGCATAAGAAGCAACAATGCAAAATGTTAAACTGGTTTTTTTTTTGATAATATGTAAAAATGTTTAGCAAGCAATATACTCAAATTACCCATCTAGTTCATTACTAGTATTTCTGGTTCAGCTGGGCAACCACGACATCCCACAAGCCAGTGCAACAGCACCCACAGCCGCTCATAACATACAGCAAGAGGCTAAGGGACAGATTTACTAAAGGGCAAATTGTTGCCAGTGACAGCTTTGCACCCATCGCTACACTTCGCCAGGCGCAAATGCGCTCAGACTATGCTAATTCACTTATATGCGGTGTTTCATTGTGGGCGCTGAACAATGGTGACTTTTCACTATCGTTACTTCGGCAATGCGAGCATTTGATAGTGAAGATGTGCTAGCATTCATTTCTGCCTTGCAAAACTTTGCTAGGGATCTTGCGCTCAGGTCAATTTGCATAGGGAGGAAAAATTTAATTTGTATGGACATCTTTATGTTAAATGTTGGTGCATATACTTACAAATTACTCTTTTAAAAACACATGTCCAGGGAACCTTAATAAAGACAATAGAGTTATTCTAATGCCCTACACATGTTCCATATGTTAGCAAATGTATGGGGAAAACAGGTTATCCAAAAAAAGTTTGTTAGGTCTTTTGCAGGCAATCAGACTGAAAAAAGAAAAAGATGCCAGTGTTTTTTGTACTTTGATGCATTTTTGGCTCACAGAATATAATTTAAGTGACAGAAAACTGAGGAAGATCTAGCTACTTTAATGCACTTCACCTGGTCTAAGGTTGCGAAGACAAGTCTAGGGAAAGAGGTAACATTCAATAAAATCCGCATTTTTGTTAATTTGCGGAGTAGCATCTGTTCGCCAGAGCGAAAAGTCGCCTGGTGATAGAGTGCGAATGACCGCTAGCGCTAGTCTCTTTCACCCTGCGGGTGGCAATGCTGATGAAAAGTCGCTAGCATTAGCCACTTCGCCCTTTAGTATATCTGCCCCTAAGTGCAACCACTGGTAGATAATCCCCTTTTAAAACCAAGTATAGAACCAGGAGAATTTAGGAGGTGGCAACAGTTAAAAGGAAGACCGAACAAATTCATCAAGAATAGCAAAGTGTTTCCACTAACGGAAGTACAAAAAAGATGGGGCTCTCACAATAGAGATGTATGGAATTACAACCAATTACACTACTTCATAGAAAAAGCAAAAGAAGCAGACTGGAACAGACCCCCAACATCTTGGGAACTTTTAATAGAACAAACAGATATACTGTAGTTTGTAAGCCAATATCAATATACTATAAGTTCCTACTAGGAAATAGTAACACTCCCAGGGCTGGATTTATATAGTGGGCACGCCTAGGCCCACTGCCGTTTGTCGCCCGTCCCGCCCCCTTTTTTCGTGCAAATTTTCATCATCTGGATCAATGTGGGTATGGTTGGGCAGCATGCCGCCCCCCTAAAATTCTGCCGCCCTAGGCCCGGGCCTAGGTGGCCTTTCCACAAATCCGGGCCTGAACACTCCAAAACAATCTACTCATAAAGAATGGAAAAAAGAGGTAAATATCAAAATCTCGGATGCACTGTAGGAGAAGACTTTGGGGCAAATTCACTATGCGCCGAAGCGCCTAACGCTAGCGTCAATTCGCTAGCGTTGGGCATTTTCGTTACTTCGCAAATTCACTAACGAACGCTGGCGTAACTTCACTAGTGTAACTTCGCACCCTTACGCCTGGCGAATTTACGCAACGGACTTAACTACGCAAATTCACTAACGCGCGCATTGTTCTGAACGATACCTTTTACGCTAGACTTCCTTTGCCACCTCAGACCAGGCGAAGCACAATAGAGTAGTTAGGGATTTCTTCAAAAAAAGTTAAACATTTTTTCTAAGTCCCAAAAAACGCGGGCATTTTTTCTATATTATGGGTGATAGGCTGAAAAAGATTGAAAATTTTTTTGGGGCTCCCCTCCTTCCCCCCTACATTTCCTAACTCATGGCAACTTAACTATACAGTGGGCACATGTGTAGGGCAAAATAAAAAATGTATTTGATATTTTGAAGGTTTCCCAGCCATTTGCAGTGCTGCTACATATTCCTCCATTGAAATTTGAATTTGGCGCCGTATGCAAATTAACCATCGCTAGCATAACTTTGCTTCGCTTAGCGAATCAACGCTAGTGGAACTTCGCAACCTTACCCTACCCCTGAGCTCAACTTCGGATTTTAGTGAATTTGCGAAGCGCTGGCGAAACTACGCCTGGCGAAGTGCGGCGAAGTTATGCCTGGCGCAACTACGAATCTTAGTGAATGTCCCCCTTTGACGGCTATACACAAAACATCCAGAGCAGTAAATAAATAAATTACAAATTGGCCACAAGATGGCAATACGCACCAATTAAACTTAAAAAAATGTACCCAAATAGCTCAGAGACATGTTGGAGATGTGACAGAAAAGGGGTACACCTGTACATATTTGGTGTACGTGTACAAAATTGAAAGAGTATGGAAAGAGTTAAAGATTGAAGGTCACAGAAATCACTATAAAAGAAACAGACCTGCCCTTAATATTTTTAAGTACCATAATAGAAAATAATAGTTTATCAGCAGACCCACTAACCTTACACTCAGTGCGGCTAAAACGCTGGTAACGAGATATTGGAAGAAGACAACACCACCAAGCACAATGAATGGAGAAACCTAGTAGAGGAAAATGCAAGAAATTACATACATGCTTCATAATACGAGTGGTAGTTATTGGAAAATATGGGACCCTTTGCTTAAAATCATAATTTTCCACCTGTATAGGATATAAAAGTAGACAATTAGGTGCATTAGAGAGCACTCAGGCCACAAACAATGGGAATATCTCACTCAGAGGGTTAAAATATTATGATGTTGCCTAGATATTGACCTACTGCCAGATGTGTTTTGAATTATTATGATGTTATATGATATATACTATTTTTGAACATCCTAATCCCACTTCTTGCTTTCTGTACCCCCCCATGCTTATAAAAATCTGAAAAATAAAGAATGTTGAAAAAAATAATAAAAAATAAAATAAGATATAATTAATCCTTACTGGAGGTAAAACAATAACCCCATTGGGGTTTAAGTAATGTTTAAATGATTCTTAGTAGATGGATGTTTCATCTTTAAGTTAATTTATAGTATGTTTTAAGCAACTTTTTCAATTGGACTTCATTAGTTATTTTTTATAGTTTTTGAATTATTTTATTTCTTTTTCTGACTCTTTCCAGCTTTCAAATTGGGGTCACTGACCCCATCTAAATAACAAATGTTTTTTAAGGCTACAAATTTATTGTTATTGCTACTTTTTAGTATCAATTTTTGTGTTTGGGTTATCTCCTATTCCTATTCCAGTCTCTTATTTAAATCAATGTCTGATTGCCAGTGTAATATGGACCCTAGCAACCAGATTGCTGACATTGCAAAGGAGAGCTGTTGAATAAAAAGCTAAAACAAATCAACTGTCTCAGAATATCACTCTCCACAATTATTAAATGAGCAGTATATACCCTCCTTGTCAACATCCATGTGAAATTTCTTCAGTGAATATTTATTAATTTACTAAGAACATAAGAATGAATTTTCACCATCTATAAAGATAGAGAGCCAATTTTGACTCATTATGTTACCACTTCTAAAATTCCACTCACATAATTTCTTTAGGGCGTAAATTATCTAGATAATTTCCCCACTACAATTGTATAGGGAAAATGCATTGGGGAATGTTCACAGATAATTTACACCAGATTGTAAATTCACTACATTTTTTTTGACAACTGTGTTCTTCTTACAATTTTAGTAAACAAGAGATGTGTTGTGAAAATACATCTGACAAATGGAGGTAAACTTTGGTGAAGGAGAAAATTTGCACTTTAGTAAATAGTCCCCATTGAGTAGGTTCAGTTTCCCTGTTTACCCTGTTCAGCTCAAAAATAGACAACAAATATATTCATTGAACTTATGTTGAAAAGGCATATACTGGCCATTTAAATTGTCAAGATATTAACCTTTTCAATGAAATTCTGACCCTGCAAGAAAAATCTTCACTTTGCTCATGATCAGTGAATATTTTATAGCAGCAGGGTGCTTCTAGAGAGTAAAGGGATGTTTTTTCCGTACCTGCAAAGCAAGTTCCATATTGGATAAAAAAAATACAGCTAGGATATTTGAAAGGTGCTTATTTTAAAGGCTAAATTGATACTGAAGCATTCTAGGTTTTTATACAACAATATTTATTAAACCAGATAACCTGTCCTTGCCATGCCATAGCAAAACCATCAAATACCCAAATGCCAGCCACCACAGTCGAAGTAAACCATGTTAACCTGAACCAAATGGCATGGACATAATAAGATACCCATAAATCCATACAAAAATAAATAACATATAAATTAACACATTACAAATTTACAGGAAGACACATCACAAATGGTGAAATCACCAGCTGTTAAACTACAGCACAAATAAAGCCCAAGGCACGACGAGTGCCTAAACAGCATACAATAACTGTAACCAGGGATGGTGGGAGGAGGATCAGAGCAGGATTCCAGTGACAGATGGGAAAAGTTGGCAGGGCAAGTCAATTCCCGTTCTTAAATGTTAACTCCCCTGCTCTAGTTGTCCAATACTCAGTTAAAGAGCCCACATAACGCAAATTCCTTTCCCCACTAAAACATCTTCTCACAGAGATGTCAACTAGCCCCATTTCATGAGGGAGATAATTATCCAGTCCTAGCCTTTTTTAGACTTTATTTTATGCTATCATTTAGTGTAAAAGGAATTTGGGCTTAAAAAGTACCAGGACTGGACCATTATCCCAATCAGAACATGGGGATGATTTATTTCTCTACTTTGGTGCCAGGCAAGACTTTTTATTACAATAACATGTTAATCTATGCTTATCGGAGCATGTATACTAATATCCAGAAGAATAAACAGAATTATGCAAAAAAATAAGGCACCATAATAGAGGTAATTATCACCCCTGGGGGCCCAAAAGCACTTGGGGTTAAACTAAATTTACAGAATAATTGTTAACCGTACTATAAATGACTCTGCCTTCAATGGGAAACAACAAATCATTGTCAAAAGAAAGCTACAACAGCAAAATATCAACAGTCATAGGTTTTTATGTTTACATTTTGGATTATTATTCCTAAATTATTTTATTGTGGATTGCATCTAATGAGCTGTAGTAGGGGTATAAAATTCAAAATTTATTCAGTGACTTAATTTTTTAAAATCTCAACTATAGCTTGGGGCATATCAAAAGAGTGAAATTGCAGTTCTCTGAACATTAACAATGTTGCATGTGCATATATTTTTACAACATAATGCAGGGGTTATTTGTTACCAAGAAAAGAATTTATTATATATATATATTATTATTTATTATACATGCACACTCCAATTATACCCTTGTGTACTTACCTTACATTTCTAGACATCTCGCTTCACCAGTATTGAATTAGGAAGGGGAAGGGTGATTTAGGAAGCACTTACCCAAAGCAGGCTATCAGATACAGATATGGGATCTGTTATGCAGAATGCTAGGGACCTGGCATTAATTAAATTATTTTTTAGCTGGAATAACATGGCAACAGGCTGCGTTCCACCTCCATTGGGCATTTATGAGATGTGTCATGAGTACGCAACCATTACCATAATAAACATTCAGATGCATTTACTCCTGCTCTCCCCTGCAGGTAAAGGGATTAAAATGGAACACAGATGAGCGCAGGGCAAAACACCTATGTG
This sequence comes from Xenopus laevis, assembly GCF_017654675.1. Taxonomy (NCBI): domain Eukaryota; kingdom Metazoa; phylum Chordata; class Amphibia; order Anura; family Pipidae; genus Xenopus; species Xenopus laevis. The sequence goes on from NC_054383.1 coordinate 50,730,122, forward strand.
TAGGAGCCCTTATTATTACAAAGAAAAAGGAAATTTTAAAAAAGTAATAATAATAAAAATATTAAAAAAATATTATTTAATTATTTGATTAAAATTGTATTTAGGGAGATGGTTTTTCTATAATTCACAGCTTTCTGGATAACAGGTTTTTGGATAATGGATCCCATACCTGTATTACTTTCCTTAAACTTTGTACCAGGTTAGACTGGTAAAAACATTGCTGATTGGTGGCTTAAGGAACAGAAACATCAAAAAATTAAAGTGTTTTAAAGTAATGAAAATATCATGTACTGTTGCCTTGCACTGGTAAACCTAAACTGTTTGCTTCAGAAACACTACTATAGTTCATATAAACAAGCTGCTATGTAGCAATGGGTGGATATTGACAAAAGGCTATATGGCACAGGTTAAATAGTGGATAACAGATTACACTATTATGTTCTACAGAGTTTATCTGTCATCTGCTGTGTTACCCGAGCCTTTTCTCCTTTGAATGGATGCCCCCATTGCTACACAGCAGCTTATTTATATCAACAATAATAGTGTTTCTGAAGCAACACAGCAGTTTCACCAGTGCTGGGGAACACTGCATTATTATTTTTACTTTAAAACACTTTCATTCTTTGATGTTACTGTTACTGTTTTTGTAACTTATTTTTTATAGTTTTTTTGAATATATCAAATAATACATCTATATAACATTGTTTGTCTCTTAGCAAATATATAGATCACATGTCATAGAAAGTAAAGAATAACAGAATTTTAAGATGAGTTTTTTGTACCTTTCAAATAGCAATATGTCAAATAAACATTCAATATAGAGTGTCATCCTAGGTGTGTGTGGTCCATGTAATATGGATGAAATTAATAGGTCATGCCGCCTGAGGTTACTAATCTAATCATAGCTGGACTCTTTAAGATGGTCCAAATGTTTGTATCTTGTTCTGTTCTGTTTTGCACTTGTGCTATACCTGCTTCAAAAATTATATTTGTGTTCACTCTGTTGACTATTTTGGTCGCGGTGTGGTGTTGAGTTCTTCCATTTAGATGATATGGCCAGTCGGGTGACTGTCAGGAGTTTGTTGAACAAAGCTTGGCCACTTTTGCGTATTTTAGGTAGCGGTTTGCCCAGTAGGAGGATTACGAAGTCCAATGGTACTGGTCGTGGCTTAAAATGTTCACTACTTCTCTCCTTAGTGCAAAAAAAGGAGCACCAAGGGAGCCAGTTTGCAAAATTGCAGCAGCATGCCTCTGGTGTGGGCTGCTCGCTTAACACGTTTTGTGGCTCCCTGCCATCTTCATCAGAAGCTGTCAGCAGCCTACCAACACCTTCCTTAAACTGTACAACCCCCACCCATAAACACACTAGTCCTATCAGGTGATAACCTATCTTAACCCTTAATAGGTGGTGCAGCAAATACCAATATCAAAGAACATGGGAAAATTACAAATTAAAAAATCCTTACATATTAAAACACTATTAACATATCACATACCAAGTGGTCTCCTGCCTAAGTAATGTAGCAAAACTAGTATACAAAGGGACTAAACCTAATAACTGAGAGGAGCTGTGATGTTTTGTTTTTTTTAATTTTGGACTTTGTTCGGACATTGACTTTGAAATGCCATTTTGCCAATATTGATAATGTAATGGATGCAGGGTATATGTGGTACCTATGACTAAGGGATAACTCCCGAAACGCGTTAGGTCTTTCCAGCAGGAACTCCAATAAACCCCATCTTCAGAAGTGCCGTCTGCCTTTCGAGTTTTTGTTATATGTGGTCTTTACCTAATAGTGATATGTCTTGCAGCAATGATAACAATTTGGAATGTGAGCAGATTAGTCAGTGCCAGAGGCTGGATTTGGGGAAAACCAGTATGTGATTTTAGAGATCTGTGTCTACTAAACGATTTACAAGATTTACAGAATGAAAGCTCAGGCGAGTTAACATCCAGCATTAGACATTCATGAATGAAAAATAAATTGGATTTTTACCCCATTAGTTCCAAAAGTCCCCACATTATTATGTTCCAAAAATTGGTGCAGGCTGATATACTGTAGAGGAATTCGGAGATACTGCTAGGAAAAACAAGTGTGGAAATTTAACATCAGGGGAATATAGGGCTTTAATGGATTTGAGTCAGACAAGAGATCATGTGATCATTAAGCATGCTGATAAAGGGGTATCAGTAGTGGTCTTGGATGCAGTGACCTATGAGAATAAAATAATAAGCTAATTGAAAGATACTGCCACCTATATTCCCCTTATTAAAGACACTACATATATGTATTTGAGAGAGTTGGATGATATATTGTTTGAGGGTTATGACAAAGGAATATTGTCCTTCAAAGAATGGGAATGTTTAAAATGTGATTCCCCAGTTGTGCCAGTGTTCCAAAGTGCATAAATCACTTACTAATGTTAAGGGTCGCCCTATTATGGCAGGGATAGGGATTGAGCAGTTTGGTTTTGGCTAGATACTGGACCTATGTTTACTGAGATACAGTCTATGTTTTTACTACAATTTATATAGACAAGGACAAACTACTTTTTGTTTGATGAATGCTACTATTTACAGAAGTGTGGCGACACGATGGGTGACTTGTTTGTCTCCATCTATGCCCACCTATTTATGGGATAGTTACATAGTTAAATCGGGTTGAAAAAAGACAAAGTCCACCAAGTTCAACCCCTCCAAATGAAAACCTAGCATCCATACACATACCCCTTCCTACTTTCACATAAATTATATATACCCCATATCTATACTAACTATAGAATTTAGTATCACAATAGCCTTTGATATTATGTCTATCCAAGAAATCATCCAAGCTACTCTTAAAGGCATTAACAGAATCAGCCATCACAACATCACCCTGCAGTGCATTCCATAACCTCACTGACCTCACTGTAAAGAACCACCTACGTTGTTTCAAATGAAAGTTATTTTCTTCTAGTCTGAAGGGGTGGCCTCTGGTATGGTGATCCTCTTCATGGATGAGGCTAATCCTTACAGAGCCAGGATTGTTAAATTTTTTTGATACATCGATGACTGCATAGGTATATGGGAAGGACATGAAACATCTCTAGACAAATTTGTCCGGTACTGTAACAATCAAGTGGAGGGGCTAGCCTTCACCATGGAGACTCATGACACATAAACTCCATTCTTAGATGTCATGTTTACAGTCAGGGACTGGAAGGTCGGTACAGACCTATACAGGAAACCGATCACTCTTTATTTATTCTACTTTATTGCATTCTACGAGTGCACATCTAGTTGTCTGAAAGGTGTCCCTGTGGGGCAGTTGATACACTTAAGGAGGATCTGCTTTTCTTGGGATACCTTTCACTCACAGGCCATGGGATTGCTTCATCGAGAGGGGTTATGCCATGAACATAATGAGGTTGGCCTATGAGAAAGCGGTAGGAACAAATAGTTGTCAAGCAATCATAACAGTAAATGGAAGAAAATAGGTATAAGCTAACAACCCTCTATACGGTTTTGTACAACCTATGGTAAGGAGGCATGGCCTGTTCAACAGAGTATTAGGAAATACTGGGGGGTTGGTGTTACTTCAGGATCCTGTGTTGGCCAGTGTTCTGTATACACAACCATCATTTGTTTTTAAGAAAACAGGAACTTGGCATCCTGGATGTCCAGGAGTTTATATAACTTCAGAAATTTGGGGGCTGCCAGTTCTTGGCTCACGCATAAAAGAAACTTCTAAAAGTTTCTACGGAATTTATGGCCACGAATACGGGAACGACATATACTATTAGGATACATTTTAACTGTACATTTAAGGGAGTTTCCTTCTATCTTTTGACGTGCTCATGTGGTTCCCAATACGTGGGTAAGACAGTGAGAAAAGTAGGTACATGCATTTTGGAATATATTTCAGCTCTGGGAAGGAAGGCTTATAAATCTGCAGTGGCTAGGCATATCCAGGAGAAACATGATGGTGTAATAAACAATTTCAAATTATAGATGAGCCAAAGTTGGATATTAGGAGAGGTCATCTAAACAGAAAATGATTGCTGAAAGAAGCATATTGAATTCATCAGTTGAAAACTATATAAGTGTATGGGGGTATGAATAGGGAGTAGAAGATATTTCACTAAGATTGTCATTTGTTCTGACATGTTTGATTTAACACAGTTGCCTCCATTTATTTGGTTAATTTGGTTTGGTCCTTGGGTGGCTATTTATCTTTCCCGGTTAGTATTATTAATATGGGTGCCACTATGTTGCATATAGCATAAGTATAACTGTTATGTAACAATCTTGTGTCTTTAAAACTGAGAGAAGGTGATTTGTCAACAATGTTTCAATTTGAAAGGACAATTTAATCTGTAACTCTCTTATGTCATCATATACTATCACTTAGGCAGGAGACCACTTGGCATGTGATATGGTAATAGTGTTTTAATATGTAAGGATTTTTTAACGTGTAATTTTTCCATGTCCTTTGATATTGGAAGTTGTTGCACCACCTATTAAGGTTTAAAATAGGTTATCACCTTATAGGGTTGATGTTTTTATGGGTGGGGGTTGTACATATTTAAGGAAGGTGTTGGTAGGCTGCTGACAGCTTCTGAGTGGCGGGGAGCCACAAAATGCATTAAGCAGGCAGCCCACACCAGAGGCATGCTGCAGTGACTTTTAATTATTATTTAATACATTTTGGATTTTTTACTCATGCAAACTGGCTTCCTTGGATGTCTGACATGAATTTGCTGCATAGGATTGTGGTGAACGTTTAGCATGCTGGAGCCAAGTTTTTGTCCTGTTAAGTGCTCCCACTGAAATATTCTTTGCTGGACTCTAATCACTACTTCTCTCCACAGTGGTTGAATTAATAGGCATTCCCAAAAGATATGTAGCAAAGTGCCTCGAGATCCACAGTTCCTCCAGAACAGGGGGGAATGATGTGGAAACCATACGGTTAGCATTATCCCAAATTAGGGACCAGTCTCTGGCAGACACGGGTGGTGGGAGAGCTTGGTAGACTTAAAATGGGCAGTCCTTATGGATATGGGTGGCTATGCCCACCTTCTGCCCACCTTCTTATGAGGGCCTGACGAGTAATAGTTAATTTGTGTAAAAAAAAATTTTTTTCTCCAAAATAATTTTTATTATTTTTCACACAAACAGTCACATGCTTCAACAGTGAAATTGTACTTAAAATTACAGCACAGTATGTAAAAACAAGCACATAGGAGACAAAACATAAGGGGGGGGGTACCACTTCCCATTACTCTTCCCTAATTCCTTTGATGTGATTAGTCTACATCTAATCCTTCCTGTGTCAACCATGGCTCCCAAACCTTTGTAAATTTAGTCATGTTGCCCCTTTTTTCAAATGTTAGCTTATACAATGGAAGTACCGTATTTACCTGTCTCCTCCACTTTTTCATGGTGGGATTATCCCTACTCATCCAGTGCATAAGAATTGTTTTCCTGCCATAATGGTGTAAAATTTTAATCAAAGTACGAGTGCCCCTACTTGTATTTGGGAGATCACCAATGACATCCAGTAATACCTGCTGTGGTTCCGTCGTCGGTGGTAGTCCCAGATCATTAACCATGTACCTAGCTATTTTATCCCAGTACTTTTTAATTAGTGGGCAATCCCACCACATATGTATCCAGTGAGCAGGGGCCTGATTGCATCTATGAAAAGCATCATTTTCTCTTCTCCCTATTTGATGTAATCTCTGAGGTGTAATATAGACTCTGTGCAGGAGTTTGCATTGAATAAGTTTATCTCTCCCTGAAACCAAGTGACAGTATGGGTCTTCAGTAGCCTCTTCCCAGTCCTCTTCAGTTAGATTAGGTACATCCGCCTGCCACTTTAGAAATAATGCTGGAAATTTTGAGCCCTGACTCCCCATAAGCGCCTTGTAGATTCTGGATACCACTTTTGTAGGAGAAGCATTCCATGCCTGCTCCTCAATTTTTTTGGAGCGTGAGGGCAAAGATAGAGTGCCGAATTGTTCCCTGAAGGCATGCCTTAACTGTAAATACCGATATTGCAGAAGTCGGGGTGGTGACATATTTTGTTGTAATTGATTGAAATTGGGGAAGGTACCATTCACTTGTAGCTGCTCCAGATATTTAATACCGTGTTGTGGCCAGTATAAGAAATCTGGAAAATGCCGAAAGTGGGATAGGCTATTATTACCCCATATTGGTTGTTTAATGCTGATATAGGTCGTCTTTTTCCCCATGTGTTTCATCACCAACTGCCATACTTTAATTGGGGTAGTTATAGTGAGAGGTTGACCCAGTATATTGGCCCCTAACCTATATGGGTCGTTACGGAGGGATTCCCAGGACCCTGCCACTAAAGCTTGAAGGACCAATAGTGGATAATTCGCGTCTGGATTAAACCAAGCATGAAGGTAGGAGATCTGTGAGGCCACATAATACTGTTGCAGATTTGGGAGCGCCAGACCGCCCATATCTTTAGGCAACGTGAGGGTATGCAGAGCAATCCTAGGGGCTCTATTTGACCACAAGAAAGGCCTAAGTACGGCGTCAATTCTTCGAAATACCTTATTGGCAATGTACATGGGGTAGTTCAGGAGGATGTACAGAAATTTGGGTAAATATATGATCTTGATAACATTGGTCCTCCCCCAGAGTGTCAGTGGTAGGTTGGCCCATTGTGTGGTAGCTAGTTGTAATTTCCTGATTACCGGTTCTAGGTTATTAGTCACATACTTGGTCATATCCACTTCCACCTCTACCCCTAGGTATTTCAGTTTGCTAACCCATTGGAGATCTGTTATTTGCAATCTATCACTTTCTGGGATCGGGTCTATGGGGAGCAGGGCCGATTTATCCTTATTTATTGTTATACCAGCGTGTCTCCCAAATTCCGTTATTACCTGTAGAGCATTAGTTAGAGAGGGGCCTGCGTTTTCAAGATAAAGTACCACATCATCGGCATACAACGAAATTTTCTCCTCTATAGTCTTGTAGTGTAGACCTGTTATTTGAGGAGCTTGCCTAATTAATAGTGCAAGGGGTTCGATGCATAGAGCAAACAGTAGGGGGGATAAAGGGCATCCCTGCCTGGTACCCCTCCCCAGCTTCACTCTTGGTGAGTTCACCCCATTTACAAACACATATGCTGTGAGATTCTTGTACAACAAACTGATCCATTTTACAAAATTCCCCCCAAATCCAAACCTTTGTAGGACTGCCCACAGAAATTCCCACTCAACTGTGTCAAAAGCCTTATTGGCATCTAGGGACATCAGTATCCTGGAGCCTGCATTCTCGTGTCTTAGTTGTAAGTTTGTGAATAAGCATCTAATGTTTCCTGTCGTGGTTTTCCCGGGCATGAACCCAGCCTGGTCCGGGTGTATGATGTCCAAGACCATCTTGGAAAGTCTTGTGGCCATTATTTTGGCCAGGATTTTTGTGTCAACGTTTAAAAGTGAAATAGGTCTGTACGAGCTGCATAACTGTGGATCCCTGCCAGGCTTGGGTATGACCACTATCTGGGCTTCGTAAAAGGATGGCGGAAATTCTTCCAGTGCATATGCGGTGTTGTAAGTTTGTTCCAATTTGGGGACTACTGCTTTAATAGCCTGTTTGTAGTGTCTACTGGTAGGCCATCTGGACCAGGACTTTTGTAAAGGGTGAGCTGTGTTATGGCCTCCGCAGTCTCTAATTGTGACAGTGGATTATCTAAGTAGTTTTTTGCTGATAAGTCATAGAGGGGAAATTGATAGTATCCAGAAAAGCGTTCGTTTGCACAGCAGAAGTGTCTTTAACTGTTGCATATAGGGATTGATAATAGTCAGAGAAAGCACTGGCTATGCTCAGTGGGTCAGTGATTATTACTCCTGAAGGCATCTTAATTTGTGCTATTGTAATGTGTGGTTGATCGTTTTTAACCAGGAATGCTAGTGTTTTGCTAAATTTTTCTCCACTTTCGAATACTGTATATGTTGCGTTCTGTGCAGCAATTGTTTATTTGTTAGGTTGGTTAACATAAGTTCCACATTTTGTTGGGCTAATTTAAGTATTCGTTTATTATCAGGAGTGGGGTCCGCTCTATACTGTTGCTCGGCTTCCTCTATTTGCACCTCTAGATTGGTCCTATTATCCGCATAGCTAAGTTTTTTAAAACTAATGGCCTGTATAAAAGACCCCTGAGTACTGCTTTAGCAGCATCCCACATCATTTTAGGGTGGGCACCCACACAGCCAATGTCCCAATATTGTTTGAAATCTGCTGCTACTTTTTGCTCAACCTCTTCCTCTTTAAGCCAATGGGGGTTCAGTCTCCAGTTCGTGTGATGTTGCATTCCCAGTTTAAGCTGTAGTTGTAGTGGGGAGTGGTCCGATAGGGCCCTTGTGAGAAATGTTATGTCTTGTACATAGGGTAAGAAATCTTGTGTCGCTAATGCGTGATCTATCCTGGACAAGGTGTGGTATGTGGCTGACTGACACGAGAAAGCAGACTCACCTGGATGCCTCCACCTCCAAACATCAACCATCCCCAAATGAGTCACCCATTCAGTAAGGGGAGTATGGGTCGATATTCCCGGGGGGGGATCTTATCTTTCTGGGGGTTCATCATACAGTTGAAATCTCCCAACATGCAAATTGGGGCTGCAGGAAGTGTCAGCACTTTAGACATTACATCATCTAGAATTTCAGTATGAAAAGGGAGCGAGATATAAACATTCACCAAGGTCAGAAGCACATTATGCAATATACAGTGAATTATTAGATACCTGCCATTTGGATCTGATATCAATTTGCATAGAGTAAAGTGGGTTCTCTTTTTTTATCAGAACAGAGACACCTCTTGCGTATATAGAGTAAGTCGAATGGTAAGCCGTGGACACCCATGGTTTCTTAAGGGCTAACACTCGTTGACCTGTCAGATGTGTCTCTTGTAGGAACAATATGTCCGGAGCAGGTTTTTTAAGGTAATTGAACATTAAGCCTCTTTTTATCTTAGAGTTGAGACCTCTAATATTCCACGATGCAATCCGTATCATTGTGGAGTCACATTTCCCAGGTTGCTCATGCGCTCAGACAGTCTCAACTCTCGCAGTGGATTCTGTAGATAGTAGGCATGGGACTTGGTACCCCGTGGGATAGAGTAAAGGGGAAACAAAACTTGGAAGTTATTTACACCCATCCGTGCAACTTGCATGGTATCTCCCTGTCATACCCACCCAACTTGGGTTGACCTTCACCCTGTAACTTTGGTCAAAAGTATACATGCCCATCATGGGGTGTTTGGGCAGAGTTAGGTAGCTGCGCCTGAAAATTGCGTGCAACCACAGCCACCCTTGGCTGCATGCTTATGCCCCCAGCCGGGGGGGAGCATGAAACGCTCAACAGGCTGCCCATAGAACATCACGGGCTCAAACATATTACTTTCTTGGCTGATCAGTACTTACATTATCACGGATTCCTGGATTCCAGCCAGTCCATGGCCTCCCCTGGGTTAGTGAAAAATCTTGTCGTGTTGTGATCAACAATACGCAGCTTGGCCGGGAAGATGGTGGAGTATTGGATGTTTTTGGCGCGAAGGAGTTTCCTGACTTCCGTGAATTTGGCCCTCTGCCGCTGAACTTCTATGGTAGAATTGCAAAGTGGCATCATCCACGATTACCGGTGCTTTGGTTCTTGCCAGTTGCAGGACAGTGTCTCGATCCCGGTAGTTGAGGAGCTTTGCGATGAAAATACGTGGCGGGGCCCCAGGCGGGAGTGCTTTAGTGGGTACTCGATGCGTGCGTTCCACTACTAGTATAGGGGAGAATTGCTCAGAACCCCAGGTAGTGCGCAGCAGATTTTCCAGATATTTTTCGGGTTCGCGCCCTTCACGGCCCTCCGGCAGACCATCAATTCTGATGTTATTTCGCCTCTGCCTGCCCTCTAGATCGTCTGCTCTTGCCCTTTGCTCTTCCAACTGCTTTTTAATCTCTTTAAGGGCAGTAGGCATAGGATTAACGGTGTCCTCCAAATCCCCCACTCTGCGTTCCATTTCGGTAGTATGCTCCGGCAAGGCCTGCATGTCTTGGCGGAGGAGGGAAATGGTGACCTTAATTTCATCCACCTTCATGTCCACCTTGGTCTACAGCGACTGCCTGGTTTGGCGTAGTTCTGCAAGGATGACCTGTAGCGATGGCTCATCTTCTGCTTGTTTATTATTTGCTGCGCCAGTATCCTGGGCCGCACGCTCACTCTGCCGTCCGCCATCTTGGCCCTGAGCCTTAACGTATTTATCGATTTTACTGGCTCCAGAGTCTGCAGTTTTCTTTGTACCACCCATGACTTGTGATCGGGCGACTTACTGAGCCACACAGATGTAGTTGGTGGTCTGTGGTTCCGCTCAAAATGACTGTTCGATATTTAGTTCAGACGGAGCTCAGCTAAGCACGTCCGTCTACATCGCTTGCCTGGCCACGCCCCCAATTTGTGTAAAATTTAAAGCTGAGTTTACAAGAGCTATCCTTACGGAAATGTTTGCTGTATGAAGGCTATATCGGGCCGGGAGCTTTTAAGTTCCTTTAAGGCCAAGTACCGTATATACTCGAGTATAAGCCGAGTTTTTCAGCCCCCAAAATATGCTGAAAAACTCTACCTCGGTTTATACTCGGGTCAAGCGCAAAAACGGTCGCCGGCGTCTAAGAATAATCGCCGGTGTCCAAGAATAGTCGCCGGTGTCCAAGAATAGTCTCCAAGAATATTCGCCGGCGTCCAAGAATGGTCGCCGGCATCCAAAAACGAAACGCCGGCACCTCCAATGGGAGCAGAAACCCTCAATTTTTTGATTGAAACTTACCAGAAGCTGCTGCATTTTTCACCCTCGGCTTATACTCGAGTCAATAAGCTTTCCCAGTTTTTGGAGGTAAAATTTGGTACCTTGGCTTATACTCGAGACGGCTTATACTCGAGTATATACGGTATCTCTTGTGTATACTTTTAAGGCCCTTTACATTTATGGATATAAACTTAGCCATAGCGGCCTATGTGTAGAGCATGCACACCTTAATAGTGCATATGTAGTGAATGAGGTGTGAATATCAATCGACCAGGCTCCCTCATCTCTCCATGTTGCAACTGTTGGAAAAACAGAGTAATAAATTCAACTCAAAACTTGGTAAATGGTTTGATTAGCTAAATTAAGGCTTTTCTATCCTTCCGGGCTGTTGCCAGTGGAGAGAGTTTATGTTGGATTTTAGCCCCCTGCGGGCTAAGTGGTGCAGATGGCTTCACTTGTGGGGGAATGTGGTTCGGTGATGTTAAATCTTTAAGAGGTAGACCAAGTGGCTTTAGAAATATGTTGATATTTGGGGATTTTGCAGTGTATATGTTTGGCCCGCCCAGGTTACTACCTGCTTAAAAGGGAATCACCACCTGTAGGGTACTCCATGCTCTCTGTGTTTTTGCGTAGTTGGTCTTAATTCCCTTCTTTGGCTCAAAGTTAGTGATGGGCGAATTTGCGCCGGCATCTTGTTTTTGACACCGGTGCCCGTTTTTGACGCCAGCGTCCGTTTTTTAGAGAAAAATTTTTTTTGACACCAGCGAATTTTTTTGACGCGAATATTCGCGGGCATTTTGCAAATTTATTCGCTGGCGGCGAATCGCGCAAATCGCGCCTGGCGAATAAATTCGCCCATCACTACTCAAAGTGTTTGGAGATAAATCCGTGAAAATTTGAATTTTATGGTTGTGGAACTCCAATGTGTAGACTGATCGCGTCTTTGTCAGTATGGCCTCTCTGATTGGGTAATAGTGAAAGCATGCGATAATGTCTCATCTTTGGGCTTGGGGCCTAAAGAGCGATAAGCCGTATTAAATCTCCACGTGTCCCCTGGAGCTTCTGGCCAGATCTGAGTGCATAGATCTTTAAGGTATTTTGGTATATCAGACAGCATTATCTCCTCTGTTACCCCCCTAAATCATAAATGTTGCCTCCTAGATCCTGTTTTCCAGGTCTTCACACATGTGGGAGTACTTCTCCTTTAAGAACAGCATTGTCTTTCTCTACATTTATAAAACGTTGTGCTATATCATCTGTGTAAGTCTCCTATTTATCAGAACGATCCCTGAGATCTGTGATCTCTCTCTGAATGTCATTATCGCTGCATTAACAACTGCAAAGACGGTTTGTGTAACCATGTAGGTCAGTGCATTTTGTAGGTGTGCTAGCTGGTCAGCTAATATTTGCGCCGTCACTGGCTATTCAGCTGTTTGTAGGGCCAGAGTTAAATCTGAAGGTAATTGTTGCGGAGAGCAGGTGTAGAGCAGTTAATGTGGGAGACATAATCACTGATCGCATGGGAGAAGTGCTAGTGCAAGGCAAGCCTGGAGGTGCCATCTTGGGAAATTATCTGCATGCTCTGGCAGGAGGTTTTATGCAAGAAAGGTGACATGGTAGTGCGCTGTTCTCGGGTCCTTAGTTTCCCCATGCTGCAGTTTCATGAGTAGGTAACCTGTTCTTTATTTTTCTTAGCTACCGGTAGCTTGTATACGGGTTTGTAAGGATTGGTTGGAAGAGCTCTTAGTATGTGTGTCTGAATTTTACCATGTCTGAGGACCGTCCGATGTTACTGTTCCTTTGCCCTAGTGCAATTCAGGTCATTATGTTATTAAAAAAAAGCTCTATTTTGTCCCATATTCTGTTCTATTTTAAGTGAATGAAAAAGTAGTGAAAAGAGTTAATAATCTTAGGAAAAACCACAATTTGCTGGATGAGACATTTCAATCATGAAATGATTCATCTTTTTTTTAATTACTTCATTTTAAGTAAAGTAAACAATATATTATTTAAACATGATTTGCAGACATTGAATATGATAACTTCATATAATTGTATCAAATGGTGAGGGCTCTTCAGCAAATAGTGGCAGCAATTTTTTTCCTCACTTCTATAAAGTCTCTCTTTAACCACCTAGCTGCCATGGTATGATTGAATGTATTTGTGTGCAATTTTCCACCTATTATATAGCATGTGCAAGGGGCGAAAGGGTCTTTTATACTACTGAGGATAGTATTATAATCATATATGTGCAAGATTAAGAATAAAATCTAGCATTTTGCAATATAATATTCTTAATTTATAGTACATAATTTATGAGTTACTTTTTTTTTACAGATTTTTTTGGCACAACTATAACAGCTATTCCAGTTATTCCATTTTGCTAAATGTCAATTGAAAAAATAATTGTATTTAGAACATACTGATCAGCATTACAAGAAAAGAAACCAGCGTAGTTGGTCTTAATTCCTTTCTTTTGCTCAAAGTGATTGGAGATAAATCTATCTGTGAAAATTTGAATTTTATGCTTGTGGAACTCCAATGTGTTGACTGATCACGTCTTTGTCAGTATGGCCTCTCTGATTGGGTAATAGTGAAAGCATGCAATAATTTATCATCTTTGGGCTTGGGGCCTAAAGAGCGATAAGCTGTATCAAATCTTCACGTGTCCCCTGGAGCTTCTGGCCAGATCTGAGTGCATAGATCTTTAAGGTATTTTGTTATATCAGACAGCATTATCTCCTCTGGTACCCCCCTAAATCGTAAATGTTCACACATGTCACACAATTGGAGTACTTCTCCTTTAAGAACAGCATTGTCTTTCTCTACATTTATCAAACGTTGTGCTATATCATCTGTGTACTGTAAATCTCCAATTTATCAGAACGATCCCTGAGATCTGTGATCTCTCTCTGAATGTCCTTATCGCTGGATTAACAACTGCAAAGACAGTTTGTGTAACTGTGTAGGTCAGTGCATTTTGTAGGTGTGCCTGTTTCGCAGTGAAACATTGCAGTGAAAATGTCAATTGATAAATAATTGTATTTAGAACATACTGATGTCACGGTCGGCACCCAACACCAGAACAAATGCCAAGCACCCTGGTCTCAGCTCATGCTTCACCTGTAGTGTGACCACCTTTGGCCCTGGGAGGAGCCCTCAGCTACTTGGATGCCACCAGGACATAAACGAGAGGGGCAAGGCTAGAGGTTCTGGATAGACAGAGGGGCACGACTGTTAGCTAGAGTCTATAGGCCGAAGGTCATGATATAAGACGTTAGGCAAAAGAGTAGTCAGATCAGGCCGGGTACAGAATAATCAGAAGCTCTAAAGCACAGAAGCACCAGGAACAAGATCCTATAACTGACAGAAGAAATGCTTTGTGGCTATAAATACTTTGAAATTTTGTGCCACTGCGCGCTGACGCCACACGCCAGCGCGCATGCACAAACAAAACTGGAAGTGGCGTGCCGCTCGCGCCCTAACTCATACACTTTTGCGGCCCAGAGGAGCGGCATCGTGGCGGGTGTCCCCGCCGAGGAGGCTACAGGCATCCCTGCAGACCTCCTCCCAATAGACCACCTGTGTGAGTTATCACAACTGATCAGCTTTACAAGAAAAGAAACCAGCTATACAGGGTCAAGTTACGTAGTGAAGGGTCTTACAATTAGAAAAGCTGGACAATCCACCCTCCAATAGTTACTGAACTACAACCCCCATCATCCCCCAACAGTATTTGAACAAAGGTTTTCCATTTAATGATGTTGAAAATATCTAGAAATTCTTCCACAAAAATACACTGTTTATATTTGTATACAACAAGAGGCCCCTGTGGTGGTTGAGCAACGTGGTAACTGCCCTGCCATAAAACTCAATCTGAAAATGTATTTGCATAATCCATTAATGAAAACAGAGGCTGTAGTTCATACCCATCTGCAGTAATATGATTCTTTCATATGACAGATGCACAAATAAATCATACTACATATGCTTAGAGCATGGGGGAGAAATATTAATCTAAACACATCCCATTAAGCAATTGTTATGTGCTGAATATATGTATATACTGTATATATATATATATAAATATATATACATATACATATACGTACATATATATTGTACTGTATGAACACATCATTAACCAAACAATAAATGAGGCATCAATAATAACAGAATAGCATAAGATACCAGAACAGAACTACAGTACTGCTGATTCAGGAATCACATGCTGTTTATTGCTCTTCGTGTAAATGCTCAGGCATGGGATCTATTATCTGTAAACTTGTTATTCCAGAAATACAGAAATGCCATTCCCAATAGCGTCCCATTTAACAGACTGTTCTTAATTTAGTGTGACTTTGTTCAACATAACATCTAAATAGCGATGGGCAAATTTAATCGGCAGGCGCTAATTCACTGCAAATTTCCATGTTTCGCCACTGGCAAATAAATTCGTGAAATTGCATTGAAAATTCGCCAACGACAATTCTGATGCCTGCGACAATTCGCTAATTTTTCGGGAGAAGTTCATTATTGAATACATTCATATTGTGTAGCAAAACAATATTGTTTTAATATGTTAAAATATTTTTAGTAGTTTTAAGGCATGTGCTACAAATTACAGGAAAAATTTAGATAATAAGTCCCATAAGTGTACAAAAGTGTGACCACTTTACAGCTGGTGCACTTAAAGGCATGGCTGCTGCTAGGCATCCCGTCAATATGTCACATATCATGAAAGAGCACAGGAAGGCCATGACCCTTTCTATGCCTGTGGCTCGATTGTGCATCCATTAATTTTTCATATGAATGGATAATGTTTAAGGATAAACAGTATGTGAAAATAGTCACATGCTGTGTGCTAATGTGTTTGTGTTTTGTTTTGTAGTGTTTTTTTGTATCATCTTTTTGAATATTTTCTTATGCTTTTTTTAAACTTTGCTCATTACATTTGGAAATATATGTGTCATTTAAATGGATACATGCCCCTAATGCTCAAAAATTCTTCTATACAGGGTGTTAGTTTTCCCCCTTAAAAAAAAAAGAAATTCAAAGCATAATTTTGGCAATTGACACTGAAAAACCAATTTGCACATGCTTTGACTATTCTAACTTACCCCATCCACAGGGGGTCCCAGAAAGACTTTCTATTATTATTCTACTAATGAACCAGAGCTTGACTCTTACTGGATTAGCACACACAGGACGGTTTCAGATCTGCTAAAAACACTGTTTGCCAGACAATTCCTGGGGGATTTTCCTAGATCATTTATTTATCTTGTGCGCATTAAGGAACTTCCATTAGGCATAAAGGGGAGGTGCAGATTTTTTTTCTGTATCCAACACAGCCTCTTGCTCTCCTAAAGCCATATTCTGTTGATGCAGCACAGATTGGCAAGAGCTGCATTATGCTTCAGATGTATTTGTATGCATGTGTGTAATGCAAATACACACAATATAGGTTAGATACTGTTTTGCTCTTGGCTCATTTTATGTTGTTGGAAATGCTTCTGCTGGTTTCAATATCATAGCTACTGCTGCTGCTGCTGCTGCTGCCTTACAGAGCTCAATCTCACCATAGCTCTAGCTTCGGATTGGTCTCTCTCTTAAAGTGCTGGCCAAGGGTTGGTTGCAGGGACTGCTGAATAACAGGTGCATTTTGCTGCTCAGTCGCCTTTCAAAGAAGCAGCCAAGGAACGCTGGTGCATCTGTTCTGTGATAGAAGCAACGGAGATAGAAGGCAGCTAATGTGTGCAGGAATGTTACTAACCGAGTAGACAAGGAGGGACACCCGGATGCTTGGGAAGAAGAAGAAAAAAAAGCAGCCTGGTATATGTGATCATATGGTAAACAGGAGAAAAGACATATGAGGATTAATACAATGCTAAAGGATGGATAGAGCATTTTAGCTGATTCAGCATCTGCTCCTGTGATTTGCACTGCACTTGAATTTCTGATCCAAATGTAGAATGATATCTGTTATTTTTTTGTGGCACTGAATGCTGTATGTTTTTTTTCCCTTGTTCCTTATTGTGGGAGCTGACTTCAGTGCTGATGACCCAGCTTCTCGACACTGATGTATTTTGGGGGGTGAACAGAATAAAGGATGAGTGAAGGGGCTGCCTCCACATCCCCACCTGTACGTCCGGCTTCTGCTGAGGAGGTGGCAGGTGGAAACGCCACTGAGGAAGAGGATGGGGTACCTAACCCTCGGGAGGTGCAATGTAGTGACTGCATTGTCTGGAACAGACAGCAAACATGGCTATGTGTAGTGCCTCTCTTAATTGGATTCATTGGTTTGGGTCTAAGTCTGATGCTTTTAAAGTGGATTGTAGTGGGATCTGTAAAGGATTATGTCCCAACCGATTTAATGGATTCCAAGGGCATTGGTCAGGACCCTATTTTCCTTTCAAAACCTAGCTCTTTTCCCAAAAATATGGAGACTACAACTGCAACAACTACTACAAGGACCCCAAATCAAATTAGTACTCGGTTGACTACAACAACTCGGGCACCAACTCGAATCCCAGGAAGCAGAATACTTTTTCCGGCAAGCCCTAGAACCACAACAGTGCGCCATACTGTTGCCCCTCCTATAGTAATCTCTACCACTGTCCCCCCTAGCACGACCACTTTTGTTTCACGCCCACTTCCAGGGACCCCCACCACCAAGTCAATGCCCATCTGGCCCACTGCGGAATATTCTACCTCTTCCTACAAAATTTATCTTCATGATTCTACACAGTCCTGGACACAATCTCATTTTCAGGAGTCTACCACTACCCCGGAAACTACCACTCTCCCCAAATTCCGTAAGTAGAACATGGTATAAAATGTCATATACACCCTCCTATGCTGATATGGGTGTGGAAGGGTTGAGGAATTTGCAGAGAATTCATTATGAAGGCTGAGAAATGCATCTATCCTTCAGGGTATAGAACATCACCTCCACCCTTTCAGTGCTACAACATATGCCTAAGCAGCATGGTGCAGGCTCTTCCCGGCAATTAATGGGTTAGCTGTCTTTTTTCTGCTACTGTAAAATGACTGCACTGTCACTGCAGATGTGCTCAGTGCTTCTGGATAACTTTAAGTTTTTGATCATTTAAAGAATGAAAAATCAAGCTATTTGCTATAGCAATGATACATCTTCAATCTTGCAGCAATAATACAACAGAACACTGCTGTACAGGGAGGTTGAAGTCTTTTGCAGTAAGATAAAATAGCAAATCATATTGAAGTGCAAATTAGATTGGTTTATATGCAACATTCAGGTTTTTTTTCTGTGTTAGCTTTTTGAAAGCTGAGCATCAGCCTTCTCATGTTCATTTATTTTTTTTCAGAGCATTAAATATACCGATTAAAATGATGTTTATATAAGATAAAATATTCCTTAAAAATATAGATTGTTGTTATACTTGCTTATTATAGCTTATAAATGTTTTTAGCTGATTGATAATAAATAGACAGAAGATAGATGATAGATTCTGTATATAGATAGATGGATATATAGAGAGATTCTTATTGGTAAATTAGAAAGCTACCTAGGAATTACAGCTACATTATACTTTGCCAAAATATAAAAAAATAATATATAATATTATGCATACTATAATAATATACTCTAAATCTTCAAAATCTTTTTTTTCCTATGAGGGCACTATGACTGCTCCTGAAGCCCATTCTAACCTTATCTTAAAACCCTGCAACCTAGGAAGGTTATTTAGGACAAGGGCATACATGGAAGTTCCAAAAATATATACAGCTTTTACAGATATAGGTGGAAAGGAAAAAAACTGTGTTTCACTGAAAGGAAAGAAGTGCTATCTTTAATATGCCATAAACATAGCAGTGCCAGTGAAAGATATTGAGCATCATTATATGAAGGGGTAATCCTGCCTGTGTCTTTTGGAAGATAATCTGTGATTATATTGCTAGGGGATTCAGTAATAATATTTATTTGTTTCAGGTTATTTTGGCTTCATTAAATCCATTTGTTGATAAGCCCCAGGATATATAAACCCATCTGCAAAGAAAATGATACTGAATTGACAAAAGAGGGGAATTGGAAAAAGCTGTTACTAAATCAGTATAGCAAACAAGGTAATAACTCAATAGCACCATAGCCAAAAAGGGATGTTTGGAAGGACTTTTATGAAGGGCAGTTTGAGAAAAAAGGTTTGAGATACATAAATAATCATTTAAGGATAACAGATGTTTTGTAATTAGAAAGTATTCCATTTATCACATATTTATCTTTGCAATAGATTGCATCACAATAGGTTTTTAAATGCCAAAGGGCTACATTCAATTGAATTACAGGCCACACTGCTACTGACAGGGTTAATTAGATATACGGTTTGCATTTATAAAAAAGAATGCAGCGTATTTAAAAATATATTTCTATTACTGAAAGAATGTATACATCTTTTTAATAATGTACCAATGCACCTTTGTTGCAGGCAGACTTCTAGAGCTGCACACATTTTATGTTATATGTATGTGTGTATTTATTTAGGCACACAAATACATACATTAACACTCACCAAGGGTAAATTAGTTTGTCTTATAATTGTGTGTTATCGCCACTGCAGCTGAAAGGCTTTGCCTTTGTTTAAAAAAAAGAAAAAGAATCCATCTTCATATTATTCACTTAAGGGACTGCTGTAGTATAACCTAAACAGAAAAACTGATTAATAAATAATTATTTACTGGCAACAACCATATGCACTGTGAAAATAAAATGCAAATGCAAGCAGCCATGCTTATATCCTAATGTAGATTGACTTTTAAAAGATTTTGAAAACAAAGACAGAAAGCATTGAATGGCTATGGACACATCAAATGGTTATGTCTAAGAGTAGAAGCAAAAAAATAAATGGGCTTAGCTGCACTATGAATGCGTTTGCTTTAGATTTTGTAATTACTATGATTTTATTGCATTTTATTTTTTGTATTTTGTTGTTGTGTTTGGGTTTTTAAACCATCTCACCTGGCAACTCTAGGACTTCAGATATGCAGCGTTGTTTACCCTAATTGCTATAAAGCATCTAAAGGACATCATCTGTAACTTATGGGACAAGATAGAAAGATGACCTATTATGAAAGCCTCTCTGTTGCCTAGTATCTTGATCTCTTGTCTATTGTGCAAAATGCATGTAAAATGATAGTTATCATTGATATCACTGTATCTTGTGAATATAGATAGATTTGAATAGATTGGTATCCTTTCCTTCAAGACAATACAGTCTATGCTGAATGCCATTAGATATTAGGAAATATTTAACATGACAATGTCGTATTATGTATATATAATCATATAAATGCTTATTCACACGTCATATCCTATTTTTTTTTATTCGTGGGTATGGTAAGAATCTTTGGCATCTAAGTAATGTTATAGGAAAAGACTGTGGCTGAAATATCAAGTGTAAATTATAAGATGTAATTTCTTCATTGTACAATTGTGGCCTCATTAACGAAAGAAAAACCCAAAGCAAATTTTGTGTTTACATGGGTTTGTTGTCAGACTCACAAATTTATCTTCACATCTACTTACTGAAATAGTTTATAATTTCTGTTTGTTTTTTTCTTTGTTCCATTTCCTTACTATTCTAGCCAGTTGCAATCCCTTTGTTTTACTTGATATATCTACTACTACTTTTAATACTTTAATAGATATAAGAAATATGTATTTTCAAAAACCGGGCAGTCACATGACAGTTTCAAATCCAAGTTCATCTTGGGATGTGCACAATAAATCAAACACTTCCTGTTAAGGTGTAAATTTTAAATAAATATGATTTGTCAGGCAACCATCAGAAACAACTAAAAGAAAACAAATTAGTCAAAGCACTTTATCAACTATGTAATTTTTTTTACAATATATTTTGATAAAATGCTTTTTAAGATTACAAAATGTAACCATTATTAAACAAAGCAAGTTATTTGGAATGCTGGATATACATAACTTGAGTTGGACAAATGGTGTTTAACAGCTGTATCAAACATTTTGTTGTGTACAACAATAAAGCCAAGCTTTCCCTGCATCATTTGCATAAACAGTAAGTATATAAAGCATTAGCTGTGTGCTGAACCACTAGGGGTCTCATCTCTTTTTCCTTTGCTGGCTAACAATTGACCTTGGACATAGCATGAAAATAGAAAAGCAAACATTTGTTGAGCTATTTTAGTAGAGTAAAAAAAAAAAACTCAACTTCCAGTAGCATGATATATAAAATAGGTGGGACCACAAAACAACAATGTAAAATGAGGGAAAACTTAAAATCAGGGGATGAAAAATTGAGTTTCCACTGTACATATATGCTTGTTTTTATCAGGTATAACCTGTATAGATCATCTGGTATCTGTTCAAGCCTTATTTAGATGGGGATTCATAGTTCTTCTGTGTTTTACTATTGCTTGAATGTTGCCATATGTGCATGTGTTTCCTTTAATGTGTAAGCAATTTCTCATAGGGAAACAGTTTGCTTTTGGTATAGTTTTTAATACTTGTTCCTGCACTGTTTGTTTGCTTATAAACAGAAAACTTTAGAGACATGGCACTACAGCCAATCATGTACTGTGTGCTACTTTGGTAATTTTCCAGCTGACCTGAATGAATTTTGCTCCACATGTGAGGACCATCACAGTATATAATATATAATAAAAATTATCTACTTTGATTTCATTGGTGTAGACTCTCAAAATAAATAAATAATTAGCCAATAACTTCCATTTGTGTATGGATCCAATCAGCCAATGCAACCCCTGAAGCGGTGATGTAACTGTCTGGTCTGGGGGTAAAAACAGGTCTGGTGTGACAAAATTTCTCATTATCATGATATTTAGTGTGTACTGCAAATTATCTAATCATATTGCATTGCCATATGTCTTATCTGTATTTAACACTTATGTTTAAGATTTATTTATTACAGCTGCTAATACTCTACTTCTAATTATTTTAAACAAAAATACATTGCAGATAAATAACAGATTTTATTCTTCTACAAACTCCCTTTTCATGAAAATAAAGCGGCAGCAAGTGGCTAGTTACCAGGGGCGGCAAACATCAACCACTTAAGCTGAATTTATAGGTTTTAGACCAGAAATTCAGCTCTTCTAGTGCAGCGAGCACAGTACTGATCTCTGCATTAGCAATACAGCCCCACTTTGACCCACTCCTTCGCTAAAGTTTTAAGCACAGAGTGGCAGCAGCCCCAGAGATGGTGCTGCTTGGGATGTATTCTCCAGTAGGGCCGGAACTAGGGGTAGGCAGAAGAGGCAGCTGCCTAGGGCACAACAATTGGGGCGCTGGTAAGTTATCTCTTCTGCCTACCCCTAGACCGGACCACACTCCTCTACCAGCATGTATGTGCGAGCGTCACATCGCATGTGCATGCACATCAGAGAGCTTCACCACGCATGTGCACGAGAGCTTCACCATGCATGCACGCAAGAGAGAGCTTCACCACACATGCGCGCGAGAGAGCTTCAGCGTGCATACGTGCACAATCTACAGGGGAAGGAGGGGGCGAGCTGGCTGGGTTGCCTAGGGTGCCCAATCGGTTTGGCCTGCCTCTGTTCTCCAGTGTATTTCAACAGAAACCACCTAAAACATGTGACAGTACAATTCCAATTCAAGTGAATGGAAGGAGGGAAATAGTTTTGGGCACCATTTTGCCAGCTCAGATTCTGTTAAAGAATATGCTACAGATTTTTTAGTCTTAGGATTCTATAGAGAAGATTTATGAAATATCGACCTGTTTATCTGTTCACTATTTTTAACACTTATCAGAAAAAGTACAAAGCTATGTTCAAGCCTGTGTTAATTTCAGCTCAAAATAATAAACTGGCATTAAGAATTCTAAAAAATTTTTACACACTGGATTTAATCATTTTATAATGGATGTCTGATATTTAAACCTTGTTACTGCTCAGTAGTGTATCAGTGAATTATAAATTATATTTTTTGTAATAGAAAAATTGAACATTTGTAAATTTTCCAAAAATGTTTAAGGGAAGATATTAGGACAATCAGATATAACCACATAATCTGTAGTGTGAATATTAGGGATTAGACATATATACAATAACATCTAGGGGCAGATTTACATATGATCGAATATCGAGGGTTAATTAACCCTCGATATTCAACTGCCGAATGTAAATCCTTCGACTTTGAATATCGAAGTCGAAGGATTTACTGCAAATAGTTCAATCGAAAGATCGAACGAACGATTAAATCCTTCGAATCGTTCGATTTTTCTTAGACCAAAAAATTGTTAGAAAGCATATGGGGACCTTCCCCATAGGCTAACATTGCTCCTCAGTAGGTTTTAGGTGGCGAAGTAGGGGTTCGAAGTTTTTTTTAAAGAGACAGTACTTCGACTATCGAATGGTCGAATATTCGAACGATTTTTAGTTTGAATCTTTCCATTCGAAGTCGCAGTCGAAATTCGAAGGTTTTTTTATTCTATTCCTTCACTCGAGCAAAGTAAATGTGCCCCCTAGATAAAGAGGGGCTTGGAGGGGATGAAAACATAATAGGCATGAAGTTAAAGAACCTTAAAAAATGATGTGCATGTGGTATTAGGATGCAAGAAAATGCTAGTCTTCACAGCAAAATCATTAATATTAAAATATACTAAAAATTCTCAAAATGGTTTAATATTCCTGATTAGCCATCTAACCTGTACCCTCAGTCTTCTTTATTAATAGTAAGAGGATATGGTTTTACTATTTTTAGACACCTGTTAACAGTGTCAAAGTGTTGCATATGCTACTAATCTGATTTAAAAGTTCTTTACTTGTGTTACCAACAATCCTTTTTACTTACAAAGAAATATAAAAAAAAGGGCTAATTGTCTTTGCACTTTTACCATTAATGTACTGTTTTATAAATTTACTGTTTGGATAATTTTATGCTTATTGATCTTAGTGAACAAATTATGAAAATGCACTTGAATTGGCAGTATTCTACAGAGAAGTATACCCATATTTCTTTCAAAAAATAAGTTCACGTTTTCTTAAAGTGCTTGATTCCTTTGTGTCTGAAATACTGTCAATCCAATACGCAAGCAACATAAGGTCAGAGTTTTGCTCCTGGGCTTTTAACTTCAAATTGTTGTTCATTTATTAGAATGGCTTTAAAGCTTTCTGAAAAGCTTGCTTGGAAGTCCATCTAATGTTGAAGAAGCTTATGGGGCATTGTTGGATAACCAGAGAATTTTCAACAGCTTTTCACATTTTGTTTGTATTTAATTCTTCTTAAGGTCTTTTCCGTATATGACAACTCTGATCAAAATGGTTTGTGGAATATAGAATATATCAGATATTGTTCTGCAGTTCCTTATTTTGCATATACTGTATGTGTTCCTTTTTATCTAGCTGAAATAGCTAATTATAATAAGTAAAAATAATGGTTTTACTTATAAAGAGATAGTCAAAATGAAATCTTACAAGCAAGTCTACAAAGAAGCAGTGCGCAAACTGCAGTTTTTCAATGCAAAGTCCTATGTTTTTGTACCCACAATGCAATATGTTTCCCAGAATTGCAGCTGTGGGTGCATAAGAAGTTGCATCCATTCTAACTGTTACTGGGTGCAGCTATTATTTTCGGAGTGGGGATTACTTTCAACACATAGATTATCACACTGTTACCAAGTGATTCTTTTGGAATAAATCTGTGCACATATTGACGGAGTGCAGTGTATAAACAATAGAATTACCACAACATTTAGGGTGGTGAAAGCTCCAAAGTTACCCAGCTTCAATAGCTTTACTTGTCAGAGTACCCTACTTCCAATCAGCTACCATGAATACTTTTAGTAACCATGCATTTTAGACACCCGGAAAATACTTTATCTTGTGATTTAATTTCTTAATTCAATTCTACTATTACTGATTGCTAATTTTGTGGGATATTTTTCCCTGTGCTGCATCTAGAAAAGGTAGTGTGGTGTTTAATTCTGTCTTTATTCTATTCAGCGGTGCAAGATATGTTGGTGCTCTAAAAATACATGTTAATAATAAAAATAAATATGCATTACTTGTCTGTATTTAAGGAGGAAAGTCTATGCAAGCAGCTGGAATAACCTTTTTAGAGAACTTTTTTAGAGGTTGTTATGCTACCATATTTTAATGGTTTACAAAAGAGTACAAAAATTATATAAATTTATTTAAGAGCCATGACAAATAGAAATGTTGGTGCAAGTTTGAATTAACAATAAATACATACACCTAACCATAAAAAAAAACTCTGTAATGATTTATAATGCTTATTTTGCAATGCAGAGTGGCCCTTTCAAATATATTGCTTTTTATAGCACATGCTACCAATGTTTATATGTAGAAAGGACATATAAACAAACAAAAGAGATACAGGATCAATAATCTGGAATATTTGGAACCTGGGGTTTTCTGGATTATGGATATTTTTTCTAATTTGGATCACCATGCCATAAGACTCCAAAGAATACAACACCTTTTTATATCTACTTGTATTAGAGAGCCTAATAACCGTTTGAGTTTACACATGATCATTAAAGAAAATGCAACAAAATCTTAAACTGAGGGAATTGTTTTAAAGGGACAGTTAATACAAAAGACCTGATATTCTGGGGTTGACAGTTTTTCCATGTTCAGATTCACAGCTACAACTTTCTTTAGCAAGTTCTGACAGTTTGCAACTCATGAAAGTTGTAAGCTTATTCCTTAATACCACTAAAGAGAGTTACTTCAATAATGTGCGTAGAACCATGTCAGCATCCCTGTAAATTTAGCTTCAGGCCTTTATAGTGTAAATTCATATTCCAGAACCTCGAAAAGGTGCATATCCATTTCTGTATAATTTTACCTAACTCAGTATACAAGGGTTTTAAGAATTTAAAAATATATATCTTTACCATGTTAAGCTGAAGAAGATTAGTTGGCTCCTCGTTAAATTAACCAAATGTATGCATTAGGGACCTTAGATTGCGAGTTCAGCTTGGGCGCTGAATGATGTCAAATGTACATAGGATACATAAAATATGATTGTTATATAATTCATTGGTTGCTGTCCTGTTTCAGCAAAAATATAAATAATTTAATGTGCTGTGATGACATTGAAAGCAACATTAGAATTGTTCTTATGTAAAATCAACGTTATAGATGTGGGAAGGACAAACATTGATAAAGTTTATATAAATAAATATAAAATGGCAAGGTTTAAAAAGAGTAGAATGGAAGATACAAAATAAATAAACTATATAAATATAATAATAAAATGCTTCTTCAATTTAAGACTGGTCATTTCTTAATTTCTGTACTATGGCAAAATATCTTGTGGAAATCTATAGATAAATACCAATACTTATTTAATTAATTAGTGAATCTATAGATCAAGCAAAGTGATTCTAGTATGATTAAAATGCAAATGTATTGGAGCTTTATTACAAAGTCATGTGGATCCATGGTTGCATGGAAGTTGCCAAATGTCATGTATCTTTTGTTGAGTTGATATATATATATATATATAGGACAGCAAAGTAACTAAATATAGATCTAGAAATATGTGCCATAATTTTCATATTCATTTGACCGAAAGAGGCCATTGTTTAATTAGTGTCTTTTCAGATTATTCATATAAGTAAACATCATGCAGATGAATAAGACTTATTCTGCAGAATCACATACAGTAAGTTAGTAGGAGTTATGAAACAGATACATAAAAATAAAACATTGTAATGGTATTCAAAATAGAAATGGCAATGTATATTTCAAAACTTATTATAATAATATACCTTATGTTAAAGTAATAATATAGTTAGGGTTTTTTAAAAAAAACATAAATGACATACAGTGCCATGTCAGTTGGCTTCTCTTTCTCTCCCTTTATAGGGCTTTGTAATTGGAACATATAAAAAAAATAATAAAATCCATTAGCATAGGGCATTTATTGGTTTTGCCAGCATTTTTATGAATTAAATATTCATCAATTATCAACATACGTATTATTGACTTTATGGGGCACATTAACTTAGCTCGAGTGAAGAATTAGAATAAAAAATACTTCGAATTTCGAAGTTTTTTTGGCTACTTTGACCATCGAATTGGCTACTTTGACCTTCGACTACGACTTTGAATCGAACGAATCAAACGATTCGAACGATTCGACCATTCGACCATTCGATAGTCGAAGTACTGTCTCTTTAAAACAACTTTGACCACCTACTTCGCCACCTAAAACCTACCGAGCACCAATGTTAGCCTATGGGGACGGTCCCCATAAGCTTTCTAAGTATTTTTTTATTTAGTTACAGCAAAGTAACTAAATATAGATCTAGAAATATGTGCCATAATTTTCATATTCATTTGACCGAAAGAGGCCATCGAAGTACTGTCTCTTTAAAACAACTTTGACCACCTACTTCGCCACCTAAAACCTACCGAGCACCAATGTTAGCCTATGGGGAAGGTCCCCTTAAGCTTTGTAAGTATTTTTTATCAAAGGAAAATCTTTCAATCGATGAATTAAAATCCTTCTAAACGTTGCGGTAAATCCTTCGACTTCGATATTCGAAGTCGAAGGATTTTACTTTGACGGTCGAATATCGAGGGTTAATTAACCCTCGATATTCGACCCATAGTAAATGTGCCCCTCTGTGTATTATTCCAAAAAGTTTAAAAGAAAAAAATCATATATAAAATCTAAATTTGGATAGCACGTGCAATATATATTGTGTCTATGTACAAACGGGAATTTAATAAAAGTCGCAAAGAGCAAAACAATTCACACCAATAAGACTAAAAATCCACATCTTTTTTGGATTTTAATTGCTCATTGCGAATTTTAATTGCGCACTCATAAGAAGTGCTTGAAGGTGTCGTAATCTTTTGGAGCAAACATAACGACTTTTTCAGTAAGAAGTTTTATTACATTGACTGCGCATTGGTGCAAACTATAAAATTCGCAAACGGTCTTTCACTGTCGGAAATGGTCGCTAAACAGTTTCCGGGCTTGCAAAAGCTATATTAAATTCGCACAAAGCAAAATTTGTTCGCGCAAAGGCATAACTTTTCGCATTGCGAATAGTTTTTCTGTTAACGATTTTTATTACATTCCCCCATTAACATCTTATTTTCTTGACATGTATAAAGCAACAACTACTGAAGCAAACATTTGTTCGGTGCTATATTCCCCAACTTTACTTTTTGTTCACCAGGGTTTATTTTTACCAAAGTGACTATAAAAAAATGCTTGAATAGGTAGCACAATTGACAGGAAAAAATGCAATAATTTACTATTTAATAGTAAAACTATACCTATCTGACTTATTTTCTTTTAGCAGAGAAAAATAAGTTGTGCAATGAAGCATTTAAATGACATGAGTATATTGATCTTGAATAAAAAACATAACAATTATAGCAGCATTGTACACAAACTAAACCTATGTACACTTCTAAATAAACTTACCATCCTTGTGAGTATATATACATGTGTGTATTTGAATTTAGAATAATTTTTGAGATCTGGACAAACTAGCAATGATAACCGGTGAGGAACCAATATGAATCAGTGTTTGACTGCACATCGAGATAATGTGCCCAGTTTTCTGTCAAATCTGCCTGTTACCCCTACCAGAGAATATTTTGAAATAAGTTGGAAAAGGTGCTACATCACTAGTCTAGTAGATGACTTAGTACTCAATTTACAAAAGAAAAATATCCCATTCACTTTTTGTATAATGTATGAAAAAATAACATTATATAAACACATTTTCTAATTGACATTTCTATCCTCATTTTTAATTCCATTAATACAATAAATACAATAGTAGTTTTTAACTCACATACCCTTTCTGTAACTGTATAATCATCTTTGGCAGTCCTAGTGCAAATGGAAATATCACTTGTCATGTTATTTGACAACTGTACGATTGCTGGCTGTTTATCATGAGGCAGACACAATCTTTCTTTGTCCCTTCTCTGTCCTCTTTCTTTCTGCTTTCTTTCTTTCTTGTTTATTATTTTATGTTGCTTATTCACTTGATTACAGGAAGTAACCCTTTACTTGTTATTAAATATTAAAACTGAATAAAGAATTAATAAAAATTAAATAGTAGTTTTAGATTTTTGTATACAATAATAATGTATAAATGGTAAAAGGAAGATCATGCATATAGTTTCTTGAACCTAGTAATCCATGTTAATTTTGTACATGCTGTTATGCTTATCTCAAATAAAAACAATAAAGAAGATACAAGAAAGGGTTTTCACTAGTGATGGGCAAATTTATTAGGCAGGCATGGATTTGCAGACATTTTTTTGGGAAACTGCTGCATAAATTTGCAGCTGAAAAAATTCTATGACAACAAAGTTGTGCGTGTAAAAATTGACGCACAGTAAAATAATTTTGCAACTCACTGCCTTAAATGCATTTTTACAAATTTGTTGCGTGTCAAACTTGTTTTGATGTCCATTGACTTCAATGCAATTCTCAGACTTTTCGGGACAGATTCACCCATCACTAGTTTTCATTGCTTAACTGTTTATGCAATTACTATGAAATACCAGTATACAACCCACCCCTTTCTAATATCAATAGTGTATCAATAGTATGTTTTCCATAGCATAATGTATTTTAAAAGTGCATAAAATTCTAGCATGTAAAATAAATTGTGATATCTAAAAGGCTAACAAAATATTTATTGAGCTGTGATAAATCACCCCCTCAGTGTTTCTGATGGGATCATTCATTTTGTTAAGTGCTAATACTCATGTTCTGTAAGCTTTATAAAAAGTGTAATAGTTTAGTATGATAGGATTACCATTTGTTGTAAAGAAATAGTAGATTCTGTTATATGAATTTTCAGAAATATACTTATTTCTGGAGCAAGACTCAATTTTTGCCACTCAAATGACTAATTAAAATATTCTTTTAATGTGTTGCTGACAGTATTTCAGCATAACTCACTATAGCAAATAGATAACATTATCTATAGCTTTGCATTTACAGTCACAGGAAAGCTTGTGGAGATCTTGAATATTATTTTTGCAAAATGGATATGCAACAATTGATTCCAAAGGTTTAAAAACCTACTTAAAA
This sequence comes from Xenopus laevis, assembly GCF_017654675.1. Classification (NCBI taxonomy): domain Eukaryota; kingdom Metazoa; phylum Chordata; class Amphibia; order Anura; family Pipidae; genus Xenopus; species Xenopus laevis. The sequence goes on from NC_054383.1 coordinate 50,760,022, forward strand.
GAAACGTGTCATTCTTATTTTTAATACATTTCTTAATCTGAGTTTTCACCGAAAGCATAGTGTATGTTGTGCCTAGCGAATTGTATTCCTTTAATTTATTGGTATTTATAATTTGTTGACAAAAGGAAATAAAAGGGTGTAAAGATTTGAAAGGAACTTTGCCAGTGTACCAGTGACATTTACACTAAGCAACTATAAATTTACTTGGTGATGTGCATTAAAGTGGTGTTTTTGAATACTTCTATATGTTGCATGCTAAATCAATAAAGTTAAGGAAAAGCTCTGTATGTATTGTACATAATGCCAGTAATGCATACCTGCATTGCCCATCATCTTTGCCTAGAATCCCTACTCAGTTATTTTTATATATATGTCAGATAAAGGCCTGCATGTGCAAGAAGCTTTGGTGCATTGGCCTTGATGTGGAATAAAAACCAAATATTTTGCATTTAGAGGAGCAGCTGCTGTGTGCTAAAAAAAATATAACAAACATTGCTTGAAATACCAAGTTTGTTTTAATGCAGCACCACATTAAAAAGCATTTTATATACTCACTGCATATATGGTATTCTTACTGTTTGCGTGCTTCCTTGTTTATTCAGAATTATTGTAGTGTTGTTTGCATGATTTTTGCAAACCATGCACTATGATAGCAAATGATGAAGCAAAGCAAAGGTAATTTGGTGATGAGTTAGACTTTGTTTCTTAACCACATTAGTATTGACCCACTTTCTGGTGTCTGTGCCTCATTTAAATATTAAATTTGTATATTTTAACATAATACACTGAGAGAAATTAACCTGTGTACAAGCACATTAAGAAAAAAAAATTACCTTTCAAAAAAGACACAAGGGTTTTTCTTTTTGTATTAGAAAACATTTTAACATTTATATATTTTACAAAAAAAAAATGTATAAAAATTCAAAATAAAATCACAAAATACAAATTGCGAGCTGCCTGTACATTTCACAACATTTACATTTACAAATTAGCTCACCTTTAAAATCATTGTTTGTATTGCATTTTTTAATGTAAAATGCAATGTCTCCTTGTCACGATTTCAGTGAGTAAAGCCATCCTTTGGTTATAATCACGTCTAGAGTGACTAACGGCCCTGGTCTAAGAATACAACAGGGTGACATATCAGCCATACCCATCACTGATTCCGCAGACTAAATTAGAGTCAGCAGGTCCCCCTAAATGCCATTCAGGCCTTTTGCTAGCAGAAGTGTGAGTGACAGGTTAGACAGACCCATTACTCACTCCTCAGAGCAAATAAGCATCAACTTTTCCCTGAAGCTTATTTTATAAATAAATAAATAAAAATATATACATAAGCTTCTTGAATGGCTTTCACAGCCTCTGGTGTGCAGTTTCATAGCTCTCGTAAGTTCAGCAGTTTAATACACAATGTTATATAAGGCTACCTTCATGCACTAAAAACCAAGGCTATTGTAGCAATGCATATTTTTCGTTACTGACCTTTTTGTCATCATTCAGAGCACATTTTGTATAATATGAAAGGAGGCTACCTTAAATTTATCACTTCACTTGACTTATTAAGAATAAATATATCCCCATATGCAGCTCACAGATGAACATTCTAGAAAATAAATGCTTGTAAATGAAATCATCTCTCTTCTACTAGCACACCATGACGCAGGAGAGCTATGATTGTTTACATGCAAAAACCCAAATATTTCTGAAAAGATATTTTTCTCTTTAAAAATACATGAAATTAAAAGGTGTGTTGACACCTCCCCCAACTCAAACACACAATAAGATTCATATGCATGTATATCTATGTATAAAATAGCAAAAAGATTTATATATTTTACATTTGCACTGTGAATGCTGCAAACTTCTTTAACCCTTTGCCTGCCAAGCACGTACGGCGTACGTGCTGGCAGGCAAATGCTCAGGCTGCCAAGAACGTACATTGTACGTTCTTTGGCAGCTGAGCGCTCTCTCTGCTTCGGCGGCTTTTGCCGCCTCCGCAGAGAGTGGGGAGAGAAGACAGCCCCCTAGGCAACGAGGCTGGGGGGCTGTCAAGTCGGATCTGCGACTCGATTGTCGCAGATCCGACTTCAAAGTAGCAGACGCATCGCATGGAGCGTCTGCTACTACACTCACCTTCTTCCTGCCTGCAGAGCCGCCCACGCACTTCCTGCTGCGCAGCAACTCTGCAGACACGCTGCCAGGACTCCTCCAAAGAAGACAGCGATTCTCCTGCTCCAAAAACGGTAAGTGCACGTTTTTTTACACACTTACCTGCACCTACACATACTTACAGTACATTTATGCATTTTAGTAAAGATTGGAATTTTTTTAAATTTTTTTTTTTTAATTTTAGCACACTTGGTCCCTTTTGTACAGTTATTTACAGTTATTTACACTTATTTACATGTATTTGCACACTCAGATAACTTTTATTAGTGCACAAATATGTATACACAAACAGGTGTTTTTTTTTTTTTTTACGAATTCATTATACTGTTATCTTTTGTTTTTTTTGCCTAAAAACGTGTTATTTTGGCAGCGTGACTATTGGATAATCGATTTCGGCCACTAATTACGCTGTCAGAACAATTATTTTGTTATTTCATTGATTTACGCTATTTTTGTGGTTTTATTGCAATTTTATCCCTGCATTATTGTTCCCTATGTATCTTTAGTATCGTTTTGCTGTTTGGTGCTTTGGTATAGAAAGATAGATTTTACTTAGTTTGATCCGCCAAAATATGTGCTTTCCAAAAATATATGGGTTTCTGGGGGTCTTTTTACAGTTTGGGGGTCTTACGGCACATAACGCACAGTTAGGGTTCTCTTTTCTGCAGCTTAGTTGGCTAGCGTGAAAATTCATAGGCACGTTTTTCATTTGGGGTCCATACACAACACATACTTTGGTAAATCTATACATATTGGGCATCAAACTATTTATTAGACCTCTGACGTCCATATTTAGAGAGATTTTTCTTTGTACGTAAAACATTGTGTCCGATAAATGCGGCAAACTGCAACATTTTTAGGCGATTTTCAGAAATGTTGTAAAAACCTATATGTTTAGAAAAGCTTTGCAGTTTGGTAGTTTCGTGTAGAAAGACGTCATTATCTTTGTTGGAATCGGCAGAATGTGTACTTTCCAAAAATGTATGGTTTTGGGGGGTCATTGCTGTTAGGAGGGTCTTGAGGCAAATAATATGAAGTCAAGGGTCTATGTTCACAGAAGGCGAATCGGCAGCGGAGAAAACTCATATTCACTATTTTTATTTGGGGTCCGCACATGCCAGCTGCCTTGGTATATCTATGCATATTGGGCATCAAACTGTTCAGTAGACCCTTGGCATCAATATTTATGGTGTTTTACAATTGTATGTAAGAAATTGGGTGAGATAAATGCGGCCAATTGCAATATTTTTAGGCGATTTTCAGAAATGTAAAAACAGTTGCTTTTATCGCCAAATTTAGGAAAGGCTTGCGACTTGGTACTTTGGAGTACAAAGACATGCATACCCAATTTGGATTCGCAGGAATGTGTACTTTCCAAAAATATATGGTTTTATGGGGTGAACGCACTTTTTTCTACCTTTGCCCCCCCCAAAACAATGTAAATGTGTTGATTTTGCAGTACCTGAAATGACAGACCATATGGGGGTCTTTGTTTTGGGGCCCCTATACGCCACGTGCTTGGGTACACCTATACATATTGGGCATCAAACTGTTCAGAGGACCCCAGGCTTTCATATTTGGGGTGATTTGTCTTGATACCTAAAAGTATGCGGGTAATACAATGCTGCAGGGTCGAAATTTTGAAGTCATTTTTGGAAATGTCCCCAAAATCACCAAATTTAGGAATGGTTTGCGGCTTGGTACTTTGGAGTACAAAGACATGCATACCCAATTTAGATCCGTGGGAATGTGTACTTTCCGAAAATATATGGTTTTCTGGGGTGAACTTACTTTTTTCTACATTTGCCCCCCTCAAAACAATGTAAATGTGTTGATTTTGCAGTACCTGAAATGACAGACCATATGGGGGTCTTCGTTTTGGGGCCCCTATACGCCACGTGCTTGGGTACACCTATACATATTGGGCATCAAACTGTTCAGAGGACCCCAGGCTTTCATATTTGGGGTGATTTGTCTTGATACCTAAAAGTATGTGGGTAATACGATGCTGCAGGGTCGAAATTTTGAAGTCATTTTTGGAAATGTCCCCAAAATCACCAAATTTAGGAATGGTTTGCGGCTTGGTACTTTGGAGTACAAAGACATGCATACCCAATTTAGATCCGTGGGAATGTGTACTTTCCGAAAATATATGGTTTTCTGGGGTGAACTTACTTTTTTCTACATTTGCCCCCCTCAAAACAATGTAAATGTGTTGATTTTGCAGTACCTGAAATGACAGACCATATGGGGGTCTTCGTTTTGGGGCCCCTATACGCCACGTGCTTGGGTACACCTATACATATTGGGCATCAAACTGTTCAGAGGACCCCAGGCTTTCATATTTGGGGTGATTTGTCTTGATACCTAAAAGTATGTGGGTAATACGATGCTGCAGGGTCGAAATTTTGAAGTCATTTTTGGAAATGTCCCCAAAATCACCAAATTTAGGAATGGTTTGCGGCTTGGTACTTTGTAGTAGAAAGACATGCATACCCAATTTAGATTCGTGGGAATGTGTACTTTCCGAAAATATATGGTTTTCTGGGGTGAACTTACTTTTTGCTACCTTTGCCCCCCCCAAAACGATGTAAATGTGTTGATTTTGCAGTACCTGAAATGACAGAACATACAAGGGGGGTCTTCCTTTTAGGGCCCCTATATGCCACGTGCTTGGGTACACCTATACATATTGGGCATCAAACTGTTCAGAGGACCCTAGGCTTTCATATTTGGGATGATTTCTCTTGATACCTAAAAGTATGTGGGTAATACGATGCTGCAGAGTAGATATTTTGAGGTGATTTTTGGAAATGTCACCTAAATCACCAAATTTAGGAATGATTTGCGGCTTGGTACTTTGGCGTAGAAAGACATGCATACCCAATTTGGATTCGTTGGAATGTGTACTTTCCGAAAATATATGGTTTTCTGGGGTGAACTTACTGTTTTCTACTTTTGCCCCCCCCAAATCGATGTAAATGTGTTGATTTTGCAGTACCTGAAATGACAGACTATATGGGGGTCTTCATTTTAGGGCCCCTATATGCCACATGCTTGGGTACACCTATACATATTGGGCATCAAACTGTTCAGAGGACCCTAGGCTTTCATATTTGGGGTGATTTGTCTTGATACCTAAAAGTATGTGTGTAATACGATGCTGCAGGGTAGATATTTTGAGGTGATTTTTGGAAATGTCACCTAAATCACCAAATTTAGGAATGATTTGCGGCTTGGTACTTTGGCGTAGAAAGACATGCATACCCAATTTGGATTCGTTGGAATGTGTACTTTCCGAAAATATATGGTTTTCTGGGGTGAACTTACTGTTTTCTACTTTTGCCCCCCCCAAATCGATGTAAATGTGTTGATTTTGCAGTACCTGAAATGACAGACTATATGGGGGTCTTCCTTTTGGGGCCCCTGTATGCCACGTGCTTGGGTACACCTATACATATCGGGCATCAAACTGTTCAGAGGACCCTAGGCTTTCATATTTGGGGTGATTTGTCTTGATACCTAAAAGTATGTGGGTAATACGATGCTGCAGGGTAGATATTTTGAGGTGATTTTTGGAAATGTCACCTAAAGCACCAAATTTAGGAATGGTTTGCGGCTTGGTACTTTGGCGTAGAAAGACATGCATACCCAATTTGGATTCGTTGGAATGTGTACTTTCCGAAAATATATGGTTTTCTGGGGTGAACTTACTGTTTTCTACTTTTGCCCCCCCCAAATCGATGTAAATGTGTTGATTTTGCAGTACCTGAAATGACAGACTATATGGGGGTCTTCATTTTAGGGCCCCTATATGCCACATGCTTGGGTACACCTATACATATTGGGCATCAAACTGTTCAGAGGACCCTAGGCTTTCATATTTGGGGTGATTTGTCTTGATACCTAAAAGTATGTGTGTAATACGATGCTGCAGGGTAGATATTTTGAGGTGGTTTTTGGAAATGTCACCTAAATCACCAAATTTAGGAATGATTTGCGGCTTGGTACTTTGGCGTAGAAAGACATGCATACCCAATTTGGATTCGTTGGAATGTGTACTTTCCGAAAATATATGGTTTTCTGGGGTGAACTTACTGTTTTCTACTTTTGCCCCCCCCAAATCGATGTAAATGTGTTGATTTTGCAGTACCTGAAATGACAGACTATATGGGGGTCTTCCTTTTGGGGCCCCTGTATGCCACGTGCTTGGGTACACCTATACATATCGGGCATCAAACTGTTCAGAGGACCCTAGGCTTTCATATTTGGGGTGATTTGTCTTGATACCTAAAAGTATGTGGGTAATACGATGCTGCAGGGTAGATATTTTGAGGTGATTTTTGGAAATGTCACCTAAAGCACCAAATTTAGACATGGTTTGCGGCTTGGTACTTTGGCGTAGAAAGACATGCATACCCAATTTGGATTCGTTGGAATGTGTACTTTCCGAAAATATATGGTTTTCTGGGGTGAACTTACTGTTTTCTACTTTTGCCCCCCCCCTAACGATGTAAATGTGTTGATTTTGCAGTACCTGAAATGACAGACTATATGGGGGTCTTCCTTTTGGGGCCCCTGTATGCCACGTGCTTGGGTACACCTATACATATTGGGCATCAAACTGTTCAGAGGACCCTAGGCTTTCATATTTGGGGTGATTTCTCTTGATACCTAAAAGTATGTGGGTAATACGATGCTGCAGGGTAGATATTTTGAGGTGATTTTTGGAAATGTCACCAAAATCACCAAATTTAGGAATGATTTGCGGCTTGGTACTTTGGCGTAGAAAGACATGCATACCCAATTTGAATTCGTGGGAATGTGTACTTTCCGAAAATATATGGTTTTCTGGGGTGAACTTACTGTTTTCTACTTTTGCCCCCCCAAAACAATGTAAATGTGTTGATTTTGCAGTACCTGAAATGTCAGACTATATGGGGGTCTTCCTTTTAGGGCCCCTATATGCCACATGCTTGGGTACACCTATACATATTGGGCATCAAACTGTTCAGAGGACCCTAGGCTTTCATATTTGGGGTGATTTGTCTTGATACCTAAAAGTATGTGGGTAATACGATGCTGCAGAGTAGATATTTTGAGGTGATTTTTGGAAATGTCACCTAAATCACCAAATTTAGGAATGATTTGCGGCTTGGTACTTTGGAGTACAAAGACATGCATAACCAATTTAGATTCAGGGGAATGTGTACTTTCCGAAAATATATGGTTTTCTGGGGTGAACGTACTGTTTTCTACCTTTGCCGCCCCCCAAAACGATGTAAATGTGTTGATTTTGCAGTATCTGAAATTACAGAACAAACGGGGGGTCTTCCTTTTGGGGCCTCCTATGCCACGTGCTTGGGTACATCTATTCATATTGGGCATCAAACTGTTCAGTGGACCCAGGATTTTATATTTGGGGTGTTTTACATTGATACCTAATGATGTGTGGGAGATATGTTGCTGTAGAGTGGAAGCTTTGAGGTCATTTTTCAAAAAATTCACCAATTTCTATAAAACACTATAACTTTAGGAAACAATTGCAACTTGGTGGTTTGGAGTACAAAGATATTTCTACCCATTTTTGATTCACCAGAATCTGTTCTTTCTAGTAATGGGTAGTTTTCTTGGGTAAACCTACTGTTAGTGGAATGTTTGGCCTTGAAATCAAAAGTATGCCGTTTGGGGAGTGTTGCTTTGGAAATTTGGTTGTGTACTGCTTGTAGATTTTGAGCTATACAAGTGAGAAATCTCCATAAAACTATATATATTTGGTATTGTCGCGTTCAGGAGACATAGACCTTTCTAAATCAGCTGTGTTCTCGTACGTAAAATGAATGATGTTTCTGATATATGTGATTGTTCTTCGTGCAACATGATTTTTTTCATTTTATTTGACACTTAGAATCCAATATTTTTTTAGAGAAGTAGAATTACACCAAAATTCTTGCATATTGTGAAAGTTCAGGTTGTCCTGAAAAAAACAATATATTGTTTTCCTGGGTTAACTAAAAGACCACCCCAGGAAAGGCCCTTAAAGTGAAAGAGTGCAAAATATCTAAAAACTGCTTGGCAGTAGATGTTCGCATCTAGGACAAAACGGCTGGCAGGGAAAGGGTTAAATGTTTTTTCATGCCCTGAATTTGAGATTAGCGTAGGAGTTATATTACCCAAGAAATTCTCAATGGCTAATAGTTACACTACAATTTGATAAACTGCACTAACACATAATTAAGAATGACACATTCCTGCTCTATAATGACTTACAGAATGATTCAATGTCTACTAAGTGTCTGTAATTACACTACATTCAACAAGATAGGCATGTTTACATGTGGAATTATAATATTACTGTTTTCCAGTTACATATCATTTTGTGCAGTTAATGTTTACATTCATTTTAGTGCCGGTAAAATTGTAATGGAGATGCAAACCAGTAAAGCTGATTTTTACTTCATTGAACATGTTTTCCTTTCATCTCCCGTCATTAAAACAGACACCTATTTTGTTATTTTACAAACATACTTTGCTAATTATTCAATTTAGGTATTGCTTAGGTTTTTTAAGTTATCAATCAACAAAGGTAGACTGACACACTGCACTACGGAATTCGAGCTGCTTCTGAACCACAGTTAGATACAGTATGTGCTAAAAACATAATGCCTATAGCTAGCATCAATCTAAAATCTAAACTATTAGTATAAGGCATAAAGGCTGTAGTTAGCTCCAATGAGGGGCAAGTAATTTTACAGAGCAATATGCCTACATTGTATAGACTTTTGATGTGGGTGTGATCACGCCATCTGGATGTCACTGCTGAGACCACAGGAATCATATAGTGTAATAAATTTGGTAACCTCTTCAATCACTTGAAAGGACCTTGTTAACCCATTGTTATCTACTCATCAAAGCTAGGATTTATTGGGCAAATCTGTAGTACATTCTTCCACCTCTGTGGTATACATAACTCTACTTTCACATCAATTTCTCTCTCTAGAGAAAACCAATGTGAATTTCACATTTGACAGTAGGCAAGCAGAGCCCTCCCTCCCCCAGAAACATTATTAAGTATCTAACTACACTAATGTAACTGCAATTACAATTTGCAATTTGATTTCATTTTTTATTATTTATGGTTTTTAAGTTATTTAGCTTTTTATTCAGTAGCTCTCAAGTTTGCAATTTGAGCAATCTGGTTTCTATGGTCTAAATTACCCTAGCAACCTCGCATTGATTTGAATAAGATACTGGAATATTGATATGAGAGGGCCTGAATAGAAAAATAAGTCATAGAAAATAGCAATAACAATAAATGTGTAGCCTTACAGAGCATTTATTTTTAGATAGGGTCACTGACCCCCATTCGAAAGCTGGAAAGAGTTAACTTAAGGTAAACCACCCCTTTAGCCTAGGAAGACAGGCTAACAGAGAATAACACACTAACCTCATCTGTATGTTGTATTTTACTAAATGAGAGGCATTTTAATACTCTGTTAGTGTTGTTAGTATTTTTAATTTGGGTTGAAAAAAACCCAAAGTCCATCAAGTTCAACCCCTCCAAATGAAACCCAGAGCACGTACCTACACACACCCACTGAAACTATATACACCAATATCTATATTCATTGTAGATTTTAGTATCACTATAGCCTTGAATATTATGTGTATCCAAGAAATCATTCACGCTTTAAAGGTGTTAAAGCTGTTAAAGGTTTAAACAGAATCATCCCTCACAACATCATCCAGCAGGGCATTCCACAACCTCACTGTCCTCTAATGGAACGACTGGGGATATTATTTTAAAGCACAAATCTACTCTATGTTTTACTTAAGGATTTGCATTATTTAGTACCAGCCTACCCTGTAACAAATCTCTCTCCTCATGATGTGCATTGCTTAGGGGAATATAAATAAAGTAAACAATGGATAACTGTACTGCAAACAATTGATTACCGTGGAATAACATGTTCATCCTCTTTTTTTTAAGATTTTACTCAAAGCTCAAATTAATATGAAGTTCTAAATCCATTTAAACAAATCATCTTAGTTGAAATTGTTACTGAGATTACACTACATTTAAGGCAATCATCTGACATCAGAGGATTCCATATGCTTATGTTTTTGCATTATAATCCTGATTGGTCATGGGTAAATTCACTGTTAATACAAAGCTCTGATAAATCCTTGTAAATGCCATTGGGTAACTTGTGACTGCTGCCTACTGGATGGAATTTACAATATAAGGCCTCTTGTGCAACATGATGGATGAAAGAGATAAAGCAGATGTTTTGAGTGTATTTACTTTTCTTGCTGTTCCCATAGCAACAGTTCATTCCTAGGAGAAATTTTTTTTGTGCCACATGTTTAGTTGTTCTGCTGCTACTGAGGTGGCAATCCTTTAATTAAATCATGGTTACTCTTTAGAATAATTAAAAACACCATTCATCATTTACGGATAAATAAAAGTTGCAATAGGTTAAATATTGTGTGGGGAATTATGTTAACAAACTTAAATAATATAAAAATATATTCCCTGTGTGCTCTGAATAAAGTAGCAAATACAGAATTTGGGTTTATATTCAGATGGCAGAACTGCAAATAATTCACAAGATCAACTAAAATGTCTAATAATTAAATTTATTACAAATTATTATTTAGTTTATCAAAGAGTTTCACTTGTGTTATATAGCTCTGAGTTCTCCAAACTTAAAAAAAAAAAATTATCTTATTTAAATGTAAAATAACTAGTTGTTGAGTTTGTTACTTTACATATACGATTCCTCAGTTACATTGCAAGATCAGCAAGCACTGTTGGGTATTCTCTGCTTATTGCAGAAAGGTGATCCAGAGGAAAGTAAAAACATATGAAGAACAATCAATCTATAGGATAGTTTTTTTTCATCTGAATCACTGCTCTACATTCTGCTAATTGAGGTTACACTAAGGGGCAGATTTACTAAGGGTCGAATATCGAGGGTTAATTAACCCTCGATATTCGACTAGGAACTAAAATCGTTCGACTTCGAATATCGAAGTCGAACTATTTAGCGCTAATCCTATGATCGAATGATTGAAGGATTATTCGTTCGATCGAACGATTAAATCCTTCGAATCGTTAGATTCGAAGGATTTTAATCCAACGATCGAAGGAATATCCTTCGATCAAAAAAACACAGGCAAGCCTATGGGGACCTTCCCCATAGGCTAACATTGAGTTCGGTAGCTTTTAGCTGCCGAACTAGGGGGTCGAAGTTTTTCTTAAAGAGACAGTACTTCGACTATCGAATGGTCGAATAGTCGAACGATTTTTAGTTCGAATCCTTTGATTCGTAGTCGAAGTCGTAGTCGAAGGTCGAAGTAGCCCATTCGATGGTCGAAGTAGCCAAAAAAACACTTCGAAATTCGAAGTTTTTTTAATTCGAATCCTTCACTCGAGCTTTGTAAATGTGCCCCTAAGATATACTTAAAAGTAATAATATATACAACAATGACCAAAATCTTTAAATTGATACATTAGTGGTGGATGGTACTGACGAGCCAGAGATAGAAGATAGAAGACATCAGCAAAAAAATGTGCACTGAATGAAAACATCTTAACTGAGGTGAGAAAAATTCTGATTAATAATTGTATTATAAACACACAGGAAACTGCAGGGGGCAACTGAAATAGAGTTTGATTACTATTACTAAATGGGCACAGTAACTTCTGCCAAAAAGTAGATTGAAAAGCCTCTCATATAGTCAGTAGCTAATTACCCACACCAGGAGGAAGCTCCCGATGCGAGCATCCATGTCCAGTTACTTGCATGCACATAATGTGCATGTGACGTCTCGAGCATGTTTATAGTGGGCAATTCGGGCAGCTTTTCATTATGTGCCGGACATGGCTGCTTGCACCGGGAGCTCCCTCCCGGTGCGGGTAGCCTAGCACTGGCGGGGGGCATTCTTTTTTAAAAAAAACTACTGTTATCCCCAACCAGAATGCAAGCTATATTAGCCCGCACCTTTGGTTGGGGATAACATTTTTACCCAACAGGTGCCCTTTAAGTTTGAAACTACTCTTACCAATAGTTATAGGCTGGTGGATGTCATTAAATTCAATGACAGTTTCAGACATTTTTCAACTATTTGGTGATGTGAAAAGACCACTAGATATGATGATATAAAATCAAAAGAGCAGGTAAAACAAAAAAAAAAATAGGCTACCTTGGGATACACAGTGTAGGATACATTGTTACATAGTTAATTTGAGCTGAAAAAAAAAGATAAAAACCCATGAGTTCAACCCCTCCAAATCATCAGTGCATTCATGCTGTATATATAAAAAGTATCTATAAACACATAGCTAAACACATACTAAGCCAACTGTACACCTTAAGATTAGTACAGCCTAGGATACTATCCTTTTCCATAAATTCATCCAATCCCCCTTTTGATAGAATCTGCTATTACAGCATCGCCTGGCAGGGTATTCCACAATCTCACTACCTCATAACCCAAATACCCTCATTATGAAGATAGTGCCTTTTCTCCAAAGAAAACAAAACTTTTAATTGTTCTTTTCCTTTTCCAGTTGTCCATTAGGGATGTAGCGAACCGCCGAGTATGTGTTCGCGAACGCCGTTCGCGAACACCGGCAAAAAATGCGAACAGTTCGCGAACAGTTCGCGAACTTCGAACATCCGAAAATCGTTCGATTCGAACGATCGAAGGATTTTTAATCGTTCGATCGAACGATTTTCGTTCGAATCGAACGAAAATCGTTTGATTTTAGCGATCGAATGGTCGAACGATTTTGACACGAACGCCTATTGGCGAACGTCGCGCGACGTTCGCGAACTTGCGGCGGACGCGAACAGCCGATGTTCGCGCGAACAAGTTCGCCGCAGAACAGTTCGCTACATCCCTATTGTCCATCTCTGTAACTGAGGCCTACTTCTCTAATTTAGTCAAAACTCTCTGCAAGGTGGCAACATCCTGCATGGAACTTTGCACAATTCATCAGCATTAACCCCTTTCACATACACTTGGACAAATGTATTAACCTATTAACTTGCCTGTATCTTTTTAGATCATGGAAGGAAACTAGGAAAAAAAAAATTAAAACTGTTCTGTGTGAGTTCAGCACTGACATGCAGTAATGCTAACCAGTGAGACATGACGCTGTTCCTGTGCAAGTGAGCTTTGTTTTATCTTATTTACAATTATATTATGCAGTTATACAAAGATGCCATGCCATACAAGAGTAAGATATTATAAATCTACCTCACAGAGTGACAGGATAATTGTAGAGACTGGAAACTGGAAATTTTGCTAATGTAGAATATAATTATGCAAAATACATGGAAATACTGCAAAAGAATATGCTTTTGTCTGCCAAATAACTGCAGATAGGTTTAAAGTTTTTTCTCAGCATGAAGATTTCAAAGTAATGCTGTAGTAATGTTGAATATCCCTAATCTCAAGACAGTTAAGAATTTGTGACATTGCATTGAAAACTGAGTTACACCATGGACATCCAACTAAACTTGGATTCAGTCTTCCTGGAGGACTAGGCCCAAACCACTACTTAAAAGTGGGAAAAGCATATAACTATACACCCAAAAGACTTACAATGTATCTACTTGGAGTAATCTTGCAGATACAGATCTGTAGTGAGTTATAGTCTAACACATGTTCTGTTGTATTTGCATATTTAATTCATGTCATGCCACTTGTGGCAAGTATATTATAATATAGGAACTGTGTTTTCATCAAATTAAATTGACATGATAGCAATTCCAGCATAATACAGTCATTATGTTGACTTCAGTATATGATTATATTGTATCACAGTGATCCCATTAGATTACAGGGTCATGTCACAAACCAACTTCAATGGCCTTTGCAGTAAGCTGGTTGCTTGCAAGAGATCGGTGTGAAAGTGCCAAATCCCTCCTTGCCCTATTGCAATACAAAATTGTGCTACTCTAGAAAAAATATGGATTAACATACCCATGCTACTTCGAGTCAGGAAATCTAAATTTGAATCAATTCATATCCTTTTAGAAAGGAAATACCCCTGTGGTGACTCAGTTAGCACTCTCATAGTGAAAGCCTTTGGAGTAAGGCATACAGACTTTTGGAGCTGTTTGTTGTGCCTGTAAATAATTAGTCAAGTGTGTGAATTGAGGGAATCTAGAAGAGAGCAAGACCTCTGAGACAGTGTGAAGGTAACATATGTTGGAAAATAGGGACTAAAAGATGTTTTTATGGCAGTGGTCATATAAAGAGAAAGGGTTGTATATTGTAATGTGCCTGTAATAAGCTGTCACTTTATTGCCCTTACAACGTCATTGATGTTCTTTAATGCATTCATGTCTACATATACCCCACAGACCCTGTCTATTGCATTGTATGATACAGCAGTATATGCAAATTCTCACCACCGCACTCCTGTATATTCACTCCTCTGCTTCCAGTGGTGCTGGGTCTCCGTGGACCCGGCAAGGTCCCTTATAGAAGAATATAGAAAAATACGGATCCGCACACACTTTATCTTCAAGCAGATGGGGGTTAACCCAAGTTTATTGTGCCACCACTAAGATCAACGTTTCGGGGGGGTTTACCCACCCTTCATCAGGATACTCAAACTGTGCAAACAACACCTTATAAATACAAAGCCCCTCCTTGTTTACCCATAACACCTCAGTCTGTTAAGTGTTTAACCCTTTAGTGTCCATTTTTCATTTTATGTCCATTTTTCAAAGAAAGTCTCTTTTTGTGGTGTTGGGTCCGTGATGTTGTCCTTCAGGAGACGGACTGTTGTGTTACATTACAATATGAATCAATATAATACAAAACAATGCAGTTATCATGAAACAACAATAAGTGTATCAAAAGAGTATATCAAATAGGTATATCATATAGGTATAAAATATGTTAAATGAACTACTTACAGCCAGTGGGGTCATAATTTTTAACCTTACTTTTCTATGTCTTCCCACCGGCTTTTCTTATCTGAAAAAGACAAAGATAAAATCAGTGAAATATTCAGAGGAAACATGTGAGGCTAAAATTCTCATTCAGTCCTTTTGGCCACAAGGTTTTTAGTTTCCAAATCCAAAAGGATTCACGCCTTAATAAAGACGTTTTTTCATTACCTGCATCATTCCTAACCACTTCAA
The DNA here is from genome assembly GCF_017654675.1 of Xenopus laevis. Lineage (NCBI taxonomy): Eukaryota > Metazoa > Chordata > Amphibia > Anura > Pipidae > Xenopus > Xenopus laevis. Next base: position 50,775,360 of record NC_054383.1, read on the forward strand.
GAATCTGCCATCTTAATTTTGCAACATTATGGCCTTGTTCAAAGTAATGTTTGGCCAATAGTGTTTCTTTTTTGAATTTTTCTTTCTCTTTATCTTTTTGGTGGGCTGTCTTACTTTCTTCCTTGGTTTCAGGTTTGTAATTGCATATAATGCTTTTATGCTCATTTAGCCTGATCCTAGCTGCCCTGGATGTCTGGCCAACATAACCAAATCCACACGGACATTTTAGCAGATAAATAACTGACTCCGTCTCGCATGTTGCAAAATGTCTCAACTTAATATCATACCCCTGACTGGGATGTTTGTAAACATCCCAGTCAGGGGTATGATATTAAGTTGAGTCAGTTATTTATCTGCTAAAATGTCCGTGTGGATTTGGTTATGTTGGCCAGACATCCAGGGCAGCTAGGATCAGGCTAAATGAGCATAAAAGCGTTATACGCAATTACAAACCTGAAACCAAGGAAGAAAGTAAGACAGCCCACCAAAAAGATAAAGAGAAAGAAAAATTCAAAAAAGAAACACTATTGGCCAAACATTACTTTGAACAAGGCCATAATGTTGCACAATTAAGATGGCAGATTCTTGAAGTGGTTAGGAATGATGCAGGTAATGAAAAAACGTCTTTATTAAGGCGTGAATCCTTTTGGATTTGGAAACTAAAAACCTTGTGGCCAAAAGGACTGAATGAGAATTTTAGCCTCACATGTTTCCTCTGAATATTTCACTGATTTTATCTTTGTCTTTTTCAGATAAGAAAAGCCGGTGGGAAGACATAGAAAAGTAAGGTTAAAAATTATGACCCCACTGGCTGTAAGTAGTTCATTTAATATATTTTATACCTATATGATATACCTATTTGATATACTCTTTTGATACACTTATTGTTGTTTCATGATAACTGCATTGTTTTGTATTATATTGATTCATATTGTAATGTAACACAACAGTCCGTCTCCTAAAGGACAACATCACGGACCCAACACCACAAAAAGAGACTTTCTTTGAAAAATGGACATAAAATGAAAAATGGGTTAAACACTTAACAGACTGAGGTGTTATGGGTAAACAAGGAGGGGCTTTGTATTTATAAGGTGTTGTTTGCACAGTTTGAGTATCCTGATGAAGGGTGGGTAAACCCCCCCGAAACGTTGATCTTAGTGGTGGCACAATAAACTTGGGTTAACCCCCATCTGCTTGAAGATAAAGTGTGTGCGGATCCGTATTTTTCTATATTGTATGATACAGCAACACCAGCCTTTTCCACATTCCTCTAATCAAGACTTACACGGAGGTATCTCACTGAGAGCTGATTTCTGCTTAAACTCTTTTGTACACACTGTCTGAGATTCAGAGTTTCACTTAACCAAGGTTTGTTGAGCACCAATTGTACCCATCAAAGGAAAGCCCTGGAGCTATAAACACAGAGGCTGCATGACAAGGGATCTGAATGACCAGCAGCCAGATTACACTGGTTTATATTTAAAGATTTGCAGAATAAGATGTAGCTGTGATTGGGTGAGAAGGAATGAGTTAAGGCAGGGAAAAGCCAGGCTGGGGGCACACAGGGATGTGATGTCAGGGGAAGAAGCAGTTCACTTGCTTATCTTCTGAGCAGGTAAAAACATGTCACCCACTCTCCCCTTGTTTGCATATTTTGTGAAATGTCAGGAGTTTCTCTTTATGTTCTCATATTATTTATTAATAAGCAAATGTGAATGTATTCCTGCATGTACTGTTATATTTTGGTTTCGGTACTGTTATACAGTATAAACTTGAGAGAGTTTGCATGTTATTATTCATGTTAAATGGATGTCAAATTCTTGATCCATACATCGCCATATGTAATTAAAGGAACTCAATTTGCCCAGGAGCAGTAACTAATAACAATCAAATAGATGTTTGCTTTAAAACAGGTGACCAGAACATAGTACCTGCTGATTGGTTGCTCTTAATTTTTGCCTGCTTATCAAGATAAATATGTAGACAAATGTCAAGATAAAGGAAGCAATGACATTTTAGTTATTTGAAATTGCTTGTGAAATTGTGTTTTAGGCCAATAGCATACTGTAAATTCTGATATGTCCACTGTTGCATAATGCAAAAGTTCATGTTTTAAACTTGGAGATTCTACAGGGTGTCCACTGGCATTATGAACTTGTTGGGAACCGCAGCAAAATATTTTATTGTCCCCTCAATCTAATAACCACACAAATATCCCAAACAGGTCATGTATAATCCTGGCACTGGGTTAGCTATCCATATTGTCATAATGCTTGTCAGTAGGGTTCATTTATCTGCATTGGGGGAATTTGCAACCAATCAGTGATTATATTTTTACAGTGAGCTGCAGGTAGAACAGTGGAAATCATGCATGTGATTAGCTGCCATGAATAGCATCTCATGTATAGTACATACTTGCCAAGATTTGAAAAATCAAGTAGTGTTGTTTGTGACCAATTTGTTGGTTACAAACAAAGTTAATATGTTTCTGTAACTCTGTAATTCATACAGTATCTTTCTGAATACCAAGTTCAAGAAAAGAGATCCTGTAGCAATACAGTATAAATAAACAAAACATTTTGGTAAGCTTACAGTATGTAGAGACCCAAACGGTTAATCTGCCCCTATGGCTTTAAATTCCTACAATTCCTGATCTCCTTAGTTGCTGGGCAGATGCCCATGTAGCTAGTTGTAATTTGCATAGTTGTTCCTGTCACACTTTGGTATAGTAAGCAAGAAGGGGAATATCTTCCTCTTTGACTTCTGGTTGCTGACCCAGCTGGATGTTTCCAGGGAGCCTGGGTACAACAAGGCCCAGTAAATCCATTAAGTCTTAGAGAGACCAGTACCTCTAGAGAGTAAAGTCGGGGAGCAGGGACCCCATGAATGAGGCCAGCTGAAGATAGGATACAACCTTTTATAGTACCTCTAGGAGAGTAAGAGATAGGTTAAGTAACAAGCGCAGCTTGACTCCAACTAGGAGGGATAGCAAGGAGCTACTGTAGCTCTCTCCTCAGGCAAGACTGGGCCTGTAGTATATGGACACAGCCTAATAGGGAATTAGGGCTAGTGCATTCCCTGATCCATGGTGCTAAGATTCTGAGGGTGTATCTATCCAGGTGTTACGCTATCGGCTCAGGGAGTTCCAATGTGCTGTATTTTGTCTTGCATGCACAGTAGCAGATGGGAGTTGTAGTTGCACTTTACCATACTTTCATTACCTCAACAAAGCAAAAGCCCATCCTGGTTTGTTAGAGTCCAATGTAACACATGCCTGGACGTTAACCCTTTTGGTCTAAAATAGCCCAGAAACCTGTTACACATAACTTTAGCTATTTTAAAATTTCTGTTGTACATCTGGACTAAATAGTAAGAGTTACAAGCAAATAAAATTACACACCCATGGAGTAGTTTACCCATCGGTAGAATTTTCCTTTCTTTTAATTGTTTTCTTTTTTAACATTGTAAATCTTCATGCTAGAGATGCATTGTCTCTAAAATGATGACAGAAAACAAAAGACACAATCCCAAGTGTTTTTGCATAAACAAAACATCTTTACCCCCACCAGTGCAAGGCATACAGTATTTTTTCAGTGGAAAAGAGATAGGGTTAATTGTTCTCTTTAAAGCTGCATATAAACTAAATTCACAATAGAATGCAGGACACAAATCTTCAGCACCCTTTCCATTGCCATAGGAACCAACAGCTCATATCTCATTAAATGCAGCTCCATGATCCCTGCTTCTGTTCCATAGAACATTGTTATTCATTTTGGATTTATACTTTGTTCTACAACTCTCCAGTTTAAATATAAAACTGCCAGGATCCTACTTTCCCTAGCAATTAAAGTGGTTAAAATGACAAACTTGAATATAAATAGGAGTTGGCTAATTCAAAAGGTCAGTAGTGAAAAAAACATTTAGAAAAAATTGGTTTCTGTAATGTATACATGATTACTTGTACACAAGTCAATAGGCATTAAATCCCTTAGACTAAGGGAATGCAATGCATCCCTCCCGATGAAAGCACCTTTCTAATGCAGCATATACATATACTGCACCAAGTCCTGTTCTAAAATTGTGCAAAAAATGCTTCCTTCTGCAATTTTGCACAATTTCATAATACAGGTATGGGACCTGCTATCCAGAATGCTCGGGACCTGGGGTTTTCCAGATAACGGATCTTTCCGTAATTTGGGTCTTCATGCCTTAAGTCTACTAGAAATTCATGTAAACATTAAATAAACCCAATAGACTGGTTTTGCTTCCAATAAGGATTAATTATATCTTAGTTTGGATCAAGTATAAGCTACTGTTTTATTATTACAGAGAAATAATAAAAATTTGGATTATTCAGATAAAATGGAGTCTATGGGAGACAGCCATTCCGTAATTCGGAGCTTTCTGGATATCAGGTTTCCGGATAAGGGATCCTATACCTGTACACTAAAAAAATAGCATTTTTAAAGAGGCATTTTAACAAGCTTTGTTTTTTTTTCTCACGTGGCAATTTTGTGCAGGTGAAACTGTGTGTCCTTACCATTAAGAATAAATGGTTAGGTAAGACACCAGACAATACTAAATTGTATTGGACAGAGGTAGCTAGAGCTTCTTTGAATATCACATATAGCACTGTGAATACATTAACTTCAATCTAATTTTAATTAAAGTTTATATAGTCCCCAGCAGCCTGCTAGTTACTGGGATTTGAAGTAGTGCTAGTTATTCCAAGTGACACATTCATAATGTTGATTTTATGCATTTGATATGGGACTGCAAAATAATGAACCATTTTTTGTTTCAAGTAATGGAAGTAGATGGTTAACAAAACACTTTATTTTATTTGAAATATAATTCCTTTAAAGTAAAAAATTTTTGATTCCACCTTGGTTGATATGTGGAAGTCAATGGTTAATAAATGTGCGTGTAATTATACCAAGTGTGTGGGAATATTTTGTTATCCCATAAAATCTGGGATATGTTATTACATATTAAGTAAATGTTCAAAAGCTGCTTTCCCTTGAATATTAAATTATATAGATTAAACCACATATGCAATATAAGGCACTAAGGTTAGCAGTAACCCATATAAACCAATATCTTTGCTTTTGAACAGGTGATCATTAATTTCTACCTTTCTGATTGGTTGCAATGGGTTACTGCTCCTTAGTGCCTTTTATTACATAACCCCCATGAACATTAAATAACAAGCCTGTGAAGCAATCTTTTGTCTAGCTGTCAGATGGCAGATCTGCCTCAATGTACCCTGAATATGAGAGGACTTTTTAAATTTAATCCTACACCACATAAACAATGTAGGGTTTTTCCAGTGTATAACTGTTTTTTTGCCATCATTTTGATCACTTTAATTCACTGGTCTTCTGACCTCAGACAGTGGTCAAACATAATAGCCAAATACACCAAATAAGCATGCATGAACCAGAATAATGGTTTGTTCTGCTGAAATCACAGTGTGTGCTCTGTGAACTGTTTGCAGATGAAAGGTTGTGATGTGTTTCAGTTCCTCCATTTAATGTACTGACACCATGCTCTCTGTATTTTAATGTGTTTCAATTGCTTGTCTTGCTTGTTACCAGAAACCTCTAGGTGTAATTCAGCAACAGCTAAAGAAAATACTCTGCAGATTTATGTCACCTTTGCAAGCAATAAATCAACCCCTAAGTTTCTGTTATTATATTACCCCATAGTATGTAAAAAATCATGAAAAAAAAGAAGATTATACTTAGAATGAAGTTTTTTTTGTTGTATGCATTTTAGCAATTAAGTGCCTGACTTGTGCTCTTTCTACAATGAAGGAAGACTAGCAGGTCAGATATAAGGTGTAATTATTAAAAATATGTAGACATTACAGCCATTAAGTCACTACTATAGTTTAAGCTGCCTAGTAAACTTCAGGTTGTAACCTTTTGTAGTTCTTCATGACTTTAAAAAACCTTTGTATTCTTATAGGATTAATTTAAAGTGAGAGAAGTCCCTTTGCATTGCATATACAAAGGTGTATCAGTAAAGAGCATCAGAACAGCACCAGCAACATCCAATTACGTTTAAAATATTCCACTTGAGAAAGATCCTCAGTTCTGAATGATTGCAAGAATTTTCTCATATATATTAACTCCAAGATTTCTTGAAATAGGGCTATAACAGACACAGGCAGGACAGTGAAAATTCCCCATGGAGGGAACTACATTTACACTATCCTCTCTAATGTCCCACATGCCAGCTCACTCAATATCTATTTTAAAAAATAACAGTATCAGGATATTCCTAAAAGACGAAATTCATTCATAGGCTTATAACAAATATGTATGTCTTTTGGCATTTGGCCAACACTGGAAAGACAACTAGTAGGATTTGAGCATAGATGACTGCTGGGCAATGGCTACAAGATAAATCATTTTTGATTTGTATAATGTTGTTGAATATTATAAAGGAAAAATATAAATAATCCAGAGGCTATTAAGTGCACGCAACGTCATACTAATTACATTGGTTGCCTCTGGCAGTCTAAAATACATAACCACCTCGAAAATTATTTTTTGTATTTGATGCTTTAATAGAAGTAACATTTTCTCCTGATTGATGTATATAGAAAATCTAATCGCTGACTAGTTAAGATGTCAGGTAAGCACATTTCTTCCCTACCTCACCTCGTGAGAGTAACATCCTTCTTAAATACAATCAGCATTGAAAGAAGTGAAGTGAAAAATAAGTGCAGCCACAATAAAATGAGGTATTCATTTCAATCAGCTCTTCTACTTAGTTTGAAGCCAAGCAAGAAAATAACTAAAAAATTTTTTAAACATTTTAAAATATGGGATTCATTGGTTAACATGGTGGTTCTCCTTGAGTACATCACTCCACAAAAACAAGATATAATGACACATAAAATTGCTTAAACTCTAGTCTTCTGCAAGACAAAAAATTAGGGATTAAACTTAATACTTAAGATTTAATAATTAACATACTTGTTTAAAACTCACAGAAATGCAGGAATGTAAATCTGTATATAGTGCACTTATCACTACTATTGATCAGTCCATAGGACTAAAAAAATTGGGCCCACCTATTAGTGTTCTTATTTCTTTGGATTCCTTAAGTAAGATCAGCATTATAAACTTGACATGGGTAGGCAAAACCACATCCAACACATAAAACTTAATTTTAAAGGGATACTGTCATGGGAAAAAAATATTTTTTCAAAATGAATCAGTAAATAGTGCTGCTCCAGCAGAATTCTGCACTGAAATCCATTTCTCAAAAGAGCAAACAGATTTTTTTTATATTCAATTTTGAAATCTGTCATGGGGCTAGACATTTTGTCAATTTCCCAGCTGCCCTGGTCATGTGACTTGTGCCTGCACTTTAGGAGAGAAATTCTTTCTGGCAGGCTGCTGTTTTTCCTTCTCAATGTAACTGATGTGTCTCAGTGGGACATGGGTTTTTACTAATGAGTGCTGTTCTTAGATCTACCAGGTAGCTGTTATCTTGTGTTAGGGAGCTGTTATCTGGTTACTTTCCCATTGTTCTTTTGTTTGGCTGCTGGGGGTGAAAGGGAGGGGTGATATCACTCCAACTTGCAGTACAGCAGTAAAGAGTGATTGAAGTTTATCAGAGCACAAGTCACATGACTTGTGGCAGCTGGGAAATTGACAATATGTCTAGCCCCATGTCAGATTTCAAAATTGAATATAAAAAAATCTGTTTGCTCTTTTGAGAAATGGATTTCAGTGCAGAATTCTGATGGAGCAGCACTATTAACTGATTCATTTTGAATTTTGTTTTTTCCCATGACAGCATCCCTTTAACTTCTGCTATGTATTCATTCAAACAACAAGAAGTTTTTTTCTGACACAAATATAATAACTACGGTATCTTCCATTCCAGTCTTTCATTGTTCCTTCAACTCAATTCCTACCTTTTTCTCTGTTTCTGTTCTTTTCCATTCTTTTATTCTCATACATTCTTTCCCTAGTCTGCCTTGCAGCTCTGGGTCTTAAATTTGAATCTGACTTGGGAAGGAGTCTGTTCACTGTGTGTTTGCATGTGTTTCCTGCAGGTACACTTTTCTGCTATATTCCAAAATGGTTTCTGTAGGAACTGGTGGTATGACTGTGATAGGGAACTGACATTATAAACGCCATTTTGGCATGGACAACTGACCAATCCCTGCTTGAATGCACCTGTGATATATAAATATGGGCTCATAATGCAATTAAAATATATAAAACATTAACTTTAACAGTTGAAATATTGAGAGCTCATATTTATCATTGCTTTACCCACAGATGGGTGAATAATTTAAACCATTACTTTTCCCACAGATAGGTAAACAATTTAAACAATTTAAACTATTTTAAAATTTTCAAATATATGGATAAACAATTTAAAATATTACTCTTCAAAGGAAAACGCTCTCTAGGAGATCATGCAATAGGAAAATAACAATGTATGCATCTCTTAATTTTTGACACATAAAAATGCTGATAAAGGGCTAGTGTGCCAATCATATTATTATGTGTCTTCCATGTGCCTACCAGAATGTCTGCCCTCTGATAGTACACAGCAGATGGACTTGATCTTGTCAAGTAATGAGCAAAATTGCCTATATTTGCTCTGCCAAATTGTAAAAGTGTGGCAACATTGTGATGATTGTATTGAAGTCAATGGGGCTCATTTATAAACTTTGTGCAGGGCAAATTGGTTCGCACAGTGAATATATTTGCATATTTTTGCCCTGCACATGGTTACATTTATAAAGCTGAATAAGTGTGTGCAAACAGAATTGCATTTTTTTTTCACATTGCAAATTTTTATAAGAGCTTTTTAAATATATCAAAAATTGCAAATACTGTATGTGCACACTCTGCGTTTGAATTACGCCACAACTTTGGTGGCTGAGAAAATAGTCACAAAACAGTTTTGCAAATTGCGAATTCAAGTAACTGTCAATATTATTTTCGCACACAACAACCTCGCACAGTGGGCACACTCACGCAAACACCCGTTTCATTTGCGAGCCATTTGCAAGAATTTATTCACAATGAAAATTCACAAAAACTGGAAAGAGGGGCAGAGCAGTGCAACATATTAGCGTTCAGGAAAAAATATGGGCAATACAATCATTTGCGGAAAAATATGCGCTGCACAAACTTTATAAATGACCTCCAGTTGTTTGCAGCGTTTTTCTTTGCCAAATGCAATAGAGCCAATGGTTGTTTTTTCCCGAACAAAACAATATGCATGGTACAAATCTAACTCAGTAGGTCACTCATGCTCATGTTTACTCATTGCTGATTGCACAACATGGAATAGCATTCAACCACTAATTTCAGCAACATCTCATCTGGATTTGAGCAGCAATGCCAATAGCTCTTGATAGAACATGTATCTTTGTTATTTTATAAATATTACTTTGTTAAACATCAGGGGCAAATTCATTATAACTAACTTGATACACCTATATAAATGCATGTTGCAGGGCTGCATTGATTGCTGTAAATGAAACTGCAATCTATGCAGCCCTTTCAGCTGGGATTTCTAAATATGTCCTGAATTTTCTGGTGATCTGGTAGCCCTAAACTGATCCACAGTTGAAACTGACCCATATACATGTTAACCATTCTTTGCTATAGTACAAAAAGAAAGCAGAATGTAAAGAGCACAGATCATACTGCAATAATTTGTAATGCTGGTTAAAAACTCTGTTAAAGGAAAACTATACCCCCAAAATGAATACTTAAGCAACAGATAGTGTATATCAAATTGAATGACATATTAAAGAATCTTACCAAACTGGAATATATATTTACATAAATATTGCCCTTTTACCTCTCTTGCCTTGAACCACCATTTTGTGACTCTATCTGTGCTGCCTCAGAGATCACCTGACCAGAAATACTACAACACTAACTGTAACAGGAAGAAGTGAGGAAGCAAAAGGCAGAACTCTGTCTGTTAATTGGCTCATGTGACCTTACACGTGGTTTGTATGTGTGCACAGTGAATCTTACGATCTCAGGGGGCGGCCCTTATTTTTTAAAATGGCAATTTTCTATTTATGATTACCCAATGGCACATACTACTAAAAAAGTATATTATTATGATAATGGTTCATTTACATGAAGCAGGGTTTTACACATGAGCTGTTTTACTCAGTATCTTTTAATAGAGACCTACATTGTTTGGGGGGTATAGTTTTCCTTTAAGACTAAGTGCATGAATGATTTTACTGTTGCTACTAGAAGTCTAAGGATTTTTCAAAACAATTCCAATGCAAAGCAGTTTTTGATTTAGAGTTTGTTCTATCATCCCCTGTCAATGTAAACACAGTAATATGAAATGATCTTGTATGCAGCATACACAGGGTTGAGGGTGAAATTCTTTGCTTCTTTAACTTTACTTATATTTTATTACTTTAACTTTAATTTCAGTATTAGGGGGATTTCATTTTATCCTGTACCAGCCACATTCAGTATTTTTAATGCTACCTCTTTCCTTAATGCCCCTGTACATTTGAGTATATTATCATTCCATTCAATAGTAAAAGGTTTTTCATTAATATTCTAACACAGGGTTGCAAATGTTATTTTTTTTTAACAAAACTGTTCTCCTTCTGCTTTTTATCTCTATAAAAGACAAGCTCAAGTAGGAAACAAGCAAGTACAATGGTAAAATGCCTTTTCTTTCTTGCTGTTTTACAAAGGTTTAGTCTCAATGGAATCCTTCCTACACTGAACAATTTTCATTTGTAGCATTTATTCTGATATAAATGTTTTTAAACACTTCCACTTGCGAACTAAATATGTTAGATTACTGTAAGGGTCTGAGACCTAGTATTATTTAGTTCTGAACATTGATTAGTGACACTGGTGTCTGTAAAAATGTGAAGGATTTTTTGTGTAGCATCATGGAAAAATCTACAAATCTACAATTTTCTAAGAAACCCTATGTTTTATAAAGGCTAACCTTATTTGTGTGTGGAGTCAGCATATGAGTGAGCTTCATTTGAAGATTTAAAAAAACAGAATGGGTTCAGAATACTATTTTCCTTCTGACTGAATTTCCTCAGATATATACAGTACTTGATCTCTTATGATTGTCCCAAGTAGCAATTTTATGAAACGAGTCTTTCTATACCATGATACAGACATGAAATATGTTATCTGGAATACCTGGGAGCTGGGGTTTTTCTGTAATTTGGATCTGTATGCCTTAAATCTACTAAAAACATTTAAAAATGAAATAAACCTAATATGAATTAGGTTATTTACCATCAAGTACAAGGGACTGTGTTATTAAAAAAAGGAAATTATTTAAAAAAAGAATGGATTCTAAAGAAGATGGCCTTACTGTACTGAAGCTTTCTAAATATCCGGTTTCCAGATTAGAGGTCCTATACCTATAATTAAAAAATGTATCTTAAACAATATACAAAATAAATATAGTTTACATTCTTTCTACAGGTTCATAAAATTATTTTGATACTGTTAACTGTTGTGACTAATATCATAATGATTACTTATATATCTGTTACTGGGAATTGTGACTTCCTTCTATAAAGTACTGTGAAATAATTAAAAGGCTAGTAACACCAGAAAAATGGGGTCATTTCAAAATATGCATTTCAATGTATTTTTCTATGACCCTGAAAATGTCTTATATAAATACTATCTTCTATAGGGATGCTCTTTTTCATATGAATAAAATAGCTTATCTTGTCAGTTATTATCTCCTAATAAATTGGTGCCATATATAATGCTTATAGACAAGAACTTGCATTTAAACCACATCCTCACTGCATACAATAAACAGGCACCATCATATGGCAGAAATCTAAAATAGAAAAAAAGTGAGAAAATAACATATCTTACAACACATATCAGTGGCTGTCTTTTACTGTGATGCTTCTTAGCTGTGTAGCAATACGAAACGAGAAAATGAAAATTCTTACCATCTGTGCAAGTTTAAAGCCTATCCAAGCATGTGTATATTGAAATATATTCAAAGTATTACCTGAGTCCCACAACCCTTAACTTTCAAAAAGCTTGTGGTATATCACTGGCAGCTTGTTTTTAAGTTTCTCAATTATTGCCTTTTGCAATGGATAAGGGCTTTAAAATGTATTGGTCTAAAAAAATAAAATACAGAATAGATCTTACAATTTGTGACTAACACTCATATGTCAGCTTGTTTCCAATGCTCAAATATTTCAGTGAAGCTATCTTTTGTTTTTAATTCTAACTAGATATTTATTTTTTCAAGATAAAGAAGGAACAATCATTCCAAGAGATTTGTTTACTCTGCACCATATGTGTTTGGACACAAGGGTTTGCTGATCCTCATCTCTCTACCATATGGTTATTTATACAAGTGAGAATGGTGAATATTGACCTTTGACATGCCCCTTTGGCTAGAAAAGCAAGGGTCAGTAGCATTTATGGTGCCTCAAAAGTAAAACACAGTTGCCGGACCCTATCTCTCTCCCATATGATTATTTATACAAGTTAGAATGGTGAGTATTGATCTCTGACACACCCATTGGTTAGAAAAGCAAGGATCAGTACCAAGGGGGTTATGGCATTTATGGTGCCTTAAAGAAAAATAAACTCAGATCCATTCCATAAACATGACTTTCACATTTATTCAAGATAAAATAAATGCTGTTAAAAACCTCATTCTCCGCTTATAATTATCTTTTCATGCTTTATCTAATGTACTGAGATATGTATCTGGTATTCAAGATACAATAAACTCCTCCTGCCAGTTTTTAGGTCAGATATTGGTCAGTATAAAAATGTTTCTAGTTAAGAAGGTTAACTTGCCCATGGCAGAGACTGCTGTAATTGTGAACTTTCTTGATTTCCTGTATAAATAATCATCTATTACAAAAAAAATAGTTTATCTGATGTTGATTTAATAAGGGTAATTTGTTGTTTGTGATAATTTCCCTTTAATATACTATTGGTTACATATACCTGGTTACATATGCCTAAACAATAGTTTTGAAGCATTTTAAGTTGAAAGAATTTCCGTTGCTGATAATTATGTTGTCATACAGGTTAAAAACAGTGAGCAGACCTTATCTTCTAGCTAATAGTTACTTAAAAAGGTTTTTTAAATGAAGGTAGAGTATTTGGTATATCAAGCGTTAATTACAACTACTACATTAATAATACTAATAATACTATTATCAGCATTGTAGAAGAAGACATAACTAAAACAGGAAAATTAGAAAAAGCCCTAAACCAAAACAAAAGATGATTTTTGGGGGGAAAGAAAAGCAGTGTTAAAGCAGTAAAATGTAGGTACAGTATGAGTATGAAAAACAAACAGATGTGAGAAAAACTAGCTGATTATTTTACAAAAATGTTGGGCCAGGGTCAAGGCCACAGAGTCCTATGGATTATTGTTACATAACTATGCAGTGTTTAGTGTTCTACCACAAAAGAGAACATCATATTCACTGCTACACAGATGCCCCAAATTCCATTTCATATTAATGACTGTGACTAATAGGTGTACCTTTTATCTATAGTATCAGACTTTATTATAAAGTTTAATAACAACGCTTAATACACCCTGTGATGAAAACTTAAAGGGTATTAGGTAACAACTTTGGTAAGATAACCATCTATATAAAGCCACCATTTTTACACTCTCCATTACAATTAAATGGTAATAGTGTATATTTCTAACTCCAAGTGGTCCATTTAGTAAACCTTGAATTTATCTGGTCAAGGTTTTTAAGGGGGAAAACTGAAATTTTTCTGGGAAAAACCCCAAATTTTTTTTAGAGATTTATTATACCCCAAAGCTGGTAAAAATCTGTATTCAAAAATACTCCATTTTAAACCTGTTGAAGTCAAGTAGAAGTCAATGGCAGATGTCCCTGTGATCTGCGTTGGATGATCTGATAAAGTCTGGGTTTTCATCCAATAAACACAGTTTTAGGACCAGCGAACATCTATGAAGACATCCAAAGACATCCAAAGTTGTAATATTTGAAGGTAACAATCCTTTTTTACCCAGAATGAAATCAGGTATTCATCATTGCCTACATGATGAGGATAATTTACAAAAATGCTGTACTTTAAGGCATTGTGTTTCACATGTGGAAAATTATCCAGCAAGTCAAAAATATGGCAGAACTGTGGGAACTGAAAAAGGTTGCATTGGAATGAATGAGAATGTGAAATTACATTGTGGTTTAGGTGTTTTAGGCTCTGCAGTAACTTAGACACTGCCATTCTTTGTTAAAGAAACTCCTTCCCACTGTGCCATAACTGTTCTTCATAGAGAAAATTATTTGAAGGTTTCCAATTTCTTCCAAACACAGTGTCCAGACAGCTCATTCGACTGGAAGACGGCTGGAGAGAGCTCTGATCCATTGGTTGATAAGGAATGATTTTTGCATCAACCAAATTCTGAGCTGTTATTTTTCATCTGTGTATGCAAATGAGAAACCAGTTAATGAAGGTTTCCTTCTTAATAGGAATTCGTAGTTCTAGTAATACTACTAATAATACATGGTTCACACATGATAAAATTCAAACAACACAAGAACATGTTAAGATAAACAAAGGTCTGGGGCTGGATTGTATTCAACCACTTGAATACAATACAGCTTAGCTCTGTGATTGCCAAACCTCTTTACTTAATTTTTCAGTATTCATTGAGGTCTTGGCATGGTGCCAAGAGACTGGTGAATTGCTAATGTGGTGCCGCTATTCAAAAAGGGATCCCAATCTCAGCCTCAAAGCTATAGGTCAGTTAGTCAGCGGTAGGAAATGTTTTCGAAGGGTTAATAAAGGATAAGATACTGGACTTCATAGCATATCGTAATAGATCTTGCCAGATTAACTTAATTTCATTTTATGAGAAGGGACCTCAAGCCGAAGCGTAGTGGATCACCGTACCAGAGGCCACCCCTTTAGACTAGAAGAAAAGAACTTTCATTTGAAGCAACGTAGGGGGTTCTTCACAGTCAGGAAAGTGAATTTGTCGAATGCACTGCCGGGTGATGTTGTGATGGCTGATTCAGTTAATGCCTTTAAGAATGGCTTGGATGGTTTTTTGGACAGACATAATATCAAAGGCTATTGTGATACTAAGCTCTATAGTTAGTATAGGTATGGGTACATAGAATTTTTTTTTTAAAAGTTTTTATTTTTGCATTTCCAAAACAAAACATACATACACAGACATGAAAATAATAAGAAGACATACATATCGAAAGCAGAACCAGCAGTCAGAACATCTTCACACAATCAATACAATCCTAGTGCGTCTCCTCGTACTCCAACCAAGCTCCCCAAATGCCCTCGAACTTCTTGGGGCAACCCCTTGCAACATAAACCAGTTTCTGGGAAGGGAGGATATTATTAACCTGGCTCCTCCAGAAGGTAACGGTCGGGGGGTCCACCGATTTCCAGTGTAAGAGGATAGATTTTTTTGCATAAAATAAAAGCTGTAGGTAGCATAGTTTGACTACAGATTTCAAACCCAGATCATCCATAACGCCCAGGAGACAGACTAAGGGGGTCCTAAAACTCGGGACATCCAAGACTAGAGAAATGTGCTGCAGAACCCCTTCCCAGAACCCCTGAATCCTCGGGCAATCCCAGAATACATGCATAACAGTGCCAACCTCCTGACTGCATTTATTGCATTGGTCCGAGACCATAGGATATATTTTCGCTAGTCTACTCGGTGTAAGGTATACTCTGTTTAGAAACTTGGTTTGGATATACCTGTCCCTAACTGAGATGGTGATATCTGGGACCTGCTTCAGTGCATCAGTCCACATCTCTTCCTCCAGGCCTGGAATATCCCCAGCCCATTTATCCCTTATCTTTGCGAGAGGATCCGGGTCAGCCTGTTCTAATATAACATAAAACCAGGAAGTAGGTTTCCGTAGGTCCTCCTTCCTCAGATATACCTCTAAAGTAGTCTCAACCAGTGCGATGGGTCTACTAGGGAATTGGGTGGTAAAGGCATGCCTGAGCTGAAGGTATCGAAAAAACATGGAGTGTGGCAAGAGGTAGGTGTCCCGAAGGCTCTGGAACTGCTGCAGTTCCCCATTTACCACAATATCGTTTAAGGTTTTAACCCCCCGACTGGCCCAGCAACTGATATCCGGCAGATCCCGTAGATGTGGGAGATCTCTGTTCCCCCAAAGAGGCGTCCAACAGGACCACACAGGCCTTGCCTTTTGGGCGATCGTCAGTGCTTTTCGGAACACTCCCACTACAGTGGCCATAGGTGTAGTGACGGAGCACTGCGAGGAGGACCCCCTATACAGTAACTTAGCTAGAGCTTCTAATGAACCCATTGTCACTGCCTCAAGCATAGTGGAAGGATTGTCAGGCTGAGGAGTAGTCCACCAATGCGCATAGGTAAGCTGGCTCGCTAGAAAATAAGATCTAAGATTGGGTAAAGCTAGGCCGCCACCAGATACGGGCGCCTGTAGGGTTCGAAAGCCCATCCGTGGATGTTCCCCCGCCCAGAGAAACTCACATAGAATGGAGTCAAGATACTTAAACCACTGATTCCGGGGCATTATCGGGGAATTGTGAAATAAATATAAAAACTTGGGGAGAAAAACCATTTTAAATAAATTAATCCTACCGGGGAGTGAAAGAGGTAAAGTCTGCCAGACCTCTGTTTTTGCAATCAAAGATTTCACTACCGGGGTAAGGTTGTGCTCCTCAAATTTTTTAAAGTCTGCCTGTATTACTATCCCTAAATATTTAAATGAGCGTACCACCTTCAGTTGACCTAGTCTCTCCGGCGTCCCAGGGGGTAGTGGATCAATTGGGAAAATAACTGACTTTGACTGGTTAATTCGTAGTCCCGAAAATACCCCAAACTCCTCAATGCTCTCCAAAGCCCTATTCAAGGCCCTACAGGGGTTAGCCAGGTAGAGAAGCATATCATCGGCATATAACGATAATTTCTCCTCAATCCTGCCAATTTTCAGACCTTCCACATCTGGGGAGTCCCTGATTCTCGTCGCCAAAGGCTCTATGGCTAGGGCAAACAGTAGTGGGGAGAGGGGGCACCCCTGCCTTGTCCCTCTCCCCAGCTGCACCACATCTGACAGCAAACTATTCACTAGCACCCTAGCCTTAGGTTTTAAGTACAGTGCCTGGACCCAGTCCAAGAAGCGGTGACCAAAACCAAACTTAGTCAAAACCTCCAATAGATAATCCCATGATATAGTGTCAAATGCTTTTGCCGTGTCAATAGACACCACTATCCTGCTGCCCTTGTTCAAGTGTTCCAAAGCCAGGTTGTTATACAACCTACGAATATTAATATCAGTAGCCTTGCTTGGCATGAAACCGGTTTGGTCCGGGTGTACTAAATCAGCAGTTACTGTCTTCACCCTATTGGCTAGGACCTTCGCAAATATTTTGGCATCACAATTAAGCAATGAGATGGGATGATAAGATTCACAGCATTCTGGCGGTTTCCCCTCTTTTGGTATCAGGACTATATGGGCCATATAACATGACTCTGGAAGAGCCTTGGTTTGGGAGATAGCATTAAACAACGAGGTGAGTCTGGGAGTTAGGATTTTAGTATGAGCCTTGTACCACTCGGCGGGAAGGCCATCCGGACCCGGGGAGCGTCCCGCTGGCATATCCGCAATGGCGCTCTCTACCTCTCTACCAGCTGAGATATCCCTCTCAAGGTCATCCACCATAGGGCGTGAGAGACAAGGGAGGTCAATTTGGGCCAAGTAACTTACCAGACGTTCAGTAGGGATTGGGGGAAGAGCAGCGTACGTAGTATGGAAGTACTGCCTAAACCTATCAACTATTTGCTGCTTATCCACAAGCAGGTCCCCCCCTTCTCCTTCAACACTGTGTATGACTGTATGTGGGACATCCCCCTTAGCTAGCAGGGCCAACAGTCTCCCATTCTTATCACCCCTGTCATACCATGCAGCTTTCCTGTAGAGTTCACACTGGGAGAATTTATCTATAAGCAATAGGTCAATGTGCCTCTGTGCTGCTGCCATCTTTTGCTTAACCCCATCTGTGGGAGACACTATTAGCTCCTGCTCCCTCATAGCCAATTCCACTTTGGCAGTCTCAATGTCGGCCTCGGTCTCTTTTCGCTTTGCCGAAATTTGAGAGACATATTCACCTCTAGTGTGAGCTTTCCCCGCATCCCATACTACATTCTCCGGGGCCGTCCCAGGGTTATCCTGCCAATAGCTTTCCAACAGTGGGGTGTACCCTTCTGCTACTTTAGGGTTAGAGATCCATTTAGGGGAGAGCCTCCATAGCGAGGCAGTAGCTATATCTCTTCCCTCTAGAGTTAACACCACAGGGGCATGATCAGAACACACCCGAGTAGAAAAATGAATAGCATCAATTTTCCTAATTAAGTCTGAAGTAACCAGTATAAGATCTATTCTGGACAGTGCGGAAGAGGAGGTGGTGTAACAAGAGAATTGTTGCCTGCTGGGATTTTTCCATCTCCACACATCAGTAAGGCCGGTTGCGTCCAACCAGTGCGCTAGAGCCCTGGAGTCACTTGTTACAGGGCGGAGTCTATCCAAGACAGGGTCTGGGACCATGTTAAAGTCCCCCGCCCAGATCATGGGGAAGCTACCCAAAGTTGCTACCTTTTGTAGGATCTCGTTAAGAGTTTGTATGTCAGCTGGGGGTGGAAGATACACATTGATAAATATATACGTGTCACCGTGCACTTGGCCTTTAAGGATCAAATATTTTCCCAGTCTATCCGTTATTATCCTATCAAATTTAAAACTAAGGGATTTCCTCACTAATATGGCCACTCCCCTAGAGTATGTGGAGTACTCTGCGTGGTAGATATTGGAGACCCAGTGTCTCTTCAGGGCCCTTACCCGTTGTCCCACCAAATGAGTCTCCTGCAACATGAGAAGGTCTGCCCCTGATTTCCGAAGCTGGCTTAATATCACTGACCTCTTGACTTTATCATTCACTCCCCTAATGTTCCAGGACAAGAGCTTGAATTTAAGTTGTACCGCCATTGACATATACAAGAAAAGAGATACACTCGAGAAGGAGTAGAGCACCCACTTCTCCCATCACTTTGGTAGTTAACTGCAGCTGGTTCCACTTGGGCAAACGAGAGGGGTTAAGACAAACAAACACAACATACAAAACCACAAATCCCCAACGTTTCCCCCCCACCCCGTATTCTCCACAAACAGAATAGGAGATACATCATTCCCAAAAAAAACTGTATCGAGTAAGAGCTCACAACTGTATCCAAGTCCCTTCAAAAATCACAAAGGGCCTTTTGAAACTAATCAGAACAGAATTATCAACAGTCAGAGATTTGCTCCTTGAAGTACAATGTACCAACCCTTGGCAATAGTAGCGTATAGAAAGGGGTAGTGGTCATCTTAGGCATAATACTTTACGGTAAGAGAGAACCCCAGAGGCCCCACAGTCACGGACAGGAGAAACTGTCAGTTACAGGCACTGAGGACACCAAAAGCAATTTACTCACGGCACTCTCCGGTCTGGACGAGCCTTCGTTCCATCACGGTTGACGAGGAGGGCTATCGTGCGGCCTAGGTGGGCTCCGCTGCTGTGCCCTAGGGTGGGTGTCCAACCAATGTAGGACATTGCCAGGATGGTCAAAGAGCTGCACTTTGCCGCCATCCGCAATCCGCAACTTGGCCGGAAAAATCATGCTATAGGAGATCCCCATATCTCGTAGGCGTCTCTTTACTCCAATAAAGGTATTACGTTGGCGTTGCAGGGCAGCTGAATAATCCGGATAAAACAACACCCGAGCACCCTGATAGTAGATATCACCTTTGGCTCTTGCAGCTTTCAGAGCCACATCCCTGTCGCGGTAGTTCAGCAATTTTATAAGGAAGGGTCTCGGAGGGGCACCCGGCAGCCGGGCTCTCGTGGGTACCCTATGGGCTCTTTCCGCCACGAACTGTTGCGAAAATATCTCATCTCCCAGCATCTCTTTCAGCCAGCGCTCAGCAAAAAGCTCAGGAGACTGCCCCTCACTTCTTTCAGGCAAGCCTACCACCCTGATGTTGGAACGCCTTTGGCGATTTTCCATATCTTCCATGCGATCAGATGCCTGTTTGTGTAGCTGGGTGATCTCATTAGGCAAGGGAGCAGTGCGATCCTCCACAGCCCCCACCCGCTCCTCCATGGCTCTCGTTCTTTCTCGGATGTTCTGGACATCATGCTTAAGCAGCGAGATTTCCACCTTCACTTCCTCAATCTTAGAAGTAAGGGCTGCTGTCAGTGTAGATTGGCAGGAAGAAATGGCAGCAAGCACATCCTGCATGGTAGGTTCCGCGTTGCCCTGTTCACCATCCTCTGTGTCTCGTGCATGTTGCTGCTTAGAAGGGGAGGTGCGGGCGCCATTTTGACAGGCGCCATTATCCAGGGCCTCAGGCTCCAGCGCGGCCTCCGTGAGCGGTCTCGGGTCTTTCTTACCCGCCACAGGTCTTGGCGCCAGCTTATGCGCTACTGGGGAGCCCGCGCTACTGGCGTTGGCAGCCCCCCTGGAGACAGACTTCTCAGGAGAAGGGGAGGAAGTGGAGGATGTGCGGGTGCCATCTTGCCTGGAGCTTCTGGCGTACTGCTCTAACTTAGCAGCCGTGTCGGAGCGCACCCGCTGGCTGCTCTGTGCGTTCCGCCTCATCTGTGATGCCGTGCTTGTTACTGCGTCCAGCGACCCAGTCAGACCACCGATTCCACGGAGTTCGGGTCAGTTATGGGCTGTACAGGGTAAATGGCAAACGGAGCTCCTCTGCTGTGCGGCTTATCGGTTCGGCATGCGGCTCCGCCCCCCGGGTACATAGAATTTAATTAAAAAGTAGAGAGGGGGGTGTGTATGGATGCTGGGTTTTCTTTTGGAGAGGTTGAACTTGATGGACTTTGTCTTTTTTCAACCCAATTTAACTATGTAACTATGTAACTATGTACCCTCGGTGTGGTTTGAGAATGTGGTCCATCATCCTCTGGAAGGTGGCTGGGGCCCCATGTAAGCCAAACGGTAAATATTTATATTGCCACTGCCCCTCGGGAGTGGAAAAGGCGGTCTTCTCTTTGGCCCCTTCGTTGAGGGGTACCTGCCAATACCCCTTGGTAAGATCTAGGGTGGTGATATATCGGGCCTGCCCTAGCCTTTCCATGAATTTGTCTACCCAGGGCATAGTATACACATCAAACTTGCTGACCTCATTTAACTTTCTGAAGTCATTGCAAAATCGGATGCTACCATCCAGTTTTGGGACAAGGACAATGGGGCTGGACCATTCACTAAGGGACTCCTCAATTATGTCCAGCTCCAACATCCTTCTAATCTCCTCTGCCACTGCCTGGTGTCGTGCTTCGGGTATCATATAAGGTTTGATATTGACTTTAACCCCAGGTCCAGTTATAATGTCATGTTTAATAATATCAGTAAGCCCATGTTGGTCTGAGAATATTTGTCTATTCCGGACCAGAAACTCTTTCATCTCCTTAGTAAGGGTCTCGGCCACTTTTACCTCAGGCACCTGTGGGATTTCTACCTCTGCAGCTGCAGGACTGGCGGACAGTGCTTCCCTATCTTTCTGGGGCTTAATTAGGTTAACATGATAGAGCTGCTCCTTTTTCCGCTTGTCTGGCTGAGACACCTTATAATTAATGTCCCCTACGCGCTCAATAATCTCGTAGGGGCCTTGCCATTTGGCCAGGAACTTACTTTCCACCGTAGGAACCAGGAGTAACACCCTGTCCCCAGGATGGTAAGTTCAGACACAAGCCAATCTATTATATATGCTGCTTTGAGCTTCCTGGGCCTGAAGCATATGTTCTTTCACAAGAGGTCCTGCATGTCTGCAACATGCTCTACCACACTTTTGTATGGGGTGTATTCAGATTCCCATGTCTCCTTTGCCAGGTCAAACAGCCCCTCGTGGGTGGCGCCCATACAACAACTCGAAGGGCGAAAACCCCGTAGAGGCCTGTGGGAGTTCTCTAATGGCAAAGATGAGATAGGGAAGTAAACCATCCCAATTCCTCCCATCTTTATCCACCACTTTTTTTAACATCCCCTTGAGGGTCTTGTTGAACCTTTCCACCAACCCGTCAGTTTGGGGATGATACACAGATGTGCGTAACTGTTTGATTTGGAGAAACTTGCACAATTCCTTCATCACCCTAGACATGAAGTGAGTCCCCTGATCTGTAAGGCTCTTTTTTGGAATTCCTGTGTGGGTGAACATGTGGAACAGCTCTCGGCTATGGTCTTTAAACAGGTGTTCCTTAAAGGAAAACTATACCCCCAAAATGAACACTTAAAGGACCAGTAACATCAAAATTTTTTTTTACAAAATTCGTTAGTATACAACGAAAAATAAACACCAAGACAAATTAAACTTTTAAATTGCAAAGCCTTTATTAAGAAATAACTTACCGAAACTCCACTTCCTGTCCTCTTCAGAAACGGCGAAAGGGCGACCATCCTTCCTGCAGTGATTGATTTCTCCTCCCTGGCTATTCTCCTACTCAGTCCATGTCTCCCAGCACTCAGCGCTGTGCTCAAGGTAGAGAGTCGGGACAGCAGCAGCAGCATGTCCAGCAGCAGCCCCCACAGCATCCCATCCAACAGGTCCACGAGTCTGGAGGCTGCACGCTGCTGCAGGAGAAGGCAGGGATTCAGAAAAGGAATCCTCCGCTGCGATTGCGGCGGCAGCGGCTACACGGGCAAGTGACTTGAGAAGGGGAAGAGGAGCCGCCGGCACATTCACTTGCTGTATCCTTGATTGCAGCGCTGGAGGAGGCGGCTACACGGCAAGTGACCTGAGAAGCTGAAGGGGGAGAGGAGCCGCCGGCACATTCACTTGCTTTCTCCTTGATTGCGGCGGCTGGAGGATGCGGCTACACGGAACCTCCTCTGTGAATGAATAAACGAGACAACTGCCGATCGCCATTTGCCATCGCCATTCAGGAAAGGAATCCTCTGCTGCGATTGCGGCGACAGCAGCAGCATGTCCAGCGGCAGCCCCCACAGAATCCCATCCAACAGGGCCCGCTGCTGCCTCCGCCGCGGACAGCAGAGTTCCTTCAGGGCGGCTTACTACAGCCGCTTCCCTCCCTCTGTCGTTTGGCAAATGGCGATCGTCAGTTGTCTCGTTTATTCATTCACAGAGGAGGTTCCGTGTAGCCGCATCCTCCAGCCGCCGCAATCAAGGATAAAGCAAGTGAATGTGCCGACGACTCCTCTCCCCCTTCAGCTTCTCAGGTCACTTGCCGTGTAGCCGCCTCCTCCAGCGCTGCAATCAAGGATACAGCAAGTGAATGTGCCGGCGGCTCCTCTTCCCCTTCTCAAGTCACTTGCCCGTGTAGCCGCCGCAATCGCAGCGGAGGATTCCTTTCCTGAATCCCTGCCTTCTCCTGCAGCAGCATGCAGCCTCCAGACTCGTGGACCTGTTGGATGGGATGCTGTGGGGGCTGCTGCTGGACATGCTGCTGCTGCTGTCCCGACTCTCTACCTTGAGCACAGCGCTGAGTGCTGGGAGACATGGACTGAGTAGGAGAATAGCCAGGGAGGAGAAATCAATCACTGCAGGAAGGATGGTCGCCCTTTCGCCGTATCTGAAGAGGACAGGAAGTGGAGTTTGGGTAAGTTATTTCTTAATAAAGGCTTTGCAAATTAAAAGTTTAATTTGTCTTGGTGTTTATTTTTCGTTGTATACTAACGAATTTTGTAAAAAAAAATTTTGATGTTACTGGTCCTTTAAGCAACAGATAGTTCATATCATATTAAGTGGCATATTAAAGAATCTTACCAAACTGGAATATATATTTAAGTAAATATTGCCCTTTTACATCTCTCGCCTTGAGCCACCATTTCGTGATGGTCTGTGTGCTGTCTCAGAGATCACCTGACCAGAAATACTATAACTCTAACTGTAACAGGAAGAAGTGTGGAAGCAAAAGACAGATCTCTGTCTTTTAATTGGCTCATGTGACCTAACATGTATGGTTTGTTGGTATGTTTGTGAATACAGTGAATCTTACGATCCCAGGGGGCGGCCCTTATTTTTTAAAATGGCAATTTTCTATTTATGATTACCCAATGGCACATACTACTAGAAAAGTATATTATTATGAAAATGGTTTATTCACATGAAGCAGGGTTTTACATATGAGCGTTTTTAAGCAATATCTTTTTATAGAGACCTACATTGTTTGGGGGTATAGTTTTCCTTTAAGGGGACAGCCTCTGGATACCTAGTAGCATAGTCCATGACTACCAAAATATACTTATGCCCCCTAGCAGATTTTATTAGTGGCCCTACCATGTCCATTGCAATATGCTCAAATGGGATTTCGGTTACAGGCAACGGGACTAATGGACTGGAAAATGGGGCATTGGGGCAGATTTCTGACACCCTGGGCAGGATTCACAATAGTTCTTTATATCTGCATGTACCCCAGGAAAAAAGAACCGATGTACACTAGGTTGCGACCTAGTGGATAAGAATGGGCCAGATTGAGAACCATTCTCCTATATTGCTGCGGAACCACTAGCTGTTCTACAATCTCTCCTCGAACCTTATCCACATGGTAAAGCAAGTCATTTTGTACAGCAAGATGGGGAAATACAGAATCTATCCCAGGATTTTCTGGGATGACATTTTCCCAAGCTTTAGTGAGTGTTGGGTCCCTTAGCTGGGCGGTTCCGAAGTTATCCCGGGAGACCTCTAGCTCAGGCATGCTAGGTTCCTCAATAGTCTCCGCAGTTACTTCAGATTCACCAGCTAATACAGCTAAGGGGAACAACTCACTATCTTCCAACCTATCTTCGGTACCATTTACAATAACACCTGACATGGGTGGTTCTGTTTTCTCTCCCCCAGACACTCTATTGTCCTTAACAGTTCCTATAGAAGTATTCAGTTCAATAGGGTGGGGTCTCACCTCACCATGCTCAAAACTGCTCCTGGCACAGTTCTCGAAATAAGGGAAAGTCTCTGCCCAAAATTACACTGTACGGGAGTATGGGAGATACTCCCACCTCATGGCACACAGTCCCTGCGGGGGTCACAAAAGTCACTAGGGCCGTGGGGTATTTCTTACTGTCCCCATGGACACACACCACACCCACTTGATGCTGGGTTACAGGACAGTCTTTCACGAGGTGTGTGTGAACCAGTGTGATTAAGCTACCTGTGTCTAATATTGCATTCACAGTGCGCTTGCCAATCTGGACGACACAAGTTGGTACCTCAGGATCCGCAACGAGACCTGGTCGAGCGAACAGAGACAACTTCCTCTCCGTTCCACACTCCATGGGTTCTGCATCAGCTGGGCAGTTGGCGGCAATATGTCCCCACTCTCTGCACCTCCAGTACTGGGGAGCTCCATGGGTCTGGCAGGGGCTGTCTCCGTGGGATCTTCCTCTTGTCGACTCTAGACATGGGTTCCCAGTGTCCTCTGGGCTGGGCTTCTCCGCTGTAGCCAACTTCTTGGATGGGACCACTGCAGAAGTCCTCTTCAAGGTGGGCACCACCTGGGTAGTGAAGTCCTCAGCGGCAAGGTATCGCTCCACCAGTTCCACCAACTGGTCTGCTGTATTTGGGTCGGCTTGGCTTACCCACTGCAGTAATTCAGGTGGAAGCGCTCTCAGGTATCGGTCCATTGTGACCCTTTCCACTATCTGAGGTGCGGAAAGCAAGTCAGCCTGCAGCCACCGTTTCACAAGATTAATGATATCATACATCTGAGAGCGGGGTGATCCCTTAAAGGGAATCTGTCGTCATTTTAAACTTTTTTTTTTTTGCATTTTTATAAAAAACACACATCCATAAACACTGTCTGGCAAATAAAATGTTAATCCACAAATCCATGCATAAGTTATTTTAGTTTGTATTTTGTCATGGGGGCTTCCATTTCTGCTCATTACACATTCATCCTGTGCTGCTCTAACAGCAGGCACAGCATTACCTGTGTGCTTGGAGGCAGCCACTCTGTAATGAAAAGCCAGGTCGCACTACGACATGAGAATCTAGCTGTACACTCCCCCTCCCCTCTCTGCCCATGTGTGTGATGTTTGGAGGAGAGAGGTCACATGGTTTGCAGGGAAGCAATTACTTTCACTTTCCTACATTCTGCTCTACAGCTGCACTAGCAGCCCCTCCTCCCACAGACACTATCAAAGCTCCTGCTGTTCTGTAAGTTTGTTCTCTGCTTTCCTTTGGAGGGGGGAGCTTTCTCTCCTTGCTGCCTTCCTAGTAAGTTTTACTGGTTACTAGATGTGGTAAAGGAGCTGTGAGTTCCCTCTGCTATCCACCTAACACAGACCTTGCTCCTTTCCTGCCTGCAATACTTCTTTCCAGTGCCCAAAATGAATTGTGTGTGTGTGTATATATATATATATTTATTTTTGAAACGTAAGTGGGGGCAGTGATCACAGGACTATCTTATTTCAGTCCTTCTGAAGTGGTGTCAGTGGGAGCTTATCTTGATACCTGCCTATTGTTCAATTGACAGGCTCAGCAGACAAGGCTCTATTTACATTACAGCAGCTTGTAGGAGGGAGGGGTAATGACATCACTCCAACTTGCAGTGCAGCAGTAAAGTGTGACTGAAGTTTATCAGAGCACAAGTCACATGACCTGAGGGCAGCTGGGAAATGTCAAAATGTCTAGCCCCATAGCAAATTTTAAAATTAGATATAAAAAAATCCATTTCTTGTTTTGAAAAGCGGATTTCAATGCAGGATTCTGCTGTAGTAGCACTATTAACTGATACATTGTTTTTCCATGACAGTATCCCTTTAACCTTAAATTCCCAACTGTGGACCCGCTGTGCCCTCACAGAGGTGGTTACCCCCAGTCTCCACAGGATTTCAGACTTCAGCTTGTCATAGTCCCTTGCGTCCTCGGAGGACAGGTCATAAAAAGCTTTCTGGGCATCTCCCACTAGTAGTGGTGCAGCAATCATTGCCCAATGCTCCTTCAGCCAGGCTTTCTGCTCAAATGTCCTCTCAAAGGTACAGAGGAAGGCCTCCACATCTTCCTGCCCAGTCATTCTTCGCAGGAGGTGGCTGCCTGGGATGGAGTGGGGCACTCCAGGGACCAGGGCAGCATCCCCAGAGACCCTGGCTTTCAGTTGTTGTACCACCTCAGTTAGCAGCTGCTGATCTTTCTCTGCGGCCTGTGCCAGTGCCGCAATCTGGGCCTTCAACAGATGGTTTGCCTCCTGCTGATGAGCATTGGCTTGCTGTTGCTGGGCCAAACTCTGTTGATGCGCCTGCTGCTAGGTGGTGTTAGACTGCTGCTGCAGCATCAGGCTCTCCTGGTGGGCCTTCTGTAAGGTTGCAGTGGACTGCAGCAAGGCCTTGAGGAAATCCTCCATTTTACAATTTTTGAGTGCACTATCTCTTTAAATATCACTGAGATATACAGTCTGCACAATACCCACAGGAGACTTACTGTGGTTAGGCAACTTCCTCGTGTGGCAATCAATGCTCGCATCCGAAACAACAATTGTGGGGATTCACTCACTTGTAGGCTGCAAATGAGGCGACTTCACACACCAGGATCAGTTTAAGGGCTTCCTGCCTGCGTTTATTTTCCAGCGGCTGCAGAAATTTCCCCTCACAGGGGGAAGATAACTAGTGATGGGCGAATTTATTCGCCAGGCGCGAATTCGCGGCAAATTTGCGCGATTCGCCACCAGCGAATAAATTCGCAAAACTCCAGAGAAAATTCGCCCGAAAAAATTCGCCGGCGTAAAAAAACCGGCGCCGCAAATTCGCCCATCACTAAAGATAACCAAAGAAACAGCAGTTAAATAGAAATATCCAGCCTCCTGGCTAACACAAAATAAATGTCTTTCTTTTTCTCCTGAAGCTAAGAACTCCAGCAGTTTGTCTCACACATATTTAGCCCTGCTGCTCAGCATCAGGTGTACTAAATAGGCCTAGGGCCTCTTGACAAACCTGGCCTATGGATTTGGGAATCCATCCCACCCTACTCTTGTGGATTCCCAGAAGACCAGCCCCAGTTTATCAATTACAAAGACTTTGCGGAGAGACAAAGTGTTTCTCTGCTATCTGCAATTGGGGACCTTTTTGTCACCATACCACAATATATATATATATATATATAATATATATATATATATATATATATATATATATATATATCAAACAAGTCCCAAAGGTGAACTCCGTTTCCTGTGTGGGTGCCAGCAAACATGTAATGGTATATCTGCAGGAATAGCGACACTCACAGGACTCCTCTGATCCTCTGTTCTGTATTCTCCTGACGAAGATCCCTGTGGGGGATCGAACGTTGAGTCTCCAATAAAGTATAACATTTGTTAAGCTTCAGAGGAGTCCCGTGAGTGTCGCTATATATTATATATATATATATATATATCCATATCTCCATATTATAATATTTATATATGATTGTATATATTTCATAACTCACTCGTCCATCCCTAAAAGCTTTTTTAAAACTGTTAACAAGGTCCTGATGCAATTTTTATGGGGAGGCATATTAGCCTGGTGTAACTAAACCCCCGCTACTAAAGATGGGGAACTGGGACTACCAGATTTATACCTATCTTACCTAGCCATTCAGCTGCACTATAGCAAATGGTCAAGGCCCCTACAATCTGAATACTACTCAGGTACTGGCTGTGGGGTCATTATAAGGTCTTAGACATCTTCCATGCAGAGCAATCACAGATTTTTGCATTGACATTCACTGTATCTGAAATATTAAAATATATTTTTCTAATTTTCAAGTCAAATAGCAGCCCTAAGCTTTGTACCAAAATGTTTTCTTGCTAATAATAACATGAAGGAGCTCATTGTATAATTTACTGTATATTCAGTTAATGCAAAAAAAGTACTTAGTGACAAAGAACATTTTTATGTGAAATTATTTCCTAAATAACTCTTCAATTTATTTACTATGATATAAAAAATATATTTGAATCTATGAAGATCTTGTAATAACTAATAATACTAAACTCATCTCTAGCATTTGCGTGGGTGAGCATTTAGGCAATAGTGATCATAACATGGTCTCCTTTGAGATTCTGCTGCAGGGGCAATTCTATAAGGGAGAAACTAAAACACAAATTTTTAGACATGCAAACTTTGACAGTATAAGGGCATCTCTGCAACAAGTGGGAAATGCTGTTCACAGGGTTAAACAGGAAACAAAAATGGGAAGTCTTTAAAATGCTGCTTAATAAATATACATGTCAGTATATTCCACTTGTAAGCAAGGAACATCATTGCAAAGCAAAACCTTTCTGGTTCAATAGAAGCGTTGGTGTTGAGGTGGGTAAGAAAAGATGAGCTTTTAAGGCTTTCAAGTTAGCTGGGACAGACAAATCATTTATATGGTACAAGGTGGCCAATAAATCATGCAAAAAATTCAGGGAAGTGAAAATTGATATGGAAAAGGATATTGCAGCAAGCAGTAGAAAGAATCCAAAATTATTTTTTAAATATGTAAATAGTAAAAAAAATTAAGCAGGAAGGAGTGGGACCCTTAATATCAGAGGGGGTCAGCTGGTTGATGAGTGTCATGTTACACATTCATAATTTGTTTCATGGTTACTTTTCTTGTTTTGTTCCATCTCCCCTCCCGTTGTCCCCTCTGATCTCTGTCTGTTTGGTTTACTCTACTCGTCCAGTAGTATATGCTAGTATATGCTATGCCATTTTAAACTGCATCTATATTGCTGGAATGGTTTATATTATAATCTTTTGACCTATATGGATGTTCACTGTCAAAATCTTCACAGTTTTTAAATAAATTACTCAACAATTTTCAAGGTGCCACTCTGATTGAGTTCAACTGTCTACTGAAATTCCCGAGGTTGTAAGTTATTGCTATCTCAAGACAACTTGATACGTTAAAGAGATCACACTTTCAATGCTTAGGAAGGGAGGCAGAACAGTCAAAAGATTATTCAAATGATCAGTCAAAATATTATTTGATAACTCTGGAATATAATGTGAATACATGGACACTATGAATATAGCAATTTAAAGACAGCGCAGCCTCACAGCCATTGCAATACAGTCTGTATAGGCCAGCAAACTAACAGCAGCTTTCAGTTTATCAACCCTGTTGTGACTGTTGGAGCTTCATCATTCAAATCAGCTTGTGTATCATACATGAATGGTATAGCTGTTTTCATTAGCATTTGGCATCCTGACTGCTGCCTGCTATTCTGTGAATTAAGCTAAAGAGGAACCTGCCTGAATTGGCTTGAAAACACAGGTTCTGCAAACTTCCAGCTATATCAGAATTGATTCATTTTTCTGCTGCTGAATGACTTAGCACTATCTCCTTTCCTGCCAGTGCAATGTCTCAGTACAGTGCTACACATTCTGGGGAAGCTGATCTACAGCAATAATAAGAATTCCTTCCAGATCAGGGAGTAAACCTTGAACCTAGTGCAAAATCAAAGCGTACAACAAAATTGACTTGGAAGGCTCAGAAAAGGTTTGAGAATGATAAAGAGGAATTGCTTTCTGATATTAACCATGTGTGGTCTAAGACTGTTAACTAATGTCTGCCGTTTCTCAACCTGCCTTCGATCCTCTTAAACACTCTTAAACAATTAATTGCTACCTATGAGAGCTACTAGGAATTGTGTTTGAAATATACCAACTTCTTAAAGTGGTACAACATTGCTGAGTCACAGAAGAAAGTAAATAAATTTGATGAGCTGAATCTAAACAGAGACAGCTTGTTATTGCAAGCAAAGACAAAAGCAGAAGAGAGATTCACACAATTTCATGAATTGAGATCTCATCATTCTGTATTTTGAGACATCCTCTAAATCCCTACAATCGGGATCTTCCATTTTCATCAAGAGCTTATTCAGGCAAGCGCCGATGCTGAAGTCACTAAGGTCCAGGCAGTCTTTGCACAAAGGAATATTAAAGAAGAAATGCGAAGACTGCGCACTCAAAGTATATGAAAAAATCATTTATTACATCAAAAAGGCAACATGACAAAAATGGCCACAAAGCACTAAGTTTGACGACAAACCAGAAAATGACAGAGGCTGGAAATCCACCTTTAAGCCACAATGGACTAGACATCACAGCTACAGAAGAATTTGATTTGCACTGCGTATCTTGACAGTGCTATATAAATAAATGATGATGATGATGATGATTTGCTTATCAGGTGGCTTCGTCCCCAATCTGCTGAACATATCAAGAGACTCAAAGCAGTTTGTATGGGTAATCCTGTTGCAGGACTTAACGCTGCTTGGAACAGACTAGAGCATAGCTTTCGAAGCCCTGAAACAATTGAGGATGCTTTGTTCAAAAGGTTGCAAAGCTTCCCAACGGTATCTGGCAAAGACAACCTAATGTTTCAAGAGCTAAGCAATCTTCTTTTGGAGCTCCAACTCGCCAAAGCTGACGTCCATCTCCCTGGCCTTAGTTATCTCAACACCGCAGGTATAGTTTCCAAGCTGCCATACAGTACCCAGGAAAGGTGGATATTTCTTGGGTCAAAGTACAAGGAAGAGAATCAACTTTCATTTCCTCCATTTTCCTACTTCTGTGAGTTCAACAGAAGAATTGCAGACATTAGGAATGACCCAAGTTCCTCCTATAGTGAATTTAACCCTCTTGGTCCAAAAGTTCCAAGGTCCACAAGTCCACGCGCTACACTCAGAGAATGCAGAAATCCAGTGTTAGTAAAAAAGACTGATATTCTGTCTACACCCACTTTAGTTCCTGGAAAGGCTAATCAAAGCAACAAAATTGAAGACCCAAATCATCTGTGCCTTTTACATAACAATCCACATCTGCTCAGGAAATGTATTGGCTTCAGGAAAAAATCCCTGCAAGAGCACAAGGAACTTTAAAGGAAATTTGGGGTCTGCTTCAAATGATGTGCCTCCACAGAACACCTTGTCAAAGACTGTAAGGGGATTATTAAGTGCATAGAATGCAATAGTTATGATCATGTACAAGCACTTCATCCACTTCAACACAGTTCTTCTGTGTTGCCTGGTGACTCCTGTGGCAAAGCAAGGCGGGGAGTGCACAGATCAGACAGCACCTCCCACCTCAGTATCCTCTACATGTACTATAGTCTGTGGAGAAGGACTGCATGAAAGTTCTGTTCAAGAATATGTTTGGTTTGTGTATACCCCAAGGGACAACCTGAAAGGGCTGTGAGATTGTATACAATCCTAGATGATCAGAGTAACCAATCTCTTGCAAGATCAAAGTTTTTTGACCTGTTTAACATAAGGGAAGATGCCCTTCCCTACAAATAGAAAGCCTACTATGGTTTCTTCTTTTATGACATACGTTTCGTCCAATCATCATCATCATCATCATTTATTTATATAGCGCTGTCAAGATACGCAGTCCAATGGATGCAATACTTGTTTTGAACAGTGTCCACACCATTACTGTGTGGAAGGAAAACTATGCAGTAAAGGTATACATCAGAGCATCACACAAGGTGACAACCTTGGCACCACAGTTTTCGACGTGACCACCACGTCATATTTTGGAGATGTCCGAAGCCCAACATGATCTGATCAGATATAAATACCATATCCTTGTGGAGGGTGAAAGGATTCTTCGGCCATTAATGGACTGGTGCTTCTTCTATCCAAAGAAGAGGATACATCTCCTAAATAGACTCATTTACTGTTCTCTGTTCCTGGCACAGTCAACAGCTTCAGGACATGGCAAAAAGAATGAATGTTGATGTTTGCATTATCCTCCTTTGTTTTGCCCCTTCCCTCTTGTTTTCATATGACAAGGACAGATTGGATTGTCATGAATGTTAGGATGTATTACTAATGTTTGTATATTATTTGAAATTGAAAGATTTCTTGTTTTCTTCCATCTCCCCTCCTGTTGTCCCCTCTGATCTTTGTCTGTTTGGTTTACTCCACTGGTCCAGTAGTACATGCTAGGCTCCATTTTAAACTGCATCTATATTGCTGGAGTGGTTCATATTATAATCTTTTAAACTGGATTTTCATTGTTGTCAAGATCTTCACAGTTTTAAACAATCTTCAAGGTGCCATTCTGATTGCGGTCAACTGTCTGAAATTCCTGAGGTTGTCTCAAGACGACTTGATAAGTTAAAGAGATCACACTTTCACACTTTTCACATTTTTGACACTTTTCAGAACAATGAGAACAAAAAAAAGATGAGATTCTGAACTCATATTTTTCGTCTGTCTTCACAAATGAGGAACCAGTGCAATTCTAGTAATACAACTAATGATGCATGGTTCACACATGAGGAAATTCAAAAGAGACTAGAACATGTTAAGATAAACAAAGATTTGGGGCCAGATGGAATTCATCCCAGGGTACTTAGCAAGCTAGCTCTTGCCAAACCTCTTTACTTAATTTTTCAGGATTCATTGAGATCTGGCATGGTGTAGAGAGACTGACGAACTAATGTGGTGCCGCTATTCAAAAAGGGATCCCGTTCTCACACTCAAAACTATAGGCCAGTTAGTCTGACGTCAGTGGTAGGAAAGCTTTTTGAAGGGTTAATAAAGGATAAGATACTTGACTTTATAGCAAATTATAATAATATGAGCTTGTGCCAGCATGGTTTTATGCTTAATAGATCTTGGCAGACTAACTTAATTTCTTTTTGTGAGAAGGTGAGCAGGGACCTCGATTCTGGGATGGCAGTGGATGTGATTTACTTAGACTTTGCTAAAGCATTTAATACAGTGCCACACAAAAGGTTACTGGTTAAATTAAAGAATGATGGCCTGGAACTTGTACCTGGATAGAGAACTGGTTGAAAGATAGACTACAAAGAGTGGTGGTAAATGGAACATTTTCTAATAGGACCAGTGTTGTTGGTGGAATACCGCAGGGCTCTAATCACCTGAAGGTGGGCATTGAAAGTACTATTTTCATTTTAACAGATGATTCTAAAGTGTGCAGAGCTATAGGTTCCATGGAGGATGCTGCCATTTTGCAGAGTGATTTGGCCATGTTGGAAAACTGGGCAGCAAACTGGAAAATGAGGTTCAATGTTGATAAATGCAAGGTTATGCACTTTGGCAAAAACAATATAAATGCAAGTTATACACTAAATGGCAGTGTGTTCGGAGTTCCCTTAACTGAGAAGGATATAGGGGTTATTATAGATAACATGTTGTCTAATTCTGGGCAGTGTCATTCTACGGACACTAAAGCAAATACAGTTCTGTCTTGCATAAGAAATGCCATTAACTCAAGGGATGAAAACATAATTATAGGTCCCTGGTAAGGCCTCATCTGGAGTATACAGTGCAGTTTTGGACTCCAGTCCTTAAGAGGGATATACATGAGCTGGAGAGAATGCAGAGACATGCAACTAAACTGGTTAGAGGGTTGGAAGACTTACAATAATTATAAAAATAATTATGATGGTAGGCTGTCAAGTTTGTGGTTTTATCTGGAAAAAAGGTGATTGCGAGGGGACATGATTACACTTTACTGGTATTACTCAGGTGTGTCTTGTCACATGTATGTGGTTTTGGAGCAGCAGTTCCATGCAGTATTTACATGTGAGAGATGTCAGTGGGTTTTCATCTTGGAATCTGAACTGCAGACTCTAAGGGGTGAACTTGCAGCAATGAGAGCAGCGGCAAACGAGGGGGAGGAAAGTAAGCTTGCAGAGCAACCACTGGCAGGGGCTAGTGGAGTGGGGGGAGGAGAAAGGGCAGTGGATGCTAATGAGGGAGGAAGGTTTATGACAGTCAAGAGGGGAAGTAGGGGACAGAAGGGTAGGGGGGCAGGTCCACAGCTAGTCCAAAACAGCAAATTCCTCATTTTGTCTGAAGATACTGGGGAGGAAAACTCTGAACTGGCGTGTATGGAGCAGACTGACTCTCAGAGCACCCTGGGAGGCAGTGTCTCTAAAACGGGTGGTGGGGGGAGTGCAAGGAAGGAAAGGCAGGTTATAGTTATAGGGGATTCAATTATTAGAAAGGTGGATAAGGTAATCTGTCGTAAGGCCCCTACATGCTGAACAGTCTGCTGCTTGCCTAGTACTAGGGTTCGGCATGTGGTGGAACGAGTGGACAGATTATTGGGAGGGGCTGGGGAAGACCCAGCAGTCTTGGTACACATAGGTACCAATGACAAAGTTAGAGGAAGTGGTGAAGTCCTCAAGAACGATTTTAAAAAAAACTAGGTGTAAAGTTGAGGGTGAGGACTTCCAAGGTAATTTTCTCAGAGATATTACCTGAGCCACGAGCAACGCTAAGGAGACAGTGGAAGCGTATGGAGATTAATGCATGGCTGAGAGATTGGTGTAGGGAGGAGGGTTTTGGGTTTTTGGAGAACTGGGCTGATTTCTCAGTCGGCTACAGGCTCTTTGCTAGGGATGGGCTCAACCGCAATGATGATGTCCACTAGGTGTGGGGTGGAGGGTTCAGTAAAAGATTCAGCGGAAGACAGTTTAGATGATATAGTGGGCAAAGAAATGGAAAATGGGGGAGGAGATTTGGCTGGGGGTACTGTTAAGGATAGGGAGGAACACATGTTATATGTTCAATATGGTACCAGTATTAAATGTATGTTTGCAAATGCAAGGAGTCTGACTGGTAAAATGGGAGAGCTGGAGGTGCTGGTGCTGGAAGGAAAATATGATGTGATTGGTGTGGCCCAAACATGGCTGAATAAGTCACATGACTGGGCAGTAAATATCAGTGGCTGGCTATACTTTGTTTCGGAGGGACAGAGGCAATAGAAAAGGAGGAGTGGTATGTCTGTTTGTTAGGCAGGATTTAAAAGCTTATATAAAGGAGGAGGTTATGTTAGAAAATGAGGGGACAGAATCTTGTGGGTGTAGTTCTTCACCAATTGTAAAGAATCCAGCAAATTAATTGTAGGCGTTTGCTATAGACCCCCTAATGTAAGTGAGGAGGAGGAGGCGAAGCTCCTCATGCAAATAGAAAAGGCTGCTAGTTTGGGTAAAGTAATGATAATGGGGGATTTTAATTACCCAGATATTGACTGGAGCAACAGTACTGCCAGATCAGTTAATGGGAACAAATTTATAAACTTGTTGCATGACAATTTTATGGCACAGGTTGTTGAGGAGCCAACAAGAAAAAATGCTATTTTGGATCTAGTGATCTCAAATGACTCAGAACTTATAGCAAATGTACAAGTCATTGAACCCCTGGGTAATAGTGACCATAATGTTATATCATTTAATGTCTGGTGCAAAAAACAAATATATACAGGGGCAACAAAAACCATGAATTTTGCAAAAGCTAATTTTAGTGCCTTGAGGGCTGCCCTACAGAGTATTGATTGGGACATTAAGTTTTCAGCTAAAAATACAGAACAGAAATGGTTGCTCTCAATTTATTCCCTTAAGGAGTAAATGTAGAAGCTCTAAGAATCATCCTATGTGGCTTAATACAGAAATAAAGAAGTTAATAGGAAAGAAGAGAAAGGCATTTAAAAACTACAAATCTGTTGGAACAGAAGCTGCATTTAATTTACTGTAATAAATGTTGTAAATCAGCAATCCGGAAGGCAAAGAAAGGAAATGAAGAGTTAATTGCGATGGAGGTGAAAACTAACCCTAAAACGTTTTTTAAATATATTAATAGTAAAAAGATGCAGGTTGAGAGTGTTGCTTCATTAAATAATGGTACCAGTATGGTTGTAACAGATACAGAAAAGACAAATGTGTTAAATCAGTTCTTTTCTTCAGTGTATACAATAGAGGAGTCGGAGTTCCAAGGCTCACTTTATAGCTGCACTAATGTCTCAGCTCAATCTAGTCAGTGGCTGACTCAGGATATGATTCATAAAGCTTTAATAAAAATTTATGTAAACAAGGCTCCAGGGCCTGATAGCATACACCCCCAGGTTCTAAGAGAGCTTAGTTCAGTTTTAGACCAGCCCCTATTTCTAATTTTCTCAGATTCACTTTCATCTGGTACGGTGCCTATGGATTAGAGAGAAGCTGATGTTATTCCAATATTTAAAAAGGGATTACGATCTCAGTCTGGCAATTATAGGCCAGTAAGCTTGACATCTGTGGTGGGCAAATTATTTGAAGGCTTGTTAAGGGATCACATTCAAAATTTTGTCCTACTGAATGGCATTATGAGCAGCAATCATCATGGCTTTATGAAGGATAGGTCATGTCAGACAAATTTGACTGCTTTTTATAATGATGTAAGTAAGATGCTGGACAGTGTGGGGAGGGGGGGCAGTAGATGTGATCTATTTGGATTTTGCCAAAGTGTTGCTTTCTAAACTAAGGTCTGTTGGGCTTAATGAAGTCGTTTGCACATGGATTGGAAACTGGGTACAAGATCAGGTACAGAGGGTGGTTGTTAATGGTGCATTCTCTACTTGGAGTAAGGTTCTTAGTGGGGTCCCCCAGGCTCGGTATTAGGTCCAATTTTATTTAACTTGTTCATTAATGACTATGGGGAGAGTGTTGTAAGTAATGTATCAGTGTTTGCAGATGACACAAAACTATCCAGCCCAATTAATTCCATCCAGGATGTGGCATCCTTGCAACACGATCTTGAAAAACTGGCAATCTGGGCAGTTAAGTGGCAAATGAGATTCAATGTTGATAAATGTAAAGTCATGCACCTAGGATGTAAAAATATCCAAGCCACTTATACCCTTAATGGGACTGCACTAGGCAAATCCATTATGGAAAAGGACCTTGGAGTCCTTGTAGATGATAAACTTGGCTGTAGCAAGCAATGCCAGTCAGCAGCATCAAGGACAAATAAGGTCTTGAGCTGTATTAAAAGGGGCATAGAGTCACGGGAGGAGGGGGTCATTCTTCCACTGTATAGAGCACTTGAAAGGCACCATCTAGAATATGCCGTTTAGTTTTGGTCTCCATCACTCAAACAGGCCATTATTGTATTAGAGAGGGTACAGAGAAGGGCAACTAAGCTGGTGATAGGTATGGAAAATCTTAGCTATGAGGAAAGACTAGCCAAATTGGGCATGTTCAGGCTGGAGAAGAGGCGCTTAAAGGGTGATATGATAACTATGTATGAATATATAAGGGGATCATATAATAATCTCTCTAATACTTTATTTACCAGGAGGTCTTTCCAGCTGACACGAGGTCACCCATTCCGATTAGAAGAAAAGAGGTTCCGCCTAAATATTTGGAAGGGGTTTTTTACAGTGAGAGCTGTGAAGATGTGGAATTCTCTCCCTGAATAAGTTGTACAGGCTGATACATTAGATAGCTTTAAGAAGGGGTTGGATAGCTGTTTAGCAAGTGAGGGAATACAGGGTTATGGGAAATAGCTCATAGTCCAAGTTGATCCAGGGATTAGTCCGATTGCCATTTTGGAGTCAGGAAGGATTTTTTTCCCCCTCTGAGGCAAATTGGTGAGGCTTCAGATGGGTTTTTTTGCCTTCCTCTGGATCAACTGGCAGTTAGGCAGATATATAAAAAAAAAAAAAAAGGTTGAACTTAATGGACGTGTGTCTTTTTTCAAACTTACTTACTTACTATATTACTTTACAGGTACATTAGAGCATATTATAGACAAATAGCAAATGTCATTTTTACCCAAAAAGAGTATCACTGCACCAGAGGCCATCCTATTCAGACTAGAAGAAAAGAACTTTCATTTGACGCAGGGTGGGTGGTTCTTCACAGTGAGGACAGTGAGGTTGTGGTATGCACTGCCGGGTGATTGTGTGATGGCTGATTCTGTTAATGCTTTTAAGAGTGGCTTGGATGGTTTCTTGGACAGACATACCATTTTTTTCAACCCGATTTAACTATGTAACTATGATTTCAGATACAACTTTATTCAGCTATTTATAAAATATAAACATACTTTGAAGTAACTGTAACCTAACTGCCCATACAAACAAATGCTCTTTTTTTATTTACTTATGTTTTGATCTGCTTGAGTGGGTAATGTTGGGTTGGGTAATGTTGGGGAAATGTATACATTTATAACATCATACATTTTCACTTTTTCTCTTGTTCCTTGTTGTTCGTGTTCTTTAAAACGGCTCTCTGAAATATCTCATCTAATCTCCTAAATGAGATATATAGAGTGATTCTATATAAACATCAGGAAAATGTTCCTCGCAGTCAGGAAAGTTCTAATGAAATGATACATTTATCAGATTCCACATATGCCAGAATGTGTTTGCTGCTGTACTGTACATTCCAAGGCAAAATAATTTGAACAATTATTTTCCATGCTGTAGTGAGTTATTCCAGCAAGAATAATACATTTTTACTGTGAATGTTTTAATAAATCAGCCATATACCTCCTTATTAATTGCTTTTTAGTATCATCCATAATGTAAAAATGTTATTAAAATCATTCTTCCATTCTATTATTTCAAATAATGGGTTAAGTAATTTATTTGCAGATAATAAAAAATATATATACTGAAGAATATTTTTTCATCTCCCCATGTCAACTGGGGTAAAGCATTATTCAGACACTAGAAATCACTCCAGGGAATGTATAACATGAAAAAGATTTTAATGTATCTAGTACTGAAAGCATGATTTTGAGTATGGCTGTTGTTTTTGAAGGGTCAGCAGAGGAACACGTCAAAATCACAGGAGATGGAAAGAATGAAGAATATCTGGTAAAACAGATTTCAGTATATATATATATATATATATATATATATATATATATATATATATATATATATACATAAAAAGTTGAAAACTTAAAACTTTAGTCAGTATTATGATGGTGAGTAGTAACAAGAATAAACAAAAATAAGATTTTATAAAAACACTTCTTAAGGATTCATTATCAACAGCACAGAGATAAAACAATGGTATACATATTTTGACCTAATTAAACTGTACCTCAACTTCTCTGAACAATTATTATATGCTTAACTGGTAAACTCCGTATGGCCTGATATAGCAGCAACTTGAACTGGACAAAGTAATGCCATATAGTTAAACAATATTCTACACACATCCCACTATTAATTACTGTTGGATACATCATATCTTCTGTGGCACGTGTTATTAGAATCTGTTCCTTAACTTCAATAACCTGTATTTTGACTACTACTTGAACTTACTTGACCAACCACTAAGGGGTTGCAGAAGTAATTGACTCTATGAAATATGGTCCTTCTGTAATGTGGAGGTTTCAGGATAACAGGTTTCCAGATAAGTGATATCATGCCTGCACAACAACATGTTTTGAGCCTAGTTTGCCCTTTGGTCATTTGTCAAGAATCACATTTAATTGTGATGCTTAAATGATGTGAGACATGCTCTCTCATAGTCTATTCTCTCTACAGGTTATACAATAGTAATGCAGACATCTTAACCAAACATATTTTGTAAGCTCAAAATAGCAGCAACCTCCTGGTTCAATGTGGCAAGTTAATGTCACTCAAAACTCCTGCTCATTACTTTCATCTGTGGAATGATGGCATCGGGGAAGAGCATTTATTTTAATGAAAAAAAGTTGAAAATAACTAGTTCATTGGAATATTTTCAGTAATGCATTCATACCAGTAATCCATTTCATAATAAAATTGTAGTCAATGTTATTTAGTTACATATTAATGTATATGCATATTTTGACATTTTTTGATAGAAAATTTAGACATTGAAAACATCCAAATAAATCACAAATCATCAATGATGCACCTTCAAATGTGTGTCATTTTTTGGAACATACAGATTAATTTATTTTTTTCAACTGGAATTTTCACAGGAGAATACAATATGAATAAATAACTGTTTACAAAATTATTTTGTTTATAAAGCACTATGCAAAGGTGCACTTAATGCATCTAATTATTATTTATTTCCAAAGATGGAACCAAGGCTCAACATTTATTTTCTGCATCCTGTGTGAAATGTTTCTGCTGCAAAGCAGTGATGGGAGAATTTATTAATTATTTTATTTATTAAATTTATCATACTCTGGCTCTTTAAGAACTCAAATTTGACTATTTGCTACATTAAACCTGCCAAATTGCTGTATAAGTCAATAGGAGAGGTCCATGGATCATTTTTTGATTTGAGTTTTCCGGTCGATTCTATTCGTCCGAGCTGAGAAAATTATATTTTATTAATACATTTTGGTTGAATTTTCGAGTTCATGGGAGTTTTACAAAACTCACATGAATTGTAAATTTGACCCTTGATAAATGTGCCTCTATAAGTTTATTTCCAGATAACACAAACTTCTTTCTTTGAGGGAGAGAGTCTTGTGCCATGTAAGCCTCAAATTAAAAAAAGTATAGTTCAACAACTTACAAATAACTTTCATTGCTTGAGTTAGGTAAAATTTAAATACCTAGTTCCGAATGCCAGATGTGTAACCTGCAACACACCAGTGGTTGGTGATATATAACCCCCTATACCCCTGATAGCGATCAGCTGCCATAACTCGACTCATAAACGATTTACACTTGCAACAAATATATAACTTTGTGTTAAAATCTCATAAATTTTAAGGAAGCAGTGGTAATTATTATTAGGTCAATTCTACAAGTAAAGTAATCCTTATCATAATGTTATTTAAAAAAAAAAAAAGCATATGTGTATAAAATCTGGAGTCTAAAGTTTTGCAAAGACTATTTTGAAACTTTTATAAAATCAAAACATCCTGCTTAGTTTTTTTAAACTCCCCTAAACGCCCATTAATTCAAATATTGACTTCCCGGTACTATTCCACCCAGAGGTTGTACTTGTCTCTTATTACTTGTTACTTGTTTCTGCCTGCAAGCCAAGCCATTCCTGTCCCGGTGGTCTATTACAACCTTTACACATTCCTTCTTCGGGGGGGGGGGGAGACCGGGATTCCCAATTTGTATCCAGATTCTGGCAATCATTGTGCAAAGCTTTAGGTATTGCTCTTCAATTCTCCTCAGCATGCCATCCACAATCCAATAGGGGAGTGGAGTGAGTAAATCAAGCCCTGGAACAGATCTTAAGAGATCATGTCTCTTTGTGCCAAGATGATTGGTCTGATCTCCTCCCATGGGCCAAATTTGCACAACGTGCGTCACACCTCCACTGGGGAAATCACCCTTCTTGATTATGTATGGACAACATCTTCAAGCCTTTCCTCAAGATTTTCTCTTAGCAGACATTCTCGCTGCTGATGATCAAGTGGGCCATATGTCTGCCATTTGATCTGCTACCAAAGCCAACTTGGAAAAGAGTTCTTAAATCCATAAGAATTATGCTGACCATAGAGGAAGATCTTCTCCCCAATATAAGGTGGGGGACAAAGTGTGGCTGTCTACAAGGAACATTTATCTGAGGT
Organism: Xenopus laevis; assembly: GCF_017654675.1. Lineage (NCBI taxonomy): Eukaryota > Metazoa > Chordata > Amphibia > Anura > Pipidae > Xenopus > Xenopus laevis. The sequence continues at coordinate 50,817,686 of NC_054383.1, forward strand.
TTCCTTCTACCAAATTGGGTCCACGATTTGTTGGTCCTTTTCCTATTATGGAAATCATTAACCCAGTGGCTATCTGACTGCAGCTTCCACCTGAGATGCGAATTCCCAGTGTGTTCCATGTATCCCTGGTGAAACCAGCAATCGCCAATTGTTTTTCTCCAGATCAGTCTTTCCCTCCTTCTATCATTGTGGATGGTCAACAGGAGCACGTAGTAGAGAAGATTCTGGATTCCAGATTTTCCAGGGGGTCTTTACAATTCCTCATTAAATGGAAGGGCTTTGGCACTGAAGAATGCTCCTGGGAAATACATACTGATGTCCATGCTCCTCGTTTGGTATGGGAATTTTACAGAAAATTAGCAGGGACATGGTGGTACTGTCAGAATCGCCCGATACCTGTATCCTGACTACATTTTTTCTTGATCCCTTCTGTACTGCGAACTTGGATTTTCAGAAGTTCATCATACACTTGCCCTGGAATCAAATTTGACTATATGCCATCTTAAACCTGCCAAATTGCTGTTTTAACCTAGGGAGGACATCTTGGGATCAATTTGGAGTTGTTTGCAGCCTTCTTGACATTCAAGTTTTTTTTTAAAAAAAAAAAACATTCACCTGAGTACTAACTAAAAATTAGATTTATTTATAAATTGCAGTTGTTCAAATTTCGAGTTCATGTGAGTTTAAAATAACTCCCATGAATTTAAAATTCGACCCTTAATAAATCTGCCCCTACCTGTTGTTGACATGCAAATATGCATATATTTTGTAAGTGATAATAGAAAATCTAGTGATGCTCCATTGGTATTTATACATATGTAAATTATGGCTTTATAAATGGTGCATTCAATCAAAATGTGGTAACCACTATTTAATAACACACTATTAAAATATATCCATGTTATAACACCCACTAACCATAAATCTTATAATGCCAAACTGCATTACCACACACATACATTACCCAAAAAAGGCATGGAAAAAGCAAACCCCACTTTTTTATACTTTAAAAGGTGAAGCATGTTTTAATCAATTTAGACAAATAGAAGCTAGAATATTAATCTACAAATCTATGCAAACTGTTGTGACTCAAAGCAAAGCTCTGTATTGATTAAAGACAGGAAAATGGAATCAAAATCATTTACCCATTGATTTGAATATCATAAATCCCACTGACTCATAAAAATCCAGATCTAACTAAATAAATTAGCTCAGCTATAAGAAAGACATATGGTGCCATTTCCTGTAAGCTTTTGAGAGCATTCTTTTCTGGTACACTGTTTGAGCCTCTACATTCATTAAACTTATATGAAGTTAGATAAGGCACATATATCCAGGGATCATCAGAATAAATCATTTGCCTAGGCCACATTTCAAAAAGGTGGGTTATGTAGTTGTTAGATGTACTTGTAGGGATATACATGTTTTTGAAGGTGGTAAAAACACTAATAGGGATGCACAGCACAATCCATAAAGATGTTCATTACAAAACTTTTATTTAATAATGACTTAAACACCATCAACATTTCAGGGTGCCATGGAACTTTTCTGTGATTGGATACATTGGCAGTATAATAATGCAAACCTGTGTTGAGTGCACATATGTGAAATGGAAATTGGCAGGTTTTGTTTAGTTTGTTTCTACCACATGGCATGTTTAAAAAAAATGTAGTGCTATAAATAACATATCCAACAGAAATATAGAAGGGGTAGAAAGGGGGTAAACATAATCCAAGTCTCTGGTGCTTTTGAAAAAGGGATCTGTAAATACTGTATGAAACATTTTGTTAATAAGTGTTCTGTATGCAGAATTTTTCATAGAAAAAGAAATCCAAACTCATGAACCAGGACATTTCTTGCAAATTCTTTATTAACAGCTACAAGCTGAAAATCTAATATCATCTGAACCATTACAAACACTCTTTTGTACCATTTCTATGTCTACATGAATAATTATAATTAAAGTAATCCATGTAAAGCAGCTACAGGGGCCTTTGTCCTACCTAGAGCCCACAGCACATGAAAAATAAAATTTTGGGTGGACACGTTTCCATTCATCAGAACTTGCAAACAAGCAAGTTACAGAATATAAAAATAAGGGTTCCTCCCACTAATATAGGTGGAGCAAAATAGAGCACATTATTAATGCAGATCAGAGTCCAAAAAGTAAAAAAAAAAAGTCCTCAAATAAGTCCAAAGTGGTAAAGTCTATAGTAAGCAATGTAAATGCTTAATGTGAATGCAATACCTAAAACAAAGAAAAATCAAGTGCAAAAACAACACACTAAACAATCATAAAAGAATCTAAGGACTATACAATACAGAACCAGTTGAAATTATTTATTTTACTGAAAATCTGAAAACCTCTGTGGATCAAAAGTAAGTATGGAAGAATTAAGTTTTTCTACCATATTGTATATTGTTTAAACCTGCTGATGTGCCATGAGTGCTTTCTCTGATGGAAGGAACTATATATATATATATATATATATATATATATATATATATATATATATATATATATATATATATATATATACTCACCAAGCCTTGCCCAGTCACCACCCCCACCAAGTGAAAAAAGTCCAAAAGATCAGGCATAGCCTTCCCAGCATGCTCCATTGTCACAAGTAAAAACCTAGAAATGAACACATTTTTTTGAAAAAAAAAAAAATGTTACAATAATAAATATGTATCAAACATTAAAAATACTCATCAATTAATTTCATTCATCATTCAAGAATGATACAAAAGAACAGTATTTGGAAAGACCCTTTGGGGAAACGGTATTCAAAGTCTGCATCCAGAAAGTTTCCCTTTGTAGCAACAATTTTGACCAATTCCCTCCTCTTTTAGGTTTAGTTACCATGTCAATACCCATAAAACCAAAAGTCGGTGGGCCATGTCCCTTTTCAAAATAGTATCTAGTATAGGTAAATCTAAAAACAACTGGACTTGCTGACACATTGGATAATCCTATCACAGTAACTACCCAGAATCTACACCTCTGTGAATTTCTTCAGATGTCACCTCTTTGAAGAGTTACAATGCCATTGTGATTGGATTAGTGGAAGAGTTTATATGCCGAGAATTTCCCACACCAGTCAGTTGAACTGAAGAAGCTGCTCGGATGAGTAGTGAAACGTCTTCATTGATTACTCAGCAAGTCCAGTTGTTTTTAGATTTACCTATACTAGATATACTGTACCATGACCTGGATGAATGAAAATCTTCATAGTCATATTTTGAAAATAGTGTTTGTACAGGGCAATATCCCTTCTGCCTGTGTCAGAAGGGATATTGCCTTCTGATTACAAGGTTTTCCCGGATAACAGATCTTTCCGTAATTTGGGTCTTCATGCCTTAAGTGTACTAGAAATTCATTTAAATATAATACACACTCATACACATTCATTTTATATAATACACACACACACAAATATATATCCGTAGGGCTGCTGCACACACTGAAAATAGTTAATGTATCATATAAAAATTTACAAAAATGCTGTTGCACTCTAGGGATCTTTATCAAGATTACTTAAGATGATACCCCTCCACTCGGGGTGGACTTGATATAGTAGTTAGACAAAACAGAAGCGCCAAAAGGATAAAATTAGCTAAAAACACTTAAAAACCCAATGGGTAATTCAGAGGAGGTAGTAGTGGACTTACCTCCTCCAAGCCGACACCAACGAAAGTGGTAATTTTCAGTAATAGTTTATTCACAAAACAGTATTGCAACGCATTTCGCAGGCATTTCCTGCTTCATCAGGCAATTTGGAACGGGAGCAAAAACAACTAAAAACACAGAGACAGGCAAATTTGTAAAACATTATTGTATACGGCTGTTCGAATTATGGGGAAGTGTAGATACTGAGTGATGCCCTTGGGCCAAGTATATGGGGGGAAGGGGAAACAAGGGAAGGAGAAATAGTTCACAGCATGAGGAAGCAAGTGCTGATGGACATGGGGGATAGGCTGCTGGTATATATTATCTAAATTGGAAACCAAGTATCTGGGTGGGAGACATAATAGGAGACAAAAATAGTAACATAATAAAGAACGTGAACTAAGGTATATTTAAAGCCAGGGGATGTAGCACAGATGACTAAACCAACAAAAGAAATCAATAAAATTAAAATGGAGTGGATAAAACTTACCAGTGTCTTTATATAAACACGCCAGGCGCCTCTATGCTGCTTGAGGACGCCTGAGCGTGTTGTATAGTGTGACTAATTGAAGGGAAGTATGTGGGGGGAGGGGGAAACAAGGGAAAGAGGAATAGTTCACAGCATGGGGAAGCAAATGCTGATGGACATAGGGAATAGGCTGCTGGTATATATTAGTCTAAATGAGAAACATAAAGTATCTGGGTGGGAAACATAAAAATTAAACTATGTGGGAGACATAAATTAGTGAACTAAGATATATAGCACAGATGAAAAAAAGAAAATCAATAACCTTTAAGAAAGAATAGATATAACTTACCAGTGTCTTTGTATAAACACGCCAGGCGCCTCTGTGCTGCTTGAGGATGCCTGAGCGTGTTATATAGTGTGTTATATAGGAAAGACAAACAGGAAATGGTGTAGCCATATTGGTGGTGGAAAATAGATAGTGGAATAAACGGCCATTTAGGTTGGGGCTAATAAAGTGTCATAACCAATGAAGATGCAAAGCAATGCATATAAATATATAAATATATACATACACACATAAAATATACACACATAAAAAGAACCTGATATAAGAACTCTAAACAGCGTTGAATAAAAAGAACCTGATGTAAGAACTCTAAACAACGTTAAATAAAAATAATATTAAAGAAAATACAAATACCCGGACCGATTATAAAAATAAGAAATAAATATCACGTAATAAAATAGCCACCGTGTTACATCAGTAAAATCAGTAGTACTAACAACAGATGATAATAATCGTGATGATAATAATAACAATAGTAATAATCCGTAAACGCAATGTACAGTGTAGCACACTTAATATTTGCACCTGTAAGACTGCTGGGTAATGTAGTCCCCCCGTGCCTTCCACTACAGTACAGAGGAACTAGTTAATGCTTCAGACTGCAGGAAGGAAGGGATTTTCTCCAGCCAATGATAGAGGAGACACTGTGCCCTGCCCTCTCAGCCAGGAACAGGAAGAGGAACGAGGGCCTGGAACAGGAGGAGGAGAGACCAGCCAGCATGGAGAGATGTGCTGAGAGATCTAGAGACTGGGTTTGTGTTCCAGCCTGCTGAGTGACCAGCCAGAGAGATACACTGCTATTAACCTGCAAGGGGAGAACACTGCAGTGTGCAGCCTGCTTGAAGCTGTTTGCTGCTGTTCCCTGGAGGAAGTTTTGTTGTCAGCACCATTGTGATCCAGGAGTACAACAGTCAGCCATCTTGATAAGGAGAAAGCCACAGTGTGGAGAAAAGCAAGGTTCCTTGTCAACTGTAAGTTATTAACCCTTTGTGCTACCAGTTTAAGAAACTTTGGGAGTTATAAAACAGACATTATCCTGCTAGTCCATTGGAGGGTGAGACATATTGTGCAAGGAGAGCTGACAGCATTGCACCATCTATACCCTTACCAAGGGACACATCACCCGTTCTTTTATTGTGGTTACATCCAGGGAGATAATTCAGTTGCACAGTTCAGCAGCAACCTAAGGTGGAATTTGCCATTCATTTAGACTGCTGTGCTATTTGCAGCCCATCCAGTTCTTTCAACTCAGTAAGGGGGCCCCCCATCGGTACACAACTGTTTCAGGACTTAGGTGTGCACACCAGGGTTTGAAGGGTCTTACAGGGGTTGTCTTTGTTAAATTGTCATATTTACTACAGTGTTAGCAGAGTACTAATTGTCATATTATTGTTTTATTTCTAACCAATCATCTCTTACAGCTGCAGCTGTTTAATAAAGTCAGGTTGTGCCTGTTGCATTGCCATCTTGTGTGCCTGGTTACTGGGGCCTTGGGGTGTCACCTGGTTAAGAAAAGCAGACTCATATAGACTACTGCCAACACCTACGGGTGCGCTACACTTGGGGGCTCGTCCGGGATTACTAGCTTTCTACTCCCAGTCTCCCTCTAACCAGCAAGATGGAGCCAAGTGATGTTACTAAATGGTGCAAGGTAGCGGGTGTGGATCCTTCCCATTGTACTGCTTTACTATTGCCTGTCACAAAATTCTCATCAGAGCAGATCTACAGACTGTTAGACCGCCTAGCACCACAGAACAGATGCTGCATTGTAAAGCTGCAAAGAGAGGAGCACATGGGGCATCTCCAGGTGTTACTACAGTGGGATTGCCAAGTCACTTCTCTTGTTGTAACTGACACAGTTGAGGTGGGTGATGAAGGTAACAAAGCTCAGATTGTGCGACCTGAACTTGCCCACACTGAGTACCGAGCTGTGGAAAGTCCTGCTGCACTGGAAGTGCCACCTGCCCCATCACCTGTGGCTATGATTGGGCCCGAGTTCTTTACAGCCATGGGAGAATTCATGGCTAAGTGTAATCAGGGTAATGGTGCCCATATTGGTGCAGGCTACCGAAAACTGAAGATCTTCTCAGGGGTACAACCATTGCCCATGGGTGAAGAGGAATATGAAGTCTGGATGGATCAGGCATTACAGGCCCTTGATGAGTGGGACATACCAGAGGCACAAAAGAAGCAGCGAATAGCAGAGTGTCTAAGAGGTGCTGCATCTGAAGCAGTGAGGAATTTAAAGCTGAGTCAGCATGATTGCACGGCATATGATTACCTTGCTGCCCTTCAAACAGTGTTTGGCAGAGTTGAGGATGTAGAGGATCTCCACTACCAGTTGAAGCATACTTACCAGTGGGAGGGAGAGAAATTATCTAATTACATCCGACGCCTTGATAAGATTATTCACCAAATCTTACTAAAGAAAGGCATAGACTCTAAAGAAGTGGATCAAGTGAGAGTGAAGCAAATCCTCCAAGGGGCTCAGCCACTAGACCCTATTGTGATCAAATTGAGAACCCGAGGAGCTGGGGGGACCACCCGCTACATTGATCTGATCAAGTGGGTTCGGGAAGAAGAAGCCACGCTAGCAGCTAAGGGAGCTATGGCAGACCCGGTGACCAAGCTTATCGCTGGAGTTGGGTTGGTAAATGCTGTGGACACCAACCAAAGGATCGCCCAGTTAGAACAGACAGTCAACAAGCTGGCTGAGCTAATGACAAAGGTGGTCTCACAATCGGGCATGCCTCCGGTACAAAAAGAGCTAAATACAGAAGTCCCAGTGGGACCAGCTGAACAGCCCAATGTTTCCCAAGACAGGAGGTTGACTGGCCCAGCTATTTGTTACTGCTGTGGAGGGGAAGGTCATTTCCAGAGAGAGTGCACCTCAAAAGGAAGAGCAAGCAAGACACCACCAAAAGCAGCAGGGAAGCTTCAGGGGCCCTCAATGAAGAGCCCACTCAAGAGTTGCTCACACCGGATCCAGAAAAGCAGTAAAGTGCCTAAGTCTGTGCAGATAGTGAAAAGTCAACCCCTGCCTGTCAGACACAAGCAAAGTCATATGGACAGGCTAAAGAGAGGGCCTGAACCCAAGCTACCGAAGGGCTTGGTGGGTCCATCACCTATTGTCCCTGTACAGATTGAAGGCATCTATGCTGAAGCCCTTCTAGATACTGGTGCTCAAGTGACCCTCCTGTATGAAGATTTCTACAGGAAATACTTAAAGCACATACCCCTGGAAACCCTGGACAAACAGTTAGAGATTTGGGGCCTAAGTGATAAGAATTTGCATTATCAAGGTTTCCTTTCAGTCAAAGTGGAATTCTCCCAGAAAGTAGCAGGGATGGCAGAACCCATGGAGACACTGGCGGTGGTGTGCAACCGACCCCCTGGGGCTGGGAAGAATGCCTTGGTAGTGGGAACCAACACAGCTGTTGTACGGAGACTCCTTGACCACCTGGTGACAACAAAGGAGGCATCCATTGTCCCAGTTCACCCACTGCTACAGCCAACCCTAAAGTCACTGGTGCAGGAGGCAAATGTTCCAGCTGATGGGATCGGAAATGTATGGTATTTGAACAGACAAAAGGTAGTAGTTGCTCCAGGGAAGATCACTTGTATGCGAGCCAAGGTGAAGATGAACTGTGAGAACCCTGGATCCCATGTAATGCTTGAAAGTGACCTTGAATTGAAATTGCCCAGGGGGGTAGATCTGCTTCCAGAAGCCATCCCAGTAGAACAACTGAAAAAGAATGGAGGCATGGTGAAAGTGGGGTTGAGAAATGCCACAAGTCAGCCAGCAGTAATTCAGCCCCGCACTCTGGTGGGAAAAGTTTATGCTGCCTCCCCAGTACTGGCATCCCATCTTGAAACTAAGGAAGGAACCACAGACAAATGGGCCTCATTGGAAAACTCTCCCATCACAAAGGAATGGAAGTCACGGATGACGGGACATTTGGAGCAAAGGAAAGAGATGTTCTCCAAAGATGACTACGATGTGGGTTGTGCAACCAGCACTCAGCACAGAATACGGCTCCGGGAGGATAAACCATTCCGAGAAAGGTCCCGCAGACTAGCTCCTGGGGATATAGAGGACCTACGAAAGCTTCTGGAAGAGTTGAAGACCACAGGAATTCTCAGAGAGTCCCGAAGCCCCTATGCATCGCCAATTGTGGTGGTGCGTAAAAAGAATGGGTCCATTAGGATGTGTGTTGACTATAGAACTCTAAATCAGCGCACCATCCCTGATCAATATACCACTCCCAGGGTGGAAGATGTCCTGCACTGCTTAGTTGAAAGTAAGTGGTTCAGCGTTCTGGACTTAAAAAGTGGATACCACCAGATCCCAATGCATCCAGATGATCGTGAGAAGACCGCATTTATCTGCCCTTTGGGGTTCCTAGAATGGACAAGAATGCCTCCAGGACTTAGCGGAGCCCCTGCCACCTTCCAAAGGCTGATGGAAAACACAGTAGGAGACATGCATCTCATAGAGGTAGTGGTGTACCTCGATGACATTATTGTCTTTGGGAAGACTCTTGAGGAACATGAAGAGAGACTACTTAAGGTGCTGGATAGGCTAAAGAAAGAAGGGTTGAAGCTGTCACCGGAAAAATGCCAGTTTTGTTTACCCTCGGTCACCTATCTAGGCCATGTGGTATCAGCTGAGGGAGTATCCACTGACCCCAGCAAGATTGAAGCAGTCACTTCTTGGCCCCGACCCCGCACCATTACTGAACTCAGATCATTCCTGGGATTCTGTGGGTATTACCGCAGATTTGTGAGAGGATTTGCTAAAGTTGCATGGCCACTGAATCAGCTTCTTCAAAGTGATACAGAAGAAGAGGAGGACATAGAGAAATATTCTAACAAGTCCAAAGGTCAAAGAAAAGCAAAAGAACCAGTTGAGGACAGGTGGAATGAGGACTGCGAAAAGGCATTTCAGCAACTGAAGGACTGCCTGACCAATGCTCCAGTCCTGGCATACGCAGACCCAACCCAGCCTTATGTCCTTCATGTTGATGCCAGCCGAGAAGGACTCGGAGGTGTCCTTTATCAGCAGCATGAAGGAGAGTTGCGACCAATTGCCTATATCAGCAGAAGCTTGTCACCTACAGAGAGAAATTACCCAGCCCACAAGTTGGAGTTCCTTGCACTGAAGTGGGCTGTCGTTGATAAACTCCACGATTACCTGTATGGGGCTGAATTTGACGTGCATACAGACAACAACCCGCTCACTTATATCAACACCTCCGCCAAGTTGGATGCCACAGGACACCGGTGGCTGGCTGCACTTGCAAATTACAACTTCAGTCTACGATATCGGCCTGGCCGTAGCAATGGGGATGCAGATGGGTTGTCCCGAAGACCACATGACAGTTTGCACCCAGAAGATGAATGGGTTGAAATACCAGCCCCTGTTGTAAGAGCTCAATGCCAGGGCGTACACTGCCGCCAGGCAGGATCCAGTGTGGCTGAAGCTTTGGGGATATCGGCAGCTGGGATCCCAAAGTTGTACTGCAGTGTTGTGACAGTGGACACTGCTGCCCTGCCTTCCCTCAGTTTAGATGACCTGCGGAGGGATCAGAAGGAGGATCCACTTTGTCGTCTGGCTCTGGAGGCACTGCGACAAAAGAAGCCAGAGTTGTTAAAAACAGATGAACACCCAAATGCTAGGACTCTGGCCCGGGAATGGGACAGGCTTAGCCTGCGGAATGGTCTGGTATATAGAAGAGCTCCTAACTTTGCAGGATGTGAGAAATGGCAACTGCTACTACCCCATAAACACAAGGACTCTGTATATTGTCAGCTGCATGACAACCATGGACATCTTGGTGTAGAGAAGACTCTAGGGTTAGTAAGAGATCGATTTTACTGGCCCGGGTTCAAGCAAGACGTGGAGGGCTATTGCAGTACTTGTTTCCGATGCCTCCAGCGTAAATCCCTGCCCACTAGAGCTGCGCCAATGGGACACCTTGAAAGCCAGGGACCAATGGACTTAGTCTGCATAGACTTTTTATCTATAGAACCGGATGAGGGGGGAGTGAAGAATGTTCTGGTGGTCACTGATCATTTCACCAGATATGCTCAGGCTTACCCCACAAAAGACCAAAGGGCAATAACTGTGGCCAAATTCCTAGTGGAGAAGTTTTTCATCCATTATGGGTTGCCTAAGCGGATACACTCTGACCAGGGCAGAGATTTTGAAAGCCGGCTCATAAAAGAACTGTTAACCCTTCTTGGAGTGCAGAAGTCCAGGACCACCCCATATCACCCACAAGGTGACCCTCAGCCAGAACGGTTCAACAGAACCCTGCTTAACATGCTGGGGACTTTGGCTGAAGGAAAAAAAGGCACAATGGAGCAGGTATATAGCAGCTGTTGTCCACGCCTATAATAGTACCAGAAATGACACCACAGGATTTTCCCCATATTTCTTAATGTTTGGAAGGGAAGCCCGATTGCCAGTTGATGTTGTTTTTGGGGTAACAGCGGATGACACTCCAGTAACATCACACCAAGGGTACATTGAGCGCCTCAAGCACAACTTACAAAAAGCATATGAACAGGCACAGGCTGCTGCGGCAAATAGACAAGACCAGAATAAAAAGCAATATGACCGAAGTATGAAGTTCCATGATCTGCAGCCTGGTGACCGGGTGCTGTTACGGAATTTAGGTATTCCTGGGAAGCATAAGTTGGCCAACCGCTGGGGATCCCAGCCTTACATTGTTTGTACGCAGCTACCTAACATCCCAGTATATCAGATACGGCCTGAGGGGAGAACCGGGCCCATCAAGACTTGGCACCGCAACCACCTTATGCCAATAGGTGAAAAAGTTAGGGTGTTGAAGCTTCCAGATGCAAAACCCACTACCAATCGGCCTAGGTGTTCTAGAAGACAGCAAGGCCTTCCAGCTGAGACACCCACAGCAAACGTCAAAGAAACAGAAGTTTCAGAGGACATTGAAAGTGATGATGACTGGGGTCTGGATTATTTCTTCACAGATCAGAATAAAGAATGTAGCCCCAGTTTATTCCCAATGCTGCAATTACACCCGAGCCAAGATCAGATGAGACATCACAGCAGGAGCAGCTGGAGACAGTGGTCACAGCTAACATGGAGGAAATTTCTCCTGTACCAACTCCAGAGACCAGGGATTGTACCGAGACTCTTGAAAGGCCCTGCAGGCCACAACGAACAGTTAGACCTCCTCAGAGACTGACATATGATATCCTGGGAACATGTCACAATCAGATGGTGCCCACTGTTCGAAAGGCTACCATCGCCCATGTTCCCTGTGTTCTGATGCCCAATGGTGACACCCCAGCCCATAAAACATACCAAAATGGTATGCCATGGTGGAAAAGATTGTTCAGTAAATGAGATGTTTCTGTTGCACTATATATTTTTATGTTAACATGTATATTGCCATGCTTTATTCTCTGTCTGCATATTGTTACATATGTTCCGAAATGCTGTCACGAGGACGTGACATTTATAAAGAGGGGGGGTGAGTGTAGCACACTTAATATTTGCACCTGTAAGACTGCTGGGTAATGTAGTCCCCCCGTGCCTTCCACTACAGTACAGAGGAACTAGTTAATGCTTCAGACTGCAGGAAGGAAGGGATTTTCTCCAGCCAATGATAGAGGAGACACTGTGCCCTGCCCTCTCAGCCAGGAACAGGAAGAGGAACGAGGGCCTGGAACAGGAGGAGGAGAGACCAGCCAGCATGGAGAGATGTGCTGAGAGATCTAGAGACTGGGTTTGTGTTCCAGCCTGCTGAGTGACCAGCCAGAGAGATACACTGCTATTAACCTGCAAGGGGAGATCACTGCAGTGTGCAGCCTGCTTGAAGTTGTTTGCTGCTGTTCCCTGGAGGAAGTTTTGTTGTCAGCACCATTGTGATCCAGGAGTACAACAGTCAGCCATCTTGATAAGGAGAAAGCCACAGTGTGGAGAAAAGCAAGGTTCCTTGTCAACTGTAAGTTATTAACCCTTTGTGCTACCAGTTTAAGGAACTTTGGGAGTTATAAAACAGACATTATCCTGCTAGTCCATTGGAGGGTGAGACATATTGTGCAAGGAGAGCTGACAGCATTGCACCATCTATACCCTTACCAAGGGACACATCACCAGTTCTTTTATTGTGGTTACATCCAGGGAGATAATTCAGTTGCACAGTTCAGCAGCAACCTAAGGTGGAATTTGCCATTCATTTAGACTGCTGTGCTATTTGCAGCCCATCCAGTTCTTTCAACTCAGTAAGGGGGCCCCCCATCGGTACACAACTGTTTCAGGACTTAGGTGTGCACACCAGGGTTTGAAGGGTCTTACAGGGGTTGTCTTTGTTAAATTGTCATATTTACTACAGTGTTAGCAGAGTACTAATTGTCATATTATTGTTTTATTTCTAACCAATCATCTCTTACAGCTGCAGCTGTCAGGTTGTGCCTGTTGCACTGCCATCTTGTGTGCCTGGTTACTGGGGCCTTGGGGTGTCACCTGGTTAAGAAAAGCAGATGATGAAAACAAATTTTGGTATAGCATGCAAAACTATGCAGGCAATCATGCAAAAGTATGCAACCAGATATTCACATCACCTTTTCCGAAATATTGCGAAGTGATATAAATAATCGGTCATAAAAGCATCAAATATATATGAATAAGTGCAATAAAACTAAATAAAAAGGCTACTAAAAGAGAGGACTAATAAAACATAAAACGGAACAATATGGCATATGGAATGATACAAGATGAATTAATAGAGTTTTTCTAAAACTTCATTAAGACCCTCAGGTACCAGGGTCCTGAGGGTCTGGATCCAGTACATTTCTCGTTTTTTTAAAATGTCAAAGGCTGCAGAATCTGAGGAACTGATGGAGTCGATAAGTGTGATAGAAAAGGTGTCGGGGCTGCTGTTATGTGCTCTGTGATAGTGACGTGACACACTGTGCATAGGAAATTTATTAATGATGTTCCTTTTATGTTGGCCTATACGGCTCCGGGCAACTTGTGTTGTCCTGCCAACATATTGGAGACGGCATGGACATGTTATGAGGTAAATTATGTATTTGGATTGTGACTCTTGATGGTATATTGAATCTTGGTGGTGAAGGATGAGAAAGTGGATGTATTGGTAACAAAAGGGCAGGCTAAACAATGGGAATGGTTACAGGAATATGATCCAGGTGTAAGGGGAATAGGTCCTACTGGATTGTTATAATTCCTGTCACGTAATTTGCTAGGGGCTAAGATGTTGCGCAAACTGGGTGCTCGTCTGTATGTAATTAGAGGTTTTGTAGGTAACAAGGGTTTAAGGAAGGGGTCCTGGAGTAGGATCTCCCAGCGGTTGTTCAGAATAGTCCTAATGTTCTGATGTTCCTTAGTGAATTGTGTGATGAACCGGATAGGTGGGTTCTCGCTAGGTGGGGGTGTGGGGTTGCCCGGAGCCGTATAGGCCAACATAAAAGGAACATCATTAATAAATTTCCTATGCACAGTGTGTCACGTCACTATCACAGAGCACATAACAGCAGCCCCGACACCTTTTCTATCACACTTATCGACTCCATCAGTTCCTCAGATTCTGCAGCCTTTGACATTTTAAAAAAACGAGAAATGTACTGGATCCAGACCCTCAGGACCCTGGTACCTGAGGGTCTTAATGAAGTTTTAGAAAAACTCTATTAATTCATCTTGTATCATTCCATATGCCATATTGTTCCGTTTTATGTTTTATTAGTCCTCTCTTTTAGTAGCCTTTTTATTTAGTTTTATTGCACTTATTCATATATATTTGATGCTTTTATGACCGATTATTTATATCACTTCGCAATATTTCGGAAAAGGTGATGTGCATATCTGGTTGCATACTTTTGCATGATTGCCTGCATAGTTTTGCATGCTATACCAAAATTTGTTTTCATCATGTACATTGCGTTTACGGATTATTACTATTGTTATTATTATCATCACGATTATTATCATCTGTTGTTAGTACTACTGATTTTACTGATGTAACACGGTGGCTATTTTATTACGTGATATTTATTTCTTATTTTTATAATCGGTCCGGGTATTTGTATTTTCTTTAACATTATTTTTATTTAACGTTGTTTAGAGTTCTTACATCAGGTTCTTTTTATTCAACGCTGTTTAGAGTTCTTATATCAGGTTCTTTTTATGTGTGTATATTTTATGTGTGTATGTATATATTTATATATTTATATGCATTGCTTTGCATCTTCATTGGTTATGACACTTTATTAGCCCCAACCTAAATGGCCGTTTATTCCACTATCTATTTTCCACCACCAATATGGCTACACCATTTCCTGTTTGTCTTTCCTCCAATTAGTCACACTATATAACACGCTCAGGCATCCTCAAGCAGCACAGAGGCGCCTGGCGTGTTTATACAAAGACACTGGTAAGTTATATCTATTCTTTCTTAAAGGTTATTGATTTTCTTTTTTTCATCTGTGCTATATATCTTAGTTCACTAATTTATGTCTCCCACATAGTTTAATTTTTATGTTTCCCACCCAGATACTTTATGTTTCTCATTTAGACTAATATATACCAGCAGCCTATTCCCCATGTCCATCAGCATTTGCTTCCCCATGCTGTGAACTATTCCTCTTTCCCTTGTTTCCCCCTCCCCCCACATACTTCCCCTCAATTAGTCACACTATACAACACGCTCAGGCGTCCTCAAGCAGCATAGAGGCGCTTGGCGTGTTTATATAAAGACACTGGTAAGTTTTATCCACTCCATTTTAATTTTATTGATTTCTTTTGTTGGTTTAGTCATCTATGCTACATCCCCTGGCTTTAAATAAACCTTAGTTCACGTTCTTTATTATGTTACTATTTTTGTCTCCTATTATGTCTCCCACCCAGATACTTGGTTTCCAATTTAGATAATATATACCAGCAGCCTATCCCCCATGTCCATCAGCACTTGCTTCCTCATGCTGTGAACTATTTCTCCTTCCCTTGTTTCCCCTTCCCCCCATATACTTGGCCCAAGGGCATCACTCAGTATCTACACTTCCCCATAATTCGAACAGCCGTATACAATAATGTTTTACAAACTTGCCTGTCTCTGTGTTTTTAGTTGTTTTTGCTCCCGTTCCACATTGCCTGATGAAGCAGGAAATGCCTGCGAAATGCGTTGCAATACTGTTTTGTGAATAAACTATTACTGAAAATTACCACTTTCGTTGGTGTCGGCTTGGAGGAGGTAAGTCCACTACTACCTCCTCTGAATTACCCATTGGGTTTTTAAGTGTTTTTAGCTAATTTTATCCTTTTGGCGCCTCTGTTTTGTCTTACTGCTCAATGATGGCAGGGGTGCACGGTAAATTTTATATACACCAATGTTTCATAGACCAGCACTCCCTTTGATGTGTGAATAAATAATCTTTTATTGCAACTTTATCCAACGTTTCGGTCCCTGTTGGGACCTTTTTCAAGGATGAAAAAAAAGGTCCGAACAGGGACCGAAACATTGGATAAAGATGCAATAAAAGATTATTTATTCACACATCAAAGGGAGTGCTGGTCTATGAAACGTTGGTGTGTGTATATATATATGTGTGTATATATATATATATATATATATATATATATATATATATATATATATATATATATATATATATATATATATATATATATATATATATATATATATATATATATATATATATATATATATACTATATAAAAAGAGATATTGCCGCACAACCCTCTTGGTTTCTGGGTGCAAGTAGTCAAAAAGGCACTGCCAAAGTAGCCAATATCATAGAAAAAATAAAAACTGACACAGCACTCCAAGTTTCGTATGCAAAAAAAGATATATATTGTAGAAAGACATACCAAAGCTTTGGGCTTTGGTATGTCTTTCTACAATATATATCTTTTTTTGCATACGAAACTTGGAGTGCTGTGTCAGTTTTTATTTTTATATATATATATATATATATATATATATATATATATATATATATATATATAAAATAATGCATGTGATCTGCACAACCATGAGCCAAACAACAACCTGGGTGCTAGTCCAAGTAAGGATAGATAAAAATGCAAGACGGCAGCACTCCAAGGATTTATGTACAGTTAGAGTGTCAAAAAAAATCAATAAACCTACTTTTTTTGACACTCTAAGGGGCACATTTACTTAGCTCGAGTGAAGGATTATAATGAAAAATACTTTGAATTTTGAAGTATTTTTTTGGCTACTTCGACCATCGAATTGGCTACTTCGACTACGACTTTGAATCGAACGATTCAAACTAAAAATCGTTCGACTATTCGACCATTCGATAGTCGAAGTACTGTCTCTTTAAAAAAAACTTTCGCCTACCTACTTCGCCAGCTAAAGCCTACCGAGCACCAATGTTAGCCTATGGGGACCTTCCCCGTAGGCTTTCTAAGTAATTTCTGATCGAAGGAAAATCGTTCGATCGATGGATTAAAGTCCTTCGAATCGTTCGATTCAAAGGATTCGATATTCGAAGTCGAAGGATTTAAATTCTGATGGTCGAATATTGAGGTTAATTAACCCTCGATATTTGACCCATTTTAAATGTGCCCCTTTAACTGTACATAAATCTATGGAGTGCTGCCGTCTTCATAAAACTATACACAATGCAGAACATGTTCAGATACTAGAAGTCCCTATAATATTTACACTACTATATTTCATTTAGTCAGATTATTTGTGTTACCGTGTATTTTTACTTGATAAAAGGCACCTAATCTTATTTTCCAGTATCCATTGTGTCTGCTTGCTCAAATGTTTCAGAAAGAGAGTTTAACTTACTATGTACGCCTAACAAAAATTGATTTACATAGTTAACTTGCTTCTCTGAACTTTCCATAATGCTGCTTTTATGTCAGAAGACCGCGCTTTATGCTGCTTTTCAGTTAATATTCCTCACTTTAAATTCAATGGCTTAATCTTGTAGAACATGCAAAAAATCTGTCTTCAAAATATATATCATTAGTTACATGCCTTGGGTATTTGAAATAGGACAATATCCTGCATAAAACCTAAACTACAATGTTTAGAAAATTAATGTTATGAAAAAACAACACTGTGGGGCACATTTACTAAGGGTCGAATATCGAGGGTTAAAAAACCCTCGAATTTAAATCCTTCGAATATTGAATTTGAAGGATTTAGAGCAAATCCTATGATCAATCGAAGTAAAAATCGTTTGATTCAACGATAAAATCGCTCGAATGGAACGTTTCGAATGATTTTAAGCGATCGATCTAAGGATTTTTCATTGATCAAAAAAAGCTTTGAAAAGTGATGCGGAAGGTCCCCATAGGCTAACATTGTACCTCGGTAAGTTGAAACTACCGAAGTATGTAGTCAAAGTTTTTTTTAAAGAGACAGTCGAACGATTTTTAGTTCGAATCGAATCAAAGTCGAAGGTCGTAGTAGCCTATTCGATGGTCGAAGTACCCAAAAAAATACTTCGAAATTCGAAGTTTTTTTCATTCGAATCCTTCACTCGAGCTTAGTAAATGTGCCCCAGTGAGATTCTTAATGTTATATATTTGATTCCCAACAGAAAAAAATACATTTAAAAATTCACTTGCAGCAATTCCTTTAAAATCATTGTCAAAGTGCACCCAAGTATTCAGCACCAATATTGAATGTATTAAGACACACAGATTCTGCTTTAAAAGATGTGAGAGATCTAAAACTAGAATGCAAAATCAGATAATTAAAACAAAAATCAATTAGGGACACAGGTGATGGGCAAATAATTCACTTTAAACCACAGTAAGTGAATACAACTCTTTGTGGAAAGCAAACAACTATTTTCTTAGAGATTATAAAGCAAAGCCAACACAATTTGCATAAGACCTATTTTAATTAATAGAAAAGGGCAGCATACTCTATGTTTCTGTATCCTAACGTATTGGAGAATTTGGATGCCATTCTGATCCTGCTTAGTCAGTGTCAAAGCAAGTCAAAGTATGTTAAATTAATTGGTTTGCATCCAGTGCCTGCATTCTGGGGAATGCTTCTACAGAATTTATTCAATTGTGTCAAACACCCTGCTGCCCAATTTTTTGCTCTGAGAAAACAATCTGTGTAACAAAAACTGTCATGTCAAAAAAAAAAACTATTTTACATTCTGAATATTTCTTGGAAAATACAACCATATAAGGTTTGCTGAAGAAACACAAAAACATATATTGTATTATAATATTTTTTGTCAAAATAATGAATAATGAGTATCACCTTATTAGGCAAATCTATTCACAGCACAGATTCAGTATGAGGATCATGTTTCAGATCCAGCAGCTATAACTGCTTTCAATTGTTTAACGTTGTCTCGTTTACCTGATATAGTGATACACCCTGGTGGTCTAGTGGAGACTAGGGGCCGTCTGTAGCTTTAGTCTTCTTCTCCTTCCGCGCTGTTTCCTATGGCGTCCCCGGGTCATCACGCTTTGGCATGAACTTTTGAATATTTAAAGGGGCTTTGGACCAAAACTCATTGCCCATTGTTAGGTCTAATTTGTTAGTATCCGGGTGTGATTTTGTCTTGTTTGGTTACGGATTTTGATCCTTGCCTACCTGACTATTCTGAACTCTGCCGATTCGGATCCTTGCCTGCCTGACTATTCTGAACCTTGACAATCCTGACCCTTGCCTGCCTGACTATTCTGAACTCTACCGATATTGACCCTTGCCTGCCTGACTATTCTTTGAACGCTGCATATACCGACCCGGCCTGATTGACCTTGCTTGAACTCCGCCTGTACAGACCACTGCCTGTCTGACCCTGCTTGAATTCTGCCTGTACCGACCCTAGCCTGCTTGATTACATTTTTTGTCTATTCCCTGAGCTGTTGCCTTCGGTCCAAAACCTTGGAAATGCATGTGCCCCTTTGCTCGTTCCGAACACTTGCTTTGCTCCTCTTAAGTTAAGACCTGACGGCATCTGAGTAGCTGAGGGCTCCTTCCGAGTCCAAAGGCGACAGCTTAGCACTTGTTCTGAATTTAGGGAGTTGTACGTGACACCTGAACCTTGACTAGATCATAGTGTATGATGAAATGAGTATATGTATTACAAAAAACTGCGAAAGAAACAAAAAATATTATCCAGGTTTCTGGTAAAAGGAATGCAAACAACAGCCACAGAATGATACCCCTTTGGAGTGGGTAGCCATGCATATAGGTTATAGCTGGCCCTAGAATACAACTTATTAGTGAACAAGGGGTATCATAACTTATACCCCTTCTAGTTGATACAGTATAAATAAATACTCTTTTGACCTCATTTTGTTGGTAATAAAGATTAAGGGACCCTTACACTTGAACCATCTAGAAATCTGCACTTTTGAAGCATTGCAGATAAACTTAAGACTACTGCTGAAACCTCATGGCTAATTAACTTGGAAGCAACCTTAAACAAACATACTGTAGATAAGAACTCATTGACTTCAAAAACAATAAACTTGAGAAAGTGAAACCTGGCTATATAGACGGATGTAAACCTGCATATCCACAGGCTAAGAACTCCCGCACTTGGCATAACACTTCCACTGTTGACAGCTCAGACACTCTTCAGGGTCATATACTGAAAGAACAGGTAACAATCCCCAGGGCACTAAACAGGTCTTTTCTCTGGCGCACACTTGGCCTACAAAAGGAAACAAAGACCCATCCAGAGGGGCTACAGATGTAAACAACAAAATACCACCTTTCCCACCGAGGAAATAATATTTTATTTTATTAAATAGCATTTGCCTGTACCTGAGCATACCCTATTATCTTAAGGTCTCTTATTTGTTCTCACCACTACAGCTGATGGTTTTGATACCCAGTCTAATCAATCCATGATATGCTATACATTTTCCCAAATCACAATATAGGGGACCCATAGGGCATAATCTAGATGAATGGCTAGCCCTCCAGAATCTAGCCACTGATGCCAACCAACATATCCTATCCACAGTATATCTATATCACAGTACCTTGATTATCTCCTACAACCATATGTTAAGAATATGTCTTCTTATGTGAGAGACTCAAGTAATTTTTAAAAACACAAATTATTACCAAATTGCTTACTTGTGGCTATAGACGTCAGTAGTGCACTCATTGATGACTATGCACTCTTTGATGACATTATACAGGTGTTTTTTGGCACCAATGCTTGCATTAGGTATTTTAATTAGGGAGGAGGGATCAATTCTGTGTGTCTTGAGAATGATCTCATAAATAGACAAATACATTTTGATTTTTTCACTTAATTTTAAATATAGAGTCTTCGTGTTACATACACCGACTTACAGTTCATACAACTCATACTTACAAACAGAGGCTATTACAGAAATGTATTGTGGTTCGCTTTGCCTTTGTTTTAGTTAGTGTTTAGCTTTACTAAACCACCTGCCCCAATCCTGTCTGGCATGTGTTGTCTACTGCAGAGCACAGAAAGTTAAATATGCATATGCACAGAAAGGAAAAAAATAAATACTATGTTAAGACAAACGTCTGTCTTGTTGCTTTTAATAAGTAAATGTATATATACTTACAAATTTACAGTATATACTGTATACATAAAAATTCAACTTAATTTTTTTTTTTTTTAACCAACATCTCTAATAAAGATGTCAAATGTGGCATGACCTTCAATTTGGTTTAAAAAAATGTTAACACAAAAATATTTTATAGTTAGGACTTTTTAAGGCAATCCCGCTTTTTAAAAAATGAAAAGACGCCAGTGTTTTTTACAACTTTTATGACTTTCCGGCATACAGGATATGATGTCACTGACATAAGATTGAGGAGGACGTAGCATAGTTTTATAAGTTTGCCTGGTCTAAAGTGGTGAATTACACCTTTTTAAGATTGCCATTTCTTCAACAATGAGTGTCACTATACAGGTATGGGATCCGTTATCTGGAAATCCATTATCCAGAAAGCTCCAAACAGAAAGGCCATCTCTCATTGACTCCATTTTATCCAAATAATCAACATTTTTAAAAATTATTTCCTTTTTCCTCTGTAGTAATAAAACAATATTTTGTACTTATTATATCCAATATAACAATTTTTTATAGGAAGCAAAACCAAGGTATTGGGTTGTTTATTTAATTTAAGACTCTTGAAAAAAAATAATATAAGTGCATTGATATAACAATAGTGAAGATGTATTCACTAACTTGTATCTAGATATAAAAGGCAGGAAAGAATATATTGTATTAAACATGGGATTTCAGCTTATGGTGACATTTAATTTACCATAGAAATCAATTTTACTGTTATCTTTTTCAGATTCATAAAAGTAGACAAAAATGGCTAGAGTTTGTATTAGTGCAGCATTGTAATATTCTGCATTTATTACACTGCTTATTGTTCTTGTTTGAAATTATACATAGACCATTTTGTACATCTTTCTTTATAATTTAAATTACATTTACACATAAAGATAGATGTGTAGTTGCTGTTTATGCCAGTAATTCATGTGTCATTCTTTAAACCCTTTCCCTGTCAGCCATTTTATCCAGCCATTGTGACAAGCAGTTTTTAGACATTTTGTACACTTTCACTTTAAGGGCCTTTCCTGGGGGGGTCTTTTAAATTATCCAGGAAAACAATATATTGTGTTTTAGGACAACCTGAGCTTTCAAAATATGCAAGAATTTTGATGTAATTCTACTTCCGTAAAAAAAAATATAATATATAAAATAATTAAAAAAATCATGTTTCACAAAGAACAATCACATATATCAGAAACATCATTTATTTTATGTACAAGAACACAAGCCGATTTGGAAAGGTCTATGTCTCCTGAATGCTGCAATACCAAGGGGCACATTTACTATGAGTCGAATATCGAGGATTAATTTACCCTCAATATTCGTCAATCAAAGTTAAATCCTTCGACTTCGAATATCGAAGTCGAAGGATTTACAGCAATTCGAACAATTAAATCCTTCGAATCTAACAAATCGAAGGATTTTTATCGATCGAGCGAACAAATTTTCTTCGATAAGAAATTGCTAGGAAAGCCTATGGGGACCTTCCCCATAGGCTAACATTGGTGTTCGGTAGGTTTTAGGTGGCGAAGTACTGTAGGTGGTCAAAGTTTTTTTTTAAAGAGACAGTACTTCGACTAGTGAATGGTCAAATAGTCGAACAATTTTTAGTTTGAATCGTTCGATTCGAAGTCGTAGTTGAAGGTCGAAGTAGCCAATTCGATGGTCGAAGAAGCCAAAAAAATACTTTGAAATTCGAAGTATTTTTCATTCTAATCCTTCACTCGAGCTAAGTAAATGTGCCCCCAAATATATATAGTTTTATGGAGATTTCTCACTTGTATAGTTCAAAATCTACACGCGATACACTACCAGATTTCAAAAGCACCACTCCAAAAAGGGGCATATTTCTCATTTCAAGGCCAAACATTCCACTAACAGTAGGTTTACCCTA
This sequence comes from Xenopus laevis, assembly GCF_017654675.1. Lineage (NCBI taxonomy): Eukaryota > Metazoa > Chordata > Amphibia > Anura > Pipidae > Xenopus > Xenopus laevis. Next base: position 50,840,668 of record NC_054383.1, read on the forward strand.
GAAAACTACCCATTATTAGAAAGAACAGTTTTAAAAATGGGTAAATATATCTATGTACTCCAAACTACCAAGTTGCAATTCTTTCCTAAAGGTATAATGTTTTATAGAAATTGGTGAATTTGTTGGAAAAATTATCTCCCACACATCATTAGGTACCAATGTAAAACACCCTAAATATGATTGCCAGGAATCTACTGAACAGTTTAATGTCCAATATGTATAGGTGTACATAAGCATGTGGCATAAAGGGGCCCCAAAATGTAAATAGTAGAGACCACATTTGAGCTATCAGTTCTGTAAATCCAGATTCTGCAAAATCAACACATTTACATAGTTTGGGGAGACAATGGTAGAAAAAAGTATGTTTACCCCAGAAAACCATATATTTTCGGAAAGTATACATTCTCCCAAATACAAATTGGGTATGCATGTTTGTCTACTCCAAAGCACCAAACCACAAACCTTTCCTAAATTTGTTGATTTTGGTGACATTTCCAAAAATCACCTCAAAATTTCCAACCTGCAGCATCGTATTTCCTACATACTTTTAGGTATCAAGACAAATCACCCCAAATATGAAAGCCTAGGTCCTCTGAACAGTTTTATGCCTAATATATATATAGACCCCCTGATATGGTCTATATTTTATATATTGTAAAACACCCTAAATATTGACACCAAGGGTCTATTGAACAGTTTGATGCCCAATATGCATAGATATACCAAAGCAGCTGACTCCAAATGAAAATAGTGCATATTCATTTTCTCGGCTGCCGATTCACTTTTCTTTGAACAAAGGCCCCTGGCAGTTTATTATGTACCACAAGACCACCTAACAACACAAAGAACCCCAAAAACCACCAAAAAAGAATCAAAAATAGGTAATTATGTATTTTCTACATAATTACCTAAACTACCATACAGCAAAGCTATACTAAATGCAGCGGTTTTTATGACATTCGACTAAAAATATTGCAATTGGCCGCATTTATCTCACCTACTTTCTTGCATACAATTGTAAAAAACACAAATATTGATGCCAAGGGTCTACTGAACAGTTTGATGCCCAATATGCATAGATATACCAAGGCAGCTGGCATGTGCGGATCCCAAATAAAAATAGTGAATATGAATTTTCTCCTCTGCCAATTCGCCTTCTGTGAACATAGACCCTTGACCTCATATTATATGCCACAAAATCTTCCTAACAGCAAAAAGTCCCCCCAAAACCATATATTTTTGGAAAGTACACATTCTGAAGAATCCAACAACGATAAAGACATCTTTCTACACCAAACTACCAAACTGCAAAGCTTTTCTAAGTGGCAGATTTATCAAGGGTCGAGGTGAATTTTTGAATGAAAAAAGTTAAAATTTCAAGCTATTTTTTTGTTTACTCCGACTAAGGAATAGTCCAAATTTGATTTGAATTTGAAAAAAATTCAAAAAAATTTGAATATCGAAATTTATCATGTACTGTCTCTGTAGAAATTCAACTTTGACCATTCACCATCTAAAACCTGCCGAATTGCTGTTTTAGCCTATGGGGGACCTCCTAGAACCAATGAGTCAATTGGTGGACTTTGAAAAATCAAAATTTTTTTGGGGAAAAACTTTGATTCGAATTTGATCGAGTGCGCTATTACTTTGATTCGTACTATTTGAATTTGGCCAAATACAGAGCTATTAGATCGAAAACAGACCTATTCAGCCAAAAAAAAAATTCAACTTAATTTTGGTTGGTCTTTTTGAATTTTAAAGTTTTTCCCCCTAAATATGTTGCAGTTTGCCACATTTATCTCACACAATGTTTTATATACAAAGAAAAATCATCCTAAATATGGACGTCAGAGGTCTACTGAATAGTTTGATGCCCAATATGCATAGATTTACCAAAGTGTGTGGTATGTACATGCGTATGGTTTTCACGCTGGCCAACTCAGCTGCTGAAAAGAGAGCCCCAACTGTGAGCTATGTGCCATAAGTCCACCAAATTGTAAAAAAAAAAGACCCCCAGAAACCATATATTTTTGGAAAGCACATATTCTGTCGGATCAAACTAAGTAAAACATATCTTTCTATACCAAAGCACCAAACAGCAATACTATCCTAAAGATACATAAGGAACAATAATGCAGGGAGAAAATTGCAATAAAATCACAAAAATTTTGAAAATCAATAAAAAAACTGATAACTGATCCAACAGCGTAATTAATGGCCAAAATCGATTATCCAATAGTCACACTGCAAAAATAACATGCTTTTAGGCAAAAAAACAAAAGATAATGGTACACTGAATAAGTTAAAAAAAAAAAGTCCTGTTTTTGTGTATACATGTTTGTGCACTTCTAAAAGTGTCTGAGTGTGTAAATATATGTAAACAAGTGTGTAAAAGGGAGCAAGTGTGCTAAAATAAAATAATTAAAAATACCAATCTTTACTAAAATGTGTGTGTAAGTGCATACATGTACTGTAAGTGTATGTAAGTGCATGTAAGTGTGTAAAAAAAAAAGTGCACTTACCGTTTTTGGAGCAGGAGGGTTGCTGCCATCATTGGAGGGGCCCTGGACATCGATCAAGCAGAGCTGTTGTGCAGCAGGAAGTGAGTGGGCAGCTGTGCAGGGAGGAGGAGGTAAGGGAAGTAGCAGCAGCACTACGCATGGCGCGTCTGCTACTTTGAAGTATGACCTGCGACAATAGCATCGCAGATCCGACTTGACAGGCCCTCAGCCTCGTTGCCCAGGGGGCTGTCATCTCTCGTCATTCTCTGCAGAGGCGGCCAATGCAGAGAGAAGGGTCCATCTGCTGAAAATGTACAGTGTACATGCTTGGCAGTCTGAGCACTGAACCCCCAGCATGTACCCCGTACGTGCTTGGTGGTTAAAGGGTTAAAAATAACTAATAAGAGAGTGTCATATAATTCAGAATAATGAGAATATACTTGATTATGTTAATAAAATGGCAAACTGGCTCAAGGAAAGCTAGAAAAAGCTAGAGAATAAAATCCATCTTACATTAGAGTGGTGACATTCTTTGATGATTCTTTTTAATTAAAACACAGCAATCCCCAGTAAAAAGAGAACCTATTGGGCATGACATATTTTTCAGTTATCACTGTTTTTCAGTCATCTGGCAGGAGCTAGTATGCATTTAAGTAGAAATGCAACATTGCTTTTATTGTGATTAATATGTTCAGTAATGTTTTAGTTGCTGTTATTTGAAAGAAAATTAAAATACCCAAAAAAGTAGTTATGTTGTACATAATAACTGTACTTTTTTGGTTATATGTTAAAAGGGAGATAATCTTTTTGCTAAACAGCATTCTTAATGCATATTTGTAGATAAATGTGAAGATTCTTGTTAAGAAGTCTGATGTTTATCAAGCAAAAGAACTGATATAGACGTTCTCAGCTGTTACAATTGATCATTTTCTGTGGACACTAAAACTGAACTGAAGTTCAAAGTATTGAAGCATGCATTAAAGGGGTTGTTCACCTTTAAAATAACTTTTACAATGCTGTAGAAAATGATATTCTGAGACAATTTACAATAGTTTTTTTTTATTTGTGTTTTTTTGAGTTATTTATCTTTTTATTCAGCAGCTCTCTAGTTTGCATTGTCAGCAGTCCGGTTGCTAGGGTCCAAATTACCCTAGCAACCATGCATTAATTCAGATCAGATACTAGAATAAGAACGTGATAAAAAGTAGTAACAACAATACATGTGTAACCTTACAGAGTATTTGTTTTTAGATGGGGGCAGTCACTTCCCATTTGAAAGGGCCAGAAGAAGAAGTAAAATAATTAAAAATGTAAAAAAGAAAAAATGAAGTCCATTTGAAAAGCTGCTTAGGTCTAGCTATTCTATAACATAACTAAAAGTTCATTTAAAGGTTGGCCCATAAATTTGATAAGATATGAAGCCCCTGGTGGGAATCGGGCCCTGGTTCTCAACCAAGAGACGACATGGTGAGTGAATTTGCCCTGCTGCAAATTCTCACTCTATATGTATGGTCAACCAGTATGTAAAGAAATAAGACTACGACATAATGTAAATCAAATTGTCTTGTTAATGTTTATTGTTCATAAAAACAAACAAAGCATTATCTTTAAAAAAAAACAAAGAGTAAAAGATTGGGGTGTATGGATAGTCATCTTCTAGTCACTATACAGTAATTATTTTTCTATACAAGTTGTGGGAAGATTAGCTTTGTAAATGGTAGGCAAGCAAAAGTGAAGAGACAGGAACACAAAATATGCAGAAAATATGATTTTCTTTACTTCAATTGTTCAGCAACAAAAACATAACTGGATGTTTGTCTTCATATGGCAATATGGCATCAAAATGATGACATGTATGTTTCTCATACATGAAATTCTAGTCTTTCTGACTACACTAGGGCCTCTCCCAGACTCTGAACCGCTATAAGGTTAACACCCACAGTTCAGTGATCACTTCTCTCTTCAGTCAGGCCACACAGCCTACTTCCAAGTCAGCTTCACTGCTGAACTTTCTCCAAAAGACTCAGCCTTTCTCCAGGCACAATCACAGGTCCCTTGGCACTCCCTTTCTCTCTCAAGCTCAGGCACTCTATCTCTCTTTGTCAGAGACTCTTTGAGGCAAATTCACTAAAGGGAACATTTTCCCCAGCGAACACTGACATCAATTTGCCAGGTGTAGACATCTCTATAAGAGATGTTGGTTAAAATGCTTGAAGTGGCTACTTATTACAAATGTCCAAGGAAGCAAAATAAAGATTAAAGAGATCCTTTAATGCCTTATACATGAGCCCACCCTAAAAAAAATGTGGCATGCCCCTCAAATTGGTTAAAAAAAGTGTTAGCACAAAAATCTTTAATAGTTAGGACTTTTGAAGGCAATCCCAATTAAAAAAAATGAAAAGTGCCAGCATTTTTTACAACCTTTATGACTTTCCGGCATACAGGATATGATGTCACTGACATAAGATTGAGGAGGATGTAGCTTTGTGTTATCAGTTCGCCGGGTCTAAGGTGGCGAAGAAAGATCTGGCGAAAGAGTTAATGTTCTGTAAAATTCGCACGTTAGTGAATTTGCGGCGTAACGACCGATAGCCTGAGTGAAAATGCACCTAGCTATAATATGCGAAATTGCGCCAGGCTATAGGGCACAAAACTGCACTATCGATGGTCTCTTTCGCTAGCGAAATGTCGTCTACGCTTGTTAGTAAATTGGCGATGTCCCTGTGGATGATATTTCTGGTGAACTGTCACTAGGGAAGGCCACTTCACTCTTTAGTAAATCTGCCCATGTGTCTCAGGATCCACGGACCTCTTGGTCCTCTGTCAGGCTTCCTCTCACATACTAGGAACAACCAGGACTGTGTCTCTCCTCCAAACACACAGGAGAGAACTGTCTCTTCCAGACATCCAATGAAGAGCCCACAGGTGTTGAAACACACCCCTTTTACCTGCAGTAGCAGCTCTGCTCTCAGCTGCCTCCCAATTACCTGATTGGAAGGGAATTATAACCCAATCAGTACTATGCATCCCCCTTTAGCCCATGTCATAATGCTTAAATGCGTAAGTTTATGTACATTTTCATGCCAGACAAATGTGTTTTCTAAACACACTGTCACAAAGAATACACAAAATGTCTTTCATAGTTGTTTACACAAATACAGACTGGCACAATACAACCACATGAAATAGATTAAAAAGAAATAAAAGATAAAGAGCAAAAAACATTTGACTAAGCAGATCTATTGTATAGAATACTATGATTCTAGATAACACAATTATTAATTTGCTATAATTTTGTATGAAGATATTGTCTGCTGAAAAATCCCTATGGTGCTCATACAATAAAGGGTTTTAATTGAATTGTAATGTTTGCAGTAGTTTTGCTTTTGACATCCCTGGTAACTTAATCAAGGAATTAACACCCCATCAATTAATTTCTAGGACTGTCAAAAATTAATCTGTCAGGTCTTGCAATTGTAGAGGAGATTTAAAGGTTTCATCAGCCAGAAAAAAAACTTAATTGCACGTCTTAGCCTAAATGATAATAATCAAATTCAAATTCCAAGTGTCCTCTTATAATTTAGCCACATCCCTCCTACAGACTCCAGTTGCTTAAACCTGTACTGAATTCTAGCAAATAATCCTCTGTAAAAGGCTTGCTAAGTGCATTCTTGGTACCGAGGTCACAAAGAAGTTGCTGTCACTTCTATTGTAGAGAGAAATATCTTAAATGTTTCTCTCTATCTTACTCATAATTGGACATGTTTTGAGTGCATCTTTTAGAGCAAGCAAAGTTTTGATTGGATTGCATCTGTAATATTTTCTATATCAAATTCACATTTACAATAGATGCCTGGCTGACTGCTGCTCAGGCATACTGACAGTGTATACTTTTCATACTTTAAAGTAAACATACTGTAAATACATTTTCTTGTACATTCAGACTATATGTATATAAGCTTGGAAAACTAATCATATAATTCTAAATGATTCAAGCAAACATTTTATCATTCTGAATTGCATACACAGGATGTTAACTTTTTTACATGTACCCATAGGGCCAGACTATGTATACAGCAGATTTCTGCAGGCAGAGCAGGAGCGGAAGAGCAGAGGGGCAGCGGATTCTCAGATTGCAGAGAAATGCAGACCAAGATCCAATATTGTCTGTTCCTGGCCATATACAAATCTCTTTAAAGTCTAGAAGATTTTTCTACACAGGTTTGCTTTAGATGACTAGTTGAATGACCCCATCAACCTCCACCTCAATTTTTAAATAATGGCATAGTCTTTAAAATGGATTGAGATCATTGCATTGGCTGGGCTACTGTGATATTCACCTCCTTGTTTTTGAGTCATGCATGAGTCCTAAACATGTACTATGCAGCCTGTCACCATATTACTCCTTATTCTGGGTTACAGAAAGGCTGAATTCTCCAGGGCTTTTTATGCTTTAAGCCTACCAACTCTGGGTCCTGAAAGTTACAATCAACTACAATGCATTAGCAGCTCATTGCCTGCCATTAAGGTAGCTTTTATAAACACTAGTCTTGCACTAGGCCTTTTTTCATAATAGCTCTCAGTCTCTGACTTCTTGGGTATACATAACTTGACTATGTCTGTGCTGTTTCTCGTTAATCTTGCATTGTATATTGGCAGTAAACACATTATGGCACTACAGTGGTTAAAGCAAGACATTTATATTAAGCCGACTCTAGGACCAAATAGTCACTAGACAGAATTACAAATCCCATCAGTAATTAGGACCAAAATGTGTAGGGAACTGAATTCTGATTCATGCAAATAAGGGGTTGAATTCCACATAAGTAAGTCTTTTCTCACTCCTTCAGCATATGAATCTGTTTATGTATATATTAAATAATCTGAATACGAACATTGTATAAATAATATCGCATAAGCAATTCTGTAAAACTAATTGAAATTGTGCTCATTCATATGTTAAACTTTGGTTATGCTTATCCCTTTGGTCCTAATTACTGCTTGTAGCCACTGTTTTTCATGAGTGGGAAAGGAATAATATAACATCCCTAGACAGACCTAGCTACACCCCCACATATTAAATATGGCTGAACTCTTCAGTTTCATAAACTAATTTTCAGAGTTCTTTCTTTTTTATTTTGTTTATGCCAATCATTTCGGTCTAGCACTAGTTCAATTAAGATATTTCCCTGTAAATCTTCAGGCACCCACTTTGCTACCAATTTAAGTTTCCAAAACCACCAACAAGACTTTTTGTATCTGGTAGCCCATTGTATATGAAAAACAGAATGTTACCACCTAAACCTCTTGTTAATGACTCCCACCCTTGCTTATTGGAGATGTAGAGGAATGATCTTTAGTTCAGCACAGCTGTGCGGTTATAGTCAGAATTTCAATAATAAACAGAACCCTTTGCTCTTGGCCTATGCTGGCCCAGAATAAGACATTTATAAGCAAATATCATTGATGCCAAATTTATCTTAAATTTAAAAAAAAATCTGTTGTAATTTTTGAATTTAAGTATTAATCTTACCTTGCAGAGTATTTAATAACATTACTGTTCTTAGAATTATGTACCCTTAACATTACTGAAGGTGAAATTCCTTTGCTCAGATGTAAAGGGAAAAAGTACAGATTTCCCCAGAGACTTGTCCGAATAGATCTCTAAGATTATTATAAAAAAGACCTTGTAAAGAATTCTCCATAGGAAACAAATCCAGATTTTATAGCCTTTCCTCATAAGTTAAATTTATATATATGGTTGCATATCAATACCAACCCGATTAAGTTACCTCCTGTGCATTCCTATTTAATATACAGATAAGACACACAATATTTGAGGAAACTACAGTCTTTATATACTTTCTTCAAAAGGTTTAAGAAAATGTTTTATAGGTACATATACTGTAATATAGTTTTATATGTATATTGATTTTAATTAAAAATCAATAAAAGTGATCAGGTTAAAAGCTTTCTGTATATAAAATAAAATATTTCACCACTGAGCCCCTCTATTTCACAGTGCTTTACAGAGATTATACACCATTCATATCATCGCTGCCCTAGCATAGATACAGACTAAGGTTCCTAATTTTCATACATGTTTTTGAAGTTTGGGACGTAACCCATGAAGAACATACTGTCCCGGTTTATATTATGAAGATATGCCCATAGCGTGCCAAAGTTGCACCTTTAAAATGTGGGCCACTAGTCTACAAAACTGTTTTTTCAAAGGAGACCTTGTAATGGTCACTATTCCATAAATGCTCACCCATACTAGAAAAAGAGATACATTCAGAATTATTACTGGTTGCAAGACCCAAAATAACACATTGTGGGGTTATTTATCAAAGGTCAAATGTTAGTTTATACGTCGAATAAACTTAAATAAACTTCAATGAACTCACAGCATGAATGGTATCTTATTTAAGAAAAAAACTAATGGAATGGAAAAAACTTGATTCTGCAAGTTTGAGTTGCGAAACCCGAAAAAGATTAATTAATTATTTGAGTTTTTGGGCAAAATCCTCCAAAAAATAAAAAATAAAACATCAGGCAGGCTGTAAACATCTTGAAATGGTTCAAGGGACCTTTTTTATAATTCTCAAAAAAATTGAGGGTTTTTTTAATCTCAAAAGATTTGATCAATAAAATCAACTCAGTGTCGTACGGCTCCCTAAATTCAGAACAAATGCTAGGCTCCCTGGTCACGGCTCAATCTTCTACCTGTAGTAGTCTCCTCTGGCCTCAGGAGGAACCCTCAGCTACTCAGATGCTGCCAGGTCTTAACTTGAGAGGAGCAAAGCAAGTGTTCTGAATGAGTGAAGGGGCACGTATGTTTAGCAAGTTTGGACGGAAGGAAACAGTTCAAAGAGTAGACAACAAGTGTGGTTAGGCATGCCGGGGTTGGTACAGGCAGCGTTCAATCAGTGTCAGACAGGCAGTGGTCAATACTGGCGGAGTTCAAGCAATGTCAAACAGCCAGGGTCGGTACAGGCAGCCTTCAAGAATGGTCAGGCAGGCACGGATCAATAACGGCAGAGTTAAGAATAGTCAGGCAGGCAAGGGTCAGATTTGGCTAGTCAGACAGTCAGGGATCAAATTCACAGACAAAATCACACCAAGGAAGATTAGGCCTAACAACGGGCAATGATCACAAGCCCAAAGCCCCTTTAAATACTTTGAATTTCGTGCCATGGATGTGATGACGGCACATGCATGGCACGTAAAACCCAGAAGAGCTCGCCAAGCTCACCCTTGGAACCCAACGCTGGAGAAGAACGATTAGGGCTGCCGGCATACCACGAGGAGGGTGGCAGGCAGCCTCGCCGACACCTGGTCACCGCTAGACCACCAGGGTGAGTCGAGTTTGGGACAGGACTCAGGCCTCATTCCATTTACTTATACTGCCAATGCTTTGCAGTATATTGATTATACTTTATGTGCATGACCTAATTCTGCACTGAAGTACATTAACGCATCATCATTACTCCATAATTAATATCTGTTTTTTCCCAAATGTATTGAATTACTCAGCACTGATTTGATTTTATCATGTATCTTTCCAGTACTCATGTTTGCATCAGCAATTAAGCATAAAGTAAGTGAATTTCAGGCAATAAATGCATACACTTGAGCTAAAAAAAAAATCACCATTACTTTATTCATAAGTCATTATAGTTTCTATGTAATTTTAGTAACTATTGATAAAAAAATTATAAACAACATCAATTTATCAGATTTTTTTCCTGCCCTATCAAATGTTGCAGCAGTACTTGTCATATCATGTTCACATAATTCTAGATGGGAATTCAAGGTCATTCAGTAGTCACCTTAATTTCCTAACAAATGATACTGGTGTCATTTGGCAACCCCAATTTATCAGCTTTGAACAGGTTATTCCACCAGGTAATCAAGATAAAATGTAGCAGAGCAGAAACATTTCAAGCAATTTCTAATATGTCTAGGACATTTTACTATGCTATTAAGTACAATATTTATAATCTTTTACGTTACAAGATATTCTAGAAATGAAAATGATTAATTCAAGTTACAATTCAATTACATTTGAATTAAATTAAAATTCAAAAGCTACTATATGTTTTTTTGTTTTATTTTGCTTGTTTTTTTGTTTTGAGTCAGTTGTTGCTGATTATGGTAAAACAGCAGGTGGTATGGAACAATTTTATATTTTATTCTTGAATAGGCTGAATGAGCTCATTAATATAATTTGCAGATACCCTGAGCCGTAAGATTTTTTTTATTAATTTTCTTATTAAGATGCACAAAGCAGCAAGGTCTATGAAATCATTACATCAATAATAACATACAACTTTTAATTATATCACAGTATTAACAGGTTCACTGGATAAGCAAAGTAATATAGAATTCTTTATTTAGGTCATGCCCTATATTTTAAGCTTTTTTGCTTAAAATTTTAATGAATTGCTCTTTAAAATCCTTTTTCTTCATGAAGTTGTAGTGTAGTGCATTTTGTAATGTAAATGTCATCTAATAACAAAATGATAAATATATTATCAATAGTTCAATAGCTTCTATAGGTAAATGTCTTAAGGATGTGGGTTTCAGAATCTGAGTTCAGAACAAACCTAATGCATATATTTGTGTAATCAGGTCAATTATTGGCCAAGCCTGTAAGCAAATGTAGCCAATGATAGGAGAATCATTACCTCTTTACACAGTTTCCACTTGATGAAGACTCTAACCTGAAAATGCATATGCTTTTATGTATATTTTTATTAATATAGCAATACTAGAGTACACAGCTGTGTGCAGTACAGCCATACATTAATAGGACAAATAAGGAATGATACAATAATAAATAAAAATGAATACAAAGTACAGTTACACTAAAGCCAGCCTATGCAGGCCTATGAAAGGGCATCTATGTGTACTCAAAATAATGTTGTGACAGAAATAAAAATAAATATAGACAATAATATACAATTGATGATGTACTTTATTTTTCCACTGAATATACTGTAGTATATACTGTGTAGAATTCAACCAAGTGATCTATTATGTATAAGTACTTGCCCATCTTATACGGTGATCACATACTAAAAATATTCTAGACAATACAGAAATGAATTGTGTTTCCCGTAGGGCTCCAACATTGGCTAACATTCTGTCACCAAGTCTTTGTATTACAGACAGACAGCTTAATAAAAAAATCACCATGGGCAATACATGGTTAAATGTGACAGGTACCTTTCCTTGTGACAGCAAAAAATGCCTGTGTTGTGGAGTAACAACAAACAGTTTATATCCCACATTACAGGTCAAACATATGACATCAAAGGGCACTTTAACTTCAATAGTAGGTCTTTAATCTATTGCTACAGTGCACTAAATGTCAGAACCAATACGTAGGATGTACCAGATCAAGTCAGGGAGCACATATACAAGACATTTTTTTTACTTTGCTGTAACAGTTGTACAAGGTACCCACAAATACAAATAATAGAGAAAGTTTTTATGCAAAAGCATAAGAAGTACAGGTATAAAAACAAGTCAGCATGGAGCAGGGCCCATGTTAGGAGAGACAACTCCTAAAGCCAGAAATAGCAGAACAAAATAGGGTATGGGAAGAGTATATATAAAGTGATGTATTGAGAATAACTTGAGGAGAAAGGTGTTGCAAAAAGTTGTTTAGTGTGTAAGAACTATGTAGGTAAGAAGAGAATGGCAGTAAATGGGAGGGTTACTAGTTTAGGGATCAGTGTGCAAGAAAGCACCTCACCTTTTTCCATTAAGAGAAGCTGTGTAAAACTCACTATGAAAAGCAGTGAGACCTCAAGTTCCAGAATTTATCACTTCACAATTGAACAAAGTGAGGGAGGGTGCTGTGATTATCAGTGGCATAAATATAGAGGAAACAGACCCAACTTGCGAGAGGGGGATAGGGAACAGGGGGCCCAGACTGCTTCCTTATAGAATTAAAATTTCCCCTCTGAGTATTTTAGCAGGGGCAGTTATGCATGCCTGGTCCTTCTAAAGATTTTTTGGCAGGGAGTCCAGCAAACTCTTGTTACACCACTGATGATGATGTGTGTTAGCCTAAGGGGGGTTGGGAAATGGTATACTCTCATGGTTTACTTTTAATTTGTGGAATTATGTTTATCTATGTAAAACATTATATTTATTTCTATAAGTTTAGTATTTAGCATAATTTGGATTTGTGTCATTTTAGAGTTTTCTTCTACGCCAAACCAAACACAGATGTTAGCTTATATATCTAAAAATCTTAATATAAAAACATGATTGATTAAAACTGTCAAAATATACAAATACCTACATTTCTTATTTTATTCAACATTTTTAACATGTAGTGTATATAGGTAATATAGGTAATAATACATTTTGCCTAATACATTATTCCAATTCATGATTTTTAGCGTAAAAAAAATTATGACACAAAAAACAAATACAAACAAGATGAATAGTTTTTATGCACTTTTTTTTACAAAAACCCAACTAAATGTCAAAACATATTTCAAAAAGGGAGGTTTTTTTTTAAGTTAAAGAGAAACAGCATTCTATGAATTATTGTTATAGGGAAAATGCACCAATAAAATAAGGATACCTGTTCGTGTACATACCTTAAACTTATCTCTTTGTTTGTAGTCAGAAAGAACAGTGGTATTAGACTAGATAATTGCAGGACTGTTTTACTAGGGCTGTTATTCAAAATTGAAAAACAGAGATACAGTATATTAGGAGTACCACTAAGCTGTAATATGTAGGCTGAGATATTTGTAACTGTGAGCCTATTTGTTGGTAATTGCCTTTAGTTTTTTTCTTCATATACGATTCTACTACTTGAATTTACTGTGTGTGATGTTTCTTCTTTCAACAATGTAAAGGTACTGTGTAAAAATGTCTTACAATTACAGATATACACCAAAAATATTACCTATATGCATACACTGGTGAAGCAGACAAGTCATATCCTTTCCATATTATCTAAAAAACAATTGTGTAGGTGTGTGGAGGCATGGGAACTGCATTAGACTATCTGTATATATGACTACTCAATATTTATTACTTAAAAAAGAAAACAGTGACTGCACTACTCATGACTGTTAAAGGCCTGGAGTGGGGGGGGGGAAATGAGAAAAAGGGGAGGAAGGAAGCATTTTTACTTACCGAACATACCAACAACAGGCTGCAACCTTTTACTCCCCCTATAAACATGTTACCCAAAAGAAGACAATATTACTTCTTTGTTGGATAATGATGGCCGCAGGTTCTTTATTTGTTTTACATGCTCAAACATTCAACCATCCATAAGTTGTAATACTTATTAACCATTTATAAAGCATATGACACATTTATAACATCCATATACATTCCATGAACATTCCCTATTAGATTTTAACTAACTGTTTTAAACCTGTCCTTATTCCCTTTGGGCAAATGGTCCTGGGAATCCCATCCTGTGCATTGTACCTCAGTACCATTGCACCCCTCTTGAATTTGTTTACCCATCAGCCGCAGTACACCGACTCAATCGTATTATTTACTTTTGCCACAATGGGACCCCATGCCCGAGTTGGCCAGATATCCAGTGTTCCTCTTTCTCTCTGTAACTCATCATAGCTCCTCCTTTAACTCTCTGTTTTCCCAGGACCACTGCCAAGTGCTGCGACAAAGAACTACCATTTCTAAATCCCACTATTCTTCCTAGTAAAATTACCCCTAATCAAAAAAACCCTTATACTTACCATATGTCCCCTTTTACCTGGAATTGGGTGGAAAGGGTGGGCCTGCTTCCAGTACTGCCTGCTGCTGGTGAGTAGAAAAAGGAAGTGGCACTTTCCCGGGCTTTCTATTATATACCACAAACCCCCACCTGCCTAAGCTAATAACCACTTCCTTTTATATCTCTTTCCTTTTTCCTCCACCTTTGCCTACAGTCATGTCCCTCCTCGAGCCCAGTCAGGCTCTCCTGTCTCTGTTTTTGTTCTTTAGATAAAAATAACATGGAAGAGGATGAATTAGAGTCATGAAATTATAATTTAATAAATAAGTATTGCATAGTTTTTGATTCATTCATATAAATGCGTACTGTGTGAGATTTAATAAATGGACTGAATAGATTTATAGAAAAAAAATTAATTTGCAATTTAGCATAAAAACACATGGGCACTGTGTGAAGTGAAGAACAAATTAATATATACAATTATTATGTCTGCAAACACAATTACTTAAAATTGCAGTTAGTGCAGATGTCCCATCTCCATTGTTGCATGTGTAGATCTATCAATCCCATAACTGGCATAGCCTAATAAATATTTCAAAACAATACTAAGGTCTCGGGTGTAGAAAATTAATGTTTCTAGCAGCTGAGCATTTCAAAGCAAGCAGCTTTTACATACTGTCTACTTCTTTATAAAAATGCTTTCTTGTAGTTGGATTTTATAAATCCACTTTTAAAATAACCCTGGATAAAAAACATCTGGAGCAAGGTGCAGTGTGCAGTGCTAGCTGGTGCAAGAAAAACAGTCAAATCCTTAACTCTTGTCATATGACATTTTCTCCAGTGCAGTAACTATTTAGGCAGCTGCAGATTAGTCTAATGCTGTATATTTGCTGTTTTACAACAGTTAATCTCGCTGTCACCACTGAGGCAGCATGGAAGTCAGCATGGGCCCTAAAGGCATCCTCTGTATAACCTGTATATAGAAATCCAGGCTGTGACACTGATCTGCTGCTACTACAACTCAGAGTATACAGAGAGCTGTAGCTGGAGTATACAGAAAGCTGTAGTTGGAGTATACAGAGAGGGTGGTGGAGCACAATTGGTAACAGGACAAAGCCTGCATACAGTAACTTTCTTGGGCTTTTCTTTACCAAGTCTGTGTATTGCATGGTATTTCTATAGATATAGTTACTGGATTCAGCAGCCTGTCTTCAGAGTCTGACCTCTAATTTTACTGGGCTTTATTGAGTCACAGATGTAATTTGTGTAACCCTGATTAACACATGCAGAGCCTACAGGCTAGCCATATAGTTATTTGAACAACATGCCAACTGCCATGTTATCATATCTTATAGAGGCTGTACACAATATAGAGAGAGAGAGAGAGAGAGAGAGAGAGAGAGAGAGAGAGAGAGAGAGAGAGAGAGACGATTTTCCCTGTGAATGAATCATGGAGCATGTTATTAGAAGCACTGTACACCCATAACTCCTCAATATACTGCTAGCTTTGGAGGGTGTTAGTATCATGGCCTTTCCTTGCTATTTTACAGCAGTAAATCACACTGTAGTCACTCAGGCAGCATGGAAGTCAGCCTGGGCCCCAAAGGCATTCTCAGTATTATGTAAAAATCCTGGCTGAGACACTGAGTGACTGCCACTATACAGAGCATAAGGAGAACTAGAAGTGGAGTATACAAAGAAAGCAGTGGGGCTCAGTCAGGAATAGGTTCAAAGCCTGAATACAATAACTTTCTTGGGCTTTGCTTTATTAAGGCAGCCAATTACACAGTAATTTTTACTTGATTCAGCAGCATGTTGTCAGTTTTTGACTTTTAATAGGTTCTATTAAGTCTCGGATTTCTCTCTATACATGATTTATCCAAGCTGAGCTTGCAGGCTAGCTATACAGTATATGTAGAGCGGGTATCAGGCAGAGCCAGCACAATGGAGCTGCAACTATAAGCAGCTGCTGCCTTGGCTTATATTCTATATGGTTAGAAGTTAACTTTCCTTGTTGTATCCAGGTATTTATATATACACACACACATATATATATATTCTATATATATATATATATATATATATATATATATATATATATATATATATATATATATATATATATATATATATATATTGTGACAAAGAGCTATGTCCCAGTAGGCTGCCTGTATATGATGGGAGGTATATAGCACCCAGCCTTAGATATTGACTTTACCCTCTTTTGGAAGCTCTGGGGAAAGGAAGGTTCTCCACAGGGGTCTGAGAAAGGGATTCCTAAATATGCACCAGGTGTTTGTAAACCTTACTCAGAGGTAGTTACTGAAGGGGAGACCATGCTTGAAGCAGATCATTTTCCCCTAGAGGCACTAGCAGGTGAAACAGAGTTGCCCTTGGAGCCCTCCGAAGCATCCGATATGCCAGATTTGGAGGTCTCTCGGGTTAACTTTGGAACAGCCCAAATGACGGACCCTACACTGAATAGGGCCTGGGAAAATGTTAAGGTAGTTAATGGTGAACCTCAGGAACCTGGTGCTGAGAGTGTCTTCCCTCATTTTTCTGTCGGTCAAGATTTACTGTATCGGGTTGACAAAGTCCAAGGGGGGGTGGTAGAGCAGTTGTTAGTACCCCAGTCCTATAGGCGAATGGTCTTGGACCTGGCCCACACTCACGCCCTGGGTGGTCACCTACGTCAGGAGAAAACCCAACAGCGAATTTTACAAAGGTTTTATTGGCCCGGTATATTTGCTGAGGTGAAGGGGTATTGTGACTCTTGCCCAGAATGCCAACTGTCTGCCCCGGTACCTCACTTCCGTAGCCCTCTAGTGCCATTGCCTATCATTGAGGTCCCATTTGAAAGAATTGCAATGGACTTGGTAGGGCCATTGGTTAAGTCAGCTCGGGGCCATCAGTATATTCTTGTAGTTATGGATTATGCTACGCGGTATCCTGAGGCAGTCCCTTTAAGAAACACAGCCTCCAAAAATATTGCTAAAGAGCTGTTCTATATGTTTACCCGCACTGGCATTCCTAAAGAAGTCCTCACAGACCAGGGTACACCCTTTATGTCTTGGGTTATGAAGGAACTATGTAAGCTGTTGAAAATTAAACAGTTAAGAACTTCTGTTTATCACCCCCAGACTGATGGTTTGGTAGAGCGCTTTAACAAAACCCTGAAAAGAAGGTGGTAGATAAGGATGTGCGGGATTGGGACTGTCTCCTGCCATAGCTTATGTTCGCCATTAGAGAGGTGCCCCAGTCATCCACAGGCTTTTCGCCCTTTGAGCTATTGTACGGTCGTCACCCCAGGGGTCTCTTGGATGTAGCAAGAGAGACCTGGGAGCAAGAGGTAACACCCCATAAGAGTGTGGTGGAACATGTTACCCTCATGCAGGATAGAATTGCTGCAGTCATGCCCATAGTCAGGGAACACATGCAGCAAGCACAGGAGGCCCAGAATCGGGTTTACAACCGTTCGGCTAAAGTTCGAACTTTCAACCCTGGGGACCGAGTGTTGGTTCTTGTCCCAACAGTTGAGAGCAAGTTCCTGGCTAAGTGGAAGGGCCCGTATGAAATAATCGAGAAAATAGGTGAGGTGAACTATAAAGTTTACCAACCAAATAAAAGGAAGAAAGAACAGCTTTACCACGTAAACTTAATAAAACCCTGGAAGGACAGAGAAGTCCTCACGGCTATAGTTCAACCCCTTCCTCCTACCCTGGAGGGTATACAAAAGGTGAGAATAGCTGAAACCTTGTCAGAGCCACAAAAGCAAGAAGTCAGGGAGTTTCTGCAAAGAAACACTGAGGTGTATTCTGACATACCAGGTTATACAAATTTGATAAAGCATGATGTCATTACTGATCCTCAGGTTCGGGTCCGCCTTAAGCCCTATCGGATCCCAGAGGCCCGTAGACAGGCAGTGGATGAGGAAGTGCAGAGGATGCTGGATTTGGGGGTAATTGAGAAGTCTGTAAGTGAGTGAAATAGTCCCATTGTGCTTGTTCCTAAACCAGATGGGTCTATACGATTTTGCAATGACTTCAGGAAGGTAAATGAGGTCTCAAAGTTTGATGCTTACCCTATGCCAAGGGTTGACGAGTTGATTGAAGGACTAGGTCCTGCTAGGTACATAACAACTCTTGACCTAACTAGAGGGTATTGGCAGGTACCAATGTCGGAAACAGCTAGGGAGAAAACAGCCTTTTCTACCCCACAAGGGCTCTTCCAGTATGTTCGTATGCCATTCAGGCTCCAGGGGGCCCCAGCCACATTTCAAAGAATGATGGACCAAATTCTTAGACCTCATCAACATTTTGCCTCTGCTTATTTGGATGACGTGGTCATTTTTAGCAGGGATTGGCAAAGCCACCTCCCCAGATTACAGGCCGTCCTAAATTCCATTAGAGAAGCAGGCCTGACGGCAAATCCCAAGAAATGTGCCCTAGGTTTGGAAGAAGCCCGTTATCTGGGGTACACTATAGGGAGAGGTGTTATCAAGCCTCAAGTGAACAAGGTGGAGGCAATTAAAGACTGGCCCCAGCCGCTCACTAAAAAGCAGGTCCGTACTTTTCTTGGTATGGTGGGCTATTATCGCAGATTCATTCCAAATTTTGCAAGTAGGGCTGCTCCTTTGACCGATCTGACCAAAGGGAAAGGGTCCACAATGATTAAGTGGGGTCCTGAGGCAGAGGAGGCATTCCAAGATTTGAAAGTGGTTTTATGCCAAGATCCAGTGTTGGTCGCACCAGACTTCAAAGAGAAATTTGTTGTGCAAACTGATGCCTCTGGTGTTGGATTAGGTGCGGTATTGTCACAGTTAGTTGGGGGAAAAGAGCATCCAGTGGTCTACTTGAGCAGGAAGTTGACCCCTGCAGAAAAAAATTATAGTATTGTTGAGCGGGAGTGCTTACTAATTAAATGGGCATTGGAAGCTTTGCGGTACTATCTTCTGGGCCGCCAGTTTATGCTCATTACGGACCACTCTCCCTTAGCCTGTATGTCACAGGCAAAAGAAAGAAATGCAAGGGTCACACGTTGGTTCCTTTCCTTACAGAATTTCAATTTTACAGTGGAACACCGAGCAGGCAAACTGCAGGGTAATGCAGATGCCTTGTCAAGGGTCCACTGTATGGTGGCTAAAGGTGTCCGAAACCCCGGGTTCGAACAGAGGGGGGAGGTATGTGACAAAGAGCTATGTCCCAATAGGCTGCCTGTATATGATAGGCGGTATATAGCACCCAGCCTTAGGTATTGGCTCCTTTAAATCTCCAGGGTAAGACAGGTTAGGACCCTGGAGCAAGGATAGTTTAGTATGCTGCCCAATTAGTCCGCAGGTGGGGCTGTTTAAGGGAGCCTGGCGGGGAGTGTGGTTGTGTTGTACTGGGAGTCAGAGAGAACCTCTGAACACACGCTGTGAAGTGTTTGTGAACAAACTGTGTGTTTGACTGCAACTCAAAAGAGCAAATGTTTGTTACCTCCGCAAGGAACTTTCCCATGGACTGTAACACTGCAAACCGGTGAGGTTTTCCTTATTATTTGACTGTTATAGTATGGTAGTAATAAGGTCAAATTGAGCATGGGAGTTCGGTTGTGGTTTTTTTTTTAAATAAAATATGAGATAAATTCAGATTTTAGTTAATAACCCCCTTATTGTTTTTGGCAGGGGGAGCTTACCAGATTTATTATGCCAGTGTAACCACAAATGATTTTCCCTCCTGCTGTGAGAGCATCTATTTGTGGAACCATACTCTAGCTGAAACTTTACTCTATGTGGAACAGTACCATGTACCTGCATGGGACTGTACTTACTCAAAGTGTGGCATTGCTTCAATTCCTTTATGGACCTTCCTTTGTGAGGCAATTACAAAGCTAATTAGTATTTCTTATGGTTCATCAAGTTGTATTCTCCAAATCCATAAACTATTTTCATACTTGTGAAGTCCAGTGGTTATGTAATACGAATACTGCTGTACAAATATAAGTTGTTTGTGTGATCTGAAATCATGTGTATTTAGAACTTCATCTCAAATAAATGAGTCATAAGACATTATTAGAGACGCCCATTTTAGTACTCAACTATGGATTGGTATGAGGTTAATATCTAACTACTGTATATTTAACAGAAAGAAATCCCATAAGATTTATGTTGAGCATTCATGGAGTGTGTTAAATCTAAAGAGAAGTATTTTTAGACAAAAAAAAATACTTTTTGCTTAACTGCAACATTGATAACATGGATATTATATAGTAGTAGTTTATATAATTGTAAAATGTAAGCATAGTATATAGTATTAGTGAATATATATAATTATAAAATATAAGGATATTATACTACGAGGAGTTCCATGACCATATAAAAGAACAAGGTCGAAGTCTGATCGTTTTTATACAGGTCATGGAACTTCAAGGTGACTTCTAACAGGGGGGTACTTTATTTATTATAATATGAATACAATTTCATATATATATATATATATATATATATATATATATATGTCTTTTCCCGCCATTCATGTATTTAAAGCACGTATTTTGCCATTTTCTGCACCTTGAGAAAGGCCTTGGAGGAGGCCGAAACGTTGGTCATATAATTTTAAATAAAACAAATTTTTTATTTTTTAAGTCCTGTGAGTGCGGCTCATCTTCTGTTCTCTATGTGAATTTTCTGATTCTGCACCCAGGCATATTTAACTCCGTTGTCGAGAGTGCCAGTATCTTTATGAATTGAATTATATATATATATATATATATATATATATATATATATATATATATATATATATATATATATATATATATATATATATATATATATATATACACACACTATATACATACACTAAGGGGCAGATTTTCTAAGCTCGAGTGAATTTTCGAAGTTAAAAAAGTTCGAATTTCAAAGTAATTTTTTGGGTACTTCGACCATCGAATAGGCCACTACGACTTTCGACTTCGATTCGAACTATTCAAAGTAAAAATCGTTCAACTATTCTAATCGAAGTACTGTCTCTTTAAAAAAAGTTTGACTTCAATACTTTGCCAACTTATACCTGCCGAAGTGCAAAGTTAGCCTATGGGGACCTGCCAGAGCAAATTTTTTTGGGTATCGAAGGAAAATCGTACGAATCATACGATTCAAAGTACGATCGGAGTACGATCGTATGATGAATAAAATCCTCCAACTTTGAATGTCGGAGGATTCTATTCGATGGTCCATTTTCGAAGTATTTTCCACTTCGAAATTCAACCCTTGATGAATTTGCCCCTTAATATATATACTTTATTTTTCATTTTCCTATCTAGCTTCTTTGGCTTTTCTGGAATGTGTGCTGGCAAAACCAAAAGTAAACATACACTTTATAAACAAGGGTGCTATATTATTTTATTTTTTTTGTGTGTGGAGTGTGGACGCACGTCCAAAATTTTTTGACGCAAGCAAATTTTCGCTGGAGATTAGCTAATTTATTCGCCAACGTGAAATGTGGATATTCGCCACAAATTCATGACAGGCAAATTTATTCGCCCATCAATAGTTTTAACCTTCTGTTCTCCTTTAGTATTTTTTTTCTATTGCAGTGCTTTTGATTTTGAGCAGTACCTGTAGCAAGGAAATCAGAACTTTAACTGTAAATTATGCACATGTTACTTTGCTACAAAAGGTGTGGTCCTGAAAAAGAATTTCAGGAAATATCTACAATAAAGAATGGATTTGTGGTAACACTGTATATGCATAAACATAAATACTATCATGCTACTTTTTAACTAATTTCTAAAGATTGCTACATAAACAGAGAAACCATATATAAATAAATATGTATATATTTATAAAAATAATAATAATTTCCTTATTCTTTGTCATACTAAAGCAGTACTTTGCACTTGATGGTAACTAAGCTGGACAAATCCGTATTTTTCATTTTGAAATGTTTTTAATAGATTTAAGGCATGGTGATCCAAATTATGAAAAAGTACTTCTTTAAATTGAGAAGTGTGGGGCATAAAAATAATAATGTCCCTAATTTATTAAGAGCTATAGATAGTATATGGTCTGAGTAGTAGCAATTCTAGACCTTCTTTGTTGATTGGGGCTGTAAGATTATTACAGGATAGTCCTAGGGATGATACCTTAAAAAGTAGATTAACATAGAATAACATTTTTGGAATGATAGTGATGTAGAGTGGTGAAATAAGGAACTTATATCAATATTTGAAGTGGTAAATCATTTTTAACCCTCAAAGCCTCCAAGTGTCAATGGCAAGTTTATTTACAAGACAGCACTGGATAGACTAGAGCCATGACCACGGGATGTTAGAATAAAAAAATGTCTTTATTTCCAAGCATCTTTAAAAACACACACAGGCATTCTCCTGAGACTGTTCAACCAAACCATGGCGTGTCTAGTCACCTGACGCGTTCCTTGGGTCGCACCTGCCGGCCTTTAAAAGAACGGGTACGAGAACATCTCACACCGGTTAATTTGAACAACTTGGATCACACCAGTTATAGCCATAGGAGAATATCAGCTATAAGCAAACATATTATGCTAAATCACGGTGGTAATTACAACTTAATAAAATTTCAAGGCATAGAACTAGTTAAACTAGGAGTGAGAGGAGGAGATTTGCAGAAAAAGATAGATCAAAGGGAGGTATATTGGATTTTCACATTAAAAACACGCCTCCCACAAGGGTTAAACAGTGATTGGGAGGTCTCATGCTTCCTTTAAATCAAATTGAAGTGAATTAAAAACATCAGGATAATATCTGTTTATTTGGATTCTGACTACTGTATAAATTTTGACCAAACCTTCCCATAAATACATAGTGGAAATATAGCCTGAAAACAAACCATAAGTGTTATATGCTAATTTTAATGGGTATATTGTTTTAATTGTACTTACTATATAAGGCAGAGAGCTAGGGATAGACTCCACCTCTGATGAAGTGCCAATGAGAGGCACGAAACGCGTCAGGTGACTAGACACGCCATGGTTTGGTTGAACAGTCTCAGGAGAATGCCTGTGTGTGTTTTTAAAGATGCTTGGAAATAAAGACATTTTTTTATTCTAACATCCCGTGGTCATGGCTCTAGTCTATCCAGTGCTGTCTTGAAGTTTCTAATTTGCCAGGAGCGGAGTCCGGCTGACTGAGGGCCACCACGAGGGTAGATGCGGACCGGTCGCATGTGAGTAATGTATATATGCCAAGTTTATTTACACCAAGGTTGAAACCATATTTTTTTAGAATAGGTTATGTTAAAGGAGAAAAAAAGCATAACCAAAGTAAATGTTCTATAGAAGCCCAAGGCAACCATGGCCCTTTATCAGGGAAGATCTGTGCCTCCAAAGATACCCCAGTAGCTCCCTATCTTCTTTTATGCTGATTCACTGCACATGCTCTGTGTTGCTGTCAGTTTCTGAGCTTAGCGACTGATGCACAATATGCTGTATATATATATATATATAGAATATAAATGTCACTAAACAAGGCTGCTTAGTAATTAATACAGATAGTGCAATTAGCATCAGCCTTGTAGCATCAACTTTTATTACAGGCCAACCTCATTTTCTGCATGGTAATTTTGCAACAACCCCTAAGCTTAGCTTCTCTACAGCTGCTCAGAGCCCACTGAGCATGTGAGTGTCGCATACACTTTCCAAAGTGGTGTCCCCTTCTGACAAGTTTGAAATCCTGGATCATTGCTGCTATTGAGAAGCTGAAACTGTATGTTGGTGCAATAAGTTCAGTATATAAAATAAATTTAGTTCTCCTTTAAGATTATCTTAATATATCGGGATAAATGGCCATTATCTCATGGTAATTAATTGTAGGGCTGATGTCAGGGTTACCCACTGAATAAGCTGGCATAAGCCTCTGTGCTATGAAACCACTAACAAATGTTTCAGTGATTTGAAAACTGAAGACATTGTGCAGCAGAAGCAAATGTAATTATAAATTATAACTAAATTCAATGAATGGCATGAAAGTAAATCCATAACACAGGCAATGGTCTGGGCAGGTAGCAAGCAAAATAAGGGCAAACTTTATAAACAGGGTCAGGGCAGACGAGAAACAAACAATGTCCAATTGGCAATGAACAAAACCAGGAAGTCACAATGTAGGGAAATATGGGCAAAGCGGGAATCACTCACAGGATATCAGGTGATTAAGACTCATAGCACAGTAACTAAGGATAAAGAATTCTTAATTATAAGAGGAAGGATTCATGATCCAGCACTGGACAGAAGGGATGACAGGCTTAAATACCACCTCAGTAGGGGTACTTCCTTCAGCTGGATCTATACAGTTCTTAAGTGTGCATAAAGGAAGACAGAATCTAGGGGGAAAGTCATTACTATGGAGTTGTGATGGGTGAATCTGTGGCATTTCTCTTCACCTAAAAAAATTCCCGAATTTACCAAAAAATTTGCAAAACTCATTGAAGTCAATGGGGCGTCAAAATAATTTTGACACGCAGCAATTTTTTACGCAAGAGTATTTTGTCCAAATGAATTCAAATCAATGGGCATCCGAATGATTTTTATGCGCGCAACTAATCTGACGTGTGACAATTTTTTTGTTTTGTCGTGGCAAACCATGCCTGCCAAATGTATTTGACCATCACTACTATGATGCCAAACTTACACTGACTCCTGAGATAAACAAAGAGCTGCAGCAACCAGTTAACACAGGTTCTAAACTAGGGTATTCCTGACAGCTGATCACTTATGGGGTTTAAATAAGAATTACCAATTTACTTTTCTTAATTTTTGGGTTGGGGATGTGCCAAATATCTCATGCTTGTTGAACACTGCCTACATGTGCTTTTAAAAAGTAGAATGTTATAAAAGACCAATTAGTACTCAATTGGGCCACATTTAAAACTATTTTATAGCATTGCCTACTGAAAATGTGGTAATGGTTCAATGGCTATAACAAAGAAGATGAGTGACAATGGTCTTGGCTGAATCATTGGACACTATTATTTAGTGGTTTATATCTTATCAATGGTGCTCACTGCAGGTGTCACCTGTAAGATTCCCAGGAATTTATATAGAAAAGCAGGGCACCCAAATAGATAATTATAGCAAAAATATGTATTTACATAATAAGCCAAGGCATTTAAACCCCCAAAATAATGGGGGTCTTTGTCAGGAGTACAAAAACTGCAGGCAATTACAATAAAGGTTAGAGCAGAATAAATATGTTATGCATAGTACAGCTGGGCGCCAAAGATTATGAAAGTTGCATGTTGCCACAAGCAGGGCTGAGGTGATGTAACCAAATATAATTACATGGTCCTAACTATATGTGTAAAGTAACTATGCCGCTTACTAAAATCAAATAATCATTTTCCTGGTGACTGAAAGGTTTACTAGAGTGTGCAAGACTCTTGGACACATCAAAGGATCTTTAGTTATGTAGTTACTGTAGGTTAAAGGATATAAACATGGGAATTTCTTGATCTAGAAAATGTTTTAATAATGTATTTACAAAAAGAATTGCCAAGCAATAAACACTGTTCCTTGGTTATAAGGACCGTCATTTATGTACAAGTACATTACTCTGTACAGACCCAATACATCATAATTACTATACAAACCATTATTGCTGTTCCCAATCATAAGGTACACATACTGTATGGGCCTGAAAAAAAAAAGAATAATGCATGCTAAGGTTTTAGCCTTATCAAGAAATG
This sequence comes from Xenopus laevis, assembly GCF_017654675.1. Classification (NCBI taxonomy): domain Eukaryota; kingdom Metazoa; phylum Chordata; class Amphibia; order Anura; family Pipidae; genus Xenopus; species Xenopus laevis. Next base: position 50,866,595 of record NC_054383.1, read on the forward strand.
TTTAACCTCATTGCCATTGCATGAAGAACTTTGACAACTATAAGCCATTTAATTTAAGCGATAAGTAATAAAACTCTGTGGATTTTTTACTTTGTATTTTCTAACTAAACTAAAATACAAGACTTATTATACTGAGCTGCCATCATACTTTAAATATTTAGTTAACTCTTGATACAGTTCTATTTATTCACATACTACATATGTAAAATGTATGCAGTATTAGATGTCTTAGCATTCTTTAGAGACATGTCATTAATGAAGTTACATGTTATTGCACATATCCTTAAATATTCCACTTAGATGCTGTCTTTGTATATATACTAATAAGAGTAATAATGAGTGATGTCTGGAGATTTTCTCAGCTTTTGAAATGATTGCACAATTAAAATGTAAATTCAAAGAATAGAAAGATACACACTACGAGGCAAATATTTACAAGAATTCATCAGTCAGTGCTAGGCATTTGATGAATTTTAAACTGTGAAAAAATTTTCTGCTCCTTAACTGTTTTCCAGATCCACCCACAACATATATCTGCATTAGAGAAAAAAAAATATTTAATTTAAACTGTGTCCATTTAGGATTCTGCAAAATTAAGAATATATATGAATATATATGTATACAACTTGTGACAACTTGACAATAATGAGGCAAAATGAAAGCCAGTTCTTATCCAGTCCAAAGCTATATTAATCCATGCTCAACTTATCATTGAAGCTGTGGAATTTTAATATTTATTAACTGAACTGAATGAGCCTTATGAATTGCATCTGCATTATGGTAATAAGAGAATAACAAGACAGCTATTGAGTGAAGAATCACAGGTATACATTAAGTAGTCAGTCTAACACTTTGGTTGTAGCAGAACATATGACCTACAACACAATGTTGTGTGCAAGTTTAGGATTCTAGAATGGAATTGAAAGATATCTTATTATTATTATTATGTATATTGTTAAGTTTTCAGTCTAGGAAAAAAGGAATTTGCCAAGGACTTGGCTATTGCTAAAATGAAGAAACTATGTAAATCAATAAATGTACATAAACACCAATATGTTGTGTGCAAGTTTAGGCTTCTAGAATGGAATTGAAAGTTACCTTGTATGTATATTGTTACACTGATCTACCATAATAGATAAAAAAGACTAAGGAAATGTTATTTGAAGCAAAAGTAGCTTAAGGTCAAATAGAATTTATTTAAAAGTGCCCAAGGTTACTTTAGAAATGGAAAATGTGTTTGTGTTTTCAACTAAAAAAGATGTGCATGCAGAAAAAGTATGAGTAAAAATACAAATACACCCTGGGGAACAAATATAGCATTTCTTGCTAACAAAATATTCTTGTAAAAATAACTGCTTTTGCAAGTGTAACTATGAATGAACAAAGCTACCAGTGCACACTTTCATAGTGCAAAACAGTACACAAGATATTTTAAAGTATAGTTTACAATGTATAGATGAAAGTCACATTAGCAGACACAGTAATTAGAACATAGACAAAAAATTATTTTGGTGAATTTCTAGTCATTTATTTTTTTCATAAATTCCATGTAAGGTCAGTTTTCGCAAAACTTAAAATCAGTGTTTGAATTCTGTAGTTGTCCCATACTGTCTACTGCAGGGATCCCCAACCTTTTGAATCCATGAGCAACATTCAGAAGTAAACAGAGTTGGGGAGCAACACTAGCATGAAAAATGTTCTTGGGGTGCCAAATAAGGGCTGTGATTGGCCATATGGTAGCCCCTATGTGGATTGTAAACCTACATCGAGGCTCTGTTTGGCAGTGCACCTGTTTTTAATGCAACCAAAACTTGCCTCCACGCCTGGAATTCAAGAATATTCACCTGCTTTGAGGTCACTGGGAGCAACATACAAAGGGTTGGAGAGCAATATGTTGCTCATGAGATACTGGTTGGGGATCACTGGTCTACTGTATATTACATGGAATTAGAGTTCACCATGGAAAAACGCATCCACTTTTTTTATATTCTAAAAATTCAAAACCTCACCAAACTCAAATGTGCACCTATTTATTAATTCAATTGATTGAAAACAATAAAAAAAAAACTCAGTGAATCTATGTCTTTTTCTAAGAAAAAAACTTTTGCAAAAATGTGAAAATAAATCACTTAAACTTTACATAGGACTCCCACTGATTTCTACATGAACTTGTTATCTTTTAAATGCTGTTTTTTTTTTACTTTCAAGCTTTTCAAGTTTTTTGCGCTTGATAGATTTCAAACATTCAAGATTCCTCAATTTGACCCTTCGCCTTGAGCTATCCCACTGGACCCTATTATTACATACCTTAATGAAACCAGGAGACAGAGATGGGTGTAAAATGGCCACAGAGTTTATTCACATTTTATCAAACAAATAGGACCTTGCCAGCTTAACCCAAGGCAATATTCTAAAGCCAGAATTTAACAAGAGATCACTACTATGCTGTGCCACCAACATGAGAGAAGTTCAGCAGCCCTGCTGCTGTACCTGCATCTGCAGTGTGTAGATGATAGGAAAACCAAGCAGCCTGCCCCCTAGCACAAGCAGTAGTAGCGTCTGTATCAATCAATCCACCGTGCAGTCACAGGAGAGAACCTCCTTTCTCTCTCTTCTAAACTTACCTGTGCAGTACTCTGGCAATGTCGTACCGCCACAATGAGCCCAATTGAAAACCTTCAGTTGGGCTCGCCCCACCATATCTTAATATTAATTTTTTAATAAATAATATAATAGAAAATAAATTACACAAATAGTCATAAAACATACAAACAATGTTATCAAACAAACCATACCACAGGATGGAATAAAATTGGTTAATGGCCTTATGATATACTTATTTTTAATATTCTACGTATGTGTACAAAACATAAATATATTCCTTTTGAAATACTTTAAAATAATAGTGACTTTGTGCAAATGCCCAACAAGCTAGCCACCCTCCTCTGGATGTATTTTGCTTGGGCAAAAATGTCATGCTGGACCATGCAGGAACTTTAACAAATAGAATCTAGCAATGGGCAATGTGCTGAAACCTGAATTCCCCTTTTTTACTATTTGAATTTCACGCCAGGCGCGATGACATCATCACGCCGGCACGTAAAACCCGGAAGTGTGTGCAGCACGTGCCATAGGGAAGCCGGCACTGAAGGAGAGAGCTGCAACGCAGCGGGCGTCCACGCTGAAGGAGCAGTGGTGGTCCCCGCTACCCACTAGACCACCAGGGTGAGTCCTTACATTAAACCCCCTTCTAGGAGGGGCCACTAGACCCTCAAGCTTACCAGGAGACCTGGGATGGGACCGTCTCCTAAGTTGGTCAACCCTGGCATCAGATTTGACCAGACTTTATACCAACACTGGAGAATCCTCATAGGAGGTGTAAGGGGAATAGGGGGAATATGATACCTTTCTGCGAAGTCAGCATCTAAAAAATTTCCCCCCAGCCCCAGAATCTACCAAGGCTGAAACTTTAACTGAACCCTCAGACCAGGACAAAACTACAGGTACTAGCATTTTTGAGGCGAATTGGGGAGAAGAAATCTCTCTACCCAAATGGAGCTTTCCTTCTCCATTTAGGTTTTGAGGTTTTCCAGGCCTCTTGGGACAATTTTTAAGTAAATGCCCCTTATCCCCACAATATATGCACAGGCCCAGGGATCACCTTCAGGCCTTTCCTCAGAGGACAAGCGTGTAGCCTACAATTGCATGGGTTCCCCCTGAGGGTTAGGAAACGAGGGAGTTGGTAATACATCATTATCACATATAATAGAGAAATCTGTATCCCCCTTCAACCCGTCTCTCTCTTTGCCTCCTATCAGTTTGGATGGCTAACTTCATAAGGTCATCCAAAGTGGATGAAGGAGGGTAATTAACCAGGCTGTTTTTGACAGAGCTAGAAAGCCCCCACCGGAATTGACTATGAAGAGCTGTATCATTCCACCCCGTCTCAACTGACCAGCGGCGGAATTCTGTACAATTGCTCTTTTCCCTTGATGGAGTTTACAAATTGCGGAATCGGCACAGCTAGCACGATCCGGGTCATCGTATAACATGGCCATGGTAGCAAAAAATGCTTCTAGGAAAAGACAGGCAGGGTCAGAGGGGGGTAATCTTAGTGCCCAGACTTGTGGGTCACCTTGTAGTAAGTTCATAACGAACCTTACTTCATCCTCACCAGTAGGGAAGTTGTGAGGGGATAAACTGAGATATAACTTACATGCCTCTTGAAAAACAAAAAATGTACTCCTATCCCCACTAAACTTTTTGGGTCATGGGAAAAACCTCTATTACTCTGAGTAGATGACGGAAAAGACCCCTTAATCGTAGAAGAGGATTGCTGAGCTGCATCCAACCTCTCAGAGAGACCGCAGACCTTGAATAATATAGTTCTGTTTTCCCTCTTGCTCATCTAAGTGCTGGAGGAGGGTCGAGTACAGCAGTTCAGAGGTTTGCGGAATATCGGTAGCATGACTTTTGGCGTCCATTTTCTTTTTTCTCGTGGGCCCGTTGTACTGTCACGAACGGCACCCTAAATCGAGAACCCAAGCTAAGCTCCCTGGTCTCGGCTCTTACTTCCGCCTATAACCTAATCGGATGCCACCAGGTCTTATTAAGGAGTAAAGCTAAAAGGTTCTGGACGAGCAAAGGGGCACAGAGGTAGAATAGTCAGATAGGCCAGAATCCTGATGAGAGAGCATAGAATAGTCAGTGGACAGGCAAAATATCAGATTGGACTCTTCGGAGTAAACAGGCAGGCAGGGGTCAGGATCGGAGAGGTCAGAGTAGTCAAACAGGCAGGCAAGGGTCAAAACACCAGAAGATCAATCAGGAATCATATAGAATACACCCAGGAACTTTAACAAATAGAACTGAACAACGGCAATGTGCTGTAACCTGAATTCCCCTTTTATACTATTCTAATTTCTCGCCAGGCGCGGTGACATCATCACGCCGGCGCATAAAACCCAGAAGTGCGTGTCACGCATGCCATAGGGAAGCCGGCAGTGAAGGAGAGATCAGCAACATGGCGGGCGTCCACGCCAAAGGAGCGGCGGTGGTCACCACTGCCCACTAGACCACCAGGGTGAGTCCTTACAGTTACACTAGGAAGTTTACACAGGCAATTTTTTTTCATCCTGGATATCAAATATACTTTCTTTTTAATAATGGAGTAATGGTTGACCTGCCCCATCTGCTCCAGAGGCCCTAAGCTGCATGTGCCCAGCTCAGAGGGTAAAGTCACCAAACCACGTTGCCATGTTGCTTTCCTAGAAGCCCCTCCACTAAGTAGTGGCCTCCCCCCAGCCACAAGTGTTGAGCTCAGAGGGCCCAGCATTAGAGGTTAAGGTCAACCAACCCCTTTCCCATGCTACTACCTTAGCAACCCCTCCTAACTACAGAGACCTGCCTCCAGCCGCAAGTGCTCAGTTTAGAGGGCCCAGTATACAGGGTAAGGTCTCTCAACCACTTTGCCTAAAGTCTTGATATTATGGTCACTGTAGTGACAATTGATCGTAAAGAATACGGATAATACTGTGTACTCTCATTCGCCCCCCCCCCCAGTAACTTATGAACTAAAACCAAGGGGCTCCTATCAGAGTGGAAGTAACCCTAAGTGTCCAGATAAGTATCCAGCTATGTATTAATTTTACCGTAGATGTGGCCTCTAAATGTGTTAGTTGCTGTACTATGTTACCTTATTCCCCCAAGGGTAGCATAACATATGCAGGACCCATAGTACCAGGCCACCAGCTGCATGTGCCTTCCAGCATGGTGGGTAAGCCCAATTGTATGCTTCGACCCAGATATCTCAATATCCCACCATGGGCCACTGTAGCCTACTGTATGCAGGAACCAGGTAACACTTGTGTCCTCCAGCATGGTGGGTACCGCTGATTGTATGTTTTGACCCAGGTATCTCTATGTAACATAACACCTCCCAGAGACCAACGCTTTTAGAGAGGAAACATCCAACCATGGGTCACTGTAAAACATTCATGATCCATGCACACTTGCAGGATCCACCATACCAGCCACAAGCCCCTTGTGTTCTCCGACACAGCCAACCACGCTGTGGAGACCAGCGCTCCAACAGCCCTTCCATGCTGTGGAGACCTCGGCTCCGGTAGCCCTTACACACTGTGGAGACCTGCGCTCCGGCAGCCCTTCCACACTGTGGAGTCCCATGCTCTGGCAGCCCTTCCACACTGTGGAGCCCCAAGCTCCAGCAGCTCTTCCACACTGTGGAGCTGACGCTCTTCTGTTATGCTAGCTGAGTGGAGTGAAACTGCAAGCGACTTTGTGCTAAGTGTACAGTAGTATTATTATTGTTTTTTGCAGGTGCTATGGATTTCATGCAAACTTAATGCATTAAGTGAAATTACCACTTTTCCAGAGAGAATACTTGCCAATAATCAAACACCATCTGCTGTCCTGGACTACCTGATATGCTGGCCATCCAACTGCTAGGGGTAGTTGGGCAAGTGTAACCTGGCAGCCACTTGTCCCTACTACTGCAGGACCCCTGCCATCAAGAGCCTGTCTAACTCCAATTTGGCCACTCAGCCCAATAAACACCGACCATAGCCCCCAAAGGCAAGCATCCCAACATTGTTCTAGTTGCAAGCCACAGGCACTGCAAGACCTATTGTATGTTGGAGTTGTCTGCTATAACTACATATACTGTATATGTGCACACCCTTAAATACAGTAATCTACATCTGGTCCTGGTGGCTGCTTTATACTTACCCCTCGGTTTCAGAGGATTACTATATATAGGTTCCATCTGCAGTAGCAGTGGATTGTCCTCTGAGCAGGAGCAGAAATCCGTAACTCAATAAAGCCCTGTAAAACAGAGGTCAGAATCTGATAATAGGCTGCTGACTCAAGTAAGTTTATCTATAGAAATACCATACAATATGCAGATTTCTGAAAGCAACACCCAGAAAAATTATTGCATTCTGGTTTTTCCTATTCCTGACTAAGCCCCACCACTATCCCTGTATTCTACAACTACAGCTCTCTGTATCCTTTAATTAGTTGCCGTAGCAGCAGGTAAGTGTCACAGCCAGGATTTCTATAAAATACAGAGAGTACCCCTTTTGGGCCCCAGACTGACTTCCATGCTACCTAAGTGACTACAGTGTGATTGACTGCTGTAAAACAGCAAATAAACAGCAAGAGACCAACCCCCCCCCCAAAGCTAGCAGTATAGTGAGGATCAAATGTATATATACTGCAGCAAATAACTATATGTAAAAGTGAGAGCTCTGCCACATGTTCCATGATAAACTCACAGGGGGAGCTATCTTAACACATAAGTACTACTTTGCCCTATACATCCAGCATAAGTGACAGTGTTCAGCCTCTATTGGGTATGACAGGGCAGCTGGAATGTTGTACAAATAAATATATAACTAGCCTACAGGCTCAATCATATATATATATATATATATATATATATTGTAACGTCACTCGTCCAAGTGGTGCCGTCTCTGGGGGGTTTAGGTAGATTGCGGGGATCGGATTGGTCTCAGAAAACCACAGTTCACACTCAGCTTTGAGTTTTAAGCTGACCGCAATCAGCTTTATTCATATATATAACCGACACACAGGAGCAAATTGAAAAACAAAACATAAAAAGAAATCCTAGCCTGTCCGGCTCTAACTAACATACCGCCGCTCCCTCTCTATACCATAGAGAGGATCTAGCATCTAACTCTACAAAAAAACAGTAGTTTGTTTGGTTACTCACTGTGTCCGGCTCTCCCCTTACTGCATGCAGGCAGTTCCCCAGGAAGAGTGAGAGAGAGTCCCTCTGGAGACACCATGTTTAAAGGGGTTTCCCCTGAAGTCTCGCGAGGCCACTAATTAGCCAGGCTTCACCAAAAACCTGGATAGCCTGGTGAATGGAAGTCCCACCCGCTCACTTCCATTCACTCCAGGGCCCTTTTTACCGGCTTTTCCATAAGCCAAATGCAGTGAAAGAACACTCTTTCACTGCTGACATACTTTCCCTGGAGCTTAGTATATATAAGAGAGAAATCTGGGAGAAATATAAACACCTTCCACCTCTAATCCAGCATTTCTCTCACACACCCTCCCCCTCTGTTTCAACGTAGGGGTCGGAACACAATTAGCCTCAAGACAGTGTACCCGGGATAAGGCATCTGCATTTCCCAGCTGGGACCCCGGTCTATGCTCCACTGTGAACTTGTAGTTCTGAAGGGCCAGGAACCATCTTGTCACCCTTCTATTCTTTTCACGATTTTCACACATCCATTTAAGGGGGGCGTGGTCAGTAACTAATGTAAACTGGTGGCCTAACAGATAGTACCTAAGCTCCTCCAGAGCCCACTTCACTGCTAAGCATTCCTCCCTACTGTAGCATAGTTTCTCTCATGGATGTTCAGCTTTTTACTCAGGAAAACTATAGGATGCTCTGCACCTTCTCTGATTTGGGATAGTACTGCTCCGACCCCCACATCGGATGCATCAGTCTGTACAATAAATGTCTGTGTGAAGTCTGGGGTTATCAGTACTGGTTGGCTACATAAGGCTTTTTTCAGGGTCTGAAAGGCCTGCTCTGCCTCAGAGTTCCACTTGATCATTATGGACTTGGTCCCTTTTGTAAGGTCAGTCAGAGGGACAGCTATAGTAGCAAAGTTAGCTATGAACCGTCTATAGTAACCAGTGATCCCCAAAAAAGCTTGAACCTGTTTTTTTGTGACTGGTCTAGGCCATTCTTGAATGGCCTGCACCTTGTTAAGCTGAGGCTTAACTAGCCCTCTACCAATGTTATACCCCAAATACTTGGCCTCTTCCAGGCCTATGCTACATTTTTTTGGGTTAGCCGTCAAACCGGCCATTCGTATGGAATCAAGCACGGCCTGTACCCTAGGTAGATGGGATTGCCAATCCGAGCTATGGATAACGACATCATCAAGGTACGCTGCTGCGTAGTGCCTATGGGGCCTTAAGATTTGGTCCATGGTACGTTGGAAGGTTGCCGGGGCTCCATGTAACCCAAACGGCAACACTACATACTGGAACAGACCTTCAGGAGTACTAAAAGCAGTTTTCTCTTTGGCTTGATCCGTCAGGGGAATCTGCCAATAGCCCTTGGTCAAATCTAAGGTTGTCAGGTATCTAGCCATCCCTAGTCTCTCAATTAACTCGTCCACACGAGGCATAGGGTAGGCATCAAATTTGGAGACCGTATTTAATTTTCGAAAGTCGTTACAGAAGCGCCAGCTCCCATCCGGTTTAGGTATTAAGACAATGGGACTGGACCACTCGCTATGCGACTCCTCAATGACTCCCAACTCTAACATCTTTTTAACTTCCTGAGATATGGCTTCTCGTCTAGCTTCAGGCACCCTATAAGGTTTTACGTTAACCTTTACCCCAGGTTCAGTTATGATGTCATGCTTTACCAAAGAGGTTCGTCCAGGTTTCTCAGAAAAAACATCCCTATTCTGGGTTACAAAGGTCTGTACTTCTTTCCTCTGAGTGTCTGACAAGGAGTCTGATACGTTAACCTCTGGCACTAAGGGTTCTGCCCTTAGAGATGAAGTAGGTTTGGTGAACAATGACATTCTTTCTTTCCAGGGTTTTATAAGATTGACATGGTAAATTTGCTCGGGTTTTCTTTTACCTGGTTGGCGAACCTTATAATTTACTTCACCAATCTTTTCAAGGATCTCAAAGGGTCCTTGCCACTTTGCCAAAAATTTGCTTTCTACCGTGGGTATCAACACAAGTACACGATCACCAGGGGAAAAATTGCGTACTCTGGCACCCCTATTATACACCCTGTGTTGAGCTTCTTGCGCCTGCTCCATGTGCTCTCTTACTATGGGCATCACCGCGGTGATCCTGTCCTGCATTTGGCATACATGCTCAATGACACTTTTAAAGGGGGTGGGTTGTCCCTCCCAAGTCTCCTTTGCTATGTCCAACAAGCCCCTAGGGTGCCTACCATATAGCAACTCAAACGGTGAGTATCCCGTAGATGATTGAGGGACCTCCCTTATGGCAAACATCAAATAGGGTAACAGGTAATCCCAATTTTTCCCATCCTTGTCTACCACCTTCTTGAGCATATTTTTGAGCGTTTTATTGAACCTTTCCACTAATCCATCAGTCTGGGGGTGGTATACCGAAGTGCGAAGTTGGACTACTTTAAACAGCTTGCACAGGTCCTTCATGACCCGGGACATAAACGGGGTGCCTTGGTCAGTGAGTATTTCCTTTGGGATTCCTACCCTGCTAAAGACATGTACCAACTCCCTAGCAATGGATTTAGAGGAGGTATTACGTAGAGGAATGGGCTCGGGGTATCGGGTAGCATAATCCAATATTACTAATATATGTTGGTGTCCCCGTGCCGACTTTACTATTGGGCCCACCAAATCCATGGCTATCCTCTCAAATGGTGTCTCTATCACAGGGAGAGGGACCAAAGGGCTCCGAAAATGCGGCCTAGGAGCCGAATACTGACAGTCTGGACAGGAACTACAGTATTGCTCGACTTCACCATGTATTCCTGGCCAGAAAAACCGTTGCAAAATTCGCTCTTTGGTCTTCTCTACACCTAAATGTCCGCCCATCACATGTTTATGTGCGAGGTCAAGTACCATACGCCGGTATGATTTTGGGACAACCAGCTGCTCTACCCGGTCATTTCCCTTTTCTACTACCTGATATAGTAGGTCATTTTGGAGGGCTAAGTAGGGACAAGAGGGTCTAGAGTCAGAATCTATAGATTTCCCATCTATCATTTTTACATTGGCCCTTGCTCTAGACAGTGTGGGATCCTTTAACTGCTCTGAAGCAAAATTATCCCTCCTAATCTCCAAGTCAGGCATGTCATTGTCTTCCTCCAATGGGTCTACACGAACTTTCCCATCTGGTATAGTCTGGTCAACCTGTGGTTCCCTGTCTACCTCATCAGATTCCCCTGCTAATACAGAAAAGGGAAAACCGGTAGTAACCCCACCCTCCGGTACTCCCTCAGACACTTTATTACCGGAATCAGGGCAGCTTCCCTTTGAGTAGGATTGGTCCATAACCTTGTCAGTTTCCCACAATTTCCAGAAATGTGGGAAGTTTCTCCCCAAAATTATATCATGTGGTAAAGTGGGAACCAACCCTACGGGGTACCTTAATGTCCCGTAGGCAGTTTTGATTTCCACTTCAGCCATAGCATACTCGCGAGTATCCCCATGAATACATGTGACCCCTACCGTCTCAGGCCCATACTGAGGCGTTTCAATCAACAAAGATTTCATCAGGGTAACCTGGCTACCAGAATCTAATAATGCATTTACTAGCTTTCCTTCCACAACAACATCACACAGGTACTTATCCTTCCCTGTCTTTGGAAGGGCAGTACATACAACCTGAGCATACATTGACGTACGTCTCTTTGTTAAGGCAGTATCACACTGCATAGGCTCATCAGTTAGGCTGCAGTCGGCAGCAAAGTGTCCCAGCATATGGCACCGGTAACACCGCACCAAGTCTTTATTGGGTCCTCTGCGAGGAGGGGTCCCTCCTGGCACATTTTGGTAGTCTCTGGGTCTAGTGCCTGTAGATTCTCCACGTTGGAGCATGCTCTTATCGGTCGTAGGTCCCTTTTTCCATGCAGGGAGTTTGCTGGATATGCCAGGAAGTTTCCCTTTGGGAGCTAGGGTGTGCTCCACTTGTTGAAAACTGAGTAGCTCTTCGGCAGAAAGGTACCTCTCTACCATTTCCACAAGCTGGTCTGCAGTTGTTGGGTCTGCATGGCTTACCCATTTGCGCAAAGGTGAAGGCAGAGACCTAAGGTACCGGTCCATCACTATCCGCTCCACAATCTGTGGCCCTGTTAGGGTCTCCGGCTGCAACCACTTTTTAGTTAGATGAATTAGGTCATGCATCTGGGAGCGTGGAGGCTTTTCTGCCATAAACATCCACTGATGAACACGCTGGGCACGGACCGAGAGGGTGACCCCCAGCCGGGCCAAAATCTCAGCTTTTAGTTTGTCATAATCTTTAGCGGCAACATGATCCAGATCAAAATAGGCTTTTTGTGGTTCCCCAGAGAGAAAGGGTGCCACCAGGCCTGCCCACTGCTCTTTAGGCCAGTCCTCTCGCTCTGCTGTCCTCTCAAATGTGGAAAGGTAAGCTTCAACATCATCACTTGTTGTCAGCTTTTGCAGATAGTAGCTAGCCCATATAGCAGTTGGTTTAACAGTTTCTGTAGGGGGTGCTGCAGCACTCCTTGCAGCTAGCTGCTGCACTACCTCTTTGAGGAGCTCCCGGTCTTGTCGCTGCTCCTCTCGGTTTGCGATCAGCTGTTGCTGCTGGACTCTGGTGGCCTCTTGCTGAGCAGCCGTAGCCTGTATCAGGGCCTTGAGAACGTCGTCCATAATGCCTTGCAGCAAAACACTTTATAATGCACAGCTGGAACTGGGTTTCTGGCCCTTTAAATCTTCCTCCACCATATGTAACGTCACTCGTCCAAGTGGTGCCGTCTCTGGGGGGTTTAGGTAGATTGCGGGGATCGGATTGGTCTCAGAAAACCACAGTTCACACTCAGCTTTGAGTTTTAAGCTGACCGCAATCAGCTTTATTCATATATATAACCGACACACAGGAGCATATTGAAAAACAAAACATAAAAAGAAATCCTAGCCTGTCCGGCTCTAACTAACATACCGCCGCTCCCTCTCTATACCATAGAGAGGATCTAGCATCTAACTCTACAAAAAAACAGTAGTTTGTTTGGTTACTCACTGTGTCCGGCTCTCCCCTTACTGCATGCAGGCAGTTCCCCAGGAAGAGAGAGAGAGAGAGTCCCTCTGGAGACACCATGTTTAAAGGGGTTTCCCCTGAAGTCTCGCGTGGCCACTAATTAGCCAGGCTTCACCAAAAACCTGGATAGCCTGGTGAATGGAAGTCCCACCTGCTCACTTCCATTCACTCCAGGGCCCTTTTTACCGGCTTTTCCATAAGCCAAATGCAGTGAAAGAACACTCTTTCACTGCTGACATACTTTCCCTGGAGCTTAGTATATATAACAGAGAAATCTGGGAGAAATATAAACACCTTCCACCTCTAATCCAGCATTTCTATCACACAATATACATATATATACATACATACATGCTGTCGGGGAAGGTCCGGGGGGGGGCAACATCAGTTTTCAGTGGGGAGCGTATCTGGGTCCAGCACCAAGAAGGAGGGCTGTTGTATCCGAGCACTTCAGCAGTGCCAACATCGCCTTCCACACGCTGCCAGTAGAAGATGGGAGAAGAAATCGACGCCGCACAATGGATTGTCGTCGCCATGTCGCCTTTTCTGTAGCGGACAGTTAGCAGAGTTTCTGTAAGTTAGTTCTTAATAAAGGCTTTGATATTTTAAAGTATAATTTGTCTTTTTTGATGTTACTGTTCCTTTAAGCGCAACAATTTTTTACGTGCATTAAAGTCAATGGGCGTTTTTTCTTATGGTGACTTTTTTTCAAAATGCATTAAAGTCAATGGGCGTTTTTTCTTATGGGTGTTTTTTCGCTGCAAATTTTTCTGCGGCAAGATTCTTGAAAAAATTCGCACATGGCAAAATTCTGCATTTCTCTGCGAATCCATGGCTGGCATATAAATTCGCTCATCACTACTGTTATACCATTATCTATTTTTTTTTAGCATTCAGGCTAATGTACTGCATGTATTTTTTATTCTGCTTATGCTTTTACATTTTTACTTATTTAATCTACATTCACTAGGGAGAACTAAAACTTCTTCCAGTACTTTATCATCATCAACACCTACAGGCACATGTCTTTCTGCTCCAAGTATTAGGACTTGTGCCCCCCCATCCATAAATTCAATGCTTTCGGTATTTGACAAATTATTTCATTTTAAACATTAAACATGTTTTGGCTGTGAACAAAATGTGTATTACTGTAAATTTCTCAGGGTGCCCTAATTATAATTTTGGTAAATCAGCCCTATGGGTTTTGAATGTTTATCCTAAATAGTCTGTTGATGTTTTTACAATTCCTTTTGCTATTTCCCTGTAACTGAACTGTTTGATTAATTGCTTAGATATTGTTGTGCAGGTAAAACACCAAATCAACTTTAACTGGTAGAAAGTCACTAAGAGCTCTTATCCATCTTTATTTACATGTTCAGCCTTTTGTTTATACTGTAACTATACATTTGGAGAACTTTCAAATGTTAAATATTCCTAATAAATATAGCATTTTAAAAATGGTAAATATAAACCTTTTGGCATAATTTACATTTTTTTTGCATTGCTATTTAATATACAGAGAATTGTAGAGAGAAACTGTTTAGATTCACAGTGGAATTTACATTTCATTTTGACAAGAGGTCTAGCAGCAGAAACTAAAAAATGCAGAAACTAAATCCAAGAAGGCAAAAATTTGCATTTGAACTAATTTCCATGTATGTAATTAGCACCTTCCACATGTAAGATTTGTATTTTGCATATGGAATAAACTCAGCTCTCTACCTGATATGTGTAGAGAGCTAACTAAGAAGATACTTTGCAATTAAAATAAATTTACAGATATCATTTTAAATCCTGTTAACAAAACAAAAAATGATGCGGTTCGCATCGGAGCTCACCTGGAAATGCTGTGTCTTCCTAGCCGCAGCCTGTGCGAGACGCCGGTTACTCCACTCCGGCATTAAGTGCAGGACTCACAGTTCTCTCGCATATTCGGCGCCGATCCAGGATACCATGAGGACAACAGCGTTCGTGCAAAATTTCCGGCTTTATTTCAACATACACACAAGTGAGGGTTGCAGCGGTGGGTGTACAGGGCTGACTTACGCGTTTCTTGCCGGATCTCCCGGCACTTCCTCAGAGTCGGCTCAAATATTCAAATGTAGGGCCTAACTGATAAAACAAATATTGGGGGTTATGTAATAAAAGGCACTAAGTTTGCCCAGGGGCATTAGCTCATAGCAACCAATCAGCAGGTAGAATATACTAGTCACCTGTTTAAATGTAAGCATCTTATTGGTTGCTGTGTGGTACTGTTCCTGGGCATATATTGCTTATGGGGTATGAGAGTGTGTCAAAGTCCCATTTCAGGACCACATCAAATATAAATGTTTATGCAATTTATAAAAATTATGTTACTTTCTTTACATTTTACATTTTTACATTTTTAAGTTTTTGATTTAATATAATTTGCATAAAAATTTTGCTTAATTTATGCTACTACAGACCTGTCAGGATGAAGGCGCCCATGGTAGCCGCATGGGTTTGTGCGCTGGCTCATTGATGTCAGCGCACAAATGCCTGAAGTCACAATGCCATGTTTTGGAGCCAAATTCAAAATAAAATGATGCAGAAGACGCTGGTTCAATGCCCAAGTATAGGAATTGCTATTTCGTTTTCCTGGGTTCCTAAATTCCTGAATTCCTGCTTCTTGGCTTCCTGACCCTTTGGACCATTTTCCATGGACCCCACTGAGGAAGCTACGCCCGATGTCGGAAGAGGCCTCCGGGGATTGGAGTCCCACATGGAAACTTATGAAGCTCAACAGGTCCGCATTGGGCAAGTACTGGACACTCTCCTTTCCCTGATGCCATCCACCTCTTCATCATGGGAAATCCCCCTGCTGTTGCTCCTCCTTCTGTGACCACCTCAGCTGGTGAGCCCCACATTCCTCCACCACACAGCTATAATGGGGATCTTCAAGTCTGTAGAGGGTTCATCACACAGTTTCTGATCCAGTTTGAGTTTCAACCGCAGTACTCCAGCGAACAAGCCAAGGTGGGGTATGTTATGTCTCGTTTGGTGGTGAAACTGCTAGAGTGGGCAACACCCCTTTTGGAGAAGGACTCTTTTTTGACCTTTGATGCCAAAGCCTTCCTCCATGCCTTCCATACAGTTTTTATGCCCCTAATGCCTCTTCCCAACTGCTACAGATCCAGCAAGGGAACCGCAGTGCCAGTGAGTACACCACTGATTTTAGAACTTTAATGGCTGAAACTAACTGGAACAATGCAGCTTATGCAGCAGTCTTCTTTCAAGGCTTGTCGACTAGACTCAAGGACGACTTAGATTCCAGGGATCGTGCTGAACTTTTATAAGATCTGATTGCTCTCACCATCAAGGTGGACATCCGGCTTTGCCAGTCTGATAAAGAGCAAAAAAAAAGATCCCTGCCTGGTCTGGCACCTCGCTTCCAGAGACACCTCCTTCCTAATCCTGTCTGTCCACCTCCTGTAACTCCCTCGGAGAAACCTGTGCAGATTGGTCAGATGCGTCTCTCTGAACAAGAAAAGCTCCGAAGACATTTGGCTGGTCTATGTCTATATTGTGGCGGAAAAGACCATTTGCCAATCGTTGTCCCTTTAAGTTGGGAGGCTTTCTGCAGAATTTTACCTCTGTGGCATTGTACTTGCGCCCTCTAAGAACTCTCATCGATTCCTTTTGCCACTGCAGATTCGGCTGCCTGATAGGAAATTTCATGGATGTCGCCTTTGCCAAGTTCCTGAGCATTCCTCTATTAATTCTGTCTAATCCCCTGAAGGTGTTGGTGATAGACCAACCTCTGATTTTGGGAATAATCTCTGAGACAACAGGGGAACTTCCATTATTGTTTGTATCCCTACATCAGGAGAAACTGTCTTTTCATTAAATAAACTGACCCTTGGCTCCTGTTGTGTTGGGGCTACCCTGGCTCCATTTGCATAACCCTACTATTGACTGGTCTGCAACCAGATATCTCATTGGAGCCCTTACTGTCAGAAGAACTGTTTACCTGTGAAGTCCATTCCCCGGGTGTCCCTTGCTGCAACAGACCTTCTGTCTTTACCTGCAGTGTACAAGGACTTTGCGGATGTCTTCTGCAAGAAGTCCGCTGAGACTCTTCCCCCTCATCGTCCCTACAATTGTCCCATTGAACTTCTTCCTGGTACCATGCCTCCCAGAGGTTGTACCTACCCCTTATAACCTGCCGAGACTTCTGCAATGAAGGAATATATCCAGGATAACCTCCAGCGAGGATTCATTCGACCTTCATCCTCTCCGGCAGGTGCAGGATTCTTCCAAAGTAACTGCAATCCAAGACTGGCCTCTCCCCACTAGCACAAAGATCATACAAAGATTTGTTGGTTTTGCTAACTACTACCGACAATTTATCAAGGGGTTCTCTTCCCATATTGTACCTATCTTGGCTGGCCTCCTCATGCTTTGGATGCTTTTCAATCCCTGAAAGACTTGTTTGTTTCTGCTCCTATCCTTCGCCAATCTGACCTCCTACAACCCTTCTTCATTGAAGTTGACGCTTCTGATGTTGGAGCTATCCTTTCTCAGAGACAAGTTGGAGATGGGAAACTACACCCTTGTGCCTATTTTTCGAAGAAATTCTCTCCTGCCAAGCAAAATTATGATGTTGGAAATCGTGAGCTTTTGGCAGTTAAACTTGCACTCGAGGAGTGGCGACACTTTCTTGAGAAAGCCCCTCAACCAGTTACCATTTACACCGATCATAAAAACTTGTAGTTCATCCAGACTCTTAAGAGACTAAATCCTTGTCAGGCTCGGTGGGCGCTCTTCTTCACACAATTCAATTTTGTCCATACTTATCGTCCCGGCTCCAGAAATCGAAAGGCTGATGCCCTAGCCACTCTTAGGAACAGTGTAAAAATAAAAACTGGCTTAACAGAGCAGAAAAAAAGTTTGGTTCTGGCTATTATGTTAGATATCCAGTAACTCCAGCCTTTATAGATTGCATTTTGGCTAACTTTTGCACAGCTACCCAGTTTCTATTTTAATACTGAACAATTTCTTTAAAAGCATTAATAGAATTAATAGAATCTGCCATTACGTCATCACCTGGCAGGGCATTCCACAACAGGCAAGGCAGCCCAAAACTACACTGCAACTTCACTCAAAGTGAGACCTTACCAGGGACCTACAAAGAGGCAAAGTTACGTTTTCATCCCTTGAGAGAATGACATTTTTATGCAGGAGAGTACTTCATTTGGTTTAGTAGCCACAAAATGGGACTGCCTGACATGGACTCCCTCTTTAATATTATGAGTACCACCCCTTCCTGATCATTTTTTTTTTACTGTTTCCATATTTAAAAAAATAATTTTGGATTAATATTACTCCTTGCTGCAATACTCTTTTCCATCTCAATTTTAGCTTGTCTGATATTGCTAAAATTGCATGAATTATTGGCCTCCTTGTACCTGTACATTTCAGCTGTCCCAGCTAACTTAAATGCTTAAAAGCACATTTTTCTTACCAACCACAACACCAAAAATTCTATCAAACTACAAAGGTTTTGCTTTGCAACAGCGTTTCTTGCATACAAAGTGAATATATTGACATGTATATTTAAGTATTATTTTAAAGACATCCCATTTTTATTCTGTGTTTAACCCTGTGCATTTCCCAGGTAATATGTTGCAGAGATGCCCTTATACTTGCAATGTTTGTACATCTACATAAAATGTAGTGTTTCTTATAGAGTTGTCTCTGCAACATTATCTCAATGGAGACCATGTTATGATCACTATTCCCTAAATCCTTACCCACGAAAATCCTAGAGATAAATTCAGTATTATTAGTTGCTACCATGTCCTAAAGAGAATGATTTCTAGTAGGTTCTTGAACTATGTGAAATAATAAGTTGTCATTTAGCATATTGACAAACCTGCTAGCTTTATCTGATTTGGCAACCCCATTACCTCAGCCAATGGATAAATTAAGTCACCAATGATAACAACTTGACCTAGCTTCCATTTTTATTAGTAGCTGGGCTTCATTCTTGTCACCTTGAAGAAGCAATGACAAATTGTGCACTTTTAAAATGATCATTTTTGAGGTGCCAAAATATATATTTTTTTAATTTGAAATTTTTTCTTTTCTACAGTATATCTATTGACTCCTTGGGTCTATCATTGCTTTCCACTTAATACTATAAATATTCTAGTGTGTTGTGTGAATGTGGAATTAATTTGTACCCGGATACTATGTTTGATGTGATTTGGTATTATTTAAAGGAGGAATAGCAAAAAATTGCCTTATGTAATTTATGACAATTTAGAAGTGTAGTGGCAAAACCTTTTGTGCACAACAAAGCCTTAATTCCTGTCTCTTAAGTGTAAGATTTTTTAATGGAATTCTTCATTTAAATTTGTATCCACATAAAGGTGTATCTTTTACTGGCATTTTAAAGCATTATTATTTAATTAAGAACTCCAATTGGAGTTTTTTTTGTGCATGGTTTTAAATCAGGCTTTACATAAATAGAAACTCCCCCACTCCTCCACATTTAAATTTATAACCAAGTCACATGTTTCATCCAACCAGGTCTCAGTAATTTTTTTTTCAAATCAGTCCCTACCCTGTGGAGCTTGCAAGCAAGTGAAGTGCAGATTTATGTTTAGCACATTACTAAGTACCTTTGCCTTTCTCAGTACAATGGCTTCACTTTCTACAGACTATTGGTTGTATATTAAATAGTTTCTTTTTCAGCTCATTCTATTCAACCCATTCATTAGAATAAAGCCCATTCTAATCAACCACACAAATGAGTAGGGCAAAAGGCACATGTTTATACAGCAGATAACAGATATGAATAATACAATGGATTTAGTTCTTACTCAGGAAAATATACAGAGATCAAGGGGCTTGTAAGGCAGACAAGTTGGTGTGTGGGAGAATACCCTAATGCTTTAAACACCAACTCCTTTGTCAAGGGGATTCTAGTGTCTTAAGCCAAAAGCACTCTTTCTAGCAGTACTTTAATTAGCCATGAAGAACAGGTGAACAGGTAAGCAATGCATAACAAGAAGTGACGTCACTTCTGCCTACATCACTTCTGCTGACACTCTCTCGGCAGCCTCCTCTATTATACTGCACATATGCCAGTTCAACTTCTCTTAGTAAAGTCATATAAGATTTTACATATATATCCATAATAATAATGACATTATACACTGAGAAAGTGCATCAAGGAGTCATTGAAAGTACAAAGAGTGCAAGTTAAGTGCATGCATATGAATAAAATAAAACTCTACACTGTGTATTCTGGGTGAAGTGTACAATTATACATCATTCTTCATTTCTCTCCAACCGTTCCATCTTCATCATATTAATATTCCACATATAGAAATCACCAAATTGTGTAAACTTGAGCTAAAATCAAACACAGAAATAGAATTATTTAAAATAGGGTTAAAATACACAATAAACTATACTACTATAGTGTAGGGATGTCGCGGACTGTTCGCGTCCGCCGAATGTTCGCGAACGTAACGCAACGTTCGCCAATTTGGGTTCGCCTTAGCTGGCGCTTTTTTTTGCCATTTCTCCCCCAGACCAGCAGATACATGGCAGCCAATCAGGAAGCTCTCCCTCCTGGACCACCCCCACACCCCCTGGACCACTCCCCTTCCATATATAAACTGAAGCCCTGCAGCGTTTTTTCATTCTGCCTGTGTGTGCTTGGAAGAGCTAGTGTAGGGAGAGAGCTGTTAGTGATTTGAGGGACAGTAACTTTGCTGGCTAGTAATCTACTTGATACTGCTCTGTATTGTAGGGACAGAACTCTGCAGGGATTTGAGGGACATTTTAGGTTAGGTAGCTTTGCTGGCTAGTAATCTACCTTCTACTGCAGTCAGGGCCGCCATCAGGGGGGTACAGGGGGTACACCTGTACCGGGCCCGGGGCTAAAGGGGGGCCCGGCTGTGCTGAAGACCCGAAGTCGCGCCGAAAATTGGATGTGGAGGAGAAGTGCAAAGTTAGGGATTATCTGCAAGTTCCACTATCAGTAAACTCAATTTCAAGCTGTGACACAATGCACAACTGAAGTTTTCATCAGCAGTATGAAATTTGCAGATGATCCCTAACTCTGCAATCTCGCCCTGCCCCAGTGCTTTTCAGCCAATGACAGCGTCTCCCTTCCTTATGTCCCGCCCCTGTAAGCACACGGTTCCTCTTTGGGCTCTTTTCTTTATGACACAGAGAGAGTTGAGTGGCAGCATCCTGGAGCTTGCAGAGAAACAGAACATGAGGGAGACAAAGCAGTTATGTGTATGTTGTGCTTAATATTTGCCTAACTATGACTCTTTGTAGTGTGATATATTTAACTACCACAGACCCTGTGTACAGAGTTTGCCTAGTGCTGGTATCAGTAGAAACCTGGATCCTGTTATATACAGTGTGTGCAATGCCCACTTATACAATGATTTTTTTTGTAGGGGGGCCCTGGCACTGATAGTTTTTTTTTAACTTATGGGGGGGCCCTGACCACCAATGTTTTTTTAGAAAAACATTTACGGGGCCCCTGGTGCCAATAGTTTTTTTTTTTAACTTATGGGGGGGTCCTGACCACCAATGCTTTTTTATAAAACATTTATGGGGCCCCTGGTGCAAATAGTTTTTTTTTAACTTATAGGGGGGCCTGACCACCAATGCTTTTTTAAAAAACATTTATGGGGCCCCTGGTGCCAATAGTTTTTTTTTTAACTTATAGGGGGGGCTGACCACCAATGCTTTTTTAAAAAACATTTATGGGGCCCCTGGTGCCAGTAGTTTTTTTTTTAACTTATGGGGGGGCCCTGACCACTAATGTTTTTTTAAAAAACTTTTATGTGGGACCCCTGTCGCCAATTTTTTTTGTTTTTTAAATTATAAGGGGGCCCTGACCACCAATGGCTTTTTTTTGTGAGTGGGGGGTTTACCATTTTAAGCAGTTGTGTCTTTGTGGACATTTTACTGTGGTGTGGGCGGGATCTGCGGTGGGCCTTGGGGGTGGGCGGGGACCGGGGGGCCCAGAAAATTTTGCTGTACGGGGCCCCGTGATTTCTGATGGCAGCCCTGACTGCAGTGCTCTGTATGTAGCTGCTGTGGGCAGCTGTCTGTCCTGCTGCTGATCTCTCATCTGCATCTGTTCTTCAAACCACTGCCACCTAGCTGTGTGAGCTTTTTCACATTCTGTCTAAATATCAATAATAATACCGTCTCCAGAAACACCACCTGAGTGACGTAGTGTGATTTCTGCCCTTTACAGCACAAAACGCAGCGCTGTGTCAACAATGGATTTTTTAGAAACATATTTGCCCTTGATCCCCCTCTGGCATGCCACTGTCCAGGTCGTTGCACCCTTTAAACAACTTTAAAATCATTTTTCTGGCCAGAAATGTCTTTTCTAGCTTTTAAAATTCGCCTTCCCATTGAAGTCTATGTGGTTTGCAACGTTCGCGAACCGTTCGCATTTTGGTCCGGACGTTCGCGAACATGTTCGCGAACATTTTTTCCGACGTCCGCTACATCCCTACTATAGTGTAGAACCTGTTTTTCATTTGTCAAGGTGATGTGAAATTATTGGAGGAATTCATAGGGTATCTGGATTCAAGACTACCAACCATTAAATTTACCTTGTAATCTAACAATCAGGTGGTACACCTGTAATAAGGAAGGAGAGGAGTCAGGAAAAAGATATGTTTCATAAGTCTACAGATATGATTGACTATCTTAAACCTGCTAGTTTTCATCCCACAACACGTATTAATGGGCTACCATATAGCCAGCTACGTAGGGCCTGCTGTATTGTAAGTGATCCAGATAGATTTGAGGTAAGGAAGTCAGAAATGGTTTCACATTTCGAGAGTAAGGTGTATAGTCAGACTACTTTTGAAAATGGTTTGGAGAAAGTAGGGAAATCAGAGAGAGAGAAGCTATTAACCAGAAGGCAATTAAAAGATAATAATATTACTACCATTTGTTACAACACACTCCATGCAATCAGGCCCGATGAAAAACATAATACTCAAACATTGGAATCTCCTACAGATGGATGGGAGATTAATATCATGGCTTTCTGAGCCACCAATCATGGCCTATAAAAGAGCAAAATAATTTGAAAGATCATCTGATATGAACATGCCTTGAGTGATCCCCCAAAGAAACAAAGCACATGGTTATCAGGAACCAAAGGTATGTATAGGTGTGGACTGTGTGTGAATTGCAATTTTGCAAAAAGAAGCAATAGTTTTTCACACCGAGGACAGGTATTTCACACCTATCTGAATTTATCAACTGTAACACAGTTTGTGATCTACATTTTGAAATGCCCTTGTAGGAAACTATATGTAGGGGAGAAAACAAGGCCCTTACTATAAGAGTGGGTAAACATAGGAGCGATATCAGATGTGCATAGATCTCGAGTAGCAAGACACTTCCTGGAAGAAGGTCATTGTGTTAGTCAACTCTGCTTTATGGGCATTTGAAAGGATTGATACTCCTTGAAGAGGTAAACATAGGGAACGTTTAATAAAAAAACATGAGCTACAATGGATCTACAGGTTTGATAGAACCTCTCCTAAAGGTATGAATGAGGATCGTGACCTGATATTGTTTTTTTAAATGAAATCATTATGGGTCAGGTTTTTACTGTAATCTTGATAATGGTTATTTTGATGATGGTATATTTATTGACCAAAACTTGTTGTAGGAGTATAGTTTAGCTCACTTTTACACTATTTGGTGATTACTATATATGGAATATGAATATGATGAAGATGGAGCTGTTGGAGAGAAATGAAGAATGATGTATCATTATACACTGTGCAGGTTGATCTTATTCATATGCATGCACTTTACTTGAACTCTTTGCCCTTTCAATGAATCATTGAGGCACATTTTTCAGTGTATAATGTGATTATTATTATGGATATATATATTCAAAATCTTATATGACTTTACTTTATTTGTAATGGGTGTTTAATCTTCATCTGTGTTATTTAGGATACAAGTACAGGTATGTCATTTTATGCCTCCTCCTATTGAGATATATTAGCTGTGGTTATTTTGCTTTGATAATATGTACAGTATAGGGGTGTCAGGTTAAAGGAACAGTAACATGAAACAATGAAAGTGTTTTAAATTAATAAAAATACCATGTACTGTTGCCGTGCACTTGTAAACTGGTGTATTTGCTTCAGAAGCACTCCTATAGTTCATATAAACAAGCTGCTTGTGTAGCAATGGTGGAAACTGAAAAAGGCTATATGGCACATGTTAAATAGTAGATAACAGATAACACCATTATGTGTAACCTGAGCCTTTCTCTTTTGAATGTCTGCCCTCATTGCTACATCACAGCTTATTTATATAAACAATAGTAGTGTTTCTGAAGCAAACATCAGTTTTACCAGAGCAGGGCAACACTGCATTATATTTTTATTACTTTAAAACTTAAATTTTTGATGTTACTGTTCCTTTAAGCATCCAATAGGTGGTGCATGGGTAATAAGTGGTGTGTACAGTATATTAGAGGAGGTTTTCAACCCGGAAATTTGGCTCTTCTAGTGCAGAGAGAGCAAATGCGCTCTCTGCACTAGCGTCGTGCAGTGCCCCGACCCCCCCTGTGCAGAAAATGTGAGTGCCTTGAGGAGGGGTCGGGCGGCAACGGAAAGCCGTCTCAGGTGGCATAAAGGCGCGGATCGGCGCTGCGGAAGTAATGTCACTTCTTGTTATGCATTGCCTTCCTGTTCACCTGTTATTCAAAGCTAATTTAAGTATTGCTATGAAGAGTGCTTTGGGCTTTAGACACTAGAATCCCCTTGACAAAGGACTTGGTGTTTGAAATGTTGGAGTATTCTCCCACACACCAACTTCTCTGCCTTACAAGCCTGAGAGCTTTTGAGTTTTTTGGACACTTTATTTGGTATGTACTAAAGTATATGTTTTAATGACTTTGTAACAATACATTGTTGTAATTATATGCTTTATTCAACCATTTATTTGCATACTCATCTGTACATCTGTACTAATGATGTGGTGTGCAGAGTAACTTTTGTAGCTTGGGGTATTTTATGGCTCTATTTGGGTAAGAGTCTTGACTCTTGCACCCTTTGCTAAATTTGTAAAACGGGAGTGCCCTCCATTAATTGCTGTTTACTTTAAACAACCATAGAATGAAAACCTTTGTCAAATAAGCTAGGACATTACATATTAGATTATACAAGAACCATAAAAGATATTACATACCCCTTGAAACAAAGGAAAGGAAAATCCATGGTCTCAGCCTTTTACAATCATTAAATTATTTATGTGACCCCCTTCTGAGAACCCTTATACATATTATAGATCTGGTTGACGGTATATTATATATACGGTATTATAGCAGGTTGGCGGTAGAGTGGAATTTTTAAGGGTCCTTACTGTACTACTGTTATGTCACAGCATAAATTGATTTAAAAAAATAATATTTTAAAATGATTAAGCCCTAAAATAATAAAAACTGTTCTAATTGGCTAGAATTATTCAGAATGTATGGGACATGTTATTTTGAATTATTATGAAGACTTTAGAAAGGTACATTGATCCTGGCTTCTGAATCTATAAAACTCCATATGATACATTATACATGTTATGTATATCTTCAGGATTTCTCTCCAATTTTGCACATATCATCAAATCACCAATAACAACTCATGGGACAGTTAATCAAATGTAACTATATAGGTCAGCAAAGTTTTATTGTATAATTACATATTTGTAAAGATTTTGTTAGTACTACAGCAGCATGAATTTGCAATATGATTCTTTATTTCTAAAGGAACTAAAAGCATATGGTGTTCTGTCATCAAATAACCCCAAGGGACTGCATCAAAATATCACATTGTAACTCTCTGTATCATTGAGAAAAAGAGACAATATAATGAAAGGGCATTTGCCATCAGCTGGGAAGACTTAAGGGCTAAAAGGTTTAAAAAGAAAAAAACACATTTCTGTAATAACATCATCCTAATGGTAGCTCATATATTCAACTGCCAGGATGTTATAACACAATGACGATACAACATGAAATCAAATGTTGTTTACATACCTTCTATACCTGTTGCATACATATATGCTGCTTAATTAAGGAAACACTTAGGTAAATAAAGGACACCAAATACAAAATATCCATAATGAAATTGAGGGCATACAGATCTATTTGCTATTTTCTTAGGTTCTATGTGGCCATGGGGTATTTTGGGATGTACTTTATTTGTTGATCCTAATACAGGCATGGAACCAGTAATCCAGAATGATTGGGACCTGGGGCTTTCCAAATAAGGTTTTTTTCTGTAATTTGGCTCTTCATACCTTAAATCTAAAAAAAAAAAAAAAATGTATACATTAATTTAACTCAATGGCATTTTGCCTCCAATAATTCATTTTATTTCAGAAGGGATCAAGTACAAGACACTTTTTTAGTATTATTATAGAGAAAAAGTAAATTATAAAAAATGGTTTTGATTAAAATTGATCTATGAGAGATTACCTTCCTGTAATTTAGAGCTTTCTGTATAACTGGTTTATGGATAATGAATTCAAGATATCCCACAAAGAATATATCTGGGTGGAATATAGGTGTACAGGAAAACATGTAGGGGGTTATTTACTAAAACACTAATTTATATAATTTTTTTATTGCAACAATATCGACCTAACTCCTATCCATGAATTTAACTCATTTAGCAATAATTCTTCTCGAAAAAGTCAGTGCAAAAAAACATTTTGACAAATTTGTGTCTGACTTTTTCAAATTGAAGCTCCGAGAATTCAACTTTATCGAATTGTCAACTCGCCAATTTTAATTTATTGGATTATAGGACGAAAACCAGCGTAGATTACTATGTCAAGAAACACCTTAAAGGACATTTGCCATTGACTTCTACTTGAACTTGAAGAGGTTTTTGCTGGAGTATTTTCATATTTTTCGTATATATTTTTTTTGTATTTATAGCAGCTTTGGGTTATAATAAATCTCTAACAATTCAATTTTTTTTTTCCTCTAAAAATTTTGAGTTATCACCTTTAAAAACTTGACCAGAAACATTTGAGGTTTAATAAATAGTCCCCTTATAGTCACCTATGTTTTTAATATTTTGACACTATAGACTATTTTTTGTATGCCTTTGTCATTTATAAACTTCGTGCAGGGCAGATTGGTTTACACAATGAATATATTTGCCCTGCGCATGGTTACATTTATAAAGGTAAATAAGAATGTGCACACTGACATTTTTTTTTCACAATGCAAAAGTCTATAACAGCTTTTTAAATATGTCAAAAATCGCAAATTGCGTATATGTATGTGTATATGTATGTGCACAGTGGGAGCACTCATGCAAACACCCGTCTCATTTGCAAGTAATTTGCAAAAATGTATTCACAATGCGAATTCACAAAAAACAGAAAGACAGGCAGAGCAGTGCAATATATTAGCCGTCAGGAAAAAATATGTGCTGTGCAAACTTTATAAATGACCCCCAGCGTCTCCTGTGCATAGCTCCCTTTGGTGGTCAATATAATTGAAGAAGCATCACTCTGCTCCTGAAATGATTCAGAGATAGAGTTTATCTACTACTAGTTTTTATGGGTCATTTACTGAACAGTTATGTCATGGCTAGGCTGTGCGCTGAAGCTTGTGCCAGAAAAAAAAATCTGGCTAGAGGTGCAGAGCACAAAGCTGGTGGGTTCAAGGCAGCTTTGCAGTATGCATCTGCTGACATTTGTGTTTGCAGGACAAGCAAGCCTGAACAACAAAAGCATCATATTTGTCTTGAAAGGGCAAGTCCTTCCACTCTCTTCTCATTGGGGCAGGGTGCAAAAAGTGAAAAACATGGTGCATGGTTTTTTTTTGCACTTTACTCAATTTTGCCATCTAGACTGTAATGGTGGTGTGACCATTCAGCATATATTATTTTTCACATGTTCCCAGTCAAATAAATGCATAAGAAGCGGATGGGTAAGCTATTAATCTATTATTCTCTTTTGCTTGTATGTTTTCACCTCTGAAATTCTATCTTCTTCTTTATAGTGGCCTGGGAGAGGGCAAAATTGAGGCATAGTATTTGTAGAAAATCAGCTTTTGAAAACTGTGTACTGCAGTGTAAGAACTGGTGTTTAACTAATATTGTGACCAATCTAAATAACATTATCACCAAATGTTATCTGAAGTAATTAAATTACTTGTGCACCCTCTTTTATTTACACTTAAAATGCTTTCTGAGATCAGCCATTTAGAATTATAAATTTCATTGCAATGTTTGCAATAGGAATTCTTGACTATATGATCTGTACATGTTAAGTGTAACCAGCAGTAGCGTTATCATGACTAGCTTGCATAAATGATTTATACATTGTTTCCCAATTGTTTCCAATTTGTTTCCTTATTAGAACACTATGGGACAGATTTAATGTTAAAACTGACAAAATAGGGAATTATTCAAATTCGATTCAAGTTTTTCAAAAAATTTGAATTTTATTTTTGAGATTTATCATACGCTAGCCTTTAAGAACTTGAATTTGACTATTCACCACCTAAAATCTGCCCAATTGCTTTCAAGTCAATGGGAGATGTCCAGGGATCAATTTGGTGATGTTTGCAGCCTTCCTGACATTCAAATTGAGTTTTTAAAATTCTAATCAAATTCGATTCGAATTCAATTCGAGTTTTAAGGTCGATCCTATTCACTCAAGTTTAAAAAATTCGATTTTTATAATAAATTTTTAATTGGTCAAATTTCGACTTCATGGGAGTGTATGAGAGTTTTAAAAAACTCACATGAATTTGAAATTCGATCCTTGATAAATGTGCCTTCCCATGTTTATTACTGAAGGAAAAAATAGAATTATAAAAAGTATACCACACTCACAGGCCTCAGTGCCAAAACAAAAGTGTTTTTCTTAAAAAAACAACAACAATGTTTTGGTCACATAAAGTGACCTTTCTCTTGACCCTGAGGAAGGTCACTTTATGGGATATTTTCAATGAAAAAAACTTTGTTTAGTTGCTAAGACCTGTGAGTGAGGTATAGAATAAATAATATTTAGCATGTTTTGCTTAACCCATTCGTTATGTTGACAAACCTGTTGAGTCTATACTATATATCTTTTCTC
This sequence comes from Xenopus laevis, assembly GCF_017654675.1. Classification (NCBI taxonomy): domain Eukaryota; kingdom Metazoa; phylum Chordata; class Amphibia; order Anura; family Pipidae; genus Xenopus; species Xenopus laevis. The sequence goes on from NC_054383.1 coordinate 50,895,539, forward strand.
TGATTTAGAAAATAGAGTGATAGTTGAATACTCCTGATTTATGAATAGACCTTTTCAAGGCATATAATTTGATTTAAATAGCTTTTCTATAACTGCCATTTTTTTGGCAGGATGCAGAAAAAATAATTAGATCTCTTAATGTGAGAGTCAAAACAGCACATTCAACAAGATGCATTTTGTGTTTTTTTGCTGGTATTTTAAAATTGCAGTAGCTGTTTCATCAATTCTGAACCATGGAAAAAATTAGCCAAATCTACCAACATTTAAGGGTTATTTACTAAAACAATTTTATCTAATTTCTTTTGAACAGAAAATCTCGACCAAACTCCAGTCCACAATTTTACCTTATTGATCATTAAAATAACACAAATAAATTGGATCGCTGAAAGACTCCCACATAATAAGATTTTTTCTAACTCCAATTCTGACATGCAGCTTTCTTTTCCTCAAAAAAACACGTGTGGGAATATACTCTCCCATTTTTTTTCTTTTGAGAAAAAAAGTTGCACAAGTTTTGTTAGCTTTTTTTTTCCTTGTCTGTGTTTTTTTTTCATGAACTCAGATTTGATAAATGTTCGCCAATGTTTTTTCCCTCTGCCTGCAAATTAAGAGGGAGGCGTTAATCAGATAAATTCTGACAAGGCTTTGTGTTCTGTCGTTAGATACCTCTATAAATCTGTGACTTCAAAGTTAGCGTGGGAGCTGCTAAGAGAGTGTTGCATGTGATCATGTGATCTAAGTGTTGCATGTGAATTAAGTGTTAAGCAGCATTAAAATCCTTAAGGTGTTTAAAAAACAAAAAGGTATTTTTGAGGAATTGCACTTTGGAGACCAGAAGTACTCAGTGTAAATTTGAGTGCAAGTGGGTTTACTGGTGTTACTCAGTGTGTGTTTTGTCACATGTATGTGGTATTGGAGCAGCAGTTCCATGCAGTATTTATATGTGAGAGATGTCAGTGGGTTTTTATGTTGTAATCTGAACTGCAGACTCTAAGGGAGGAACTTGCAGCACTGAGGGCAGCAGCAAACATGGGGGAGGAAAGAAGGCTTCAGTGGAAGCCAGGTTAGATAAGATAGTGGGCAAAGGAAGAGAAAATGGGGGTGGAGATTTGGTTGGGGGTACTGTTAAGGACAGGGAGAACCACATGTAATTTGTTAAATATAGTACCAGTATTAAATGTATGTTTGCAAATGCAAGGAGTCTGACTGGTAAAATGGAAGAGCTGCAGATGCTGGTGCTGGAGGGAAAATATGATTTGACCAACCAGTGTGGCCGAAACATGGCTGAATGAGTCGCATGACTGAGCAGTTAACATCAGCGGCTATACTTTGTTTCGGAGGGACAGAGGCAATAGAAAAAGAGGAAGGGTATGCATGTTTGTTAGGCAAGATCTAAAAGCTTATATAAAGGAGGAGGTGATGTTAATAAATGAAGGGGCAGAAGTCTTATGAGTTCTTCACCAATTGTAAAAAGTCCAGCAAATCAACTGTAGAAGTATCCTATAGACCCCCAAATAGAAAAGGCTGCTAGTTTGGGTAAAGTAATGACAATAGGGGATTTTAATTACCCAGATACTGACTGGAGCAACCGCACTGCCAGATCAGTTAAAGGAAAACTATACCCCCAAAATGAACACTTAAGCAACAGATAGTTCATATCATATTAAGTGTCATATTAAAGAATCTTACCAAACTGAAAAATATATTTAAGTAAATCTTGCCCTTTTACATCTCTTGCCTTGAGCCACCATTTTGTGATGGTGTCTGTGCTGTCTCAGAGATCACCTGACCAGAAATACTTCAACTCTAACTGTAACAGGAAGAAGTGTGGAAGCAAAAGACACAACTCTGTCTATTAATTGGCTCATGTGACCTAACATGTATGGTTTGTTGGTATGTTTGTGAGTACAGTGAATCCTATGATCCCAGGGGGCGGCCCTTATTTTTTAAAATGGCAATTCTCTATTTATGATTACCCAATGGCACATACTACTAGAAAAGTATATTATTATGAAAATGGTTTATTTACATGAAGCAGGATTTTACATATGAGCTGTTTAATACAATATCTTTTTATAGAGACCTACATTGTTTGGGGGGTATAGTTTTCCTTTAATGGGAACAAGTTTATAAACTTGTTGCATGACAATTTTATGGCACAGGTTGTTGAGGAGCCAACCAGGAAACATACTATTCTGCATCTAATGATCTCTAATGACCCAGAACTTATAGCAAATGTGCAAGTGATTGAACCCCTGGGTAATAATACCATAATGCTATATCATTTCATGTCTGGTGCAAAAAACAAATATAGGGCACTAAAAATTATGAAATTCAGAAAAACTAATTGTAGTGCCTTGAAGGCTGCCATTCAGAGCACTGATTGGGGCATTATGTTTTCATCTAAATGGTTGTCATTTAAAATTAAATCATTACTGTTCTCAATTTATTCCATTAAGGAATAAATGCAGAAGCACTAAGAATCACCCTATGTGGCTTAATATAAAACTAAAGAAGTTTATAGGAAAGAAGAGAAAGGCATTTAAAACTACAAGTCTGTTGTGACAGAAGCTGCATTTAATGAATATAAACACTATAATAAATGTTGTAAAACAGCAATCTGGAAGGCAAAGAAAGGAAATGAAGAGTGCATTGCAGCTGAGGCTAAAACTAACCCCAAAAATGTTTTTTAAGTATATTAATAGTAAAAAGATGCTGATTGAGAGTGTTGCTCCTTTAAAAAATGGTATCAGTATAGTTATAACAGATACCAGTAATGGGCGAATTTCTCCCATTTCGCTTTGCCGAAAAATTTGTGAATTTTCTGTGAAATTCATAATACAGTGAAAAATTTGTGATACTCAAAAATTGACACCCGCATCAATTTTGGACATGTGTCCAAAAAGTTGCTCACATCAATTTTGACACAGGCGTTAAAGTTAATGGGTGTCCAAATAGTGTTGACGCGAGTGACTTTTCAGACATGCGTCCAAAATGTGTTGACGATGCCGGATTTTCACGAGAGTTTTACGCATTTATTTGCCAGTGGCAGAATTTCGCAGTGAATTAGCGCCAGGCGAATTAGCGCCAGGCGAATTAGCGCCAGGCGAGTTAGCGCCAGGCGAATTAGCGCCAGGTGAATTGATTCGCCCATCACTAACAAATACAGAAAAGGTAAATGTGCTAAATCAGTTCTTTTCTTCAGTGTATACAATAGATGAGTGAGTTCCCAGGCTCACTTCATAGCTACACTGATCAATTCAGCTCAATCTAGTCAATGACTGACTCAGGATATGATTCATAAAGCTTTAATAAAAATTTATATAAACAAGATGCCAGGGCCAGATGGCATACACCCCCAGGTTCTAAGAGAGCTTAGCTCAGTTTTAGATCAGCCCCTATTTCAGATTTGCTCAGATTCGCTTTCATCTAGTATGGTACCTATGGATTGGAGAAAAGCTGATGTCATTGGCAAATTATTTGAAAGCTTATTAAGGGATCACTTTCAAAATTTTGTCCTAGTGAATGGCATTATGAGCATGGCTTTATGAAGGATAGGTCATGTCAGACAAATTGAAATGCTTTTTATGATGAGGTACAGTAAGTAACATGCTGAACAGATGTGATCTATTTGGATTTTGCCAAAGCGTTTCATACCATGCCCCACGATTGCTTTCTAAACTAAGGTCTGTTGGGCTTAATAAAATAATTTGCAGATGGATAGGAAACTGGCTACAGGATCGGGTAAAGAGGGTGGTTGTTAATTGTACATTCTCTACTTGGAGTATGGTTCTTAGTGGGGTCTCTCAGGGCTCGGTATTGGGTCCACTTTTATTTAACTTGTTAGGGGAGGGTATTGTAAGCAATGTATCAGTGTTTGCAGATGACACAAAACTATCCAGCCCAATTAATTCCATCCAGGATGTGCCATCCTTGAAAGAGGATCTTGACAAACTGGCAATCTGGGCAGCTAAGTGGCAAATGAGATTCAATATTTATAAATGTAAAGTCATGCATCTGGGATGTAAAAATATCCAAGCCACTTATATCCATAATGGGGCTGCACTAGAAAAATCCATTATGGAAAAGGATTTTGGAGTTCTTGTAGATAATAAACTTGGCTGTAGCAAGCAATGGCAGTTAGCAGTATCAAGGGCAAATAAGGTCTTGAGCTGTATTAAATGGGGCATTGATTCACAACAGGAAGGGATCATTCTTCCACTGTATAGAGCACTGGTAATGGTATTAGAGAAGATACAGAGAAGGGCAGCTAAGCTGGCAAAAGGTATGGAAAATCTTAGCTATAAGGAAAGACTGGCCAAGTTGGGGTTGTTCACGCTGGAGAAGAGGTGCTTAAGGGGTGATATGATAACTATGTATAAATATATAAGGGGATCATATAATAATCTCTTCTGCTTTATTTACCAGTAGTTTTTTTCCAGCTTACACAAGGTCACCCATTCCGAATAGATGAAAAGATTCCGCCTAAATATTCGGAAGGTTTTTTTTTTTTACAGTGAGAGCTGTTAAGGTGTGGAATTCTCTCCCTGAGTCAGTTGTACAGGATGATACATTAGCTTTAAAAAGAGGTTGGATAGCTTTTTAGTAAGTGAGGGAATACAGGGTTATGGAAGTTAGCTCATAGTACAAGTTGATCCAGGGACTAGACTTTTTTCCCCCTCTGAGGCATATTGGAGAGGCTTCAGACGGGGTTTTATCCTAGTAAGAGGGGGTGAGGTATAATATTAATATACTATAATCTTACGTGGGGCAGGATGCAAAGTGTAAAGATCTAGTGCAAAATCACACACACATACATAAAAATATTCTTTACATGAGCTAGTTCATATAAATAACAACTCTCAAACCAGTGCAACTATTTTGCTTGTCACTTGTATTTATCTTAATTAGTGATTCTCCCATTTTGCTTCGCCGAAAAATTCATGAATCTCCCGCGAAATTCACAAAACGGCGAAAAATTCATGAAATTATTTGCTGGTGGCGAAACGCGAAAATTCACCGCAAATTTTCGCCTGCCGAATTTATTCGTCCATCACTAATCTTAATATTTCCAAATCCAAAAACTATTTTATTGCAAAAATCTGCCAGCCAGGAAACCACAATGATCTATTAATATGAACAGCCATTTGCAAATTTTGTTTCATATCTTCATCATGGAAAATAACGATATCTGGAAGAAGCAGCTGAAAGTTTATATTGCACTATTAATTTTCCTGAGACTGTAAACAATTTAGAGCTGCCAAATTTTAAGTAAGGGATATAAGAAGATAAACGCATATAGAGAATGTTGATAGCTCTGTATTATGAAATAATAATTTATGGAAGTATAAGGCAAAGAGACCTAAATTAATTACAGTCCAGACAAGCACATAAAATTGCACTGCACATATTTCCCCATGCCAACTTTGCATTCATATATTAAAGGATATAAAGATAAATGTAATAAAAGTTAGTAGATATGGATAATCTGTCCTCAGATCATGAAAGGAAGGGATTAGATAAATAATTTTATTTAAGAATGTGCTTCTCTGACTGCAGAAGTGTTTCTAGATTAAGCTATACATTACATTAGATTTAACCTTGTGAATTTATGGTTTTACAGAAAAATTGATGATTTTAAAGGGAAACTAAACTATAGAAAAGATTACTTATTTCACCAGACAGTAAATCCTGTGAAAAAGGAGTATAATCTACTCTTCCTGAAAGCAAGCAAAAGATATTTTAAGTACCTAAAAGTCTGAGGATGTAATAGCTTAGTATATTTTCCAATCCATAAATGGAGCAATGTTATATATGTATTGACATTTTCATGAATAGTTAGTAATTTAACTGCAACTTTCACTTTTATTTACAGAAATCTGTATTTTATCTTTCCCCTTCTGTGGCAAATTGGTTATATCATTTTAATTAACTTGAAGTTATACAGGTTATGCTTTAATTTAAATGTTATGCTTTAAATTAACTAATATATACTTTTATATAGGTTTACTTGTAGAAAAGGTTGAACCTGATGGTTGAACCTTTGTTTCCAGAAAAAAGCTGGGGGCATAACAAACCATCTTTAAATATCTTTACATTACTATCTTGTAAGATATGAAATAAAATAAAACAAAATAAAATTGTTATATATCAAGTTTGCTTAAGGATAAGTAGTCTACATCGTCCATTCATACTTCCATGTATTATATGTGCCCATGTTTAAGGGGCAGATTTATCAAAGGTCGAGGTGAATCTTCTAATGAAAAAAAATTAATTTTGTGTACTTTGACTGTCGAAATAGTCCAAATTCGATTCAAATTTGAAAAAAATGAGATCGAAATTTATCATGTACTGTCTCTTTAAAAATTTGACTTCTACCATTCGCCATTGCTGTTTTAGCCTATGGGGGACCTCCTAGAGCCTATATGGAGTCAATTGGCGGACTTTGAACAATTTAAGTTTTTTTTGATCGAATTCGATCAAATGCACTATTCCTTCGATTCGAATGATTTGAATTCGGCTGAATACGGACCTATTTGATAAAAAAAAAAAGACCTATTCGACCAAAAAAACCTTTGGCTTAATTTCGGTTGGTCTTTTTAAATTCGAAATTTGAAGTATTTTCAATTCGAAATTCAACCCTTGATAAATATGCCCCTAAATGTTATGGGATAGACCATTTTATGTTATATTCTGTCTCTTCGATCTTTTGCAGGAGAGTTGTTAAATATGTATCCAAATCCAGGGATAAAGTTGGCCCCAGCAATTTCCAGTTTGGATTAAGGGGCCCTGATAACAGATAGCCACAATGAGGGTTAGATTCATAAGTGTAAGTATTATAGGAATACAAGTCAGAAAGGACAGCATTAGTTTGCAACAGGTAAGCTAACATAAGTGGCGGTCCATTGCGTATGGCATATTATTGGGTACAATTCTACGCCCTTATTATACACTCTTATTAGCAATAAATGATTGTTTATGAACCCAGAGCTCCCACATGGTTCACAGAAATAGCATCTTAACACCTGCAAGCAAACACTTGGAAGCTCAAAATTTTCTGGAACAGAAACAAAATCAGCAGACTGAAAGACAATTGATTTATTCAAATATTGAAAAACAAATACATATCTATCAGTTAAACGAAAACTCAGCAATTTTGAACTCAGCAATACTGATACCACTGTTTGCCATATTATAGAACATCAGAAAAAATACTTTGCTTATGTTGGAAAGCAAATTACTAAAATGTAAATCAGGAATTAGGGAATACTTAGAACAATACTACATGAACCTTTGCATCAATTATTTGATGAAATCTCAAAGAAGCAATTTATTCTCCAGTAGGGATGTAGCGAACGTCGGAAAAAAAGTTCGCGAACATATTCGCGAACTTGCGCAAAAATGCGAGCGGTTCGCGAACGGTTCGCGAACCCCATAGACTTCAATGGGAAGGCGAACTTTAACATCTAGAAAAGACATTTCTGGCCAGAAAAATGATTTTAAAGTTGTTTAAAGGGTGCAACGACCTGGACAGTGGCATGCCAGAGGGGGATCAAGGGCAAAAATGTATCTGAAAAATCTGCCTGTGTGTGCTTGGAAGAGATAGTGTAGGGGGAGAGCTGTTAGTGATTTCAGGGACAGATGATAGTAAGCTTGCTGGCTAGTAATCTGCTTGATACTGCTCTGTATTGGAGGGACAGAAGTCTGCAGGGATTTGAGGGACATTTTAGCTTAGGTAGCTTTGCTGGCTAGTAATCTACTGTTCTCTTTAAACAACTGCCATACGTTGACCTTGTAGGCATTGTTTGCCCAGTTTTTTTGGACGCAGCCACTGAAGCACAGTTGCCAGAAAAAATATGCCATATAAATGCTGAAAATAGTAATTTTTCGCCATACGTTGACCTTGTAGACATTGTTTGCCCAGTTTTTTTGGACGCAGCCACTGAAGCACAGTTGCCAGAAAAATTATGCCATATAAATGCTGAAAATATAAATTTTTTTGGTTGCAGCCACTGAAGCACAGAGGCCAGAAAAATTATGCCATATAAATGCAGAAAATATGCATTTTTTTGGTCGCAGCCACTGAAGCACAGTTGCCAGAAAAAATATGCCATATAAATGCTGAAAATAGTCATTTTTTGCCATATACGTTGAGTCAACGTATGGCAAAAAATTACTATTTCAGCATTTATATGGCATATTTTTTCTGGCCTCTGTGCTTCAGTGGCTGCGGCCAAAAAAACTGGGCAAACAATGCCTACAAGGTCAACGTCGTTGACCTTGTAGGCATTGTTTGCCCAGTTTTTTTGGCCGCAGCCACTGAAGCACAGAGGCCAGAAAAAATATGCCATATAAATGCTGAAAATAGTAATTTTTTTGGTCGCAGCCACTGAAGCACAGTTGCCAGAAAAATTATGCCATATAAATGCTGAAAATATAAATTTTTTTGGTTGCAGCCACTGAAGCACAGAGGCCAGAAAAATTATGCCATATAAATGCTGAAAATATAAATTTTTTTGGTTGCAGCCACTGAAGCACAGAGGCCAGAAAAATTATGCCATATAAATGCAGAAAATATGCATTTTTTTGGTCGCAGCCACTGAAGCACAGTTGCCAGAAAAATTATGCCATATAAATGCAGAAAATATGCATTTTTTTGGACGCAGCCACTGAAGCACAGTTGCCAGAAAAAATATGCCATATAAATGCTGAAAATAGTCATTTTTTGCCATACGTTGACCTTGTAGACATTGTTTGCCCAGTTTTTTTGGTTGCAGCCACTGAAGCACAGAGGCCAGAAAAAATTAAACCAGTAGGGTTTGCACCCTAGTTTGTAACGGTGGCGGAGGGAGGAGGAGGACGCTAAAGGACAGCTGTGTGTGGAGTCATGAGGCTTGAAGAGAAGGACAGCTGCATAGAAGTCAGAACAAGTCTTCCGGCGTGCAGTAACCCTCCGAGATCCACCCCTCATTCATTTTAATAAAGGTCAGGTAATCGACACTTTTGTGACCTAGGCGAGTTCTCTTCTCAGTTACAATCCCTCCTGCTGCACTGAAGGTCCTTTCTGAGAGCACACTTGAGGCTGGGCAAGACAAGAGGTTCATGGCAAATTGTGACAGCTCTGGCCACAGATCAAGCCTGCGCACCCAGTAGTCCAGGGGTTCATCGCTCCTCAGAGTGTCGATATCTGCAGTTAATGCCAGGTAGTCCGCTACCTGCCGGTCGAGGCGTTCTTTGAGGGTGGATCCAGAAGGGTTGTGGCGCTGCCTTGGACAGAAAAACATTTGCATGTCTGACGTTACAGACTGGCCAAAGGGCTTTGTCCTTGCAGGTGTGCTCGTGGCAGGATTACTGGCACCTCTGCCCCTGGAATGTTGATGAGTTCCTGAAGTGACATCACCCTTAAAAGCATTGTACAACATGTTTTGCAGGCTGGTTTGTAAATGCCGCATCTTTTCGGACTTGTGGTATGTTGGTAACATTTCTGACACTTTATGCTTGTACCGAGGGTCTAGTAGCGTTGCGACCCAGTACAGGTCCTTCTCCTTAAGCCTCTTGATACGGGGGTCCTTCAACAGGCATGACAGCATGAAAGACCCCATTCTCACAAGGTTGGATGCAGAGCTATCCATCTCCGCTTCCTCATTATCAAGGACTGCATCATCCACGGTCTCCTCCCCCCAGCCACGTACAAGACCAGGGGTCCCCAAAAGGTCACCACTAGCCCCCTGGGAAGCCTGCTCCTGTTGGTCCTCCTCCTCCTCCTCCACAAAGCCACCTTCCTCCTCTGACTCCACTTCTGGCACCTCTCCCTGCGTTGCAGCAGGTGCCTGGGTTCGTTCTGGTGATTCCGACCAGAAATCGTGCGCTTCCAGCTCCTCGTCACGCTGGTCTACAGCCTCATCTGTCACTCGTCGCACGGCACGCTCCAGGAAGAAAGCGAAGGGTATTAGGTCGCTGATGGTGCCTTCGGTGCGACTGACCATATTTGTCACCTCTTCAAAAGGTCGCATGAGCCTGCAGGCATCGCGCATAAGCACCCAGTAACGGGGGAAAAAAATCCCCAGCTGTGCAGATCCAGTCCTACCACCCAGTTCAAAAAGGTACTCGTTGACGGCCCTTTGTTGTTGCAGCAGACGTTCCAACATAAGGAGCGTTGAATTCCAGCGAGTCTGGCTGTCAGAAATCAAACGCCTGACTGGCATGTTGTAGCGCTGCTGAATGTCAGCAAGGCGTGCCATGGCTGTGTAGGAACGTCTGAAATGGGCCGACACCTTTCTGGACTGGGTGAGAACGTCCTGGAATCCTGGGTACTTGGAGACAAAACGTTGGACTATTAAATTTAACACATGTGCCATGCAGGGCACATGTGTTAAATTGCCTAGTCTCAACGCTGCCAACAGATTGCTTCCATTGTCACACACCACTTTTCCGATCTGCAGTTGGTGTGGGGTCAGCCACCGATCGGCCTGTGACTGCAGAGATGACAGGAGTACAGATCCGGTATGGTTTTTGCTTTCCAGGCACGTCATCCCCAAGACAGCGTGACAACGGCGTACCTGGCACGTCGAATAGCCTAGGGGAGCTGGGGTGCACAGGTGTGGAGGAGGAGAAGGAGGACCCAGCAGCAGAGTAAGAAGAAGAAGAAGACGAGGTAGAGAGCGATGGAGGAGTAGAGGTGGTGGCAGAACCGCGTGCAATCCGTGGCGGTGACACCAACTCCACTGTTGTTGTTGAGCTACCCATTCCCTGCTTCCCAGCCATTACCAAGTTCACCCAGTGGGCAGTGTAGGTGACATACCTGCCCTGACCATGCTTGGAGGACCATGCGTCAGTAGTCATATGGACCTTTGGCCCAACACTAAGTGACAGAGATGCGGTAACTTGGCTCTGCACATGTTGGTACAGGTGTGGTATTCCCTTTTTAGAAAAAAAATTGCGGCTGGGTACCTTCCACTGCGGTGTCCCAATTGCTACAAATTTGCGGAAGGCCTCAGAGTCCACCAGCTGGTATGGTAAAAGCTGGCGGGCTAAGAGTGCAGACAAGCCAGCTGTCAGACGCCGGGCAAGGGGGTGACAGTCAGACATTGGCTTCTTACGCTCAAACATGGCCTTCACAGAAACTTGGCTGGTGGCAGATGACTGGGAATGGGAACAGGTGGTCAAGGTGGAAGGCGGAGTGGAGGGTGGTTCAGACGGGTCAAGGAGAGCAGAGGTAGAGCAGTAAGATGCTGGACCAGAAGGAGTGTGGCTTTTAGTTTGCCTGTTGCCTTTGAGGTGTTGCTCCCAAAGTGCTTTGTGCTTGCCGCTCATGTGCCTTCGCATAGAAGTTGTACCTATGTGGCTGTTGGGCTTACCAAGGCTCAGTTTCTGACTGCACTCATTGCAAATTACAATGCTTTTGTCAGAGGCACACACATTAAAAAAATCCCACACTGCTGACTTTTTGGAAGTGTGCGATCTGGCGGTAACAGTAGAAGTTGGCGGAGTTGGCGGTATTGGCGGCAATGGCGGGTGCGTTGGCCGGCTGAACACAGGTGCCGATACATGTTGTTGCCCTGCTGATCCCTGCGGGCTGTCCTCCCTGCTTCTTCTAAGTCTTATTCTCCTACTGCCTCTCTGACTCTCCGTCTCTCCATCTGAACTACCCTCCTCTTGCTCTCTTCTACTAGGCACCCACAAAACATCAATCTCCTCATCATCATTCTCCTCAGATGCATCAATTTCTTCTGACACATCACAGAAGGAAGCAGCAGCGGGGACCTCCTCCTCATCACTCATTATGTCCATCTCTATCGTGTTCTCTGCCAGAATTAAATCTGGTGTAAGGTCCTCATCTCCTTCATCTTCTTCTGGCAATAATGGTTGCGCATTACTCAGTTCAAGAAACTCATTGGAAAATAACTCCTCTGACCCCAGTGAAGAAGGGGCACCGGTGGTGGAGGAAGTGTTACGTGGGGTGGCCATAGCAGTGGAGGATGAGGAGGATGTTGTGGTAAAGTTAGAAACGGTAGAGGATGGGGTGTGCTGTGTAAGCCAGTCAACTACCTCTTCAGCATTTTGGGAGTTCAGGGTCATTGGCTTTTTAAAACTGGGAAATTTGCTAGGGCCACAGGATTGCATAGCAGCACGGCCCCTAGCACGGCCTCTGCGTGGCGGCCTGCCTTTGCCTGGCATTATTTTTAAAAAAACAACAACAACAACAAAAACTCAGTTGGTTTTTCTGGAAACGATAATACACACAGCTAGATGGCGGGTTGAAGAAAACACTGTGCAAATAATGCCTACAAAGTCAACGTATACACTACTACAGCGGTGGATACGGATTACGTAAAATATATGAATGCTGCTTGAAAAAAAGTAACTCAAGTGGTTTTTCTAGAGACGATAATATTATCAATATTTAGACAAAATGTGAACAAGGTCACACAGCTCGATGGCGGGTTGAAGAAAACAGTGTGCAAATAATGCCTACAAGGTCAACGTATACACTACTACAGCGGTGGATACGGATTACGTAAAATATATGAATGCTGCTTGAAAAAAAGTAACTCAAGTGGTTTTTCTAGAGACGATAATATTATCAATATTTAGACAAAATGTGAACAAGCTCACACAGCTCGATGGCGGGTTGAAGAAAACACTGTGCAAATAATGCCTACAAGGTCAACGTATACACTACTACAGCGGTGGATACGGATTACGTAAAATATATGAATGCTGCTTGAAAAAAAGTAACTCAAGTGGTTTTTCTAGAGACGATAATATTATCAATATTTAGACAAAATGTGAACAAGCTCACACAGCTCGATGGCGGGTTGAAGAAAACAGTGTGCAAATAATGCCTACAAGGTCAACGTATACACTACTACAGCGGTGGATACGGATTACGTAAAATATATGAATGCTGCTTGAAAAAAAGTAACTCAAGTGGTTTTTCTAGAGACGATAATATTATCAATATTTAGACAAAATGTGAACAAGCTCACACAGCTCGATGGCGGGTTGAAGAAAACAGTGTGCAAATAATGCCTACAAGGTCAACGTATACACTACTACAGCGGTGGATACGGATTACGTAAAATATATGAATGCTGCTTGAAAAAAAGTAACTCAAGTGGTTTTTCTAGAGACGATAATATTATCAATATTTAGACAAAATGTGAACAAGCTCACACAGCTCGATGGCGGGTTGAAGAAAACACTGTGCAAATAATGCCTACAAGGCCAACGTATACACTACTACAGCGGTGGATACGGATTACGTAAAATATATGAATGCTGCTTGAAAAAAGTGACTCCGGTGTTTTTTCTGGAGACGGTAATATTATGGATATTTAGACAGAATGGGAACAAGGTCACACAGCTCGATGGCGGGTTGAAGAAAACAGTGTGCAAATAATGCCTACAAGGCCAACGTATACACTACTACAGCGGTGGATACGGATTACGTAAAATATATGAATGCTGCTTGAAAAAAGTGACTCCGGTGTTTTTTCTGGAGACGGTAATATTATGGATATTTAGACAGAATGGGAACAAGGTCACACAGCTCGATGGCGGGTTGAAGAAAACAGTGTGCAAATAATGCCTACAAGGCCAACGTATACACTACTACAGCGGTGGATACGGATTACGTAAAATATATGAATGCTGCTTGAAAAAAGTGACTCCGGTGTTTTTTCTGGAGACGGTAATATTATGGATATTTAGACAGAATGGGAACAAGGTCACACAGCTCGATGGCGGGTTGAAGAAAACAGTGTGCAAATAATGCCTACAAGGCCAACGTATACACTACTACAGCGGTGGATACGGATTACGTAAAATATATTATGGCTGCTTGAAAAAAGTGACTCCGGTGTTTTTTCTGGAGACGGTAATATTATGGATATTTAGACAGAATGTGAACAAGGTCACACAGCTCGATGGCGGGTTGAAGAAAACAGTGTGCAAATAATGCCTACAGGGCAAATAATGCCTAAAAGGTCAACTTATACACTACTACAGCGGTAGTAAAATAAAAAAAAGTAAAATAAAAAAAAAATGAATATTAAAAAAAAAAAATTAAAGTTGGTGCTGCTGAACTACTAGGAGCAGCAGATTAGCACACCAGTCCCACTCCCCAACACTGCTAGACTAATAGCACTGGGCTCTTATAGTAGTAGTAGTAGTAGTAGTAGTAAAACAACAAAAAAATAAATAAAAGCAGTCCTTACAAGGACTACTGTTATTGCAGCAGTCAGCAGATGAGATCAGAAGCAGGACAGCTGCCCACTGCAGCTACATACAGAGCACTGCAGTAGAAGGTAGATTACTAGCCAGCAAAGCTACCTAAGCTTAAATGTCCCTCAAACCCCTGCAGACTTCTGTCCCTCCAATAACAGAGCAGTATCAAAACGATTACTAGCCAGCAAACTTTCAACTGTCCCTGAAATCACTAACAGGCAGCAGCTCTCTCCCTACACTATCTCTTCAGCACACACAGGCAGAGTGAAAAAACGCTGCAGGGCTTCGGTTTTTATAGGGAAGGGGAGTGGTCCAGGGGAGAGCTTCCTGATTGGCTGCCATGTACCTGCTGGTCTGGGGTGAGAGGGCAAAAAAAAGCGCCAACAATGGCGAACCCAAAATGGCGAACGTCGCGCGACGTTCGCGAACTTCCGGCGAGCGCGAACACCCGATGTTCGCGCGAACAAGTTCGCCGGCGAACAGTTCGCGACATCTCTATTCTCCAGTTGACAGTAGGCTACAGAGAGTGTGTCTACTAGAGAAACATTTTAAGAAAATATTGCGTTACTTTATGGCTTAAATTTGAGAAACATGACATAAAGCTTTTTTTCAGAACCTTTTCAACCTCTTCAGTAAACCAACTGAGGCTTTTTAAGGTCCATTACACTTTTGTTCCTCCAAAATGGTATAACTTACGATACAAGTGGTACTTTATCTTTGTGCTTAATGTCATAAAAAATATGTGCACTTGTAGCCTGAGCAATAAAAGTAACAAACACTACCTGTTCAATTCCCTGGCAGATCCCTCACAAGGATTGTTGTGCCATATAAGATTGTAGTTTTGTCAAGAAAAACACATTTACTACTTTAATTCTCCTAGATATCTTTTTTTAAATATACATGGCATCCTATGGGTTACCTAACTGTTTTGGGAATTTTGTGATGCTTTCATGCATAAAACTAGTTCAGTGAGATTTTGCAGGGGTTGAAGCATCATTTATGAAAAATATAATCACTATTGATATTTTGATATCTTGTATGTGTTTTGGTTTAGTCTGAAATTAATTTCTGCTACTTTATATATAGGGGCACATTATTCATTGGTCATAAGCTATGACTGGAAAATCACAATATTTGTGCAGATATACAGAGACACCATAGAAGTAAATGGAAGATGAATCATCAGAATTTTGGCATATAGGCAATCGTTTTTCTTCTCCAAAAAAAATCTAAATTTGCAATCAATCCTTGGAAATTACCTCAATTATTCTATGCGTCTTTACTCATTCGTGATTAACCCATTCATGAGTTTTCTTAAATATGTGCAAAACTGTCATAGTCACAATGAAGGGTGCTTTTATGCATATTTTTTTACCTCGACAATGCCATTTTTGATAAATATCCAGATTGTAGTATCAGTTTACACAGAATATTCCACCGTTTTATATTCTGAACATAATTCTTTGTAGAAAATCATGTGAGACACCACACAGCTTTTTATATATGACTATTGTGAAAGATAATTAATTATAATTGATTATTTTACAGTATAGCTTGGCACTAATTGCACACATGGAATGGTTAAAAAAAGTCCAGACAGATCAGACAGTATTTCCAGGAAGCAATGTTAAAAAGTTTCTACAGACCAAATAATCTTATTAAATGCAGACTCCAAATCTAAAATAGATAATGTCCAGGGTAAGATGGCGTCCCAGTAGGCTTCTATAAAACACTACAAACCTAACTAAAACACCTTTTAAAAAAAGAAATTTTAATTTCATTAAAGATCATGTGCATTAGTTCCCAAACTCATTTCAACTTAAGCTTAGTTTAAGCTTTTACAGGCTGCTCCATTAACACATTTCTGCAATTTCCATAGATTCCTATAGATTAATATACATCCACAACTTCTGTAAGTTTGGTGTTATTTGTAAGTAGGTATGGTTAATATATAATCACTGGGAGTAGTAATGCTAATACACAATGACCTACCATTTAAACACAGGGGCAGATATATCAAAGGTCGAGGTGAATTTTCGAATTTCAAGCTATTTTTTGTGTACTTCGATTAGGAATAGTCCAAATTCGATTTGAATTTGAAAAAAACCTAAAACCCTGCCGAATTGCTGTTTTAGCCTATGGGGGACCTCCTAGAACCTATTTGGAGTCAAGTTTTTTTAGAGGAAAACTTCAAATCGAATTTGATTGAATGCGATATTACTTTGATTCGAACAATTCTTCAACTTACTGTAGTTTCGGTTGGTCTTTTTGAATTCGAATTTCAACGTTTTTTCAAATTCGAAATTCGACCCTTGATAAATATGCCCCTTAGAAACACTAGCAGATAAAGATGGGCGATATGTTATAATTAAAAGGAAACTAGCAGAACAGTTATGCATGATAGCAAACTTATAAATTCCCAACTCAAGATAAGTAGCCTATATAAAACACTTTATGAAAGTGCTTGCAATTTTTAAAGAAGGCATACTTATATTAGGTTGTGATTTTAACTTAAAACTTAACCCCTTATCTGACTCATCCTCTTAAGAGCAACATCTCTTATAAAGTTCTTAAAGAAACCAAACAACTACTGTCTGACATGCATTTGGTTGATGTACCCATTATTCAAAAGTTCATTCTGTTTATTCTAGGATTGATTATGTTTTTGTGTCACAACTTTTGATACATTTATTAACAAAAGCCTGAAATAAGGACTTCAATATTATCAGACAACAGTCCTGTTATAGCAAATTTTTAATCCCAAATACGCTTAAAGTGGACTGTACATGGCTTCTTAATGAAACATTGATACACACAAACCAATAATGTACCAGGCACATCACTGGGGACACTGGGAAACACATGTATTCTGAGAGGGCATTGGGAAGTAACCTAAAAAAAAAAAAGAGAGAAAGATAACTTTCCGGCAAAATTATTGCAGGACATATCAGTCTTAGAACAAACTCATAAGATGACACTAGCTCAAAAAACCCTGACCAAAGCATTTAAAAAGGATATACCCTCCAATACTTTAATTGTATTTCTAAAGAAAATGGTTTCCACCCTCAAGCCCAAGAGGCTTATATTACTATAATTCCCAAGCCTGGGAAAGACCCACAATTGTGTCCTAGCTACAGACCTATTTCTATGATTAATATAGATATAAAAATATATGATAAGATTATGGGTAATGACTAAAGAAATACCTGCCTTGTCTGATCCATCCGGACCAAACTGGTTTGTCCCTAAAATAGAAGGGAAAGATAATATGTTTAAAGTTATGTCACTAATACGATACGCACAAATGAAAAATATATCTTCCTTGAAACTTACGACAAATAGAGAGAAAGCTTTTGATAGGGTCTCATGGCTGTTCCTAGATAGGGCATTAGCCGGTTCGGATTAGGTCTACTCTGCAGACAAATAATAATGGCTACATAAAAAAAACGTACTGCAAGAATTAGAGTTAATGATATATTATCCCCTGCAGTCCAGATTTTTAATGGAACAAGACAATTTGCCAATTCTCTTTATGTTAGCGATGAAAACAAATCAGGAATAACGCTAACATATTGGGGATAGTGGCAGCAGGTAAAGAACACAAATATATTGTGTTTGCTGTTGACTTATTAATGAGTATTACCAAACCTACAATTTCTCTTCCTAACATAGTCTCGATGATGAGAACCTATGAAGAATTATTCAACTTTAAGGTTAAGGGGCACATTTATCAAGGGTCGAAGTGAATTCGAGGGAATTTTCAAACTAAAAAAAATGAAATTCAAAGTAATTTTTTGGATATTTCGACCATCGAATAGGATAATACGACTTCAATTCGAAGTAAAATCATTCAAATATTCGACCATTCGATAATCGAATGGTCGAAAACTTTGACTTCAATACTTCGCCAAATTAAACCTGCAAAAGTGCTATGTTAACCTATGGGGACTTTCTACAGCATTTTTCTACTACAGCAAGTTCTTTTAAATCTAAGTAAAATCGTATGATCATACGATAAAATTGTTCAAATCGTTCTATTCGAAGGATTTAATCGAACGTCGAACCGCAGAATACCCAAATTCGATGAAAAAAGTTTGAATTCGATAATCAAATTCGAAGTATTTAAATTCAATGGTTGAATTTCGAAGTATTTTTTACTTCGAAATTCGACCCTTGATAAATCTGCCCCTTACTATACTAAATCTGAAATTTTAATTACAAATATTACATAGTCTCAAGCCAATATTATTAAACAGAACTTTTTATTTAAATGGGCCAATCCTTTCATTACATACCTGGGTATTAAAATGACGTCTGATTTAGATAAGTCTTAACAAGACAACTATATGCCTTTATTATTATCACTTCAAAAACTAGTAGAGAACTGGAGTAAACTACAATTGTCATGGTTTGGGAGAATACAAGCTATTAAAATGATCTTCATACCAAAATTACTATACTTGCTTACCAATTTATGTACCACAATCCTTTTTTTACCTCAATTAAATCTTTGATATTGAGAATATCAAATCAAATCATATGGAAGGGGAAAAACCAGAGACTAAAGCATCATCTACTAATACTACCCAAAAGCAAAGGAGGTCTTGGACTTCCAGATACTTACCTTTATTACTAGTCAATACACTTGGTTCACATCCTCCTATGGTCCTCTGCAAAAAGAAAAGAAAGTTTGGTGTGTCTTAGAACAAAGTTTTTTTTAAATACCCAATCGTAAATAATTTGTGTGTAGAAACAATCTCTCTAAGAAAACAATACATATGCAAATCCTATTCACAATAAAGATTGGTTACTGTATATACTGTATTCACATGCTATATCTGTTGTTGGAGTTTCTCGATTATCATGATTGCTGACTATGTTTATTTCATGTATATCACAATACTCCCCAACCCCTCCACTTTTTCTGTCTGTCCCCTTATCCCCCTCCCTATTATGAAATCACGAATAAAGAATTGCCAAAAAAAGGTTAAGGCATAAAATTGTAAAGATCACTCTCTAGGTCACATACAGTCATATGAAAAAGTTCGGGAACCCCTCTTAATTATTTGGAGTTTTGTTCATCATTGGCTGAGCTTTCAAAGTAACAACTTCCTTTTAATATATAACATGCCTTATGGAAATAGCAGTATTTCAGCAGTGACATAAAGGGGCCCATTTACTTAGTTCAAGTGAAGGAAAAGAATAAAAAAAACTTTGAATTTTGAATGTTTTTTTTTGGCTACTTCGACCATCGAATTGGCTACTTTGACCTCCGACTATGACTTCGACTTCGAATTGAACGATTCGAACTAAAAATCGTTCGAATATCCGACCATTCGATAATCAAAGTACTGTCTCTTTAAAAAAAACTTCGACCCCCTACTTTGCCACCTAAAACCCACCGCGGTGCAATGTTAGCCTATGGGGAAGATCCCCATAGGCTTTATAACAATTTTTAGGTCGAAGAAAAATCGTTCGATAGATGGATTAAAATCCTTCGAATTGAACGATTCAAAGGATTCAATCGTTCGATCGAACGATTTTTCGTTCGATCATTCGATTGATCTATTTGCGGTAAATCCTTCGACTTCGATATTCAAAGTCAAAGGATTTACATTCGGCAGTCGAATATTGAGGGTTAATTAACCCTCGATATTCAACCCTATGTAAATCTGCCCCAAAGTGTATTGGATTAACAGAAAATATGCAATAAGCATAACAAAATTAAACAGGTGCATAAATTTGGGCACCCCAATAGAGATATTACATTGATACATCGATTTATCAAGAGTCGAAGTGAATTCAAGGGAATTTTCAAAGTAAAAAAATTAAAAATTCAAAGTAATTTTTTGGATACTTCAACCATCGAATAGGATACTACGACTTCAAATTTACTTCAACTTCGATTCAGAGTAAAAATCGTTCAAATATTCAACGATTCGATAATCAAAGTACTGTCTCGTTAAAAAAACTTCGACTTCAATACTTCGGCAAATTAAACCTGCTGAAGTGCTATGTTAGCCTATGTGAACCTTCTAGACTATTTTTTGAAGTCTTCACACATCGAAGTAAAATCGTTTGATCGTATGCTAAAATAGTTTGAATCGTTCGATTCGAACAATTTAATAGTAAGATTGAAACGATTTTACTTCGATCATTCGATGGCCAAATTCCGTGAAAAATACTTTGACTTCGATATTCGAAGTCGAAGTTTTTCAATTCGAGGGTTGAATTTCGAAGTATTTATCACGTTGAAATTTGACCCTTGATAAATCTGCCCCCTAGTTGAGCCTCCTTTTGCAAATGTAACAGCCTCTAGACACCTCCTATAGCCTTTGATGAGTGTCTGGATTCTGGATGTCTGGTATTTTTGACCTTTCGTCCATATAAAATCTCTTCAGTTAAGTTAAATTTGATGGCTGCCGAGCATGGACAGCCTGTTTCAAATCATCCCATAGATTTTTGATCATATTCAAGTTGGGAGACTGTAACGGCCATTCCAGAATATTGTACTTCTCCCTCAGCATAAATGCCTTTATAGATTTCAAAGTGTATTTAGGGTCATTGTCTTGTTGAAATATCTGACCCTCGACTTCAACAAGGGCCCCAGTCCCTGAACTAACCACACAGCCCCACACAGCATGATGGTACCTCCACCAAATTTGACAGTAAATAGCAGATGTTTTTCTTGGAATGTGGTGTTCTTCTTCCACCATGCAAAGCATTTTTTGTTATGTCCAAATAACTCAATTTTTGTCTCATCAGTCCAAAGCACTTTGTTCCAAACTGACTGTGGCTTGTTTAAATGTGCTTTTGCATTTTTGCGTGAGTGCAGAAAGGGCTTCTTTCTCATCACCCTGCCATACAGATATTCTTTGTGCAAATTGAGCTATATTGTAGAACGATGTACAGATACACCATCTGCAGCAAGATGTTCTTGCAGGTCTTTGGAGGTGATCTTTGGGTTGTCTGTAACCATTCTCACAATCCTCTGCATATGCCACTCCTGTATTTTTCTTGGCCTGCCAGACCTGGGTTTTACATAAACTGTGCCTGTGGCCTTCCTTTTCCTGATTACATTCCTTACAGTTGAAACTGACAGTTTAAACCTCTGAGATAGCTTTTTGTAGCCTTCCCCTAAACCATGATACTGAACAATCTTTGTTTTCAGATCTTTTGAGAGTTGCTTTGAGGATCCCATGCTGTCACTCTTCAGAGAAAAGTCAGAAGCACAACTTGTAATTGGCCACCTTAAATACTGTACCTTTTCTCATGAATGGATACACCTGCCTATGAAGTTCAAGCCTTAACGAGCTAATCTAACCAATGTGATGTTGCCAGTAATAAGTGTTGAGCAGTTACATGCATTCAAATTAGCATTAGGGAATGTTATATAGGTCACCAATTGCAAATTTTTTTGCAATTTTTTTGCAATGCGAATAAATGTTAACATTCTGAACAATTTTGCCATTTTGCAAATGTAATAAACATTTTGAAGACCCTTTACTCCTCACACGATAGTAGAATAACGTTTGTGAATTTGCAATAGTGCGCAGTGTATTAAATAAAACTTCTTACTGAAAAGAATTTTATGTTAGTTCCAAAAGTTTATACCACCTTCAAGCACATCTTAAAGGTGCACAACGTGCAATTAAAATTCATGATGCAATAAAAGTCTAATTAACATTGCAACATACAAATTTGTATTCTTATTTGTGTGCAAATTTGTAATTACATTACCTCCATAGTGTAATATTTAAACCCAAACTTTCAGGTGTGTGTGTTAATATTAATGCATTTAAGCAAATCACAGATGAGGG
This sequence comes from Xenopus laevis, assembly GCF_017654675.1. Classification (NCBI taxonomy): domain Eukaryota; kingdom Metazoa; phylum Chordata; class Amphibia; order Anura; family Pipidae; genus Xenopus; species Xenopus laevis. The sequence goes on from NC_054383.1 coordinate 50,917,588, forward strand.
CATTCCAAAGTTTGACAGATGACTGTTCATTTATCTTCTGTGAACTCAGATAATTGATTATCAATATTATTCTGGTATGACTTCATAACATAATTGTTATTTTTCAATAAAACTGTTTATCTTTTACACTGGATACCTGCTTACTTGATGACATAGATGTGAATGAATCAGGTTAACTCCTTGCTAACAATTATGTAAAACACAAAACTTATAGAAAACATCAATTTAGTATAATTTCATGTTGTGAAGAAATTAAAACACTGTAGCACAAACAATCTTATTCTTGGCATGAGTATGTACTGAAGGTACAGTCAGAAACAGTCTAGTGTTACATAATCTAATGTTACAAATGTACACATCCATCAACTTCAACCTTTTGCCCAATAGCTACTATGGAACTTGCAAATGATTTTGAAAATCCTCTTCCTGAAGCTGTATCCAACTTGTCTCAAAAGGGAAAAAATTCCTTTATAATTGAAATATATTTTCCCAAACAAAAATTCAAGAATATTTATCATGGAAGACCTACTTGATTCTCTTTAATAAGTTTGATCAGTCATATATTGTATTGTACTTTCCAGAAGTGTTAAATAATTTTTTTAACATTTTGAATTGTAAAATGGTCTGTTCTAATTTTTTCATCTGTGAATGCTTCATAACTGTCTCTCTACTCACATACTACATACAATCCTTTTTTATTCTAACTGTAACCCCTATTTTTCTGGTGTTATTCATGTTTTGCTTTAACCTATTTTTAATAGGGGTCAACATCCACAGCAAAAACATTTGTGAGTTTTCCCATGTACAAAGATTGAAAAGAGGCATTGGAATAAATGAGGATCCATGTGCATTTTGTGCACCATTCTAAGGTCCCCATCACATTCACACATAGTAGATTCAATTATATCATGTGCAGTTTTTTATTCCTTGAATGAACTCACAACTTGAATGTTTTCTAATTTATAAAAAAAACTTGAATCAATGTAGTCGGGGGGGAAAAACTTACTCTGATCAAGTTTTCATTGGAAAAAAGCTTGAATCTGTCAAATTGAGCCAATCCCACTGAAAGAAATCGAACATCATGAAGGCTACAAACATCTAAGAACAAAATGGTTGAAGGGACCTCTGCCAATGACTTATACATGACCTCGACAGGTTTTTGTTTTTTTGGTTAAAATCAACTCGACCTTTGATAAATAACCCCCTTACCTTATAAAATGTCTATCAAAAATAAGGTAAAATGACCAATTATAAATACCAAAGAATGGTTAGTTAGGGCTGTTATATTGTCATGAATATTAATTAAAAATTGTTAGGTACTTTAAACTATACCCTAGATTCTATAATACTGTATATGTGAACATCTTATACAAACAAAACTGAATAGACAATAGAATTAATTTGTAAAGATCAAATGAAATATACAGTGAAAACATTCTTAATTACCATATCTCATCCATGGGAGTACTAATATCTTAGTTAGCAAGAAAATCCCAGAAAACATTTGTTGTTTTCAAAATCTTTAATTGATAAACATATGTGTCTTTAAATAACCTTATTCACTATTTAACATCATTATTACCAGGTGAGATTAGAGATCATGAATACGTGATCAGCTTACAGGAGCAGTGTCTGAATAAAAACTGGCTCAGTTCTGGCTTCATTTTGTAAAATAAAAAGAAGCATTACTTACCATACACATAAACTAGCTTTGTCTCATTACATTTAAATCCAGGAAGAGAATAGAAATATCAGATAACCTAGAAAAGCCATGTGACATCCTATATGTTACATACACAGGAACATATTAATACTTTGCCATGTAAAAAATATGCCTCATATGCCTAAGTTGTATCAATGAAAGCAGGATCAATGAAGCTCTGGTTTAATGACAATTATGGATATTAGGAACTTGCTGAGAGGATATCATGGAAGTATTGAGGTATGCTTCTGAAAACATTCTGAATTGATTGATAGCTTTGGTCGAACAAGCTTGTTTATAGGTAACAAACCTGAGTAGCAATCAGCCACTGCATAAAGTGATGCTAAGCTTGTTCATTACTGCTGCTTTTAAAGAATAACACTGCATTGTTTATGTCATAGACAACTGAAGATTGTACTCCACTCAAATAATGAGTAGTGTTTTATGTTTGAAAATGATACATTAAACCTCTAGCAAGCCCAGTGGAGTTTGCTAATTAACTGCTTTTTAAAGTCACGTCCACCTGTGATATTCTGCATACTGGCAACATGTTACCTGTAATAATTTTAACCTTAGTAATAACAACAATTGCAAGTGAAATTGCATGGTCCCTAAAGGGCTGTTAAATTGCCATTGCATCCAAGGCGATAGTAATTTAGTCCCTTAACTAAAAAATATATTTTTTTACCAATAGTTTTTAAATATTATCCCCGCTGCACAGTGGCACCCAATATAATGTTCCCCATACCTGCTCTTTAACAGGGAAGTAGGACAGTAGAGTCGGGTCATGACTGAGTAGTATCATGTACACAGGATGCTTATCTGGTCCTGTCTTCCAGTGCACATGGTCAGTGATTGCCAACAGAAAGCCTACCACTGGATGCAACTTGGTGGCTGCCATTTGAAAATGATAATATTGAGACCACATTAACTTACAAAACCATTGAACTCATAACTCCAGAGAGTTTGAATCAATGGGCACATTAGAATTAAATTGAAATATTCATTTATACTCTACTTACTCAGTATTTATCCAGGGCTTTGGAGAATTCTCACATTGCAATACCATAAATATAATTTTGTATGTAATCTTGTATTTATTTTTGCTTTTTTAACAGGAGAGCTTATAAAGGGAAATATTTCTTTACTGACTTAGATAACAGATGCTTGTTGTCTAGAAAAGCCTTTGGTTCAATAGCTTTAACATTACCAGTCAGTAAACACTTGTTAATGTGACAGATGAGTGGTGAAAATTGACAACTTTCAAGATATCTGTGCACCATTGGCATTTACTCATAAGTGACAATTTCACAGTTGACATTGTATAATAGCAACTACATAGCAGTGCTAAAGTAAAAAGAAATATTACATTATTTTGGGTCTATTCACTTTGTTTAATATCAAGAATAGAGGGGTAATTTAACATAGTGTCTTATTGTTAAACAGTTCTTCAATGCCTTTCTCTTTAATAATAAACCAGTTCTTTATTTTTAATGTTAACTACGCTAGCATAAATTCATGTTTATGGCAATTCAATAACCATATTTTGGTAGTGTTTAACATTTTATTTAAAAAGTACTGTTTCTATTTTTGCAAATGATACTAAATTATGCAGAACTATAGGTTCCATGGAGGATGCTGCCACATTGCAGAATGATTTGTCTAATTTGGGAAACTGGGCAACAAACTGGAAAATGAGGTTCAATGTTGCTAAATGCAAGGTTATGCAAGGATATAATATAAATGCAAGTTATACACTAAGGGGCAAATTTATCAAAGTAATTTTTGGGTACTTCGACCAATGAATAGTCCAACTTCGATTCAAAGTTGAAAAAAAAACTTCAAAATTCGAAGGTCAAATTTTTTTGAAGTACTGTCTCTTTAAAACTTCAACTTCGACCATTTGCCACCTAAAAGCTGCCGAAGTGCTGTTTTAGCCTATGGGGGACCTCCTAGAACTGGTATGGAGGCAATTGGGGGAGTTTGGAAGATCGAAGGTCGAAGTTAAAAAAACTTCGAATCAAAGTAGATTGAAGTAGCGCTACTTCGAATCGTACGATTCAAAGTAGGTCCACTTCAACCCCACAAAACCTTGACCACCATTCGATTGGTCTTTTTGAATTCAAAGTAAATACTAAAGCAAATAAAGTTCTGTCTTGCATAAAAAAGGGCATTAACTCAAGGGATGAAAACATAATAATGCCTCTTTATAGGTCCCTTGTTTAGCCTCATCTGGAGTATGCAGTGCAGTTTTGGACTCCAGTCCTGAAGAGGGATATAAATGAGTTGGAGAGAGTGCAGAGACGTGCAACTAAACTGGTTAGAGGGATGGAAGACTTAAATTATGAGGGTAGATTGTGAAGGTTGTGGTTGTTTTCTCTGGAAAAAAGGTACTTGCGAGCGGACATGCTTACACTTTACAAGAACATTATAGACAAATAGCAGGGAACCTTTTTACCCATAAAGTGGATCACCATACCAGAGGCTACCCCTTTAGCCTATAAGAAAAGAACTATCATTTGAAGCAACGTAGGGGGTTCTTCACAGTCAGGACAGTGAGGTTTGGAATGCACTGCCGGGTGATGTTGTAATGGCTGATTCAGTAAATGCCTTTAAGAATGGCTTGGATGATTTTTTGGACAGACATAATATCAAAGGCTATTGTGATACTAAACTCTATAGTAAGTTTAAGTATGGGTATATATAATTTATGTAAAAGCATGGAGGGGTGTGTGTATGGATGCTGGGTTTTCATTTGGAGGGTTGAACTTGATGTTGAACTTGTCTTTTTTCAACCCGATTTAACTATGTAACTATGTTTGTTTGGGTAACAAGAGGATGGGATAGGTGCTCCAGAATTAGTTGTAAAGCTACTCACCAAACAGTGAAAGTGGCCCAGGTGCACCAGCCCCAGACCCCCAGCTTCGGGGAGCGGTACAGCAGAAGATAAAGAAGCAGGGCTGACCAGCACTCAAACGGATCCACAAGACCATATTCAGTTAAAAGATAAATTTATTGGTAGAAAAATTTAAAATATAGCTTCATCTCCATCCACCCAATGGGTGGAGATGAAGCTATATTTTAAATTTTTCTACCAATAAATGTATCTTTTAACTGAATATCTCTGGTCTTGTGGATCCGTTTGAGTGCCGGTCAGCCCTGCTTCTTTATCTTCTGGGTAAAAAATAGACCATGAGTAGCCACATAAATGCAAGGTCTACTGTAAATTTGAGTTGCTGGAATTCAGGAATCTACACAAATGGGCACTACCCATCAAACACAAAAGATGGTGTGTAGGGTCAAATAAGTATATAAAAAAGAGCTTACCCTCCAGCTGCACCCTCCCATCCGTTAGTTCCGAAACTCGAGTGAGGTAAATAGTAAAACTTAACCTTTAATAAATCGTTAAAAGCGAGGTCTAGATAGCAACATTAAAATTGAGGTTAGGTATAGGAGGCTGATTGACTAGGTAACAATGGGTTCGAGGGGTAATGTGCTAATTGCACTTATATCACTAAAAAGTAACGGTTGGTCAAAGGTGATCAAATAATGCTTATCAATTAATGCATTGATCAATCTGAACGTCTATAAGGTACACCATATAATGCCCCACATCATGCCAACCCCTTCACCCACTTCGTTTCACGATCGGTCGGCAAATGCCTTTGACAAAGCCCGCAATTGGCGGGTGAAACGTGCGTCAGGCGCATTTTAGCTTCAGGTTGGGCAGGCGTCTGATAGGGACTTGGACTGGGGTAATCGGATCAGGAGGGCACCTTTTGAGGGTGAAGGGGTTGGATAATTGGATACTTGTACCTAGGGTACATATGAGTTCTGAATGAACCTAAACAACTTAAGGTCTTTGTTACCTCAAGCTTTCACTTGCTCAACCGTACACTAAAGGGGAGGGATCCTGAAGTGCGTGAAGGGGTTGGCATGATGATGATGAAAAAATCTATTCATTTTAGCAGAAAACTACTTAAATGAAAGTAATACACACCTCCATTCAATTACCCGCAAGACTTGTTTAGTAAATGTCTGTTAAGTATTCTAGCAAGCTTTCAAAAACCATCCTCTAATAATGACACATTTAGATAATATTTCTGTGTGAAAATTACAAAAATGAAATTGCCTTACTCCTATATAATTAAATGTCTAGCAGAACCCTTGCTACTGGTCCAGTGTGTAAGCATACCATTAATAAGGATAGCATAATTTTAACATCAATTTGCAGGTTTGGAAAATGTGACATTGCTGAAAGATAATCTATTAAAATCTGTACTAATATACAGTATCTTCAAACTGTTTACTAATTGCATCTTTCTGCATCAATTCTGTGAGTGATAACATGCATAATCCCCCAAGATGCTACCAAAGGTTCTGAGGTGCCAAGTTTTCTGTATTCTTGTCTCTTCTTAGCGTTGAAGATGATACATTAACTTAGGAAACTTAGAGATTTTCTTATTGGGCTAGATTTTAAAAATGTATACTCAAGGTTCTTCAGTAGTTACTCCTTTGATGATGCATCCAATAGTGCAAAATGTGTCAGGAAAGTGCATCTTGGGGACCATGTGTTATTAGGATGCATTCCTTTCATTTGGTGTGGTATGAATTTTATAAATGATAAAACTCCAATAATTATGGTTATGTGTGAAACTGCAATTTTGATTAGTTACCAAATAAACCAGTAACTGGTTAGTTACTGTATTCAGGATCTTGGCAATGATTAGCAAGCATAATAGATTTATTTTCCTATTAGTATTAATGTTTTATGATTTTTTAATAGTTATTCATTTTTTTTATTTTCAGTATATAGACTAATTTATGGGAAATGTAGGTGTATATATACTAAACAAAGTGCACCCTTAGAAATCTCAGGGGATTAAAATGATCAAAATTCTAATTTGGTGTAAATTAAATTAAACATTCTGTTGCATAACATATGAGTTTGCACAACAAAAGTCAGAATTTAGTCCTCAGTTAAATCCATTGTAATGGGTATAAAGTTGTGTTGAAATAGGAATGCATAAGAAACAATCTAATTGAGCACAGTTTTGCTAATGACTCTATTGCACTTTTGTGGATTATTTGCCGCTTTACTGCCTTTACACTTATTCATGAAAATTCAGCTTTTTCATAGTAAATAGTGGTGAAGGATATTGTAATTCTTTTTCAGAATTATGACTATAGATAGATAGATAGATAGATAGATAGATAGATAGAATATCACAACTTTAACTGCAGGTGTAATATTACAGACAGTTTTACAGCTGTGTCCTCGCTATTTTGGCCATATTGTGAGTGTCATGTATTGGCTCTTGAATGCTATTTTTTTATTCAACTTTAGATTGTGCAGCTTTTAGCCTCCCCAAACAAAAATATCACCCTCCTCCTATGCCCATGTTGCATCACTGCGGACGGATCGCTGGGTTTCATGCCACTAGCATGTGGTTAATTTCAGGATACGAGTAGAGCGCCATCTTAGTTTTTAATCCATGAGACTGAATTCTCGCTGTGCCTATAAGAGCTGCAGCTCTATAAGTGCTATTACCTGATTGCCACCTACACTGGTAACCACATGCACATCGATGGGCAGGCAATTGTGGGAATTCAATAGTTGTCAGTGGCTCCGTGTAGTGAATTGTTGATGTAGGTGTGAGCCATAGGCTGAGGAATAATGCTTGTTTGCTTACAAATGTTTAATGTGTTTTATTACAAACAGCCATTGTACCATAAATTGCGTTTTCTCAGGACATTGATAGATGCTTCCATTATTATGTCTCAAGAACTGGCTTGTGCTCATGCACTGGTGACCTTTCCCCCATTTCCCTGCTTATCAAGGACCAAAACAGTTGCTAGAAACATTGATGGGTGAAATAGTTAAATACACTATTTTACTGGCATTCTGCTCTACCAAAGTAACACTATATTACATTTTACTATATATATATATATATATATATATATATATATATATATATATATATATATATATATATATATATATATATATATATACACTTGCCCTGTGTTCATCTTGCTATAGATTCTGGGGGTATTTATACATGAGTGCCACTTTTCCATCCTGCTATGATATCTGGGAAATTATACATGAAATTTATACTGCATTACTTCTCCCCAATGAGAGGAGCACACACATTTAACAGGACCACCTCCAAAGATGTCCCCAGCCCACCAATGCTGTTCATGCTTCCCTGATTTTTAATCACTGCAGTCTGCACCAGATTATTTTCACAATACTGGCACTGTGTTACAAAAATTACATTTTAGTTGTACAATACTTTGCTCTAAATAAGTGTACCTAAGGTGACCAGATTTTCAGAGTGAAATCTGGGGACAGGGCAATTTTTAGACCACGCCCACTGTGTAAGACACCCCCCCACTAACCACTCCCCATTTTGCAAATACACCCTCTGTAAATATATAAATGATATGAGCGCAGTGGCAATTCTGTGTATAATACCCCCAAAATTTATAGTAGGTCAGAACAGAGATTATTTAATGTATAAATACCACCAGAACTCATAGTAGGATGGCACAGAGATTATTTCATGTATAAATACCCCCAGAACTCATATAGTTGGATGGCAGAGTGGTAATTTCATGTATAATGCTCCAAAACAGTCACTATATTTTTTTGAGACACTTACAGCAGAGGTGACAATAAGAGAAAACTTTCTATAAGTAGAACACTATAGATGTGGACTATGTGCCATGTGGAGCGAAAATCAGTCAATAATGGAAAGATCAAGAAGATAAACTTTACTCTGGGGCAGCGTCTGACCTGGCTATCACTTTGGATCCCTGCACTTGGAACTCTCTCATGCCATGCAGCGGCAGCCAGCCATTTCTGTGAGCCGAGTGGTGCTGCTGCTATATTGCTGCATTCCTTTCCTCATTCCATAGTAGAAAGCCATTGTGTGCAGCAGAAGAGGGAGGGGGTGGAGGGGGGATCAGACAGGAGACACATTTGGCAGTCCTTCATCACAGCTTGCAAATTAGCCAATGAGGGAGGCACTTCAGGTTTTGCACTTGCAGTGAATCGAATGTAGTGTTTGATTCTCATGTTGTGTGGTACCAATTGGCATAGCGCAGTCTTCTGTTTTGAAGGACCTGCAAACAAAGCCTGAATGCCTGGCGATCCAGGGATTTCGCAGGAGCTTTTTTGCCACACGGGGACAGCCAACCAGGACAATCTGCACAGCGACAGCACCTCTGAAATAGGGTACATCCCCGGCAAATGGGGATGAAGGGTAACCTTAAGTGTACCAGTTTCAGTAAGTTTTATTTTATTATTTTTTAAGTTCAGTCCTATGACATTAGATAAGTAATTCTTACGCACGGCACATTTGCTCTGGGGGGGGCAGTTGCAAATTTTTGCACTGGGGCCCCTAGGTGTCTAGTTACACCACTGCCTGGACCCCCAGTTCGACCCTGCGAGTGCACCATTAAGTGATTGGCAGTGGGCCCACGGCCGCCAGCTGCCCGGTGCATCCGTCACTTTGTTTTCCTCCCTCTCCTTCCATTGCCTGCCAGTACTTCAGGACGCATTATAGAGGGTTGGAGCCAGGCTGCTGAGGACCCTGTTCATGCTCTGATTGGCCTGTGCTATGCCTGCACGTAAGTTCTACCTTTCAGGCAGGAGGCAACACACTGTGCTATGCCTGCACATAAGTTCTACCTTTCAGGCAGGAGGCAAGCGCACTTCTATTAGTTGTGGGTGGCTCTGAGTATAATGATCAAGCACAGTTTGATTCCATGTGATCTTCACATCAGAGAGTTAAATGTATCCAATACATTGGACCAAATAGTCGCACATATAAAAATTCATAATTGACTCGAGTCAAAAATATGTTGATGCCCATTGTCAATGGTTTTACATATATATATATATTATGTAACGTCACTCGTCCAAGTGGTGCCGTCTCTGGGGGGTTTAGGTAGATTGCGGGGATCGGATTGGTCTCAGAAAACCACAGTTCACACTCAGCTTTGAGTTTTAAGCTGACCGCAATCAGCTTTATTCATATATATAACCGACACACAGGAGCATATTGAAAAACAAAACATAAAAAGAAATCCTAGCCTGTCCGGCTCTAACTAACATACCGCCGCTCCCTCTCTATACCATAGAGAGGATCTAGCATCCAACTCTACAAAAAAACAGTAGTTTGTTTGGTTACTCACTGTGTCCGGCTCTCCCCTTACTGCATGCAGGCAGTTCCCCAGGAAGAGAGAGAGTCCCTCTGGAGACACCATGTTTAAAGGGGTTTCCCCTGAAGTCTCGCGAGGCCACTAATTAGCCAGGCTTCACCAAAAACCTGGATAGCCTGGTGAATGGAAGTCCCACCCGCTCACTTCCATTCACTCCAGGGCCCTTTTTACCGGCTTTTCCATAAGCCAAATGCAGTGAAAGAACACTCTTTCACTGCTGACATACTTTCCCTGGAGCTTAGTATATATAAGAGAGAAATCTGGGAGAAATATAAACACCTTCCACCTCTAATCCAGCATTTCTCTCACACACCCTCCCCCTCTGTTTCGACGTAGGGGTCGGAACACAATTAGCCTCAAGACAGTGTACCCGGGATAAGGCATCTGCATTTCCCAGCTGGGACCCCGGTCTATGCTCCACTGTGAACTTGTAGTTCTGAAGGGCCAGGAACCATCTTGTCACCCTTCTATTCTTTTCACGATTTTCACACATCCATTTAAGGGGGGCGTGGTCAGTAACTAATGTAAACTGGGGGCCTAACAGATAGTACCTAAGCTCCTCCAGAGCCCACTTCACTGCTAAGCATTCCTTCTCTACTGTAGCATAGTTTCTCTCATGGATGTTCAGCTTTTTACTCAGGAAAACTATAGGATGCTCTGCACCTTCTCTGATTTGGGATAGTACTGCTCCGACCCCCACATCAGATGCATCAGTCTGTACAATAAATGTCTGTGTGAAGTCTGGGGTTATCAGTACTGGTTGGCTACATAAGGCTTTTTTCAGGGTCTGAAAGGCCTGCTCTGCCTCAGAGTTCCACTTGATCATTATGGACTTGGTCCCTTTTGTAAGGTCAGTCAGAGGGACAGCTATAGTAGCAAAGTTAGCTATGAACCGTCTATAGTAACCAGTGATCCCCAAAAAAGCTCGAACCTGTTTTTTTGTGACTGGTCTAGGCCATTCTTGAATGGCCTGCACCTTGTTAAGCTGAGGCTTAACTAGCCCTCTACCAATGTTATACCCCAAATACTTGGCCTCTTCCAGGCCTATGCTACATTTTTTTGGGTTAGCCGTCAAACCGGCCATTCGTATGGAATCAAGCACGGCCTGTACCCTAGGTAGATGGGATTGCCAATCCGAGCTATGGATAACGACATCATCAAGGTACGCTGCTGCGTAGTGCCTATGGGGCCTTAAGATTTGGTCCATGGTACGTTGGAAGGTTGCCGGGGCTCCATGTAACCCAAACGGCAACACTACATACTGGAACAGACCTTCAGGAGTACTAAAAGCAGTTTTCTCTTTGGCTTGATCAGTCAGGGGAATCTGCCAATAGCCCTTGGTCAAATCTAAGGTTGTCAGGTATCTAGCCGTCCCTAGTCTCTCAATTAACTCGTCCACACGAGGCATAGGGTAGGCATCAAATTTGGAGACCGTATTTAATTTTCGAAAGTCGTTACAGAAGCGCCAGCTCCCATCCGGTTTAGGTATTAAGACAATGGGACTGGACCACTCGCTATGCGACTCCTCAATGACTCCCAACTCTAACATCTTTTTAACTTCCTGAGATATGGCTTCTCGTCTAGCTTCAGGCACCCTATAAGGTTTTACGTTAACCTTTACCCCAGGTTCAGTTATGATGTCATGCTTTACCAAAGAGGTTCGTCCAGGTTTCTCAGAAAAAACATCCCTATTCTGGGTTACAAAGGTCTGTACTTCTTTCCTCTGAGTGTCTGACAAGGAGTCTGATACGTTAACCTCTGGCACTAAGGGTTCTGCCCTTAGAGATGAAGTAGGTTTGGTGAACAATGACATTCTTTCTTTCCAGGATTTTATAAGATTGACATGGTAAATTTGCTCGGGTTTTCTTTTACCTGGTTGGCGAACCTTATAATTTACTTCACCAATCTTTTCAAGGATCTCAAAGGGTCCTTGCCACTTTGCCAAAAATTTGCTTTCTACCGTGGGTATCAACACAAGTACACGATCACCAGGGGAAAAATTGCGTACTCTGGCACCCCTATTATACACCCTGTGTTGAGCTTCTTGCGCCTGCTCCATGTGCTCTCTTACTATGGGCATCACCGCGGTGATCCTGTCCTGCATTTGGCATACATGCTCAATGACACTTTTAAAGGGGGTGGGTTGTCCCTCCCAAGTCTCCTTTGCTATGTCCAACAAGCCCCTAGGGTGCCTACCATATAGCAACTCAAACGGTGAGTATCCCGTAGATGATTGAGGGACCTCCCTTATGGCAAACATCAAATAGGGTAACAGGTAATCCCAATTTTTCCCATCCTTGTCTACCACCTTCTTGAGCATATTTTTGAGCGTTTTATTGAACCTTTCCACTAATCCATCAGTCTGGGGGTGGTATACCGAAGTGCGAAGTTGGACTACTTTAAACAGCTTGCACAGGTCCTTCATGACCCGGGACATAAACGGGGTGCCTTGGTCTGTGAGTATTTCCTTTGGGATTCCTACCCTGCTAAAGACATGTACCAACTCCCTAGCAATGGATTTAGAGGAGGTATTACGTAGAGGAATGGCCTCGGGGTATCGGGTAGCATAATCCAATATTACTAATATATGTTGGTGTCCCCGTGCCGACTTTACTATTGGGCCCACCAAATCCATGGCTATCCTCTCAAATGGTGTCTCTATCACAGGGAGAGGGACCAAAGGGCTCCGAAAATGCGGCCTAGGAGCCGAATACTGACAGTCTGGACAGGAACTACAGTATTGCTCGACTTCACCATGTATTCCTGGCCAGAAAAACCGTTGCAAAATTCGCTCTTTGGTCTTCTCTACACCTAAATGTCCGCCCATCACATGTTTATGTGCGAGGTCAAGTACCATACGCCGGTATGATTTTGGGACAACCAGCTGCTCTACCCGGTCATTTCCCTTTTCTACTACCTGATATAGTAGGTCATTTTGGAGGGCTAAGTAGGGACAAGAGGGTCTAGAGTCAGAATCTATAGATTTCCCATCTATCATTTTTACATTGGCCCTTGCTCTAGACAGTGTGGGATCCTTTAACTGCTCTGAAGCAAAATTATCCCTCCTAATCTCCAAGTCAGGCATGTCATTGTCTTCCTCCAATGGGTCTACACGAACTTTCCCATCTGGTATAGTCTGGTCAACCTGTGGTTCCCTGTCTACCTCATCAGATTCCCCTGCTAATACAGAAAAGGGAAAACCGGTAGTAACCCCACCCTCCGGTACTCCCTCAGACACTTTATTACCGGAATCAGGGCAGCTTCCCTTTGAGTAGGATTGGTCCATAACCTTGTCAGTTTCCCACAATTTCCAGAAATGTGGAAAGTTTCTCCCCAAAATTATATCATGTGGTAAAGTGGGAACCAACCCTACGGGGTACCTTAATGTCCCGTAGGCAGTTTTGATTTCCACTTCAGCCATAGCATACTCGCGAGTATCCCCATGAATACATGTGACCCCTACCGTCTCAGGCCCATACTGAGGCGTTTCAATCAACAAAGATTTCATCAGGGTAACCTGGCTACCAGAATCTAATAATGCATTTACTAGCTTTCCTTCCACAACAACATCACACAGGTACTTATCCTTCCCTGTCTTTGGAAGGGCAGTACATACAACCTGAGCATACATTGACGTACGTCTCTTTGTTAAGGCAGTATCACACTGCATAGGCTCATCAGTTAGGCTGCAGTCGGCAGCAAAGTGTCCCAGCATATGGCACCGGTAACACCGCACCAAGTCTTTATTGGGTCCTCTGCGAGGAGGGGTCCCTCCTGGCACATTTTGGTAGTCTCTGGGTCTAGTGCCTGTAGATTCTCCACGTTGGAGCATGCTCTTATCGGTCGTAGGTCCCTTTTTCCATGCAGGGAGTTTGCTGGATATGCCAGGAAGTTTCCCTTTGGGAGCTAGGGTGTGCTCCACTTGTTGAAAACTGAGTAGCTCTTCGGCAGAAAGGTACCTCTCTACCATTTCCACAAGCTGGTCTGCAGTTGTTGGGTCTGCATGGCTTACCCATTTGCGCAAAGGTGAAGGCAGAGACCTAAGGTACCGGTCCATCACTATCCACTCCACAATCTGTGGCCCTGTTAGGGTCTCCGGCTGCAACCACTTTTTAGTTAGATGAATTAGGTCATGCATCTGGGAGCGTGGAGGCTTTTCTGCCATAAACATCCACTGATGAACACGCTGGGCACGGACCGAGAGGGTGACCCCCAGCCGGGCCAAAATCTCAGCTTTTAGTTTGTCATAATCTTTAGCGGCAACATGATCCAGATCAAAATAGGCTTTTTGTGGTTCCCCAGAGAGAAAGGGTGCCACCAGGCCTGCCCACTGCTCTTTAGGCCAGTCCTCTCGCTCTGCTGTCCTCTCAAATGTGAAAAGGTAAGCTTCAACATCATCACTTGTTGTCAGCTTTTGCAGATAGTAGCTAGCCCGTATAGCAGTTGGTTTAACAGTTTCTGTAGGGGGTGCTGCAGCACTCCTTGCAGCTAGCTGCTGCACTACCTCTTTGAGGAGCTCCCGGTCTTGTCGCTGCTCCTCTCGGTTTGCGATCAGCTGTTGCTGCTGGACTCTGGTGGCCTCTTGCTGAGCAGCCGTAGCCTGTATCAGGGCCTTGAGAACGTCGTCCATAATGCCTTGCAGCAAAACACTTTATAATGCACAGCTGGAACTGGGTTTCTGGCCCTTTAAATCTTCCAAAAATAAAAAATTGTTTTTTTTTTTTTTTTTAATTGCCAAAGCCTCCTCCACCATATGTAACGTCACTCGTCCAAGTGGTGCCGTCTCTGGGGGGTTTAGGTAGATTGCGGGGATCGGATTGGTCTCAGAAAACCACAGTTCACACTCAGCTTTGAGTTTTAAGCTGACCGCAATCAGCTTTATTCATATATATAACCGACACACAGGAGCATATTGAAAAACAAAACATAAAAAGAAATCCTAGCCTGTCCGGCTCTAACTAACATACCACCGCTCCCTCTCTATACCATAGAGAGGATCTAGCATCCAACTCTACAAAAAAACAGTAGTTTGTTTGGTTACTCACTGTGTCCGGCTCTCCCCTTACTGCATGCAGGCAGTTCCCCAGGAAGAGAGAGAGAGAGTCCCTCTGGAGACACCATGTTTAAAGGGGTTTCCCCTGAAGTCTCGCGAGGCCACTAATTAGCCAGGCTTCACCAAAAACCTGGATAGCCTGGTGAATGGAAGTCCCACCCCGCTCACTTCCATTCACTCCAGGGCCCTTTTTACCGGCTTTTCCATAAGCCAAATGCAGTGAAAGAACACTCTTTCACTGCTGACATACTTTCCCTGGAGCTTAGTATATATAAGAGAGAAATCTGGGAGAAATATAAACACCTTCCACCTCTAATCCAGCATTTCTCTCACAATATATTTATATATAGATATATATATATATATATATATATATATAGATATATAGATATATGTTAAATGAGATGTATTCTCTATCTTGTTTCTTAGTTTGGGACTGGCATGATATATTACTGAAAATACTTCTTATTTTCGTGGGACTCTTGAGTATGATTTGATTGTTTTTATTAATGATGTTTTTATGCTCATATGGTTTAATTGGTGTTAATCATCAGTTATTGTATCTTAAAGGGATGGCTACACTATCTCACGCACCAAAGAAATACTACTTTAAACTGATTTGACTAAATGGGATTTTTGGGTGGTGGTTGGGATACTAGATAGTTATGTGAAACTAGTTCACTGAGGATAACACATGACATGGGGATGTCTAATTTACATGGATCGCATTTATGGTAAAGGGTGAAATAAGGTTTGATCAATGACATTAGTAGTAGGAAACAGCAGCCTAAATTATCCTTATTAGTTAGTAGGATATTTCAAGATATTATGGAGTTTAAATGGTAATAAATGGAGGCTGTATTTCCTCCTCATGGTCTTGAAAAAGGTTAAAATGTTGACCCTTTTAATGTGTTAAAATAAAAGTAATAGAATTTTAAACTTTTTAAAGGTTCCCAGTGTGCACCTTCATCTTTTTAGATTTTTCTATGAAGTATTAGTGGGTAGCACCTGGGTCATTAAGTTTCCTGAAAAGGTGTGCTGAATATGCTGGGACTATATTATATATAGTATAGGTGTTATTTGTATAGAAAAAATTATATGGTAGATATGAGTATATTTGAGAAGAGAAGTGGGAGTATTGCAGGACAAAAGTTGAAAAGGAGAATATTTACGAACTGACCACTATGTTCTCAGCCTGACATTACTCTGTGTTTAAATATTCGTATTTAAGAGTATAGTATAGTATAGTACTGCAGGTTTTTATTCTTCCAAATCAAATTTAATAGCTAAGAGTGCATCTGTCATGTTATTTTCATCAACTGACCTGCCAGCTTGTTTTGCATTTTTATAACAAATGTACAGTATGTCTATAAATGTTGTCACCATGGTAGCCAATTCCATTATGGAAACTTGAGATCACTGAATATGCTCATATGGTAATAATTCTGTCTGTGTGTTATATTTTAAAATATAAAATAATACTGTACATCCCAGCTGTCCATGTATACAGATAACATCATGCTTAATTTCACATTCTACTTTATATTTATTTTATTCCAGTGTCCATTAAAATTACTTTTATCAACTGGGCATGAATGAAATGATTTTTTTTTACTTTTTTCCCCACAGAGAACAAAACAAAAAGTGTAAACAGTAAATTACTTTCAGATAAGCAAAATATACTGTAAATGAATCAGCCTGATTTTGCCCAGCATGTAGGTGACCAAACTGGGTAAAAATGCCAGCTTTACACAGGAAGGTAAACTTACTTGTAAGTGTTGGATCGACAGACAAATATGAAATTAAGACACACACACACACACACACACATCTTTCTATCTATCTAAATATCTAAATATCCTGTAAATTATATCCTTATAAACTGTGAGTTCTGATGTCATCAGTTATAAACGGTGAGTTCTGATGTCATTTCTGTCACATGACTCACTGAAACGTGTGTATTATAATAAATAAAGTACCCCCGGTTGCAAAATATAAGGATATTAGAAGTTGCCTCGGAGTTCCATGACCTGTATAAAAACACTCGGCCTCCGGCCTCGTGTTTTTATATGGTCATGAAACTCCTCGGTAATTTATAATATCCTTATATTTTACAAGAGGGGGTACTTTATTCACTATATATATATATATATATATATATATATATATATATATATATATATATATATATATATATATATATATATATATATAATTAGTGCAAAATCATTGCACTTATCCCTGTAAGAGATCAATCACAGAGCCTATGTGCTGTAAGCTGTTACATAGCAACCAGCTGTTTGGTGATCTCGGTGCAGCAGGAAGTGACACAGCAGCTAATGAGTGGCTGGCAAAAGAGAAAAGCCTGGCAGAGAGAACCACATGGTGGACAAAGAAATAGACCAGAGAGCTCTGGAGGGACAAAGAGTGTGAAAGGAGTACAGAGTGGAGGAAAATTACAGTACCCTAAAGAAGCACTTAAAGATACAGAGACTGTTTGGGGGAAGGACAGACATTAAGGAACAGTTCAGTGTGAAAATAAAAACGGTGTTAATAGACAGGCTGTGCAAAATAAAAAATGTTTCTAATATAGTTAGTTAGCCAAAAATGTAATGTATAAAGGCTGGAGTGACTGGATGTCTAACATAGCTAGAACACAACAGAGAGGTGTGCCCGCAAGATGGTCCTGAGAAGTTAATAGAACTGTTGGAAGATATCTATGGACCAGTGGAAGATGAAATTGAGATGCTGTACAAGTCTTAGTCTTTCATTCAGAAAGACAAAGAGAGTCTTTCTGAGTATTTGAAGAGACTGCAGCAGATTTTACTTGTTTGCAGAAGGATCGTTGCTACTGATCGTGTTGATTCCATGAGGCTGCAACAGTTATATATTTTGCCTATGGACCCCACTGCTGTGATGTTGAGATCTTTCTACAGAGGAATTAAAGAACCCACTTATCAGAAGTTAATCCAAGAGATTTGAAGTTAGGAATTTAACGTTCTACATCGAGAGAAGAAAAATCGTAGTTCAGCAAAGACTTTTAATGATTTCCTAAAGGAGGAAGAGATTACTGAGTTGAAAAAGGAGATTGCAAAACTCAAGGTGCGTGTCTCTGGAAGGGATGAGATGCCAACTATGTCTAGACCAGCTCCCTCTCCTAAAGTACTGTAAGTGCTTGCAGAGAACCACCCAAGTGTTTCCTTTGTGGCCGGTTGGGCCATATAGCTACATACTGCAACATGAAGAGGTTGCGGCTCCACAAGCGACCTCATCTGTATGTGATATGAAAAAGTGATAAAAGAGATATCGGAAGAGACATAGCCAGGTAAAGTGTTACACCTGTGGTTGGTATGTTCATACTTCCTGCTCCTTTTATTGAAGATTGAATGAAGAATGTTATGATGGATATGTGACATCCTTCCCATGTGACGTGGATATTCCTGAAGAGAAGTCCTGTGGCATGAGCACTCTGGCACCCCTGATAAAAGTAAGAGACTGGGCCTGGGAAAGCACAAGCCTTCAGGCAGGGGGAACGTTAGGGTAGTTAGTGAAAAAGTTTCCTCCTGTGATTCTCCTCCAGAGGTTAGGGAAAACGAGGAAGGGGAAGCAAAGATGTTGCCCATTCAAGCAGGGGGGTGGGGGGGAATGTAGGGAATCAGTGCAAAACCATTGCACTTATCCCTGTAAGAGATCAAGCACACAGCATGTGTCTGCGTGCTGTTACATAGCAACCAGCTGTTCAGTGATCTCAGTGCAGCAGGAAGTGACACAGCAGTTAGTGAGTGGCTGGCAGGAAGAAGAAGTTGTAGATACTGGCAAAAGAGAAAAGCCTGGCAGAGAGAACCACCTAGGATCCCACTAGGTGGAGGTACTGCACTATTAAGTACCGTGTATCCAGTCTCTCCCAAAACCATGTGTCAAAAGGGCACAATATTGTGTGTATTTCACCTGCATTAAACTGGTGAAATGACAACTCCAGGTAAAAGTTGTGTTACTAGCTGTGTAAGTTCTGTACTGGCTTGGGAAAAGCTATATAAATGGTCCCTGGAGTGAATGGAAGAGAGCAGGGTGGTCTTCCATTGCTTGCTCCATGTAAGGGTTTGCAGCTGACTAAGCTAGATAGGTAGCTAAGTAATTAGATAATTAAGTGTAGTTAAAAGGAGGTGTGGAGCAACACCTCAGAGCTATCTTCCCCCTAGAGACCTCCTTGAGTGGGTGAGGGGCCATATGTGAACCTCCTTGAGTGGAGGGAAGAAGGAGTGCTGGTGAGCACCTGGGAACAAGTGTGTGATTCCCCTGAGTTGGAGAGAGCTCCAAAGGACTGGTCGTTGCCAGCATATGGGTAACCAAGGTTTTAGTTTTCCAGGTAATAGATTCCATATCAAAAGTGTCAGCTGTGGTGAACTGAAGTTATCGGTACATCCAGAATTTTTAAGAAAATATCAAATATATACTGCCAAAACTGACGTATTTTCGGGCAGTCCCACCATATATGAGAAAATGATCCAACACATCCACATTGTCTCCAGCAGATATTTGTTGCAGTATTAGGATATATTGTGTATAATCTAGTCGGAACCATATGCCATCTGTACATTAGTTTAATACTGGTTTCTAATAAACGTACTGATTGTGTAGTTGAGATTAATAAAAGAAAAGCATTATTCCAATCTATGTAGTCAATTGGAGAGGTCAGTTCTGTTTCCCCATTTCAATTGATATGAATCTGGGGTCTGAGAATTGGCATCTAGTTAGATAGTATTGTGAAATCCGAGCTTGTTGGGTGAACATTCTGGTAAATTGCAATTGAGTTGTAGACATCTTTTTAATCTTATCAACTGCATGAGATTTCAAATAACTGTTAAGTTATAGGTAAATGAAAAATGTAATTTTGGGTAGACTAATTTTTGTTTGCAATTGGCTAAACAACAGAAAAATCATCTGATGAAAGAGACCCTCAAATTTTGTTAAACCTGACCTGATCCATGGTGTCAGATTCATTTGCGGAATGACATGTTGGAAAGCATTTATAGGATTGAGCGGATGTAGGTCTGCTTTTAAGTTGTCAAAAAATTGAATTGCGTCCCATATTTTAAAAGTAGTAAATGTTGTTGGAAAGTTAACAACCTTTGGGCGGAGTCTAGGATGAATCCACATTAGACATGACGTTTGTCCGGATGGATAACTGGAAATGTCTATTTTATGTTGTACCCATTGGGGTTGATTGTTAAAGTCCAGAAACCTCTGTAAATAGTTCAAATTAGTTGCTTGATAGTACAGTATGCTTTGATTTGAGGAAAGCCTGATTTGAGGAAAGCCTAAACCACCTTTTGTTTTATGTTTTGTTAAAACCTTTACTGACGTCCTGGGTTTTGATTTTTTCCATACAAATTTTACAGGTAAGGTTTGCAAAGCCTGGAAAAATTTGTTGATTTGTTGTTTTGTTGGTAACTTAATGGGAATGTTTTGGAATAAATAAAGAATCTTTGACAATAAATGACTCTTGATAGCTGCAATTCTGCCTAACCAAGAGATATCCTTATACATCCAACCTTCTGTAAGTTTATGAAAATTACTAATTAAAGGAGGAAAATTTTGTTTATATAGTTCTTTAACAGACATAGCCAACTTAGTACCAAGATATTTTATCGACGTTTGTTGCCAATCAAATAGGTAGTGTGATTTTAGCTTTAGAAGGGTAATTTTATCAATCCAGATGGGTAGGGCCTCTGTTTTGTTAGTGTTAATTTTATAGTACGACACCTGTGAAAACTGGGAGAGAGTCTCAAAAAGAGCTGGTAGAGATTTATCAGGATCTGATAGGGATAAGATAATTTCATCCACAAATTATGATATCTTATATGCTTAGTGTCCTATTTTATATCCTGTTATTAAAGGATTGGATCTAATCATTTCCGCTAAAGGCTCCATTAGTAAAGCAAAAATTAATGGAGATAGGGGGCAGCCCTGTCTACTTCCATTGGTTAGTCTAAAATAAGAAGAGTAGTATCTACTAGCACAGGTCCTAGCTGTTGGGTTTTTATAAAGTATTAATTTACTATCTAATGAGGGACCAGAAAAACCAAATTTCATAAGAACTGCTTTTAAAAATGGCCAGGCTACCCTGTCAAAAGCCTTCTCCGCATCTAATGAAAGTAGCAGATAGGGAAACATATATGTTGGCATGAAGTGCTATATTGATCGATTTTCTGGTATTGTCTGGAGCTTTCCTTCTTGCCACAAAACCCACTTGATCATTCCTGATTAATACTTTGATAATAGGATTGAGTCTAATTGCTTAAATGTTTGCATACATTTTTATTTCCGAATTAAGCAATTAAATAGGATGATAATTTGCCCAGAGTAATACTCTGGGCCATTGATCTATAAAAGTTGTTAGAAAAGCCATCTGGTCCAGGCACCTTATTAAGTTGAAGAGTTTTTATGGTTGTTAAGATCTCATCATTTGTAATGGGTTGATTAAAAAAATTAAGATGTTCCTCAGACAATCTTGGTAGTTTTAAAGAAGATAAAAATTGCTCTCTCTCATGTTCTGTTGGCTGGTGTACATCTGTATTTATTGAGATTATATAATTTAGAATAATTTGTTGTTTTAGAGCCGTTACCTTTTGGGAGCATGCCACAGTTGAATCTTTCTTTAAATTATCCATCTCCATAATTAGTTGCAGATTCAAATCTGGAGGTTAAGGCTATAATATGTCCTCTCAGGAACGCTTTATATGCACACTACAAAGTATCAGGGTTAACTTCAGGAGTGGTATTAAATTCTCTAAACTCAGTTGTAAGGTTGATAAGATGATCAAGATGTTCTTTTTGTGAGAGAATAGAGTTATTTAACTTCCAAGAAGAAATCGGTAATGGATGAGAATTTATTTTAATCATCAAACCAACTGGGGCATGATCCGACCAGGGAACAACTCCAATATATGTTTTCTTGACCAATTGTAACAGATATTTGTCTAACAGACTTAAAACAATTCATGAATGTGACAAATGAGCTGGTGAAAAATAAGTATAATCTCGTTTGGTTGTATGCCATGTTCTCCATGCATCATAAAGATCATGTTTTTTTAGTGAATTCTGAAAGGCTTTAGATAAATTTACCACAGTACGCATTGATAGTCCTGATAAGACTGGTGATTTATCCAAGTAAGGATCTATAACCATGTTAAAATTGCCTACTATAACGTAATGTTGTTTGTCAGCTTCATTCACTTGCAGATGGGCTAGCAACTTATTAATGAATTTAGCTTGATGTGTATTTGGAGCATAAAGATTGATTATAGTATAGATTTTAGAATTATGTATCTTCCATGAGTATCTGCTATATAATACACATTTTTAATTTGCAGTGAGCTAAAATAGCTACCCCATTTCACTTAACAGGTGCATTTGCGTAAAAAACTTTATTATAATACGAATTTTGCAATAATGGATGGGAGCCCACTTTAAAATGCGTCTCCTGCAAGCATAACACATCAATTTTAGAATCTCTAGCCCATTCTAAAACGGTTTTCCTTTTAACCCGGTTATTTAGGCCTTTAAAATTCACTGACAGAATATGCAACAACATAATTATCAAATAGAATGTTCACTGTTGATTGTAAATCATTTAAAAAATAAAAGCGACACTAAAGGCATCAATAGCATTGGTACCTGAATAGTCAAACACAGTATGTAGCTTTAACATGTTGATCAATAAAAATATAAAGTAAAAGAAAAAGAAAAACAAAATTATGAATAGATAAAAAAAACAGAGCAAAGATAAATAGAAATTAAAACCAAAAATACCCATAGACAGCACTTAGAGCTTGTCTGGGTGGTATGTGCAGTATAAACCATACTGCAACTTATGGCTGCACTAACCAGCCATTGGTTGAGAATGATTAGAGTTACCAACAGGGATGGGCGAATTTGACCTGTTTCGTCTCGCCAAAAATTTGCCGCTGGCGAAATGTCGCTGACGCCCATTAAAGTCTATGGGCGTCAAAAAAATTTGTCGCGCAGCGAAATTATTTTGTCGCGCGTCTTTTTTTTTGACGCACGTCTCCATACAAGTCTATGGGCGTCATTTTTTCGGCGAAACGAGGCGAAAAAATTCGCCCATCCCTAGTTACCAACAGAGCAAACCATACAAAGAAAAATAAAAGTAACACACTTATAGGCATATAAGGACCTTAGCCATCAAATGAACTGGATTATAGATGCAGCATTAAAGATTCTATTTTAATAAGTAATCTCTCCCATTCCCTTAAACTGTATCAGATAGCTGGGATTGTTTTTCTTTCCATGGAGAAACTGTTGACAAATCTAATGGGCGCTTTTTTGGGATCTTTGGTGTTGTGGTATCCTTTGACATATCTGACATTCCCCATTTTGTTAGAGCGGACATTGCTTCTTTAGGGGTTTCTTTCTTAAGACAATTAAATGGATCGGGAAACCCCATTTGTAGGGAGTACCCTGTTTTTGTGAGATCTCTGTAGTGGAGGCAAATTCTCTTGTGTTATGAGCTGAAAGATATGCATATATATGTACACTTTTGTATTGCTCTGGAATTGGAGTACCATCCCTAAATGCTTGTAAAAATAAGTCCTAAGTTGTGAAAAAAATTAATCCTTACAATGGTGTCTCGTGGTATATCCATTGAAAGATTTTTTGGTTTGGGGATTATATGAATCCTGTCCACTTCTAACTTAATGGGATCCAGTTGGGGTAAAAGGGTTACCAGCATTGTGTGGAAATATTCACCCAATTCCCCTTGACTTATCACTAATTCAGACATTGTTACGACGTGATCAATCTTCTAGATCCGCCATTTTGTCCTTTATGTTTTTAACTTGTTTATTGAGCAATTCCAAACAATCTGTGTATTGGTTTTGAGTATGACGGAGCTCGTCCACAGTGTGCTCTAGCCCATGAACCCTGTTGCCAATTTGTTGTATATATGTATGTAAAGTGTCTGTAACCTCTTTAAAACCTGTAGTGTATTGAGATTTTAAGATCATCCAATAAAGTCTTAAAAATGCTCACCGTAACCGGGAGAGAGTCCAGCTCCATAACATCTTCTTGAGGCGGGTTAGAAGCTTTATTAGAGCGATCTGCGGAGTCAGGACTTGCTGCATCATCCGACGGTTTAAAAGTCGAATGCTTTGTTTTAGCAAGAAATGCGGGTAAGTCCATTTGCGGGTTCTTTTAGTGTTCTTCACCACCATTTCCACACTCACCACATTCCGATAGTGTAGATAGAGAGTTTGGGCTGTTTGTAGCTGGTCTATATCCAGTTCTGACTGTGGAGCTCCTCAGCACATGTCCGCACGCATCGATGTCCAAGCCACGCCCCCATATTCTTATTTTTTAATTCTATGACCTCACTGGCTCTTTACTGGTACATTAAAAGAAAAGTACTTTGTCTTGAATTTCCTATTTCCTTACTTTAATATTGAAGTATGGATATGAATTTATTTTTGTGTACCAATTAAACTCTTTTTATCTAAAACCATAAATGCCATGAAAGTTCTATAAAGATCCAAACGTACAAATAGTTGTTAAAAAAAAATCTATAAACCCCAATTTTTTTGCGCACAAATGAAAAATGTATACAACAATGAACGTCCAGCATACAATCCTCTTCTTCCTGAGGTTTACAAAGACTTACCTGATGTTTTTGAAAAGAAAAATTCTGAAGTTTTACCACCTCATCGTCCCTATGACTGTCCCGTTGACTTAATCCCTGGCTCTGTTCTCCCAAGAGGAAGAACCTATCCTTTGTCTGTGCCAGAAACACAAGCTATGAAAGAATACATCTTGGAAAATCTATCCAAAGATTTTAAAAGGAAATCTATTTCTCCAGCGGGAGCGTGTTTTTTTTCGTTCATAAAAAAAGACGGTTCTCTGAGGCCTTGCATTGATTATCGAGCCCTGAACAAGATAGCAATCAAGAACCGTTATCTCCTCCCGCTCATCCCGGAGTTATTTGATAGGTTAAGGGGAGCCAAAGTCTTCACCAAGTTAGACCTGCGGGGTGCTTACAATCTTATTTGCATCCATCAGGGGGACGAGTGGAAGACGGCCTTCAATACCCAGGATGTTCAGCTTGTGCAACTCACCCAAAGTTTTTCAAGATTGTATCAATGATGTCCTTCGTGACTTCCTACAAACTTGTGTTATTGTATATTTGGATGACATATTGGTATATTCTTCCTCTTTGCCAGTTCATCAATCTCAAGTTAAACAAGTTTTGCCCAAGTTAAGAAAGAATAGTCTCTATGCAAAGCTTGAGTACAAGACCACTATTTCTTTCTTGGGCTACATCATTTCTGCCTCAGGGTTCGAGATGGATCTTGCGAAGGTGTCTGCTGTCCTAGATTGGCCTATTCCTACTGGTTTGAAAGTCATTCAACAATTCTTAGATTTTGCCAATTTTTATCGGAAGTTCATAAAGAACTTTTCCCAGACCATGGCCCCCATTACGGCACTTACAAGAAAGCCTTTTAAAGCCTCCTGGACTCCTCAAGCACAGGAGGCTTTCTCGACCCTAAAGGAATTATTTACTTCAGCTCTTATTCTTCGTCATCCAGATCCTACAAGGCCTTTTATTGTGGAGGTCGATGTTGGAGTTGGTGAAATTTTGTCTCAACAGGCAGAGCTTATTTTCTCATAAACTTTCTCCAGCAGAGAGGAATTATGATGTAGGCAACCCTATTAAACTTGCATTGGAGGATTACAATCCTGACAGATCATAAAAACCTTGAATACATCGCTTCTGCCAGAAGACTCGATCCTCGTCAGGGTCGTTGGGCTTTGTTCTTCTCCAGGTTCAACTTTTTCATTTCCTACTGTCCTGGTTCGAAGAATGCAAAGGCGGATGCCTTGTCCAGGTGTTTGGTTCAAAGTGAAGTGAATCCTGTCTGGCCCACACCCATTATTTCCCCCGATTTAGTGGTGGCACCGAATTCTCTTTCTTGGTCTGATTTTTCTAATGCCGAACGGCCTCTTGAGTGTCCTCCCGGCAAGATTTTTGTTCCTCAGCCAAGGATCTCCCAAGTACTGGAATGGGCTCATTCTTCTAAGATTTCCTGGCATCAAGAAGACTCACGATTTCATCTCCAGATATTGCTGGTGGCCTTCTATGCTTAAAGATGTTAAACTTTTTGTCTCTGCTTGCATGGTGTGTGCACAACAGAAAACTCCTCGTTCTTTGCCATGTGGTCTCCTCCAACCTTTACCCATTCCAACTCAACCTTGTCTCAATCCAATCAAATTGAATTTCCCTTCAGTTTATCATACTCAAAGTAATGGTCAGACTGAAAGTACCAATCAGATCTTGGAACAATTCTTACGATGCTTTATCTCTCGGAACCAAGATGATTGGGTTGACCTTCTTCCCTGGGCTAAATTTGCTCACAATAACTTACAACGTGACTCATTGGGATTTTCTTTGTTTTTACTGCCTTTGGCTACAATCCTTCTGCCCTTCCACCTGAATTTTTCAAGACTGAGATTCCTGCGGCTGATGCTATGGTTCGTGATTTCAAGTCCATTTGATCCAAGGCCCACCAGTCTCTACTGAAAGCTTCATCTTTTCAGAAGATTGCGGCCGTCAAACACCGTCGTGCTAATCCTTCCTACCAAATTGGAGATTTTGTCTGGCTTTCCATGAAGCACATCAAACTTCGTCTACCCTCTCCCAAGCTTGGACCTCATTATGTGGGACCCTTCAAGATCAAGGAAGTAATTAATCCTGTATCTTTTTGTCTAGAACTTCCTTCCACCATGAATATCTCCAATTCTTTTCATGTCTCCCTGCTCAAGCCTTTAGTTAGGTTCATTTTGGTGAATCAACCTCCTCCTGCTCCCATCATTCTTAATAATCACCAGGAGTTTGAGTTTCAGGAGATCCTGGATTCCAGCAGGGTGAAAGGCAGGATCCAATATTTGGTCCATTGGAGGGGGTTTGGGCCTGAAGAGAGCTGCTGACACTCATGCTCCTTGTCTGATCCGGGCCTTTCACAAGAAGTTTCCTGAGAAGCTTTGTAGGGGAACTCCTGAAGGCGGGTTACTGTAAGACGTGCCGGGAGATTGTCCCAGCTTCTTACCTCCCGGCACGTCTTTCCCCGTATGGTGGTGCACATGATGCGCGCTTTTCCAGGTTCCACTTCCAGTGACGCTGGCATCTGACACCAAGCATCTTGATGCCTGCGTCATTACACAGCGTCATGACTTCATCGGTGTGCGTCAAATTTTAATTTTTGGCGCAAAAGATAGCTCAAAAGGCCATCGACCATTTTGTTAATGCCCAAGCTGGTTCCAGATTTACTGATCCTGCAGAAGTGTTGTTTGTGATATTCGATTCCTGTTTTTTGACTTTTTGCCTGATTCTTGACTACGATTTCTGCCGCCTGCCTTGAACCTTTTGCACGACTTCGACTACGTCTTCTCTTCAACCCTGCCAGTGCCTTGCTTACAGTTTTGCTATGCACTTCCTTGTTGGATTCCGCAGCAGAAAGTCCGGGGCCCCAAAAGAACATTGGGCACCTGTGTGTCCACAAGGTACAGTCACTGAACAAGGTTCCTGATAACGTGGTCATTACAGGGCCACTATAAGTCAGTTCAGACTTTGAGGTTTTCATGGTATTCTGATTTTTTAGCGCAGAGTTCAGCATAATTTTCCTTTCGTACTTTTTTTAATTTGGATTTTTTAATAAATCTCATGACATTCATAGTTTTAAAGTTTGTGAGTTTAAAACCACAAAAACGAGACTTGATAAATAGGCTCCCATATGTACTGTAAATAAAAATCACTTCTTGATATTGATATTGCTTGTTCTTTAAATTATGCCTATGCATATGTATTAACTGATACATGTGCTGTCTTTAAAGGGATACTGTCATGGGGAAAAAAAAATTTAAAAAAATGAATCAGTTAATAGTGCTGCTCCAGCAGAATTCTGCACTGAAATCTATTTCTCAAAAGAGCAAACAGATTTTTTTTATATTCAATTTTGAAATCTGACATGGGGCTAGACATATTGTCAATTTTCCAGCTGCCCCAAGTCATGTGACTTGTGCTCAGATAAACTTCAATCACCCTTTACTGCTGTACTGCAAGTTGGAGTGATATCACCCACCTCCCTTTTCCCCCCAGCAGTCAAACAAAAGAAAAATGGGAAGGTAACCAGATAACAGCTCCCTAACACAAGATAACAGCTGTCTGGTAGATCAGCACTTAATAGTAAAAACCCATGTCCCACTGAGATACATTCAGTTACATTGAGAAGGAAAAACAGCAGCCTGCCAGAAAGCATTTCTCTCCTAAAGTGCAGGCACAATTCACATGACCAGGGGCAGCTGGGAAATTGACAAAATGTCTAGCCCCATGTCAGATTTCAAAATTGAATATAAAAAAATCTGTTTGCTCTTTTGAGAAATGGATTTCAGTGCAGAATTCTGCTGGAGTAGCACTATTAACTGATGCGTTTTGAAAAAAAACATGTTTTCCATTGACAGGATCCGTTTAAAGGAGCAGGGCCTTACCATTTTGATTGACAATTTTTTCCCACTTTTTTTCCCACTGGTTCCTGGCTATCCCATGAAAATAATATACTGTATGGCAAAAAATCCACAGTTTTAGTAGAGTATTTATTAGGTTGATGTCTGTTTTAAATATTTGTATTTGTTAATACTGCATACTGAAATATATAAAAAAATTCTGTGTCATATGACATTTTGGTTTCAGTTTTGCTGTATTCTTTTTTTTTTAAATTGAATCCTTTTTTGCAAAAACAGTCCAAAAAGGAAACCCACAACAAGGCCTTGTCAATGAAATATATATATGTACTGTTCTATGGGATACCTTATCCAGAAACCCGTTATTCTGAAAGATGTGGAAGGCCATCTCCTATTGAATCCATTTTAAGCAAATCATTTAAAAATTTAAAATTATTTATTTGTCTCTGCAATAATAAAACATAAAACTTGATCCCAACAAAGCTACATTAATCAGTACTGGTAAAAACAATCCAATTAGATTTATTTAAGTTTTAAATGTTTTTAAGCAGACTTAAGATAGGGTAATCCAAATTGCACGTCCCATATCCAGAAAACCCCAGGTCCTAAGCATTTCTTATAATAGATCCTAGACCTGAAACATAATTTTTCTACAGCACTACCTCTCTAGTTTTAAATCACTATTTATTAAGTTGTGTTTTAAGCACAACAGACAATGTTACCTTGTTTACACTTTTCTCTCTGACCTACAGGTTTCACCCTTGCAATGTTAATATTGGTAAATCACCCAGTGTCAGGATCAAACATTAGAATTTTAATGAAAACTGCATTGGCTTATTTTGATCTAGGCATTGGATTGTAGTCCTGGCGCCTGATTATGATGCTTGCTTATTATATTAAAAAAAGCAGAATAGCAGAATATATACTAGAATGTTTTACTTAATTTAAAGAAATGTTATAAACGTCTTTACAGGGCAATCTTAAAATAATTCATTATGACAGAACTGTTTAATTACAACTGAATGTTATTTAACAATCTTATACAACTTCTACAGTTCAATCTGTGAATATTTCTTGTGGTGTTTCTAAATATAATTTTGAATCACTGCATTTGCCGCAGCTTGTTATGGTGTTAATTGATTGTTAACCCAAGAGTCTTACAATAATCCCTCTCATTACCATGCAGTCATTGTAAGGTTAGTCACATATCTTTGTGGGAGATATTTTGTTAACAAAATATTAAAGCATGGCTACATGCAGGCCCGGATTTGTGGAAAGGCCACCTAGGCCTGGGCCTAGGGTGGCAGGATTTTAGGGGGGCGGCATGCTGCCCAACCACACCCACATTGGTTCAAAAACACTGGGGATGCACAGTAGATACAATCTCCATGAAAATTTGCACGAATAAAGGGGAGGGGACAGGGGCGACGAACGGCAGTGGGCCTAGGGGCGCCTGCAATGTAAATCTGGCCCTGGCTACATGGATTCAATGAGCATGGTTATTAAGCATATTTTTTGTTAACCAAGACCAATGTAACAAATGTCAGTGGCAAATATTATAAATATGCAAGTCCTTAAATAATATGCATCTATCAATCTCGTACTAAGTATCAAATGTGTAATCGTTATGAGGGGCGGATCCAAGATGGCGACCTGAGCAGACGTGCCTGCTAGCTGCTCCGTGCCTTATAGATTGATCCTGTACTTATCCTGGGCTCTGTGCTTGATACGCAGATTAAAACACTCGTTAGAAGCTGCCTCTCATCATGGGCAAATACAGGCCAAAGCCTGGTGCCACTGGCATGGACAAATATCTCTGCCCATCCCAGCCAGCATCCGAGCCAGACGCCGATCACGAGGGCGCTGATGCCTACCCGCCAACAGTGACTGTCGACAGAGCTGAACCTCAGCCATCAGGCCCCTCCAATGCTGACCTCCTTCGTGCGATTAAAGACACGCACGCCAGCACCACTAACCAGCTGGATACAATAAAAATCGAAATCTCACTTATTCGGCAGGACATGCAGAACCTGCGCGAACGCACCACTGAGGTGGAGAGTCGTGTCTCTGCGTTGGAGGACACAGTTAGGCCCTTACCTACTGAACTCTCCCGCGTTGCCAGACAAGTTGCGGAGGTCAATGCCAAGAACGACAATCTTGAAAATAGGCTTCGCCGGAACAATCTCCGACTGATTGGCCTACCTGAGCGGGCTGAGGGCCAGGCACCGGAGCGCTTTATTGAAGACTGGCTGCGGGACACATTTGGAGCGGAGGTATTTTCCCCCATGCTGGTGGTTGAGAGGGCGCATTGAGTTCCAACTAGGCCATTACCACCTTGAGCTAATGCTCGGCCATTGATAATGCGCCTTCTCAACTACAGGGACCAAGACGCTGCGCTTATGGCGGCACGCAAGAAAGGCCAACTTGTATATAATGGATCACCGGTCTCCCTGTTTCCGGATTACTCCACCGCTGTGCAAAAACAGCGTGCGTCATTTGTCGGGGTGAAACGGCGACTACGCTCCCTCGGCTATACCTATTCAATATTGTTCCCTGCCAAGCTTCGAGTGATAGATGCAGCATCTTCTCACATTTTCAATACTCCGGGAGAAGCGGATAAATGGCCGACGACAATGAGATGCCCCTCACAATGCTCCCCATGAGTAGTGAGCCTGGAGCTGCTCTTTCCGCTTGGTGAGTGTTAAGCTGAATTGGGCCCTACTTGAGTTGTCCCATAACCTGTTTGATTATGGCTGTTGTTCCGAGAGATCCGCCATTTTGTTGGCGTCTCACCTCAAGTCCTTCTCTAAAGGTGGGCTCTGACTAGTTACCATATTTGGCTGATACGGGTCCATACTACGCTCGGCCGGATCCCCACTTCACTCATCCATTAGATTGCCAGTTTTGGCTTTGCCACGGTTTGCGGGGTACCGGTTTGTTCAACGGATCTACCAGATACCCTGTGTGCCTATATGTCTAAGTAGGTGATGGAACTTTACAAATTGCTGGGCATCTGCCCAGGAACACGGCCCATGACTATGTTGTGATTGATCGCATCTTTTTGGATTTCATTTTTCTCTATTCTCCTTTTGAGCCCTAGCTAATTAGCTATTTAGTTCCTGCTCCTGTTGATGGTTCCCCTGCTTATTCACTTACCACTGACCCAGCTCCACCCACTCATCCGGGGACTATGACCTTCTTATACTACGTGGGATGCTCGCTCTGTCCAACAGTAGAAGCAGATGGGGGCTAGCTTGGTGAGCTCCAAGCATGACGGGAGCACTGTGGATGTTCGAGTTTTCCATTTTGTGTTTTTTTCTACACAAGGCCATACCATTATGGTACGGACGGCTTGGATTGTGACTACACCAGCAGGCGTTTCCTGCTGCCTATCCTCCCCCGAGGAAGTTCCTACGGTTCGGGGTCAAGGCCCTCCTAAGTTTTGAGGCTGGGCAGGGGAGGGAATGGGTTTTTATGGGTATTGTTACTCTACACTCTATCTTTTTTTCTGGTCTTTCCCTTTTCTCTTTCTTTTTCTTTTACTTGCTGTAGGACACATGAATGATAATGCTAGAACTGCTGTCTCAGGGTTTGATGAATATTCTGGTGTCGTATTGTTATGCTCTGGTTGTATGCTTCTATTATGTTGCCCTGACTCTAAATGCAGAACAGGACTATAGTCTCCTGGAATGTCAGGGGTTTGAACAGTAAATTTAAGAGAGCTCTCCTCTTTGATTACATTAAAAAATATCGGCCAGATATTTTGATGCTACAAGAAACGCACCTTACGGGTCAAAAATTGCTCTCGCTTAAAAAGAAATGGGTGGCACATGCTTACCACTCACCTTTTTCAAGTCATTCCAGAGGTGTCTCAATACTAGTTCACCGGTCTCCCTGTTTCCGGATTACTCCACCGCTGTGCAAAAACAGCGTGCGTCATTTGTCGGGGTGAAACGGCGACTACGCTCCCTCGGCTATACCTATTCAATATTGTTCCCTGCCAAGCTTCGAGTGATAGATGGAGCATCTTCTCACATTTTCAATACTCCGGGAGAAGCGGATAAATGGCCGACGACAATGAGATGCCCCTCACAACGCTCCCCATGAGTAGTGAGCCTGGAGCTGCTCTTTCCGCATTACCGGCAGCACCGGTGTGTATTTTTGGCGATTTTAATACCACTTTAGATCCTACGTTAGATAGATTGGGTACCACGGCCGGCTCCAGCACCGGTTTGTCTAAATGGGTTGAATCATTAGCTCTGCTGGAGCTGTGACATTGGAAACATCTGATAGAACGGAAATATTCCTGTTACTCTGCTAGCTACGGGTACCTTTCACGTCTGGATATGGCCTTGGCGTCTGCGGACTTTGCCCAACTAGTAGCTTCTGCTGAGTATCTACCAAGGGCGTTTTCAGACCCACTCATGGTGACACTGCTCTCTACTCCAGATAGTGGTCACTCTACCTGGAGACTAAGTCCTTTGTGGCTCAGTCACCCCGTAGTTAGGGAACAGGCGCAAGAAGAATACCTTAATTATTGGGCTATTAACCAGGGTTTGGCATCTCCTGAAATTCTTTGAGAGGCCTCCAAAGTGGTAGCCAGGGGGGTGTTGATTAGTGAAATCTCTGCGGCCAGAAAGCAGAGTAAATTAGACGTGGAGGCGGCACAGGATGCTCTAGAGGAGGCAGAGGAGGACTATAAAACTAACCTTAATCAGTCTAGATTAACACAAGCCCAGAGGAATCTTGAGCTGGAGCAAACCAAAATAACCAGGAAACGGTTGCTAAATAATTCCCAAAGGGTATTTGACCAGGGGGGCAAGGCTGGGAAACTCCTGGCCAGGTTAGCAAACACCAGAACCACTTAAACACTTATCCCCAGGATTAAGGATGTAGGTGGTGCCCTGGTTACTGACCCCCGGGATATCCTGGCCTGTTTTGCCTCTTATTAAGAAACCCTGTATAGTTCTAAAGTCTCATATACTGGTGAACAACTTAGTACCTTTCTGAACTCTATTGAATTCCCTACCTTGACACCGGAGGAATCTAGTTACCTCGATACCCCTATTACAGAAAGGGAAGTGGCGGGTGGGAAGGCCCCGGAAGCTGATGGCTTTCCGTCGGCCTGGTACGCTCTCCATGGCATCCACATAGTACGTCATCTCCATGCTACCCTTTTGAGTTCAATCAATTCTGGCTCCTTGCCCCCCTCATTTCACAATGCTATTATTGTCTTGATTCACAAAGGGGACAAGGATCCAGAACTCTGCGATTCATACCGACCTATTTCACTCATTAACTCAAATGCGAAGGTATTCACAAAAATATTGGCGACCAGGCTGATGAAAGTCGTTACCTCCATTGTCCACCCAAACCAATCGGGATTCATGCCAGGGAAATCTACTGCCACTAATCTTAAAAGAGTTTTCACTCACATACAGACTGTTCATGACAATAACGTGTCCAGAATCTTGGTATCGCTTGACGCAGCCAAGGCCTTTGACTCTGTTGAGTGGCCCTTCCTGTGGGAAACACTCAAGAAATTTGGCTTCGGCCCACGTTTTGTCTCCCTGATTCGGCTTATATATCAAAAATCTTCGGCCCAGATAAAAATAGGAAATCTGCTCTCCCCACCCTTTCCCCTTTCGCGTGGCACTAGGCAAGGCTGTCCCCACTCCTTTTTTATAAGACTGGTCCCCTAGAGGATAAGCTGGCCTTATACGCGGATGACCTTCTCCTGTTTTTAGCGGATCCACAGGCTTCTCTTCTGACAGCCTTACTGACACTCCAAAAGTTTGGGGTCTACTCAGGTCTTGTGATTAATAATGATAAATCAGTCATTCTCCCACTGGACACAATTCCTGATCAACCTAGGACTACTCAAGGCCTTCAATGGGTGTCCAAATTTAAGTACCTCTGGATACTCATTATGTCTGATTCATCCATGTATATTGCTGATAATATACAGCCAGTGCTTAGTCAGTTCAAGAGTGCTACGGGGGTTTGGACTACTCTACCTTTGACTCTGTGGGGTAGAGTGAATTTATTTAAGATGATCTATCTCCCTAAATTCTTGTACAAACTCCATAACTCCCCAATCTGGATCCCCAAATCAATCTTTCAGAAGTTCAACTCAATCCTTATCCTCTTTCTATGGGCCAACAAGGTCCCGCGTTTCTCTTGGATAATGCTCACCGCCCCAATTTCTAAAGGTGGTCTGGCACTTCCACATTTACACCTCTATTTTCTGGCAAGCCAGATATATTATATGCACAGCTGGATACACATGGATGAAGCGGACACGGGCACTATACTTCTGGCCCTTAAGCTAGGCTCATGGGAGGCATTGAGACATCTCCCCTATAGGAAACTGTGTGACTATACAACCCCATTTAGGGCATGGACTCTTGCATGTCGCATAACAGGTCACCCCTCACTTGCTCAATCCCCATTTACACCACTTTGGGGTAATTCCCATCTCCCTCACTTTAGGGCCCTGCAGGATGTCCAATATTGGCCTAGTATGGGGGTTCGGACACTAGGTGATCTTATTGACAATGTGTTTGCCTCCTTAGCGCAACTACAAGCTAAAGTCGGTTAAACTGTGATACAATTTTATAGGTTCTTGCAGCTGCGCCATGCTTTTCATGCACAATTTGGCTCGCTTCCCATCGAATACTCTTCCCCATCATTTGCAACAGTGCTCCATAATCCACAAACAGGCACGTCACGTCTTTATAGCTCTTTGATGGACTCTGTCCCTTCCCCCTTCACTAGAGCCAAACGGAAATGGTTGCTAGTTATCCCCCACCTTAATGATGAGCAATGGGACGATGCTGTTGATGGTTTGTATCGAGACCTTATCTCGATCAGAGATAGGATGATCCAGTTTAAATTGATACATTATATTAATTCAATTGATTAAATTAAAATTGCAAAGAATGGGGGTGAGGTTGGATTCTGCCTGTCCTAAATGTCAAGGGCTTGATGCCTCCTTTTTCCACCTAATCTGGGAATGCCCCTTAATTCTTGAGTTCTGGAAGGGTGTGCTCCGCTACCTGGTTGATAATATTGCCTTCCCAAATGTCTGTAGCCCTGAGTTATGCCTTTTAGGCCTAGTAGATGACCTTCTCCCGCTAAATAGGTCTAGAACGCTTGCTAAAACATTACTTTTCTATGCAAAGAAAATAATTGTAATGAACTGGATGGGACATACTGTGCCGACAGTGGAACATTGGGTCAACCTAGTTAATAAGATACTCCCTTCTGTTCGACTTACATATGAGGCTCAAGGTTCCTCTGGGAAATTTGACGCAATATGGTCCCCCTGACTAGACATTCATACCGTTGAGGATGTGGGCAATTAAACTACTGTTTCAGCAAAGGGTTCAGATACAACCGGTACTCTAGTTCTCGTCGAGTCTCTGACAGTGGTGTATGACCACTAACCTTCACTGAAATATGCTGTGCAACGTATGTTAATACATGTATCTTGTAAAATGGTGCATACAGCTGTCTTGTATTTTCCTTTCTTTCTTCTACCTCTTCTTTCTTTTTATGCCTTAATTGCTTGTATTGAAAATGATAAATAAAAACTTTAAAAAAAAAAATGTGTAATCGTTATAAAAATAATGAATGTTTTATATAATGCATAACTGTGTTATGTAGAAATGAAAATATCTAGGACATTTTAAGGACAAAATTGTTTGTTAAATGTATAAACAGATATAGCCTATTAGCTAATTCATAAAAGTAATGACTGTTTTTATCTGATATGTGTTATTTATTGTTTTTAAGGAAAACTAAAATTATCAAAAACTTTTTTAATTAGCATGGAAGATTTCATTCTGAATAATTAAAAGCTAATTTACTCATTAATTGCACACTGATTTGAAGCTGTTGATTGTTATCACTTTAGTTCAAAGCCTCTCTATCTCTGTTTCTTTTTCTCTGGGGCAGTACTGCCCCACATACTGAGACTGCTCATTGTAGTTATATACTGTATACCAGGGATCCCCAACCTTTTGAACCCATGAGCAACATTCAGAAGTAAAAGGAGTTGGGGAGCAACACAAGCATGAAAAATATTCTTGGGGTGCCAAATAAGGGCTGTGATTGGCCATTTGGTAGCCCCTATGTGTATTGTCAACCAACACTGAGGCTCTGTTTGGCAGCACATCTGTTTTTTATACAACCAAAACTTGCCTCCAAGCCTGGAATTCAAAAATAATCACCTGTTTTGAGGCCACTGGGAGCAACATCCAAGGGGTTGAAGAGCAACATGTTACTCACGAGCTACTGGTTGGGGATCACTGCTGTATACTATGAGGAATACTGTACATTATGACGAAATAGAAGTCTTGACTTTTATACAAAAGATATCTATCTAGACAACACAATATCTATCATCCTAAAATTGATGAAATACAATAGATAACTTGGGGGCACATTTACAAAGCTCGAGTGAAGGATTCAAATTAAAAAAACTTCGAATTTCGAAGTGTTTTTTGGGCTACTTCGACCATCGAATGGGCTACTTCGACCTTCGACTACGACTTCGACTATGAATCGAACGATTCGAACTAAAAATCGTTCGACTATTCGACCATTCGATAGTCGAAGTACTGTCTCTTTAAGAAAAACTTCGACCCCCTAGTTCGGCAGCTAAAAGCTACCGAACTCAATGTTAGCCTATGGGGAAGGTCCCCATAGGCTTGCCTGTGATTTTTTGATCGAAGGATATTCCTTCGATCGTTGTATTAAAATCCTTCGAATCGTTCGATTCGAGGGATTTAATCGTTCGATCGAACGAATAATCCTTCGATCGTTCGATCGCAGGATTTGCGCTAAATCGTTCGACTTCGATATTCGAAGTCGACCGATTTTAGTTCCTAGTCGAATATCGAGGGTTAATTAACCCTCGATATTCGACCCTTAGTAAATCTGCCCCTTAGTATCATAGTATAGAGAGAGAATAAAATTCTTTGTATGCAGATTCCTTGCCCCCCCCCTGACTTGGATGGATTCTGTTCTCAAACTAGCCTTGGTCACTAGTACCGTGGCCATGATTCAGAACCACTTTTTTGGCTCTAAGAGTAATTCTTTCTTTTTCTGTGATGTTAAGTGATATCTCTATGCTTTCCCACCAGTAACTCCTTTTCAATCTCATACTAATATGTGCCATATGTTCTCATGTGCAAGTCTATAAAAACCCCTGTGATTCATTTGTTTGGGGTTCAGACAAATAAACTTTACCTCAAGTGGTCTCTGGTAAATGAAATTCCAAGTAGTAAAATTGTTCGTGGATTTCATTTATGTACCCACTCTTGCTGATACTGAATACTTCACTATCCTGGACAGTATTAATTGTTAAACATAACAACAAAAACCAAAACGTGTCCAACATAAGACATATAAGAGTTAACATTAGTTTCCCATATAAACGTAAAGCTACCTAGGAATCATCCTCCCATAAATGTCTAGAAAAAGTAACGAAGAACCAAAATATAAACAATGTGATCAGTATCAAATCAACAAAATATTAAGTAGTCTGTCTATATTGCAGCATTGGGTCCAGAGTTTAGCTTGCAGACTATCTACAAGAAGTTTTTATAATCTCCCTGTGTTTATGTGGGTTTCCTTTAGGTGTCATCCTCTTTTTCATCATCCTCTTTTTTTCCAAATAAATTCGATTAAAAGTCATGAAGAACCAAAATATAAATAGTGTGATCAGTATTAAATCCACAAAATATTAAGTACTGTAGTTTATCTGTATTGCAGCACTGGCTCCAGAATTCAGCATGCACATTATCTGCAAGAAGTTTGTTTCCTCTGGGTGCACCAGTTTCCTTCCATACTCCAAAAACTTATAGGCAGCTTAATGGCTCCTGATTCTCCTGAAAATTATCATAAATGTCAAAACTATCATAATGTTATCATAATTATCATAATATCACAAAGTGTTATATTAGAGTTTAACACAGTAAAAATTCTCCACTACTGATTCCTTGTACCATTGTATAAACAAATATGTTGGCTAGTGGTGGAATAATTTAAGATCTATTTTATATAGGATTAGACGAAACGTCAGTTATTTATTTTCAATAAATTTCACAGGTTTTTTGCATCTTAAGACCTGTGAGTGCTAGCCTCTTTCCAGGATATCTTACTCACTTTGCTGATAGCACCCAGGCACCAAACACATTTTTTACGAGTAGTGCCGGCCCAACATGGACGTTTATATATATATATATATATATATATATATATATATATATATATATATATATATATATATATATATATATATATATATATATATATATATATATATATATATATTTATATATCTATACAAAATGTTAAAAATGGACCAGCACACCAAATCTTCAATCAGAAAAAAGGTTTATTTCAACATCACTCATGTGTCCAACGTTTCGGCCCACATTAGGGCCTTTATCAAGGATATATATAATGTTCTAATATTATTATATTTCCAGTTGGAACATTTAGAAAACTATTTGTTATTAAAAGTATGCTTGTCTGTTAATATAAAATTAAAACGTAAAAAATGTAAAACGTATTTAGCAGACAATCATACAAACAACGACAAGGATACTATTACTCAATGTCAGATTTTTCTAAATTTATTTGTTTGGAATAATGTTAAGCACTTAAAAAACTATAGTTGTCATCAAGTTGCATTTATGGCTAATGGAATTTAAGTTAAGGAACATCAAAATATAGCATCCAATTAATGTCCATTAAGAGGAGCATGGGATAAAAAAGTGTGCCTTCTTGGAAAAGAGCTATCCTCTTGAGTGACCATATCGAATGTGCAATAACACAATTTTGAATGATTATCAGCAAACTGCATTTTATTTAGCATTCATTAAAATTAATCATACTTGCTATATCTTACTTGTTATATAATATCATATCATATATGTAACTTATATTGTATATCATATATGTATTGTAGCATGGTTGGGAAAATCATAGATGGAAAGTATATCCCTCCCAGAATTCTCTATGAAGCAGTGCAGAGGGATGTGAAAATGAGGCTCTGAGTAGCAGGGAGGTGATTAGCCTCACCTGGAGTAAAAGGTGGGGTCTCAATTAAGGCTGCTCTCTGCCCTGGAGAGAGAAAGGAGAGCTACTGGAGTGCTGTGTTAAAAGTTTGCTTAGTAACTGCATGTTACCTGTGTTTAAAGCATAAGGACTTTTATTGCTGGGCACAAGTTTCCAGAAAGAGACAAGTTATCTGGTAGCAAGGACTGGCTACCAGCTACTGCCTTAAGTGTTTGGGGAGCGGCTGCTTCCAGGAGAAAAGCACAAGGAATCTCCAAAGGACTGTGAGTTAACAGTTAATTTTGTTTGCTGGACTTATATTGCCCCAGTGGGAGACTGTGGGACCTTTGGGAAAAGGACATTTTCATTTATCAGTACAGCTGGACTATTTTTGTTTACTGCCTTCCCAAAGGGTATGAACTGTAATGTTGGTGTTTAAGCTGCTGTGTTAAATAAATGCACACGTGAGATCAGCTGGAAACCTGTGTACTGTCTGTCTGTGTGAAAGGAGTTGCTGCTGCTACTACCTAAAGAGCCATTTTCCCCACAGTATGTATATTTATTTATATATATATATATATATATATATATATATATATATATATATATATATATAGTGTATCTCATATATATCATATATGTTACTTATATATTTTATATATACTATACAGTATATGTATATATATATATATATATATATATATATATATATATATATATATATATATATATATATATATATATATATATATATATATATATGTGTGTTATTTATATCATACTTGTTAATCATACTTGTTATATCACATTCAAATATTTAAGTCAATATCTATTTGAAAGTAAAATGTAGTAGTATATCATTCTCTGTGTATAGGTTTAGCTATCTTTATTACTGTATTTATCATTTTTTATTGGAAGATTTATTAAAGGAGAAGGAAAGCTCCAAGACAGTTTATTGCCAACAGATTAGCCACAATAGTGCAAGCTAGAACGTTATATTTATTCTGCAGAATGCTTTACCATACCTGAGTAAACAGCTCTAGACACTGTCTCTGTTTGTTCAGGATAGAAGCTGCCATATAAGATTGGTGTGACATCACTTCCTGCCTGAGTCTCTCCCTTCTCACTTATAGCTCTGGGCTCAGATCACAGCAGGGATGGGAGGGGGATGGGAGGAGGGTGGGGGAGAGGAGCAAACTGAGCATGCTCAAGTCCTGCCCTGGAGGTTTATGCTGAAAACAGGAAGTCGGATACAGAAGCCCATGTGTACACAATAGAAGGAAAGAAATGCAGTGTTTCTTTTGACGGAAGACTCAGAGCAGCATTACTTTGAGGGTTTACTGGTGTATTTATATAGACCTTTCAGATAAAGCTTACTTAATTTTAGCCTTTCCTTCTCCTTTAAGATAGCATTTAGTTGAAAAGCCAAAGTCCCCAGAATTGTGTGTTTGTGGGGGGTGGGATCACATTTAATACATTATAAGATTTTTTATGTAATGTGCATTGCTACTTGAATATAAAATAGTCAAATTAGTTGGCTGGTCTCCAATATATACAATTAGTGATGAGCGAGTCAAAAAATTTGAGAAAATCCCAAAAAATTTGCAAAACAGTGAAATTCGAGAAATTTGATTTTGTTGGGCAAAAAGTCAGATGCGCAGCATAATGTTTTGGAGACATAATGCATTTTAGTGAAATTAAATTAAAGTCTGTGGGTGTTTTGTTTATGCCATATTTTTTCAGGTTTTTGTTTACCAATACAAAATTTTCCCTTACTTTCAAGCTTTGTTTGTGTTAAGTGAATATGCCAACTGCCTGTTTCGCTTTGCATTGTATTGCAATGGGAAGACCAAATCTCATGCATTTTTATTTCAGTATACTGCTGCACACATGCCCTACATTGTTCGAGAATCTGCTAGGCTACAAATATTTTTCAATATAAAAAAATGCTCCCATTTTGCCAGTTTCTAAAAACATGTCTGTGATTTATGACATTACCTGGTAATAGTATCTACTATATTGCTACTATATTGCTGTTTAACCAAAAAGTACCTGGAGGAGGAGGAGAAGGAGTGTTGTCCCTCTGGAGAGACTGAATGTCCCTGACCTCCTCTTGCCTCATGGCACTCACCTGGTGGACCAGTGTGATGAGCAGCTCAGTCTGGTAGTAAAAGGCATTTCCAGTCTGAGTGCCTATGTCAGAAGCTACTGCTGCCACAAGTTCTGGCTCTGCTATCTGGGGAGCTTCTACAGCTTGTTTTGCCAGGCCAGGTAAAGGTGGTGCTACCGGTGGTGCTGCCTCATCAGGTGCTGTGCTATCTGCTGCTGGATCAACATGGATCTATTCAGCTGGCAATGAATGAATTTTAGTTTCAGTAATACAACACTTGAATTTGTACAGTACAAATTATGCATGCTGAGGTGTGTCATGTAACTACAGGAAAACCATCATCATTATCTATAAGGTTGGCTGGTATGGGATGGGCAACACCATTAAGAGAGCAGATAATCTCCATTTGATTTACTTGTTCACTGCAGTTATATGACAGTCAACTGTTCCTGATATAAAAGTATTCACCTAAACACACTTTTGCTCAAAAATAGCAAAATATTAATGAAACAAGTTACTTTACTGTAATTAAGAAGATAAATCTATATCTAAATAAATCTACCTTCTACTTCTGCACTTAGCTCATCCACTAAATCTGGGTGCCACCTCTTTACATCACTCCAGATCTGCTGGAGTATTAGAATTAGAAGAGGTAGGCCTCAACTAGAAGAAATTTGCCAACTATGCGACAGTAGTAGAAGTAAAATTATTAGGAGCCTTGACAGACCACAACCAGAAGAAATTTGCCAACCATGTGGCTGTATTAGAAGCAATATTATTATAATTAGAAGAGGTAGGCCTCAACCAGAGGAAATTTGCCAACTATGCGGCAGTAGTAGCAGCAGCAGCAGTATTGGAAACAACATTATTAGAATTAGATTTAGAAGAAGTAGGCCTCAACCAGAAGAAATTTTCCAACCATGCAGCAGTATTAGATGCAACATTATGAGAATTAGAAGAGGTAGGCCTCAACCAGAGGAAATGTGCCAACAATGCAGCAGTAAAAGCAACAGTAGCAGCACCAGTAATAGAAGCAACATTATTAGAATTAGAAGATGTAGGCCTCAAACAGAAGAAATTAGCCAATGATGTAGCAGTAAATGAAGTAAAATTATTAAGAGCCTTGACAAACCCCACCAGAAGAAATTTGCAAACTATGCAACAGTATTAGAAGTGAAATGATTAGGCGACTTGGCAGACCCCAACCAGAAGAAATTTGCCAACTATATGGCAGTATTCAAAGCAACATTTTTAGAAGCCTTGGTAGTCATCAACTAGAAGAAATTTGCCAACCATGTGGCAGTATTAGAACCAACATTATTAGAATTAGAAGAGGTAGGCCTCAACCAGAAGAAATTTGCCAACCATGTGACAGTATTAAACCAACAATATTATTAGCCTTGGTAGGCCCCCACCAGAAAAACAATGCAGCAGTATTATGAGTAATAGCAGGAGTAGCCTTCATAGGCCCCTACCAGAAAAACATTTGCCGACAATGCAGCAGTATTATTAGTAACAGAAGTAGGAGCCTTCATAGGCCCCTACAAGAAAAAATATTGCCGATAATGCAGCAGTAGTACTAGTGGTAGCAGCAGCAGAAGCAGACATAGCAGCCAGATGGGGAATAGGCAAAACTATTGTGGAGTAGTCTATGAGAGGAGAGTATAGGCAGCAATGGACAGAGGAGGATACATCTGTGAGGAGGAGAGGAGGCTAGGCTTTGATGTTTGCAACGGGCACTTATCCATGCCTCAATCATTTTTATAAATGTCAGCATATCCATGCTGCCAGTGGATAGCCATGTCTGTTCTCAGTGACCCCACCTACGGAACTAAAGACACATTCTGACAAGACACTGGCAGGGGGCAAGTCAGCACCTCCAGAGCGTATTGTGCTAGTTCTGGCCACAGGTCGAGACTTGACACCCAGAAATGCATGGTGTCATCATCAGTGCGCATGGTCTCCTGCACACTGGCAGACCCGATGTAGTCAGCCACCATATGCTCCAGCCGCTGTTGGTGGTGACTTTGTGTGCTGACTAAGCATACTGCTGCCTGATGAGGCTCAAAAAAGCTCTTCCACACACCCATTAGATGAGGCCCTTTGATGCTGCTAGGGCCCATCTCTGGTGGATGGGTAGAGTAGTGGAGGCCTGAGAAGTGTCAGACTGGGGGAAGGCCTCCACCAGTTTTGTGCCAGAGCCTTCTTTAATTGACCCACCCTCTTCTCT
This sequence comes from Xenopus laevis, assembly GCF_017654675.1. Lineage (NCBI taxonomy): Eukaryota > Metazoa > Chordata > Amphibia > Anura > Pipidae > Xenopus > Xenopus laevis. The sequence goes on from NC_054383.1 coordinate 50,961,515, forward strand.
CTGTCTCTCTGGCTGGGTACAAGGAACTCCCCCACCTTTCCCTAGTACCATGGGTCAAGCAAAGTGGCCACCCATTAATCATCCTGTTCTTTGATGGAACAGATCCGGGGATCACTCTGGAGGCAAGTCTGCATATGGTCAGACATGCAGAAGAGGTGCCCCAACCAACCTATACTTGACTGCCCTTCTAGATGCAGCAGGGCATATACCTCCTCCTCCTCTTGCTCTGTGCCCTCCCAGTCATGAACAATAGCTGTGGTCATTGGGTGGCATGTGCCCTGCTCCCCATGCTGTGCAGGCACCCAGTCCTCCTCTCACTCATCTTCATCGTTGGGCAGAACTTTCTCTTCTTCCTGCCTCCCAGCCCCTTTTGCCTACCTATGGGGCCTGTCCTTCTCCTCCTCCTCCTCCTCCTCAGGCACATCACCCTAATCTAGCAGGCCATCCAACATGTGCTTGAGGGAAAAAAACAGGGGTATAATGTTACTAATACATGCATTGTCCCTGCTAACAAAGCTTGTGGCCTGCTCAAAGGGGGAAGGTACTTGACAGAGCTGACTCATCTACTGCCACTGCTCTGCACTGAAGTACCCCAAATCTGCCCCCACCCCGAGTACCCCTGCCACTGTGCTCCAGCAGGTACAGTCATATGAAAAAGTTTGGGAACCCCTCTCAGCCTGCATAATAATTTACTCCACTTTCAACAAAAAAAGATAACAGTTGTGTGTCTTTAATTTCCCAGGAACATTTGAGTACTGAGGTATTTTCTGAACAAAGAGTTTTAGTAAAGCAGTATTCAGTTGTATGGGATTAAATCAAATGTGAAAAGCTGGCTGTGCAAAAATGTGGGTATCCTTGTACTTTTGCTCAATATTCAATACTGATTACTGGCAAACACCAAATTGGTTGTATTAGCTCAGGGGTCAGCAACCTTTACTATCAAAAGAGCCATTTTGCCCCCTCTTCCACTAAAGAAAAATAATCTGGAGCCGCAAAACATAACACAGTTTATAAACTTTTAAAAGTTATTTTTTTATTTTAACTGTTACAACAACAGAATACAACAAACAGAAGTGCAGTGTGCATGTGTAGGCCTACTTTGAAATAAATTAAACACTGAATAGCCCTATTACATGCTAGTGTTCTCATCTGTTTAAAGGCGAGGGCTATAGACGTCATTAAAATATGCGTCACATCCACGTCTATAGCCCTCGCACCTGCTGCAGCTGGACTCTGGAGGCTTCTCTCTTGTTTTGAGTGTGCGACCACGGTAAGGACCATAATGAATCATTTTGCTGCGGCTCGGTCTTGCCTGGAATGTCTATGGCGGCATCTTGAGTGTGCGACAGTGGTAAGCTAATGGTTAGCTTACCACAGTCGCACACTCAAGAAGCCGCCAGCAGGTGCGAGGGCTCTATAGACGATGTGACAGGAAAAACCGCAAGCCGCGGGTTGCCTACCCCTGTATTAGCTCATTAAGCCTTGAACTTCATAGACAGGTGTGTCCAATCATGAGAAACAGTATTTAAGGTGGCCAATTGCAAGTTGTGCTTCTGTTTGAATCTCCTCTGAAGAGTGACAGCATGGCATCCTCAAAGCAACTCTCAAAAAATCTGAAAACAAAGATTGTTCAGTATCATGGTTAAGGGGAAGGCTACAAAACGCTACCTCAGAGGTTTAAACTCAGTTTCAACTGTAAGGAATGTAATCAGGAAATGGAAGGCCACAGGTAGGGATGTCGCGGACTGTTCGCCGGCGAACTTGTTCGCGCGAACATCGACTGTTCGCGCTTGCCGAATGTTCGCGAACGTCGCGCGACGTTCGCCATTTTGGGTTCGCCTTACCTGGCGCTTTTTTTTGACCTCTCACCCCAGACCAGCAGATACATGGCAGCCAATCAGGAAGCTCTCCCTCCTGGACCACCCCCACACCCCCTGGACCACTCCCCTTCCATATATAAACTGAAGCCCTGCAGCGTTTTTTCATTCTGCCTGTGTGTGCTTGCAAGAGCTAGTGTAGGGAGAGAGCTGTTACTGATTTCACTGATTTCTTTGAGGGACAGTTGATAGTAAGTTTGCTGGCTAGTAATCTACTTGATACTGCTCTGTATTGGAGGGACAGAAGTCTGCAGGGATTTGAGGGACATTTTAGGTTAGGTAGCTTTGCTGGCTAGTAATCTACCTTCTACTGCAGTGCTCTGTATGTAGCTGCCTGCTGTGGGCACTGATCTCTTCTGATCTCATCTGCTGACTGCTGTAATAACCCAATAGTCCTTGTAAGGACTGCTTTTATTTTCTTTTTTGTTGTTTTACTTTGCTACTTTAACAGCCCAGTGCTATTAGTCTAGCTGTGTTGGGGAGTGGGACTGGTGTGCTGCTGTGCTGCTCCTAGTAGTTCAGCAGCAGCAACCCGAGAATTTTTTTTTTTTTAATATACATATATATTTTTTTCTTTTACTTATCTTACTGTTCTTTAACGTGTACAGTGCTGTTGCTGTTCTTCATAGTAGTGCACCAATAGTAGTGCACTTGCAGGCATTATTTGCCCAGTGTGTTCTTCAAACAACAACCATCTAGCTGTGTGAGCTTGTTCACATTCTGTCTAAATATCAATAATAATACCGTCTCCAGAAACACCACCCGAGTGACGTTTTTCAGGCAGCAATAATATATTCCGTATCCACTGCTGTAGTAGTGTATACGTTGACCTTGTAGGCCTTGTTTGCCCAGTGTGTTCTTCATTTTCAAACAACTCCCATCTAGCTGTGTGAGCTTGTTCACATTCTGTCTAAATATCAATAATAATACCGTCTCCAGAAACACCACCCGAGTGACGTTTTTCAGGCAGCAATAATATATTCCGTATCCACTGCTGTAGTAGTGTATACGTTGACCTTGTAGGCCTTGTTTGCCCAGTGTGTTCTTCATTTTCAAACAACTCCCATCTAGCTGTGTGAGCTTGTTCACATTCTGTCTAAATATCAATAATAATACCGTCTCTAGAAACACCACCCGAGTGACGTTTTTCAGGCAGCAATAATATATTCCGTATCCACTGCTGTAGAAGTGTATACGTTGACCTTGTAGGCCTTGTTTGCCCAGTGTGTTCTTCATTTTCAAACAACTCCCATCTAGCTGTGTGAGCTTGTTCACATTCTGTCTAAATATCAATAATAATACCGTCTCCAGAAACACCACCCGAGTGACGTTTTTCAGGCAGCAATAATATATTCCGTATCCACTGCTGTAGTAGTGTATACGTTGACCTTGTAGGCCTTGTTTGCCCAGTGTGTTCTTCATTTTCAAACAACTCCCATCTAGCTGTGTGAGCTTGTTCACATTCTGTCTAAATATCAATAATAATACCGTCTCTAGAAACACCACCCGAGTGACGTTTTTCAGGCAGCAATAATATATTCCGTATCCACTGCTGTAGAAGTGTATACGTTGACCTTGTAGGCCTTGTTTGCCCAGTGTGTTCTTCATTTTCAAACAACTCCCATCTAGCTGTGTGAGCTTGTTCACATTCTGTCTAAATATCAATAATAATACCGTCTCTAGAAACACCACCCGAGTGACGTTTTTCAGGCAGCAATAATATATTCCGTATCCACTGCTGTAGAAGTGTATACGTTGACCTTGTAGGCCTTGTTTGCCCAGTGTGTTCTTCATTTTCAAACAACTCCCATCTAGCTGTGTGAGCTTGTTCACATTCTGTCTAAATATCAATAATAATACCGTCTCCAGAAACACCACCCGAGTGACGTTTTTCAGGCAGCAATAATATATTCCGTATCCACTGCTGTAGTAGTGTATACGTTGACCTTGTAGGCCTTGTTTGTCCAGTGTGTTCTTCATTTTCAAACAACTCCCATCTAGCTGTGTGAGCTTGTTCACATTCTGTCTAAATATCAATAATAATACCGTCTCTAGAAACACCACCCGAGTGACGTTTTTCAGGCAGCAATAATATATTCCGTATCCACTGCTGTAGAAGTGTATACGTTGACCTTGTAGGCCTTGTTTGCCCAGTGTGTTCTTCATTTTCAAACAACTCCCATCTAGCTGTGTGAGCTTGTTCACATTCTGTCTAAATATCAATAATAATACCGTCTCTAGAAACACCACCCAAGTGACGTTTTTCAGGCAGCAATAATATATTCCGTATCCACTGCTGTAGAAGTGTATACGTTGACCTTGTAGGCCTTGTTTGCCCAGTGTGTTCTTCATTTTCAAACAACTCCCATCTAGCTGTGTGAGCTTGTTCACATTCTGTCTAAATATCAATAATAATACCGTCTCCAGAAACACCACCTGAGTTGTTGTTGTTGTTTTAAAAATAATGCCAGGCAAAGGCAGGCCGCCACGCAGAGGCACTAGGGGCCGTGCTGCTATGCTATCCTGTGGCCCTAGGAAATTGCCCAGTTTTAAAAAGGCAATGACCCTGAACTCCCAAAATGCTGAAGAGGTAGTTGACTGGCTTACACAGCACACCCCATCCTCTACCGTTTCTAACTTTACCACAACATCCTCATCCTCCACTGCTATGGCCACCCCACGTAACACTTCCTCCACCACCGGCGCCCCTTCTTCACTGGAGTCAGAGGAGTTATTTTCACATGAGTTTCTTGAACTGAGTGATGCGTAACCATTATTGGCAGAAGAAGATGAAGGAGATGAGGACGTTACACCAGATTTAATTCTGGCAGAGAACACAACAGAGATGGACATAATGAGTGATGAGGAGGTCCCCGCTGCTGCTTCCTTCTGTGAGCTGTCAGAAGAAATTGATGCATCTGAGGAGAATGAGGATGAGGAGATTGATGTTTTGTGGGTGCCCAGTAGAAGAGAGCAAGAGGAGGATAGTTCAGATGGAGAGACGGAGAGTCAGAGAGGCAGGAGGAGAATAAGACTTAGAAGAAGCAGGGAGGACAGCTCGCAGGGAACAGTAGGGCAACAACATGTATCGGCACCTGTGGTCAGCCGGCCAACGCACCCGCCATTGCCGCCAACGCCGCCGACTTCTACTGTTACCGCCAGATTGCCAGCCTCAAAAAGTTCAGCAGTGTGGGATTTTTTTAATGTGTGTGCCTCTGACAAAAGCGTTGTAATTTGCAATGAGTGCAGTCAGAAACTGAGTCTTGGGAAGCCCAACAGCCACATAGGTACAACTTCTATGCGAAGGCACATGAACGGCAAGCACAAAGCACTTTGGGAGCAACACCTCAAAGGCAACAGGCAAACTAAAAGCCACCCTCCTTCAGCATCTTACTGCTCTACCTCTGCTGTCCTTGACCCGTCTCAACCACCCTCCACTCCGCCTTCCACCTTGACCACCAGTTCCCATTCCCAGTCATCTGCCCCCAGCCAAGTTTCTGTGAGGGCCATGTTTGAGCGTAAGAAGCCAATGTCTGCGAGTCACCCCCTTGCCCGGCGTCTGACAGCTGGCTTGTCCGCACTCTTAGCCCGCCAGCTTTTACCATACCAGCTGGTGGACTCTGAGGCCTTCCGCAAATTTGTAGCAATTGGGACACCGCAGTGGAAGGTACCCAGCCGCAATTTTTTTTCAAAAAAGGGGAATACTACACCTGTACCACCATGTGCAGAGCCAAGTCACCGCATCTCTGTCACTTAGTGTTGGGCCAAAGGTCCATATGACTACTGACGCATGGTCCTCCAAGCATGGTCAGGGCAGGTATGTCACCTACACTGCCCACTGGGTGAACTTGGTAATGGCTGGGAAGCAGGGAATGTGTGGCTCAACAACAACAGTGGAGTTGGTGTCACCGCCACGGATTGCACGCGGTTCTGCCACCACCTCTACTCCTCCTTCGCTCTCTACCTCGTCTTCTTCCTCTTCTTTGTCCTCTGCTGCTGGGTCCTCCTCCTCCACACCTGTGCACCCCCAGCTCCCCCTAGGCTATTCGACGTGCCAGGTACGCCGTTGTCATGCTGTCTTGGGGATGACGTGCCTGGAAAGCAGAAACCATACCGGATCTGTACTCCTGTCATCTCTGCAGTCACAGGCCGATCGGTGGCTGACCCCACACCAACTGAAGATCGGAAAAGTGGTGTGTGACAACGGAAGCAATCTGTTGGCAGCACTGAGACTGGGCAATTTAACACATGTGCCCTGCATGGCACATGTTCTGAATTTAATAGTCCAACGTTTTGTCTCGAAGTACCCAGGATTCCAGGACGTTCTCAGGCAGTCCAGGAAGGTGTCGGCCCATTTCAGACGGTCCTACACAGCCATGGCACGCCTTGCTGACATTCAGCAGCGGTACAACATGCCAGTCAGGCGTTTGATTTGCGACAGCCAGACTCGCTGGAATTCAACGCTCCTCATGTTGGAACGTCTGCTGCAACAACAAAGAGCCGTCAACGAATACCTGTTTGAACTGGGTGGTAGGACTGGATCTGCAGAGCTGGGGATTTTTTTACCCCGTTACTGGGTGCTTATGCGCGATGCCTGCAGGCTCATGCGCCCTTTTGAAGAGGTTACAAATATGGTCAGTCGCACCGAAGGCACCATCAGCGACCTAATACCCTTTGCTTTCTTCCTGGAGCGTGCCGTGCGACGAGTGACAGATGAGGCTGTAGACCAGCGTGACGAGGAGCAGGAAGCGCACGATTTCTGGTCGGAATCACCAGAACGAACCCAGGCACCTGCTGCAACGCAGGGAGAGGTGTCAGAAGTGGAGTCAGAGGAGGAAGGTGGCTTTGTGGAGGAGGAGGACCAACAGGAGCAGGCTTCCCAGGGGGCTAGTGGTGACCTTTTGGGGACCCCTGGTCTTGTACGTGGCTGGGGGGAGGAGACCGTGGATGATGCAGTCCTTGATAACGAGGAAGCGGAGATGGATAGCTCTGCATCCAACCTTGTGAGAATGGGGTCTTTCATGCTGTCATGCCTGTTGAAGGACCCCCGTATCAAGAGGCTTAAGGAGAAGGACCTGTACTGGGTCGCGACTCTACTAGACCCTCGGTACAAGCATAAAGTGGCAGAAATGTTACCAACATACCACAAGAAAGGATGCTGCATTTACAAACCAGCCTGCAAAACATGTTGTACAATGCTTTTAAGGGTGATGTCACTTCAGGAACTCATCAACATTCCAGGGGCAGAGGTGCCAGTAATCCTGCCACGAGAGCACCTGCAAGGACAAAGCACTTTGGCCACTCTGTAACGTCAGACATGCAAATGTTTTTTTTGTCCAAGGCAGCGGCAGAACCCTTCTGGATCCACCCTCAAAGAACGCCTCGACCGGCAGGTAGCGGACTACCTGGCATTAACTGCAGATATCGACACTCTGAGGAGCGATGAACCCCTGGACTACTGGGTGCGCAGGCTTGATCTGTGGCCAGAGCTGTCACAATTTGCCATGAACCTCTTGTCTTGCCCCGCCTCAAGTGTCCTCTCAGAAAGGACCTTCAGTGCAGCAGGAGGGATTGTAACTGAGAAGAGAACTCGCCTAGGTCACAAAAGTGTGGATTACCTGACCTTTATTAAAATGAATGAGGGGTGGATCTCGGAGGGTTACTGCACGCCGGAAGACTTGTTCTGAGTTTCTGATTCTGACTCCCCATGCAGCTGTCCTTCTCTGCACGCCTCATGACTCCACACACAGCTGTCCTTTAGCGTCCTCCTCCCTCCACCATCGTTACAAACTAGGGTGCAAACCCTACTGGTTTAATTTGAATCCAGGTAAATCCTGAGTTTTTCTGGCCTCTGTGCTTCAGTGGCTGTGACACAAAAAAAAAATGAATATTTTCAGCATTTATATGGCATATTGTTTCTGGCCTCTGTGCTTCAGTGGCTGTGACAAAAAAAAATGAATTTTTTCAGCATTTATATGGCATATTGTTTCTGGCCTCTGTGCTTCAGTGGCTGTGACAAAAAAAAATGAATTTTTTCAGCATTTATATGGCATATTTTTTCTGGCCTCTGTGCTTCAGTGGCTGTGACAAAAAAAAAAGGAATATTTTCAGCATTTATATGGCATATTGTTTCTGGCCTCTGTGCTTCAGTGGCTGTGACAAAAAAAAATTAATTTTTTCAGCATTTATATGGCATATTTTTTCTGGCCTCTGTGCTTCAGTGGCTGTGACAAAAAAAAAAATGAATTTTTTCAGCATTTATATGGCATATTTTTTCTGGCCTCTGTGCTTCAGTGGCTGTGACAAAAAAAAAAGGAATATTTTCAGCATTTATATGGCATATTTTTTCTGGCCTCTGTGCTTCAGTGGCTGTGACAAAAAAAAAAGGAATATTTTCAGCATTTATATGGCATATTGTTTCTGGCCTCTGTGCTTCAGTGGCTGTGACAAAAAAAAGGAATATTTTCAGCATTTATAAGGCATATTGTTTCTGGCCTCTGTGCTTCAGTGGCTGTGACAAAAAAAAGGAATATTTTCAGCATTTATATGGCATATTGTTTCTGGCCTCTGTGCTTCAGTGGCTGTGACAAAAAAAAGGAATATTTTCAGCATTTATATGGCATATTGTTTCTGGCCTCTGTGCTTCAGTGGCTGTGACAAAAAAAAGTAATATTTTCAGCATTTATATGGCATATTGTTTCTGGCCTCTGTGCTTCAGTGGCTGTGACAAAAAAAAGGAATATTTTCAGCATTTATATGGCATATTGTTTCTGGCCTCTGTGCTTCAGTGGCTGTGACAAAAAAAATGAATTTTTTCAGCATTTATATGGCATATTTTTTCTGGCCTCTGTGCTTCAGTGGCTGTGACAAAAAAAAAAGGAATATTTTCAGCATTTATATGGCATATTGTTTCTGGCCTCTGTGCTTCAGTGGCTGTGACAAAAAAAAGGAATATTTTCAGCATTTATATGGCATATTTTTTCTGGCCTCTGTGCTTCAGTGGCTGCGACAAAAAAAAATTAATATTTTCAGCATTTATATGGCATATTTTTTCTGGCCTCTGTGCTGCAGTGGCTGCGACAAAAAAAAATTAATATTTTCAGCATTTATATGGCATATTTTTTCTGGCCTCTGTGCTTCAGTGGCTGCAACAAAAAAAAATTATATTGTTTGCATTTATATGGCATATTTTTTCTGGCCTCTGTGCTTCAGTGGCTGCGACAAAAAAAATTTATATTGTTAGCATTTATATGGCATATTTTTTCTGGCCTCTGTGCTTCAGTGGCTGCGACACAAAAAATTTATATTGTTTGCATTTATATGGCATATTTTTTCTGGCCTCTGTGCTTCAGTGGCTGCGACAAATTTTTTTTATATTGTTAGCATTTATATGGCATATTTTTTCTGGCCTCTGTGCTGCAGTGGCTGCGACAAAAAAAAATTAATATTTTCAGCATTTATATGGCATATTGTTTCTGGCCTCTGTGCTTCAGTGGCTGCGACAAAAAAAACATAATTTTTCAGGAAAGAACACATGCCTAATTTTTCAGGGTTCTGCAACAGTGGCAAAATCGCATCTTTTATGGTCACCGCAGGTGATCAATAAAGTAGACCAAAACTGGGCCCACACTGCAGAATCTGTGTTTTTTGGTTCGCTTCACTGTACATTGAATTACCTCTGCCTGACCGTGCACGTGCGCACAAGCACGGTGACTGCTAAACACACCACTACAGAAATATTGCCACCAACAGGACGAACATCCTGGAGGTGACAAGCTCAACTAGTAATTAACAACTATTATTTGCTCACTTGACGGTATCATTCATTAAAGCTCTTTGCGTTTTTTTGCGTTGCAGTAAGCGCCGCGTTTCGTCTTTGCGTGTGAACAGGCTGTAACCTTTACACGACTTGATTGGCATGTAGACGCCGGACGTTTTAAAGCAGTTTATTACACAAGTTTAGAAATGTAGTGTGATTTCTGCCCTTTACAGCACAAAACGCAGCGCTGTGTCAACAATGTATTTTTCAGATACATTTTTGCCCTTGATCCCCCTCTGGCATGCCACTGTCCAGGTCGTTGCACCCTTTAAACAACTTTAAAATAATTTTTCTGGCCAGAAATGTCTTTTCTAGCTTTTAAAATTCGCCTTCCCATTGAAGTCTATGGGGTTCGCGACGTTCGCGAACCGTTCGCATTTTTGACGCAAGTTCGCGAATATGTTCGCGAACTTTTTTTCCGACGTTCGCTACATCCCTAGCCACAGGCACAGTTGCTATAAAACCCAGGTCTGGCAGGCCAATAGAAGCGGCATATGTGGAGAATTGTGAGAAATGTTACAGACAACCCAAAGATCACTTCCAAAAACCTTCAAGAACATCTTGCTGCAGATGGTGTATCTGTACATTGTTCTACAATTCAGCACAATTTGCACAAATAAAATCTGTGTGACAGGGTGAGAAAGCAGAAGTTTCTGCACTCATGCCACAAACAGAGTCGCTTGTTGTATGCAAAAGCCCATTTAGACAAGCCACAGTCATTTTGGAGAAATTTAGTTTTATTGCACATGCACTTTTTATATATATATATATATTTTATCCTAATTATTAATTTTTTCTAAGAATATCAACTCTGTAAATGCACTTTATTTTTTATCACCTGACAATTAACTTATGATCCTATTAATTACACCTGAGGCCAATTTTTAATGAATTGAATTATTAGCTTTTAGCCTGAGATCATTCATTGGATATATGCACAAAACAGCACTTATACTATATTTAATTAATTGGTCTAGGAATTGATTGGTCATATAAAAAATTGATGTATGAATTTATTGGGTTGCACTGCACTTTAATTTAAGTCTATATGGTTAACTACTATCTGAAGCGACTTCCAAAATTTTTCTCTCTTTTCTCATATATCAGGCTAATAGAACCTGCTACTTACATATAGATTTTTATGGATCAATCAACTAAAATATTGTATTTTACAACATATCTCCTACAGTTTCTGTGATAAACTATGAATACTAATACTATGGGTATTTGAATAGTTTCACAAAACATAAGTTGTATTTCTTAATCCTACCCTACCAACATATTACAAATAAGTTTTTTTATTTCTGAAAAAACCCTATGCAGGTTTACCCCAGAAAGCTTAACTAGTAGCTAAAGAATTTGAAATAGATAAACATGTCATTCTCATTCAAACTAATGTAAATTATAAAAGTTACAAAATGTATTCAAAACATTCAATGTATGTCATCTAGTGATGTATGAATCTGTCCTGTTTTGCTTTGCCAAAAAATCCACGAAACAGAGAAAATTTACAAAATGCATTTGTCATTGGGAGTTTTTTAAATTTTTTTTAACAATACATTGAAGTCTTTGGGCATTTATCTGCAACAAAACACAGCAAAAAAATAGCTTATCACTACTGTCAACTGTTAAATATTCCTAGTCACAAATTCAAAACACCCTAGATAAAAATTACCATGGGTCTTCAAAATATCTTGGATATTCTGAATATCCAAGTATGCCTAGCATTACCCAACTATGTGGAGATCTATAAGCAATGCATGAACAGAGTGGTGAGTAATTAAAAGTTAGCTCAAGACTGAAATAGTTGTAAATAGCATTATTTTGGCTCTGACTAGTGACTGTGATGATGATCATTATAATTGTGCTGTTTTTTGCCGACAAACCTCTGAAAATTGCAATATGGGTAAGCATTATATAGGGGGCTATTTGCAGGTAGTAATGCATAAACAGTAGAAATGTAAAGTGCTTTATTTACCAGATGACAAAAGGGCACCCATTCCGATTAGATGAGGAGGTACCATCTAAATATTCAGAAGGGGTTTTCATCTTGGAATCTGAGCTGCAGACTCTAAGGGGTGAACTGCAGACTCTAAGGGGTGAACTTGCAGCACTGAGAGCATCGGCAAACGAGGGGAATGACAGGAGGCTCGCAGAGCAACCACTGGCAGGGGCTAGTGGAGTGGGGGGAGGAGAAGGAGCAGTGGAGGCTAATGAGGGAGGAAGGTTTGTGACAGTCAAGAGGGGAAGTAGGGGACAGAATAGTAGGGGGGCTGGTCCACAATTTGTCCAAAACAGCAAATTCACCATTTTCGCTGAAGATGCTGGGGAGGAAAACTCCAAACTGGCGTGTATGGAGCAGGCTGACTCTCGGAGCACCCCGGGAGGCATTGGCTCTAATACGGGTGGTGGGGGGAGTGCAAGGAAGGAAAGGCAGGTTCTAGTTATAGGGGATTCAGTTATTATAAAGGTGGATAGGGTAATCCAGGGGTAGGCAACCCGCGGCTCCGGAGCCTCATTCGGCTCTTCATCCTGCTTGCTGTGGCTCGGTCTTGCGGTTTTGCCTGTCACACCGTCTATAGAGCCCTCGCACCTGCTGGCGGCTTCTTGAGTGTGCGACTGTGGTAAGCTAACCATTAGCTTACCATTGTCGCACACTCAAGATGCCGCCATAGACATCCCAGGCAAGACCGAGCCGCAGCAAAATGATTCATTATGGTCCTTACCGTGGTCGCACACTCAAAACAAGAGAGAAGCCTCCAGAGTCCAGCTGCAGCAGGTGCGAGGGCTATAGACGTGGATGTGACGCATATTTTAATGACGTCTATAGCCCTCGCCTTTAAACAGATGAGAACACTAGCATGTAATAGGGCTATTCAGTGTTTAATTTATTTCAAAGTAGGCCTACACATGCACACTGCACTTCTGTTTGTTGTATTCTGTTGTTGTAACAGTTAAAATAAAAAAATAACTTTTAAAAGTTTATAAACTGTGTTATGTTTTGCGGCTCCAGACTATTTTTCTTTAGTGGAAGAGGGGACAAAATGGCTCTTTCGATAGTAAAGGTTGCTGACCCCTGGGGTAATCTGTCGCAAGGCCCCTACATGCCGAACAGTCTGCTGCTTGCCTGGTGCTAGGGTTTGGCATGTGGTGGAACGAGTGGACAGATTATTGGGAGGGGCTGGGGAAGACCCAGCGGTCTTGGTACACATAGATACCAATGACAAAGTTAGAGGAGGTGGTGAAGTCCTCAAAAATGATTTTAAAAAACTAGGTGCAAAGCTGAGGGCGAGGACTTCCAAGGTAATTTTCTCAGAGATATTACCTGAGCCACGAGCAACACTAAGGAGACAGCGGGACGGTAGGGAGATTAATGCGTGGCTGAAAGATTGGTGTAGGGAGGAGGGATTTGGGTTTTTGGAGAACTGGGCTGATTTTTCAGTCGGCTACAGGCTCTTTGCTAGGAATGGGCTGCACCTCAATGATGATGGGGCAGCTGTTTTGGGAGAGAAGATGGCTAGAGGGTTGGAGGAGATTTTAAACTAGGTGTGGGGGGGAGGGTTCAGTAAAAGATTCAGTGGAAGACAGGTTAGATGAGATAGTGGGCAAAAAAAGGGAAAATGGGGGAGGAGATTTGGCTGGGGGTACTGTTAAGGATAGGGAGGACCACATGTCATATGTTCAATATGGTACCAGTATTAAATGTATGTTTACAAATGCAAGAAGTCTGACTGGTAAAATGGGAGCGCTGGAGCTGCTGGTGTTGGAAGGAAAATATGATGTGATTGGTGTGGCCGAAACATGGCTGAATGAGTCGCATGACTAGGCAGTAAATATCAGTGGCTATACTTTGTTTCGGAGGGATAGAGGCAATAGAAAAGGAGGAGGGGTATGTCTGTTTGTTAGGCAGGATTTAAAAGCTCATATAAAGGTGGGGGCAGAAGTCGTATGGGTGGAGTTCTTCACCAATTGTAAAGAATCCAGCAAATTAATCGTAGGAGTATGCTATAGACCCCCTAATGTAAGTGAGGAGGAAGAGACAAAGCTCCTAATTCAAATAGAAAAGGCTGCTAGTTTAGGTAAAGTAATGATAATGGGGGATTTTAATTACCCAGATATTGACTGGAGCAACGGTACTGCTAGATCAGTTAATGGGAACAAGTTTATAAACTTATTGCACGACAATTTTTTAGCACAGGTTGTTGAGGAGCCTACCAGAAAAAATGCTATTCTTGATTTAGTGATCTCAAATGACCCAGAACTTATAGCAAATGTGCAAGTCATTGAACCCCTGGGTAATAGTGACCATAATGTTATATCTTTTAATGTCTGGTGCAAAAAACAAAAATATACTGGGGCAACAAAAACCATGAATTTTGGAAAAGCTAATTTTGGTGCCTTGAGGGCTGCCCTACAGAGCATTGATTGGGGCATTAGGTTTTCAGCTAAAAACACAGAACAGAAATGGTTGTCCTTTAAAATGATATTACATCATTACTGTTCTCAATTTATTCCCCTAAAGGCTAAACGTAGAAGCTCTAAGAATCATCCTGTGTGGCTTAATACAGAAGTAAAGAAGTTAATGGGAAAGAAGAGAAAGGCATTTAAAAACTACAAATCTGTAGGGACAGAAGCTGCATTAAATGAATATAAACACTTTAATAAATGTTGTAAATCAGCAATCTGGAAGGCTAAGAAAAGAAATGAAGAGTTAATTGCGGTGGAGGTGAAAACTAACCCTAAAAAGTTTTTTAAATATATTAATAGTAAAAAGATGCAGGTTGAGAGTGTTGCTCCATTAAATAATGGTACCAGTATGGTTGTAACAGATACATATAAGGCAAATGTGTTAAATCAGTTCTTTCCTTCAGTGTATACAATAGAGGAGTCTGGGTTCACAGGCTCACTTAATAACTGCACGAATAGTTCAGCTCAATCTAGTCAGTGGCTGACTCAGGATATGATTCAAAAAGCTTTAATACAAATTAATGTAAACGAGGCTCCAGGGCCTGATGGCATACACCCCCGGGTTCTAAGAGAGCTTAGTTCAGTTTTAGACCAGCCCTTATTTCTGATTTTCTCAGATTCACTGTCATCTGGTATGGTGCCTATGGATTGGCGAAAAGCTGATGTTATTCCAATATTTAAAAAGGGATTACGATCTCAGCCTGGCATTTATAGGCCAGTAAACTTGACATCTGTGGTAGGCAAATTATTTGAAGGCTTGTTAAGGGATCACATTCAAAATTTTGTCCTAATGAATGGCATTATGAGCAACAATCAGCATGGCTTTATGAAGGATAGGTCATGTCAGACGTATTTGATTGCTTTTTATGATGTGGTAAGTAAGATTCTGGACAGTGGGGGGGCAGTAGATGTGATCTGTTTGGATTTTGCCAAAGCATTTGATACTGTGCCCCACAAACGACTGCTTTCTAAACTAAGGTCCGTTGGGCTTAATGAAGGCGTTTGCACGTGGATAGGAAACTGGCTACAGGATCGGGTACAGAGGGTGGTTGTTAATGGGACATTCTCTACTTGGAGTAAGGTTCTTAGTGGGGTCCCCCAGGGCTCCGTATTGGGTCCACTTTTATTCAACTTGTTCATTAATGACTTAGGGGAGGGTGTTGTAAGTAATGTATCAGTGTTTGTAGATGACACAAAATTATCCAGCCCAATTAATTCCATCCAGGATGTGGCATCCTTGCAACATGATCTTGACAAACTGGCAATCTGGGCAGCTAAGTGGCAAATGAGATTCAATGTTGATAAATGTAAAGTACCTGAGATGTAAAAATATCCAAGCCACTTATACCCTTAATGGGACTGCACTAGGCAAATCCATTATGGAAAAGGACCTTGGAGTCCTTGTAGATGATAAACTTGGCTGTAGCAAGCAATGCCAGTCGGCAGCATCAAGGGCAAATAAGGTCTTGAGCTGTATTAAAAGGGGCATAGAGTCAAGGGAGGGGGGGTCATTCTTCCACTGTATAGAGCACTTGTAAGGCCCCATCTAGAATATGCCGTACAGTTTTGGTCTCCATCACTCAAAAAGGACATTATTGTATTAGAGAGGGCACAGAGAAGTGCAACTAAGCTGGTAAAAGGTATTGAAAATCTTAGCTATGAGGAAAGACTGGCCAAATTGGGGATGTTCACGCTGGAGTAGAGGCGCTTAAGGGGTGATATGATGACTATGTATAAATATATAAGGGGATCATATAATAATCTCTCTAATGCTTTATTTACCAGTAGGTCTTTCCATCTGACACAAGGTCACCCATTCCGATTAGAAGAAAAGAGGTTCCGCCTAAATATTCGGAAGGGGTTTTTTACAGTAAGAGCTGTGAAGATGTGGAATTCTCTCCCTGAATCAGTTGTACAGGCTGATACATAAGATAGCTTTAAGAAGGGGTTGGATAGTTTTTTAGCAAGTAAAGGAATACAGGGTTATGGGAAATAGCTCATAGTCCAAGTTGATCCAGGGACTAGTCTGATTGCCATTTTGGAGTCAGGAAGGAATTTTTCCCCCTCTAAGGCAAATTGGAGAGGCTTCAGATGGGTTTTTTTTTGCCTTCCTCTGGATCAACTGGCAGATAGGTAGTTAATATAAAAAAAAAAAAAAAAAAAAGGTTGAACTCGGTGGACATGTGTCTTTTTTCAACCTTACTTACTATGTTACTATGTTACAGTGAGAGTTGTGAAGATGTGGAATTCTTTGCCTGAATCAGTCCTACTAGCTGATACATTAGATAGCTTTGAAAAAGGTGTTGGATGGCTTTTTAGCAAGTGAGAGAATACAGGGTTATGGAAGATAGCTCATAGTACAAATTGATCCAGGGACTGGTCTGATCTGGGAGCCAGGAAGGAATTTTTTCCCCCTCTGAGACAAATAGGAAAGGCTTTAATGGTTTTATTTTTTGCCTTGCTCTTAAGATCAACTAGCAGTTAGGCAGGTTAAATTAAGACAAAAGATTGAACTTGATGGATGTCTTTTTTCAACCTAACTTACTATGTTACTATGTTATATGAGGTACTGTTTCATGGATTGCCCCTAAAAAAAACTATATATAATTGTACATAAATGTTTGGACACACCACAACACAACTTTCTAATATTTCATGGACAGTTTAATGCATTACACATAGAAGTGGAATTTATATAGAAAATGTTATATTTCTTAGGACCAGCGAACATATGAATAAAAATGGTAATTTCAGTGTTTAAAGCTGTGAGTACCAGCGTTTGCCAAATTTCACAGGATATGTTCAAGAGATTTGTGATAAAGGGTCCAGTCCACCCAAAACCTGCAGATATTGATAAGGAAGGATCCTTAAATATTTTGTCTATGTTTATTTTGGTTGAGAGTATACAATATATAATGGATGTGCAGGCAAAGGTTTTCTAATTCAAAGTTATTCTATATTTACTGAATATTTTTAAAAAAAAAAAAACTAACAGTTTTTTGGATGGGCTTTCTTGCAGTGGTTGTTCAAAACTAATTGCTTCATATAATAAAAACACCATTCTGCTGTGTTCTTCAACGTAACTGTAACTGGTTATTCAGCTTCACTCTTGACCTCGATTTAGTAGGCTTAACTTTATGGATTGTGTGGAATATTATTAGAATAAGTCCTGACTCCTATCAAGACACCCATCTGTTATTATAAATGTTTCCTTTCAACTTCTTAGTTTGGTTATATAAGCCAAGTACATTCTTTATTTTAGAATGTTATTTCAAATATTGGGTAAGTGGGATTAATACTTTGTACATGTCAAGGATTAGGTAGGGGGAGCTGTAGAGACTGAAGGGAAAGGGCGAGTCCTTGAGGCAGGAGCTGTATGTGCCTAGGGAACACTTGAAGGGAAAGCAGGAACAGGTTGATGAGGGCGAAGAGTCAGTCTGGATCAGGTGCAGAACAGGACGGAGAGGGCGAAGGTCAGGACTGGACTGGACTAGGCAGGAAGAAGAGGGCGACGACTTAACAGGAACAGACTTGACGGGGCAGGAGTGGAACCGGAACAGACTGGATGGGACAGGACGGTGCGGGCGTAGATCAGATCAAACTTGGGATAGAGTGCAGAGGGAGACTGGAGCAGATAGCAAGACAGGAGCAGAATAGAAAGAGAGGATAGCAAGAGAGGACTGGAGCAGGATAGCAAGAGAGGACTGGAGCAGGATAGCAAGAGAGGACTGGAGCAGGATAGCAAGAGAGGACTGGAGCAAGATATAGCAAGAGAGAACTGGAGCAAGATATAGCAAGAGAGGACTGGAGCAAGATATAGCAAGAGAGGACTGGAGCAAGATATAGCAAGAGAGGACTGGAGCAAGATATAGCAAGAGAGGACTGGAGCAAGATATAGCAAGAGAGGACTGGAGCAAGATATAGCAAGAGAGGACTGGAGCAAGATATAGCAAGAGAGGACTGGAGCAAGATATAGCAAGAGAGGACTGGAGCAAGATATAGCAAGAGAGGACTGGAGCAAGATATAGCAAGAGAGGACTGGAGCAAGATATAGCAAGAGAGGACTGGAGCAAGATATAGCAAGAGAGGACTGGAGCAAGATATAGCAAGAGAGGACTGGAGCAAGATATAGCAAGAGAGGACTGGAGCAAGATATAGCAAGAGAGGACTGGAGCAAGATATAGCAAGACAGGACTGGAGCAAGATATAGCAAGACAGGACTGGAGCCGAGGATAGCAAGACAGGACTGGAGCCGAGGATAGCAAGAGAGGGGTACAAGGCAGGGTCGGATCAAGGTCAAGGTTGGGAAGGTACAAGATAAGATTAAGCAAGACAAGGACAGGCAGACAAGGCAAGGCGGAATAACAAGGGAAAAGGGGCAAGAGCTAGAACTACCTAGTTAGGGGCGCTGCCGCAGTACTAGGAAACCATACAATGCTCTGGCAAGGAGTGGTCTAAGTGCTGCCCTTAAATAGGGAAGAGTCAGCCCTGATTGGCTGATTTAAACTAGGCAGCAGCTGGGTTGGGGCTGTAGATGCCAAACAGGCTGCAGCTGAGCTGGGGCTGGAGAGACCAATCAGGCGGCAGCTGGGCTGGGACTGCAGAGGCCAGGTTACACATAGCGAGCAACCCTACAGGCTGCTCACCTGGCCAAATGGTTAAGGTATCGAGCCAGAAACCCAAAGGTCCCCGGCTCGAATCCCAGCAATACCTGACAGTACAAAAGTGGCTTTGTTGTAACTAGAGATCTGAAATGGCACTGAGATACTACTATAAAAGTAAACACGTTTTTACTTTTTCTGATTTCCTTTTACACTGTACCCGTATCTCCAGTGAGCTCATCTATAGAAGTTCAGGTTGTTCCATGTAATGTGTTGGCTATATGCTATAGATATATTACTGTGGAGCTCAAACTTGGGGTGTGTTTGCAAAAGTTAGATTTGGATTTTGAATTTGAAAGGTGTGTACTAAAAGATAACACATGTAAACTCTATATCTACAAAAGTTTGGTCATATCACTAGGGATTATGTTATTGAAATTGAGGACCTACCAAAGAATTATAGTGCCTCCACCATAAATAAATTTTGCAGGATGTTGCACAACTGACACATCGTTCCACAACTGTATTTTAGAAAATAAAAGGACAATTAAACAAATTACAGCCCTTATGCTTTGTAGCTAACACTTTTTGGCATTTTAATATCACACTCTTGAGCCGCTCCTCTTTTTTAGAATCATTAAGTGAACCTGAAACTAGTTATAACATAAGGGTATTGGGACTTCTAAACCTTCTATCCAAGACCCCTGCTGTACCACACTGAAATACAGTATATGTTTATTAATGTTCCATCTAATTCCCCTATGTGCGCAAAAAAATTATTTTGAGTACACATTTTAAACATGTGTGCACATTTTTAAATATGGTGTGCTCAAGTCAAGTGGTGTTGCATGGGCTGCTGCCTGAGGCAGCAGCCCCAATGCCGCCACTCTTTCAACAAGAGCCACATCGCTAGTGCAGTGAGTGGTATTGCGTGGGACAGCTTTTTGCCTCTCCTGATATAACACTGTATAATGCAAATTCAGCAGTTGTTCTATATTTTGCCAGACAACAGGCAAAAGATGATATTGCGGTTGTACCAGTAGAGGTATTTTTCTTCCTGCAAAAGCTTCCTTGCAGACTCATGGCTGCAAGATACAGAGAACTGTTAGAATGCTCCAAGGATAACCAATGTCATTGGGAGAATTCTGTCAGTTAGAATAATAAATGAGTGATCCACCTGATACTTTTTCATTTACCTAGCCTCCAAATCACGACCTGCAGTAGCATACAGTATATTGTAAATAGAACCTATTTGAAATGAATAACAAAACCTGCTGGGAAAATAAGGCGAATACTGAATAAGAACATACAGTTATTACAGAATGTTCACATGACATATGAATCAATGATAAATAGTCAATTGAAAACATGTGTTTCAAGACAAATGCTCACAATTTAATGAAAATAACCAGTGAAATATGTCCTTAGTATTTGCCTGTGATGTTATTGAGAGAGATCTACAATATAACCATCACAAATGCACTCTGCCCTAACTGGATATTAAATAGAATGTGTAAAGACCTTCTCATACACTTACTTCTACAAATTAAATACTCAAAAATAAATATCAAATGGTACTTCACAACTACTACAAAGAATAAAGGCAGAAGCATTAAACATTATTGAATATTATTATTATTATTGAATATTATTGAATATTCACGGGCGTCAAACATTTTTGGCACCAACAGTAAACGGACTTTAACCCTGGCATCAAAATTGACACAAGCGTCTTTTGGAACACGCGTCCAAATTTGACACGGGCATCAATTTTTGAGATTCACAAAATTTTGGCTGTTCACTGGAAATTTGCAAATTTTTTGGTGAAGCGAAACGAGAGACATTCGCCCATCACTAGTTACAGGCATTCCTTATATAATGTTCTACAAAAGCCTTTTTAGTGACCAATCAATATGACTATGCATTAGTAATTATTTACTGCAGTGTCTAGAATGGCTATGCAAAAATGATAGGATGACGGGCAATATCCTGTTGGAACAACACAGATAAAAATCAGGGAATGAATCTAAGCAACTTAAGGAAAATAATTCACTTCTGACTCTGAGTTTCACCCTTAATGGTTATTGGTAACCATTTTTTTGTTAACCGTTAGGGGTAGATTTATCACGGGTCGAATTTTTAAGTAGAAAAAGCTTCGAAATTTGACCATCAAATTGGAATACCTCGACTTCGATATTCGAAGTCGAAGTTTTTTTACATCGAACTATTCCAAGGATTTCAACCATCGATCGAAACGATTTTTCTTTGACTTCAAAAAAACAAAAATGCTCTAGAAGGTCCCCATAGGCTAACATAGCACTTCGGCAAGTTTAATTTGGCGAAGTATTGAAATCAAAGGTTTTTTTAAAGAGACAATACTTTGATTTTCAAATGGTAGAATATTCTAACTATTTTACTTCGAATCAAATTCGAAGTCAAAGTCGTAGTATCCCATTCGATGGTTGAAATTTCCAAAAAATTACTTAGAATTTCGAAAAAAATTTTACTTAGAAAATTCCCCTAGAATTTACTTCGACCCTTGATAAATTATTGAATATTACTATTATTATTATTGAATATTATTGAATATTGGCGTCAACAGTAAACGGACTTTAACCCTGGCATCAAAATTGACACAAGCGTCTTTTGGAACACGCGTCCAAATTTGACGCGGGCGTCAATTTTTAAGATTCACAAAATTTTGGCTGTTCACTGGAAATTTGCAAATTTTTTGGTGAAGTGAAACGGGAGACATTCGCCCATCACTAGTTACAGGCATTCCTTATATTATGTTCTACAAAAGCCTTTCTAGTGACCAATCCATATGAATATGCATTAGTAATTATTTACTGCAGTGTCTAGAATGGCTATGCAAAAATTATAGGATGACGGGCAATATCCTGTTGGAACAACACGGATAAAAATCAGGGAATGAATCTAAGCAACTTAAGGAAAATAATTCACTTCTGACTCTGAGATGCACCCTTAATGGTTAACCATTTTTTTGTTAACCGTTAGCTTCAAAATTTTACCATCAAATTGGAATACCTCGACTTCGATATTCGAAGTCGAAGTTTTTTTACATCGAACGATTCCAAGGATTTCAACCATCGATCAAAACGATTTTTCTTTGACTTCAAAAAACTTAGAAAAATGCTCTAGAAGGTCCTCATAGGCTAACATATCACTTCGGCAAGTTTAATTTGGCGAAGTATTGAAATCAAAGTTTTTTTTTTAAAGAGACAGTACTTTGATTATCGAATGGTCGAATATTCAAACTATTTTACTTCAAATCAAATTCAAAGTCAAAGTCATAGTATCCCATTCGATGGTTGAAATATCCAAAAAATTACATCGAATTTCGATTTTTTTTTTTACTTCGAAAATTCCCCTAGAATTTACTTCGACCCTTGATAAATCTGCCCCTAACTCTGTGTGTGTGTATATATATATATATATATATATATATATATACACACACACACACACACACACACACACAGTTAGGGGCAGATTTATCAAGGGTCGAAGTAAATTCTAGTACTACAATGTTAATGCTTTAGCTGCTCTACTTTGGTAGGAGTTTGTCACTGAAATTAAATTATTCAGTGTGTAAAAAATAATGCAATTTTTCAAACTCTTAGTACAATCAAGCCAATTTTTGGAACCTTGCCAAAAAAGTTGTTGTGAGAGGATTAGAGCAATGTAAAATACCAAAGTAAGTAATTACAAGATATGAAAAATGAAAACCATTGAGTCATTGAGTATTTTAGTCTAACTAACTAATGTGCCACCTCATCTCTTGAATTCGATTAATTCAGAATGTATTCTAAACACATTTATTTTTTCAAGAAAGGTAATGGCACATAATATTATCTTTGTCCATTTGAGCATTTTTAAGCAGCCACAAAATGTCCAGGCTACTACAAAGTACTTTTAGATTATCATAATTTAAGTCAACAGAGGCAATTTCAGGCATTTTGCGGTATTTTTGGATGCTTAAAAATGCTGAGCTCAAAGTGGCCAAAAACACACTGTGCCATTATAAAAGAAATGAGTGGCGGCAACTGTGAGGGTTTGATAGCACATTGTAGACTTTTAAAGAACACATCATGTCAGCAAAATGCAAGATGATTAGAATGGATGATTTTCCCTCTACCAATCCCTAACTTGTTCAACATTTTAAATATAGTGCTCCATGCAGAAAGCAAAAACCTAGGGTCGCACAAGTATATTGTATGTGCCCCCTGGGTTGTAAATGACCGCTCTGGTGTAGTATGACCAGTGGCATGAAATCAGGGGTTATGTTTATTTGGTTGATTTATTTCATTTGAGTAATGTTTACATTTGATAAAACAGCCACATATGTGCAAAAAGTATGTTCTTCACACCGATAATGCAATCATTTACTTAAGGTGCTTGGAAATATTTTTTTCGCTTGTAGGGGTGCAGTATGATCACAAAATGATAATTCTTAGTAGTTTTTTTTAAGGCTGCCTTAATGTACACCGTAGATGGATTTTTATGTGGATTTCATATAAAAGAAAGAGAGGGTAATCAGATGGAATATATATCTAGATATTGAATTATGACTCAAAACCTGTCATTTGGTGTAATTTTGATCTGCTGTCATCTTCTATTACGACATGAATATTCCCTGTGCATTTGGAATTTACACATTATGACAATTATTGAGATTTTCTAGGGAAAATATGTATCCATGGTTAATTTACTGACTTCCATAATAAGCAATTATGCTTTTCATGTTCAAGTCTATAGCTACAGTAGTTTAGCTAGTTTGCACATTTATATAATGTGGAAATGTATGTTTCCAATGCAAAATAGCAAAGGGCTGTGCTATGTTTTCTGACCCTTCTCCATACATGTACTTAACCTGTTAGATGTCAGTGGTTCTGTATCATGAGATATACATTTGCATATATATATATAGTTAAGAATGAAAGGCATATACACTGTTAAGTATGCTGTATATGTCCAAATGTATATAGCTCCAAATGTATATAACTCCTCTCAGCTATAGCTGTAAAAATAGAATAAAACCAGCAATAAAAAATTGCAATAATAAAAAATTACAATGGTAAAATATAGGTTTAGAAAACAATATAGAGGAAGATGTATTGAACTTCTGTTCCTTACCAGTAGTGGCATTAACTTCTAGATAATAATGTGTTAAAGCATTAAGGGGCAAATTTACATAGGGTTGAATATCGAGGTTAATTAACCCTCGAATTCGACTGCCGAATGTAAATCCTTCGACTTCGAATATCGAAGTTGAAGGATTTACCGCAATTTATACAATCGAACGATCGAAGGAAAAATCGTTAGATTGAACAATTAAATCCTTCGAATTGAACAATTCGAAGGATTTTAATCCATCGATCGAAGGATTTTTCTTTGATCAGAAAATTGTTAGGAAGCCTATGGGGACCTTCCCCATAGGCTAACATTGGCCTCGGTAGGTTTTATTTGCCGAAGTAGGGGGTCGAAGTATTTTTTAAAGAGACAGTACTTCGACTATCAAATGATCCAATAGTTGAACGATTTTTAGTTCGAATCGTTAGATTCGAAGTCGTAGTCGAAGGTCGAATTAGCCTATTCGATGGTCGAAGTAGCCATATTCGACCATTCGAAATTCAAAGTATTTTTTCTTCTATTCCTTCACTCGAGCTAAGTAAATGGGCCCCTACGTGTATCTGTATTTTTAAGCCCCTTGTTAGCTAGCATTGCTAACATTTTTGATAATTATGTCAATTCAATAAATACAGTCAAGGTTGTTAGTAAAAATATTGAATTGCTGGGAAACCCTCAGATTCCCCAATTTAATATTTAGTACATCTGCCCATGTATTTTGCAATCTTACATTGTCTAAGAAATGTTTATATTTCCATATACATTTTGCACCTGATTTGCACCAGTGCCACCAGTTTTTTTATTAACATTTTGTGTTCTCTATTTTGGGGGAATTTTTCAGGGAATTTCAAGAGTAATTTACCTAGGAATTTAAATCTGCCTTTATACTTGTGTAAATTGATTCTTGGCTTGTAGCAAGAAAAAACCAACAGCAGTAAACATGAATGGATTTTTAAGCACTGCCCAACTATCAGCAAGATTGCCATAAACAGTAAGTTTAACCAAGAAAAATATGCATTTGCCCGTAAACAAACGCAAAGATACAGGATCAAAATATTGTTAATCTAAATGTCAGGAATCTTCTTAATAGTGTGATGTCCAATAGGAATTGTAGCAACCAGAATATGTGCCACGTAGACACCTAAAATATCAATAAAAAAGGTCCATACACAATAATGGAAAGTTTTAAAAAAATATTGCATGTTTAAAAAAAGTGGCAACATTTTTGCTCAGTTGGGTGTACATTGACTTCAATGCACTTGGTGACTTGTTTGCCATTTTGAAATTTTTCTACCTGATTTTTTGTGTGAAAAATGCCCTCTAAAGTAAGCTGATAACAACAAACCATATATTTAGAGGAACCTACACCTCTTTATAAACTCAGAATGGATTAATGCATCTTTTTTCCACAAAAGTACAAACTCAAACTATAATTTCAAATCAAGTATTTATTAAGCTAAAATAAAGTAAAGAACTTGAATGTTGGCATCTAAAAGCTTGCATGGTCACGTAGAATTCAATAAGAGATGTTCTATGAAAAATTTACACTAATTTATAAAATTTTCAATTCTTAAGCGTTTAATCTCATAAATTGAAGGCATCATTCTATATATACTATATATACTATATAGATAGTAAGTTGGATGGTTTTGTGTTTGTGTTTTCATGTGTTTAAATCCAATAGTGTATTTTAGTATCCAAAAATGTATTTTAAGTAGAGGCAAGACTGGATCAGATTATCTTTTTGTATGAAAATGCAGAATGTAAAGTGTTCCTTTCTGACAATCTTTCATGTAGTTTTCCGAACAGTTTTTCCTTAAGTGTAAGTTTATGTATTAAAATGAGTTATGGGGCAAGGTTGGATGGCTACAGGGTACAGAGATGGGCTAGCATTTGGTTTATCATAGCTAAGGGCCATTGCTTGGGGGATTATGATGCAATGATAATAGAACACACATAGGGGAGACTTAAAAATGCATTTGTACAAATTTAATTAACTTTTTAAAAAGATTATGGAAAGGTATTCTATTCTGTCATGATTTTATTATGAAGTTTTAATTTCTAAATTACACTGTTTACATTACAAATAATTCACAGTACTATATAAAATTGTGTTCCTGAACTAAAATGTATTTTATTAGTTGTAGTATGTGTGTAGACAGCCATCTCAGGTCATTTTGCCGTATCCAGTGCCTTATAATGAAACTGCTTTCAGATTAAGCTGTTTTCCATGACAGCATCCTTTTAAGAAAACATTATAATGGGTTATCCATGAGTGTGTTAAATGGCCAAAGAAAAACTCATTGCAAACCAAATGTAATTGTTCTATTCATTTTCAAAGAGACTGTAAACTATAGTTTAAATTAAACATTAATATTAGCTTCACCAAAATGAAATAAGACATTTTCTAAATATAATCAATTAAAAATGTGGTAACATTTCTGGAATAATCTAGTTCACTATCCCCTTCTCTCAGCATCTGTCTGTCTTCATTCTATCTTCATGCAGGAGTCAGGAGTATGATTTTGATAGACAGATCTTATACATATATTTTTACAGATACATTAGAGCTAACCCAAATAACTGATTCCAGCACAAACAAAATCTAACAATTCTAGTATATACTATGTAATGAACATGATACATTTATATGTCAACTATCAAATAATTCATGCTACTTGTTTTACATAATAAGCACAGAATGTCATTGTCACGTTTGGCACCCTATATCCAGAACCCAAGCTAAGCTCCTTGGTCTCGGCTCTCACTTCTGCCTTTAACCGTCGCCTTTCACCTCGGGAGAAGTCTTCAGCTAATTGGATGCCGTCAGGTCTTAACAGAGAGAGGAGCAAAGCTAACGGTTCTGGACTAGCAAAGGTGCACAATCGTCTCACCAGGATACTGGAAGGAAGAACACCTCCAGGAACAGGCAGGCCGGGCCAGCACAAGCAGTTAGAATGGTCAGACAGGCCAGAATAAGGATTAGAGATCGTAGAATAGTCGGAAGACAGGCAAAAGTTCAGGATTGGAGAGATCAACATGCTTTCTGCAGAGCTGACAGGAGCCCCTGCATTGAGGTGATCTTGGATTGGGGAAGGAAGGCTCTTCCCACTGAAGAATTTAGGACAAGATTTTTGGAAGTTTATCTGCCAGTCTAACAGTGATAGTGTCTGCATCACTGTTTGGAGATGAGTTGTGGCCAGTGCCATGGAAGGGGCCTTTACCAGTAGGTCGTCCAGCTATGGTATTACACTCATTCAGTCACAGGTCCTCTAGAACCACAAATGGTTGTGGTTCTAGAGGACCTGTGACTGAATGAGTGTAATTCACCTTTGTGAATACCCTTGGCGCGGAGGATACTCCGAAAGGGGTGTGCCAGAAATTGCCAATGTTCTCCTGCCACTGAAAAGTGAAGGAACCGGTAGTGGTTGGGATGTATGGGGACATGCAGGTATGCATCTTTGATGTTGATCACCGCCATGAAATCCTCTAAGTCCAGGGACATTAGGACCGACGGGATGGATTACATCTTTAAGTGGTGCTTCTTTACATGGTTGTTTAGTGCCTTTAAGTCTAGCACCAGGCAAAAAGATCCATCCTTTTTGGGTACTATAAACAGGTGTGAGTAGAAACTGAAGTCCCTTTCCCTTTGAGGGACCGCCTGTACTACCCCGGAGGCGGTCATGGCGTGTAGAGCCCCTTAGAACGCTGAGTGCCTGGGTTCTCTGGTAGGGATCCTTGAGATGAAAAATCGCCTCGGGGGTAGCGGAATGAATTCTATGACATAGCCCTGGGATATGATCTGTAGGATCCAGGGGTCCAGTACTCTCTGCCGCCACACCTCCCGAAAGTGTCCGCCTAAGGGTAAGCTTTCGGGGGTGGGCAGGTAAAATTTGCTTACAGGCACAAGAGGGAAAGGGTTAGAAGAAGCTGTGTCCTATATCCCCCTGTAGGGAAATCTCTGTCAGAGAAGCAAAGAGAAAGTGAACTGAATGCCTAGGGAAATCTCTGTCAGAGAATAGAAGTAAAAGTGAAACAAAATGCCTTTCTGCAGAGCTGACAGGTAGCAAGTAATGGGGGGAGGAGGGAATTGACTTATCTCTTCATGCCAGCCAGGAATGCTCAATGAAAGGTTTACCCTCCATTGTGGCTACTGGTGCAGCCTCCGGGGAGCAGGAACCAGTTGCCCAGGGTAGTGTGGCAGGGAGCCCCCAGCCTGCAGCCTCCGTAGAGCGGGAAGGCTACAGAGCATCTTCAGATCAGAAGTCCTTGGCTGGAGGAGTTCTGGAAGAGATATACTGACCCCCAGTAGTGGCATGATACTGAAATCTGTACCATTCCTCCCAGCCATGAAGTGGAGGACACTAAATGAAAATTGAGGAGGTAGGCGGGATGAAGCCCAGAGCAGGAGGAGGAGGAGCCACTTTAACCTTTCTCCAAGCAACAGGTTCTTCATCCTCATGGTGCCTGTGTCCCCCAATCTAGGCAAGAGAAATACAAAAATGAATCTGATTATTTTAGACTATTACTTAGATCAGTGCTGTCCACATTCTGTGCTATTGAGAGCCAAACTTTTTCTGGCCTACATGGTGGAGGGCCAATAATGGAAGTCAGTGTTGACCACAACTTGTTTTTAAACCACACCCACTTTAAACCACACCCATGTTACCAATATGGGTAACCAATTAAGACATGCCCTTAAATCCATATACCTCCTCATTCCCTGTGGATAACACAGCACCCCCAGCACATGATTACACACCTTAGGGGCCCCTAACAATAATGTATTTTCAAATGCTAACAAAACCCCAGAACAAATACCAGGTTTTTGCTCCACAGGCAGCGTATGTCACACACAGGCAAAGAAGGGCACACACAGGCAGAGATGGGCACACAGGCAGAGATGGGCACACAGGCAGAGTAGGGCACACACAGGCAGAGAAGGGCACGGACAGGCAGAGAAGGGCACGCACAGGCAGAGAAGGGCACGCACAGGCAGAGAAGGGCACACACAGGCACAGTAGGACACACACAGGCAGAGCAGGGCACACACAGGCAGAGTATGTCACAAACAGGCAGAGTATGTCACAAACAGGCAGAGTATGTCACAAACAGGCAGAGTATTTCACACACAGGCAGAGTATGTCACACACAGGCAGAGCAGTACACACACACACAGGCAGAGCAGGGCACACACAGGCAGAGTATGTCACAAACAAGCAGAGCAGTACACGCACAGGCAGAGCAGGGCACGCACAGGCAGAGCAGGGCACACACAGGCAGAGCAGGGCACACACAGGCAGAGCAGGGCACACACAGGCAGAGCAGGGCACACACAGGCAGAGCAGGGCACACACAGGCAGAGCAGGGCACACACAGGCAGAGCAGGGCACACACAGGCAGAGCAGGGCACACACAGGCAGAGCAGGGCACACACAGGCAGAGCAGGGCACACACAGGCAGAGCAGGGCACACACAGGCAGAGCAGGGCACACACAGGCAGAGCAGGGCACACACAGGCAGAGCAGGGCACACACAGGCAGAGTATGTCACACACAGGAAGAGTATGTCACATACAGGCCGATCAGGGCACACACAGGCAGAGTATGTCACACACAGGCAGAGTATGTCACAGACAGAGAAGGGCACACACAGGCAGCGTATGACACACACACAGGCAGAGTATGGCAAACACAGGGAGCATAGGGAAGGCAGAACAGAGCAGGAGACAGGAAAACCTATCAGGACCACTCTAAGATGTACTACATACAGTGATACAGTGCTGGTGCCCTATTAGCATTTTGTAATAAGTGTGAACAATGTGGTTTCAGTCTGGGTCTCATGTGTGAACAGTCCAGGTCTTTAGTATGTGAACAATGGAGGTGTCACAAGTGTGAACAATGCAGGGGTCACAAGGGTCACAGGTGTGAAAAATACAGGGGATTAGTCTGAATTGGAGGTTTAAACAATGCAGGGGCCAGTTAATCTTTATAGTGATGCCATTTAAATTTTACACATGTTAAGCAAACATAGGAGGTAGGTGGGGGGCCACACAAGGGGAGCGGGCCACCAGTTGGACAGCCCTGCCTTAGATAGTCACAGTGGGAGATTTCTGATCCTAAATATAAGGATTGTTCACTGGTCCATGGGCCAGTTTATGTTCTGGAAACAGTTGGAAATATTTACAGTTGTCATCTCATTTAGACATTGTAAATATAAAAGATTTTTTTTTTAAATCATTAATGTAATATAAGTATATTAGAATTAATACTTTGCTTGAATTTTGAGTTGTCATATTAATATATCAATCTGATTTAATTGAAATGCTGATTTAATGAAAATTGTCATTTTTTAATGTCCAAGGCATTTGGTCTTTGATACTGTATCTCAGGGCCCCAAAATAGTCTAATCTACTGATTCCCATAGTAGGCTATGGAAAATGGTGAATTTTTTTTTATTCCATTCAGTCAATCAGTGATATTGGTCTAACTTAACGTGAATGGCAAATGTTCTTTCCTGAGTGATCTGATTTGTTACTGAATCAATTCAGTATTTTCATGAATAAATCACAAAAACATTATAATGATGATTAGTGAATGTGGCTCCTCCTGTTGGTATTGACTCTCAACAAGTAACTAATTTTGTAAATGACAGGACCAGAACTAAACCCTATATTTGTTGCATTGGTGATGGAGCTAAGGTTCAAGGCAAGCAAGTAAAGCCTGTAGCAACAGTCATGCAGTACACTATTTAAAGAAGCTAATTTAATATTACTAGTAAACAATAATAAGGGGTATAGGTAATGAACATTTCCACTTGAACTGTCATATGTGTGCAGATAAATGGTAATCATAAGGCATGCATTGAGGAGCACACAATATAAATCTTCAAATATGAATTGCTGTATCCCTCAAAAAACCAAAGTTTATCAAGGGAGAGATAACAGAAAGTTTTATATAGTGTAGTATAAATTGAAATTCAGATCTCACCCTTAGTGATTATTTATAACAGTGAATTTTTTCACCACTTTTTACTTTCTCTGTGAGAAGTTATTTAACAAAACAATCCGTGAATTGAATATAATACACTTTTAAAACCATGAAAACATAAAATCCCCACTAATCACATTAGCTCTATGAGCATAAGGTGCTGTGTGCAGTGATTCCCACAGTGTGAGCTGCATAACTAGGGAGGTGATGGTATAGCAATCTACATCTAGAATCCTAGTGCCCCCAGTGTATTATACTCACTAGACGTGAGACAAGGAAGGCGTTGGTTAAAGTCTATTTCTTCCGGTTCTGGGGCTTCTTCTTTATCCGCTTAATGTGGAGAGATAAATGAACATGTGCAGAAGGGTTTTTCACAAGTAAATAAATAATTAAAATCACACTCACAAACATCCTGTGCATTCCGTATTGCGATTTCAGTTCCTTGGTGTCCCTAAAGCTGGCCATAGATGCAAAGATCCGATCTTACGAATCATCGTACGATCGGACTTTCCCATCTCCCGACCCGCCACTAACCATTCAGATTAAAGTCTTACCAGTCAGATTAGTTAAAGAACAGATCAGCAATGTTCTGCCCCCGACAGCAATCGTACGATATCTATGTCCAACCAAAGCTAGTGACAGTCTCCCACTGAAAATCATACGATCGGCAATACACGCAGAGATATTATCGGCAGCCGACAGAAATTTTCTAACCTGTCCGATCGACCAAACGACCGATCTCCGCTGGACGAAAAATGTCGGGACTCTCCACACACGGTTCGAAAATCGTACGAATCCTCGATTCGTACGATCAGATCTTTGCGTCTATGGCCAGCTTTAGAGTCCAGGACAGACTGTTATTCTTAAAGGAGAATTTTGGGATGTTACAACAGTCCATTCGCCATGCTCAACAATGATTTAAAAACTTTGCAGATCTCAAGCGAGGTGCAGATCCAGGATTTCAAATGGGGGATAAGGTTTGGCTCTCCACCATGAACCTTCATCTTTCCCATCCCTCCCTGGCTCCTAGGTTTATGGGACCCTTTCCAATTAAGAGGCTCCATTACTTTTGAATTAGGAATTAGGACTTCCTACTTGCTTCCTACTTGCATGACAGTGCATCCTGTGTTTCACGTTGCCCTGCTTGAAAGGTTCCACCCAAGTCCATTTCCTGGTCAACACCCTGTCCCCATCCTCCTATCTTTTGTCAGGAAGGTGTAGAATTTGAGATGGGGCAGATTTTGGATTCTTGGCTCCACAGATGGAGACTGCAGTATCTTATTAAGTGGAAATGGTTTCCTGATCCATGCTCCAAGCCTAATCAGGATTTTTCACAAGGATCATCCTGAAAAAACAGCCAAGGGCGTCCGGAGGTCACCCATTGGGAGGGGGCAATGTAAGTCGCCTGCACATTTTCACACGGACATACACGACAAAACGCACGCTGATGCAGATGCGCATACATCATGACACTCCAGAGCGCTAAAGGACGCGGGCGTTTATATAATTGCCGATGTGGATTCAGGCCAACGTAGACATGGACGCAGGTGTCACTAAATTTGGAACCAAAATGCCTCCCTTTAAAAGGACTCTCAGGACTTGATTCTGTGCTTGGTTATTAACCTAGCTGCTGGTATTGTAAATCCTGCCTATTTTCTTGATCCCGTTTCTTGATTCCGTCTGCCTGCCTACCGACTATGATTAAACTGTACCCGTCTCAACCTCTGCTTGCCTACCAACTACGATTGAACTCTGCTTCTCTTGACCTCTGCTTGCCAGTTTGCCTACAAAGTACTCTGCAACATCTTTATAAAGCCCTGGCCAGAAAAACCGTTGCACAATACGCTCAGTAGTTTCTTCTACCCCTAGGTGTCCACCCTACAAGTGACCATGACCAGATCTAAGACCATTTGCTGGTAAGGCAGGGAACTGCCAACTGTTCCACAACATCCTTTCCTTTCTTAACTACAAAGAAACTATAAAGTAATATCTTGTTTAATTGCCATGTAAGGAAAAGACAACCCACTACTTGGTTCTACTGGCTCACCATCTATTGTTTTGACATTCTCTCTTGCTTTAGCAAGGGTAGGGTCTTTCAGCTTTTTTGATACAAAGTCATCTCTCTTTACTTCAAAGTTGAGCAAACCTTCACTTTGCCCTTGACTATTTGTATCAGCCTCTTCAGTCTCCACAGCAAGCACAGACAAGGGAAAATTATCATCTTTCTCAGAGGCTACCTCCACAGAGACACATTTACATCACAAAATGGCTCAGGATTACTTTCTTTTTCTGCAGACACAAAATAATCTCATGTAGTAGGGATGGAACTAAACACACCAAAAAGGTCACAAACCAAAAGGGGTTCCTATGCACACATTAGCAGTGTTATAGTCATGGGTGTCCCCATGAATACAAATGACCCCTATGGTATTTGACTGCAATTTTCCTCGGTTCACCAGAATCACTTTAACTAAGGTAACAAGATGACTAGAATCTAGTAAAGCATTCACTGGCTTCTATTCTATAGTGACCACACATATTGGCTTGTTAGACCCTGTATGAAGCATAGCAGTACTTGAACTGCAAATAAAGATAGCCTTCGACTTGCATAGGCAACATTGCATTCCATTGGTTCCTCAATCAGTGGGCAATTAGCAGCAATATGACCCAATGTGTGACATTTTAAACACTTTATCAACTCATTACTTGTGAGTACTTTATCAAGTCCAAACTCGTGCGCTCCTCAGCAGCAACCTGCACAAGCTTCTCAGCTGTTTTGGGGTCCCCACGGCTGACCCATCTACCCAGAACAGGAGGTAGGGACCTAAGGAATCGATCCATCACAACATGCTCCACAATCTGCGTTGCCATTAACTTCTCTGGATGAAGCCATTTTTTTGCTAGGTGTAGAAGGTCATGCATTTGTGGCTGAGGAGACCTGTCCATCTGATTGGCCCATGCATGAAAATGCTAGGCAAGCACAACCAGCATTACCCCCATCTGAGCAAGGATATTTGCTTTGAGATTTTCAGTCTGAAGGATCAGCACTGTCTAGGTCAAAGTAAGCTTTCTGGGGTTCTATATCTGCCCAGCTCTCCTTTTGACATCCCTCTCATTCAGCAGTGTGCTCAAACCTAGCAAGAAAGGCCTCCACATCCTTAGTTGGTGTCATTTTTTATAGGACTCAGCTAGGATGTGTGGTGCTTGAACCAGCAGCTGTACTTTGTGGTGCCTCAAGGTTTTCGGTAGACAACTGTAGCACCATTTCCTTAAGAACTTCCAGGTCCTTTCATAGCTCCTCTCGATCCTGGCGATGCGCCTCCTGTGTGGCTTGCAGCTACACTGTCAGTCTCTGATTAGTCTTCTGTTTAACAGCAGTAGCTTGTAATAAAGCTTTTAGAATGTCTTCCATTGATAAAACAAAAAAACAGCAGCAAAACAGTCCTGTGCCACAGCAAGATTAATGGGTGTCTGGCCCTTTAAATTTTTACAGTTTTACAGTTTTGTTGCTTACAGATTTTTTAAGCCAGAGCAAACTCCACCACTTTGTAGGGATTTCAGGTAGTGGGATGTTGGTCTTCTGGGGTACACCAGACTCGCTCAAGTCCCAAAAATAGGATACAATTCAGTTTTATTCAGGAAATGAAAAAACAGAAAATAACAAAAATGGATCGAATACAGAAATCAACCCTCTCTATAAAGGGTGAGGCCTAGTGCCCAGCCCTTCCAAACAAAATACAGTTAAAAAAATAACTAAGAATTTCAAAAAAATTCTCTCACTTGTTTGCAACTCCTGCCTCCCCAGGCACATACAGCCAGACTCTCCAACGGAAGCCCTATTTACCAGGGATCAGACCTCTCTTGCCAACTGCATGCTTATTAAGCAGCTACCTGGCTGATCAGCTGCAAACTCTGGTTAGTATATAGAATACAGAATGGAGGGCCCACCCTACTCTCCCTCCATTCACTCCAGGGACCCCTTATCCAGCTTTCCAAAGCCGGCAAACCAAATGTAGCATTTAGCATTTAGACCTGTCAGTCTGCCCATATTTTGTATCGTTCTGCATGTGATCTAGATTGTGTTCTGATTAGATGCCATCACAGGAGATGTTTAAAGGCTTTCTTTAAAATTATTAGCCTATTTTATTTTTTTTCTTTGTCCAGCTGTAATTCATAAGATGCTGTTAGCATTATAGCTCTCTAACTGCTGGAATCATTTTGTAATACAATGGAAACCAAAACCAAAAACATACTTCATAAACATCACAGTTTTGACCAGGAACAACCAAGTTATTAATCTAAAAGTCATGAATTAGTTTATGGAACTAGAAAAAAGAACAAACTATGGACAGGGATTCAAGAAAATAATTTGTATTATTGTTTTTCATTACAGGTACAACCACATATGTCTCTGAACGATCTGAACACTTTAAACCCTGCAAAGATAAAGATCTTGCATATTGCTTGAATGATGGGGAATGCTTTGTAATTGAAACCTTGACAGCATCGCATAAACACTGCCGGTAAGTACATGGTCTTTAATGTTAAAGGAGAAGGAAAGCTACCAAAGCAGTTTAGTGCCAAAAGATTAGCCACGATAGTGCAAGCTATAAGACTATATTTATTCTGCAGAATGCTTTACAATACCTGGGTAAACAGCTCTAGAAACTCTCTCTGTTTGTTTAGGATAGCAGCTACCATATTAGTTTGGTGTGACATCACTTCCTGCCTGAGTCCCTGGTCAATCCTAGCTCTGAGCTCAGATTACAGCAGGGAGTGGAGGAGGGAGGGGGTAAAGTGAGGGGGAGAGGGAGGGGGGAGCAAACTGAGCATGCTCAAGCCCTAGCCCTGGAGGTTTATGCTGAAAACAGGAAGTCTGATACAGAAGCCCATGCATGCACAATAGAAAGAAAAAAATGCTTTGTTTCTTTTGACAGAGGACTCAGAGCCGTATTACTTTGAGGGTTTACAGGTGTATTTATATAGACTATTCTGATAAAGCTTACTTAATTTTAGTTTTTCCTCCTCCTTTGAAGTTACAGTAAACGCTTACCTTTATTTTGTTATGAAACAATATTAAAATAATTATATCTGAATGTATGACTCGTTATACTGATACATTTCCACTTATTTTATTGAAACAACTATAAAATTGTACTTTATTGTTAATCACTTATTTCAGATATTGACGGTTCATTTTTTTGTTTAGGCCTGTATTTTATGTAAAAATGTGTTATGTGCAAGAAATTACTATTAGCCTTTTTCGCTGCCAGACGATTTGGCTAATTTGGTACTTTTATTGCCAGACAATTTTTGAAAACGTTGTACTCTTTCACTTTAAGGGCCTTTCCTGGGGGGGTCTTTTAGTTTACCCAGGAAAACAATATACTGGGTTTTTTTTTTTCAGGACAACCTGAGCTTTCAAAATATGTTATATGTAATTCCACTTCTGTAAAAAAAATATAGGTTTCTAAGAAACATAATAATAATGTTTCACATAGTATAATCACATATATCAGAAAGATCATTTATTTTATGTATGAGAATACAGCTGATTTGGAAAGGTCTATGTCCCCTGAACGCGCCAATACCAAATATATATAGTTTTATTGAGATTTCTCACTTGTATAGATCAAATTCTCCAAGTAGTACACTACCAAATTTCCAAAGCACCGCTCCACAAAACATCATACTTCTGATTTCAAGGCCAAATATTCCACTATTAGAAAGAACAGATTCTGGAGAATCAAAAAAATGGGTAAAGAATAAGATATCTATGTACACCAAACTACCAAATTCTTTACTGAAGTTGTAATTTTTTATAGAAATTGGTGAATTTCTTTTTCAAAAAAAAAGCTTCCAATCTACAGCATCATATCTCCTAGACATCATTAGGTACCAATGTAAAAAACTCTAAATATAAATGCCAGGAGTCCACTGAACAGTCTGATGCCTAATATGTATAGGTTTACCTAAGCATGTGGCATAGAGGGGCCCCAAAATGTAGACACCCCATTTGAGCCATCAGTTCTGTAATTCCAGATATTGCAAAATCCACACAATTACATTATTTTGGAGGGGGCTGCAAAGGTAAAAAAAAAATACGTTCACCCCAGAAAACCATATATATTCAGAAAGTACACATTCCACCGAATACAAATTGGGTATGCATGTCTTTCTACTCCAAAGCACCAAGCCGCATACCTTTCCTAAATTTGGCGATTTGGGTGACATTTCCAAAATTCCCATCAAAACTTTCACACTGCAGCATCTTATTTCCCCATATACTATTAGATATCAAGATAAATCATCCCAAATATGAAAGCCTGGGGTCTGCTGAACAGTTTGATGTCCAATATGTATAGGTTTATCTAAGCACGTGGCATATAGGGGCCCCAAAATGAAGACCCCCATATGGTCTGTCCTTTCAGGTACTGCAAAATCCAACGCATTTACATCATTTTGGGGTGGGCAAAGGTAGAAAAAAATACATTCACCCCATAAAAGCTATATATTTTCAGAAAGTACACATTCACCCAAATCCAAATTGGGTATGCATATCTTTCTACTCCAAAGCACCAAGCTGCAAACCTTTCCTAAATTTGGCAATTTTGGTGACATTTCCAAAAATCACCTCAAAACTTTCACCCTGCAGCATCTAATTTCCCACATACTATTTGGTATCAAGACAAATCACCCCAAATATGAAAGCCTGGGGACCTCTGAACAGTTTTATGTCCAATATGTATAGGTTTACCCAAGCACGTGGCATATAGGGGCCCCAAAAGCAAGACCCCCCACATGGACTTTCATTTCAGGCACAGCAAAATCAACACATTTACATAATTTTGAGGTGGACAATGGCAGAAAAAAGTACGTTCACCCCAGAAAACCATATATTTTCGGAAAGTACACATTCCCCCAAATCCAAATTGGGTATGCATGTCTTTCTACTACTAAGCACCAAGCCACAAACCTTTCCTAAATACTATTAGGTATCAATATAAATCACCCCAAATATGAAAGCTTGGGGTCCTCTGAACAGTTTGACATGCAATGTACATAGGTTTATCGAAGAACATGGCACGTAAAGACCCCTGAATCTACCTTGTGCATATACTTATTTGATGGCTTACATTTACACTAATTTATAAACACTGCAAGTTTTATGTGGGATAAAAGGTACAAAAAAATGATAGTGACCCCTGAAAACCATACATCTTTGGAAAATACATATTCGGTCAAATTCCAAATAGGTAATTATGTCTTTCAACTCCAAACTACCATACTGCAAAGCTTCACTAAAGGCAGCGTTTTTTTATGACATTTCTTAAAATCGCCTAAAAATAATGCAGTTGGCTGCATTTATCTCACCCAATTTCTGACACCCAATTGGCAAAACACCCTTAAAATTGACAACAAGGGTCTACTGAACAGTTTGATGCCCAATATGCATGGATATGTCAAAGCAGCTGGCATGTGCGGACCCCAAATAAAATAAGTGCATATGAATTTTCTCAGCTGTCTTTTCGCCTTCTGTGAAGAATGCTCCCTGACTGCTTATTATGCGCCACAACACCATCCTAATAGCATAAGGACCCCTCAAAACAATATACTTTTGTAAAGTACACATTCTGACAAATCCAAAATGGTTAATTATGTCTTTCTACTCCAAACTACCATATTGCAAAGTTACGCTAAAGGCAGCGTTTTTTTATGACATTTCTTAAAATCGCCTAAAAATAATGCAGTTGGCTGCATTTATCTCACCCAATTTCTGACACCCAATTGGCAAAACACCCTTAAAATTGACGACAAGGGTCTACTGAACAGTTTGATGCCCAATATGCATGGATATGTCAAAGCAGCTGGCATGTGCGGACCCCAAATAAAATAAGTGCATATGAATTTTCTCAGCTGTCTTTTCGCCTTCTGTGAAGAATGCTCCCTGACTGCTTATTATGCGCCACAACACCATCCTAATAGCATAAAGACCCCTCAAAACAATATACTTTTGTAAAGTACACATTCTGACAAATCCAAAATGGTTAATTATGTCTTTCTACTCCAAACTACCATATTGCAAAGTTACGCTAAAGGCAGCGTTTTTTATGACATTTTGAAAAATTGTCTAAAAATACTGCAATTGGCCACATTTATCTCACCCAATTTCTTACATACAATTGTAAAACACACTAAATATTGATGACCAAGGTCTATTGATCAGTTTGATGCCCAATATGCATAGATATACCAAAGCAGCTGGCATGTGCGGACCCCAAATAAAATTAGTGCATATGAATTTTCTCGGCTGTCTTTTCGCTTTCTGTGAAGAAGGCTACCTGACTGCGTAATATGCACCACAACCCAGTCCTAACAGCACAAAGACCCCCAAAACCATATATGTTTGGAAAGTACACATTCTGATGAATCCCAAATAGGTAATTATGTCTTTCTCCTCCAAACTACCATACTGCAAAGCTACGCTAAAAGCAATGGTTTTTATGACATTTCTGAAAATCGCCTAAAAATATTGCAATTGGCCGCATTTATATCACCCAAATTCTTACATACAACTGGAAAACACCCTAAATATTGACGACAAGGGTCTACTGAACAGTTTGAAGCCCAATATGCATAGATATGCCAAAGCAGCTGGCATGCGCGGACCCCAAATAAAATTAGTGCATATGAATTTTCTCGGCTGTCTTTTCGCCTTCTGTGAAAAATGTTCCCTGACTGCTTATTATGCGCCACAACACCATCCTAACAGCACAAAGACCGCCCAAAACAATATTTTCTTGGACCCCTCCCCCGTTCTTCCTGCTCATTGATTAGGGGGGTTGGGAGAGCACTGGAACCCCCTGCAGCTAATGCATAGAGGAGCCCTTTACAGCCAAGAATGTAGGTACTACATGCTTGGCAGTTAGGGCTTTTCCCTGCAAGAATGTAGTACCCACATTCTTGGCAGGTAAAAGGTTAAAAGAGTTTACAACAGCTGCCAGTGCCAAACTGCCAAAATAATTACATTGTCCACACTCCAGCTACAGAAATATATAACTGAAATCTAATAAAATCTAGTCAACACTCAAAGCCTGAGCCTAAAACAGCTGACCAAATAGGGAACAAATATAAAATTTTAGCATCAAGAGACTGTTCTGTGACTTATTTATACGTTTCCAGGACATATAATTATTTAATAGGTCAGGTTTTTTCTCCACCCAAAAAATTTAGTTTAGTAAATAATCCCCAAATGTTTACTTCTCAAATATATTTAAAATGTTAGCATCTGAAAAGCTACTGATAATATTTTGTTGATATATTATTGTTTTCTTTATCACGTCTGATGTGTGAGCTTCTTAAGATGCCATAAAGGCATTGATATCATTTTGGCAATGTTAATGTTGTTTGCAATTTGTGAGGATAAGGGATAAGAAAGGAGGATGAAGTAGAGTGGAGAGAAGATGTGAAATTGTGAAAAGGATGCACACATGGGGAAAAAAGATAACTTATAAAGTAGAAAGATAAGAAAGGCAATCCAGGGACTGAGTGGTTAGCTTTTTCTGTGTGTGGATAAGGATGTGTGATTATTCACAGTTATGCAAAAAATTAGTGCAGAAGGATAAGGTAGGGTGGTGAGTGTCTGTACCTTCTGCTTCTCACTGTATATAATGTACTGACTCTGCTTGATGGCTGTACACTGCATTATAGCTAGGCCGTTTCACCCAGCCCAATCAAAACAGTTTCTGCTGCCTAGGGAGATGGTCAATGCTCCAGTCATGTGAACACAGGAGTGCCAGTTTTGCAAGACTGCCCCCCAAATTTTCTCTGCATGGGGCTCTTCAAAACTCTAGTTATACCACTGGCTGATCATAAACTTTTCTGGCTGTCAATTTCTTAGGATTACCCCTGTGCCGTAAACTCCCTGTACCACAACATTTTAAGCTTTTTAAAAAAGTTCCATAAATAATAATAATAATAAAAAATGAAAACCAACTGCAAATTGTCTCAGAATGTCAGTCTCTACATCACAACAAAAGTTAACTCAAAGGTGAGCGAACTTGAAGACTTTTAAATTGATTGGTAAACTATGATTTTTTTAAATGACTAATTACTAAAGAATATTGCTAATACCGATAATTTATGGTTCTAAAAACAGATTATCTTTATGTAAATAGAAATGTTGCCACCATAAAGCCATCGTTAAGAGGATATTTGTGTATTTCTATCCTTTTAAATCTGAAATACAAAATATATTTATTAGAGATGTATTGTTATTGGATTTAATCAATACATTCTTCCCTGAATAACTATTTTAAATGTCGTTATTGAATGACTTAAGTTTGTCCTTAAATAGGGTGCCTTTTATTCTGTATAATCAATCCCCTTTGAAATCTGTATTATAAATTATACAAACATTAATACCATATAAAATGCTATAACCTAGGAATTGCGCCTGCATTTCTAGGAATCCCTTAGTTTGCAGTTAAACCATATAGTGCCTTATTATTGCATGAGGCACTATCTTTCTGCTTCTCACCTTACATTGTTGACCTTCCCTATAACAATGTCTGTGATCAAACGGTAATTGCAGAAGCACTGGGCTCCTTATTCTGTATTCTGTGAAGCATCTCTGACAGAGAACTTTAAAGTTGCAGTGATGAGTAAAATAAAACCATCAGCATTGAATTAACTTATGCTCTTTTGGCTAGCTGTACAAGTCTATCAACAGCAATGCTTCAATGCATCGTTTCTCAGTTTCCATCAGCCCAAACATTTTACTGTATTGTCTGAATTACTGTGCAATAGACTGATAAAATGCCATCACACATTAAATTCAACACCAAAACCAATTGCATTTTATTTGGTTTTATAAAAAAAGATCTCTCTTAGCAGGTAATATCACTTACATTGTCTATTTATTCATGATGGTATTGACAGGGAAATTATGCTTTAACCCCACAAACCATTTCAAGAGTATGATATTATGGACAGAAATGTAATTTATGTTTTTAAAAATACAAAAAAAAAAAAGAGAAAAAAGAAATGACCCATCTAATTGCACCTTCCCATTCATATATTGCAAAACTCCAGTGAAGTGATTCTTAAAACTTAACTTTTAATAAAGCTATTTTTAA
This sequence comes from Xenopus laevis, assembly GCF_017654675.1. Classification (NCBI taxonomy): domain Eukaryota; kingdom Metazoa; phylum Chordata; class Amphibia; order Anura; family Pipidae; genus Xenopus; species Xenopus laevis. Next base: position 51,003,557 of record NC_054383.1, read on the forward strand.
AAACATTAAATAGTTAGAGGTTGGGGAGCACCGTCCATCCGACACAGAGGATGGTGTGCAGGGTCAAATAGTGATTAGTAATACAAAAAAAAAGGAGAAAAAAAGAAATGGCCCATCTAATTGCACCTTCCCATCCATATATTGCAAAACTCCAGTAAAGTGATTCTTAAAACTTAACTTTTAATAAAGCGTTAAAACCAAAGTCTAGATAGCAACATTAAAATAAAGGTTTAGTAAGGAGGCTGATAGACTGAATAACAAGGGGTTAGAGGAGTTTTTTGTAAGTCACTAGGGAGTGACGGTTGGTTAGAGAGAATCAATAAATAATTATTTAGCACATTGATCACACTATATATCTGAGGTACACTAAGTAATAACCCACATCCAGTCACCCCTTCACCCACTTCAGGATCCCTCCCTTCTGGTGTAGACCTCAATTCAATTAAGTTCTTTCAGCAGCTAGGTGTATTTAGATACTGGTATCGAATTATCAAACCCATGGATTGTTCGATAAACCAACCCCTTCACCCTCCAAGGTCCCCTCCCGATCCGATTACCCCAGTTATAGATTCTATGTCCCTATCAGACGCCTACCTAACCCAAGCTAGGCACATTTTTAGCTTTTTTAGCTCTGTTACCCTAATCCCTCAGCAGTTCGACCTTACACGAGAAGGGAGGGATCCTGAAGTGGGTGAAGGGGTGGCTGGATGTGGGTTATTACTTGGTGTACCTCATAGATATATAGTGTGATCAATCTTTTTTTTTTTTGTATTACTAATCACTATTTGACCCTGCACACCATCCTCTGTGCCGGATGGACGGTGCTCCCCAACCTCTAACTCTTTAATGTTTTTATAAATAGCAGGGGACCTTTTTACCCATAAAGATGATCACCGTACCAGAGTCCACCCCTTCAGACTAGAAGAAAAGAAATTTAATTTGAAGCAACGTAGGTGGTGAGGACAGTGAGGATGTGAAATGCACTGCCGGGTGATGTTGTGATGGCTGATTCTGTTAATGCCTTTAAGAATGGCTTGGATGATTTATTGGGCAGACATAATATCAAAGGCTATTGTGATACTAAACTCTATAGTTTAGTAGTATAGTATAGATATGGGTATATATAATTTATATGAAAGTATGGAAGGGTGTGTGTATGGATGCTGGGTTTTCATTTGATGGACTTCCTCTTTTTCAACCCGATTTATCTATGTAACTATGCAAATGTACAGTCCTGCAGTATTTGTTTGTAAAGACCTTAGGAAGAATTCATTTTTCTGTATTCTCTAATAAATACAGCATGTTAAAGTTCCAAATTAAAAAGTTTACAATTTACCGCCATTATCCAGAAACCTGTTATCCAGAAAGCTCAGAATACCAGAAAGGCCATCTCCCATAGACTCCATTTTATCCAAATAACCCATATTTCACTTTCTTATTTCAACCCAATGCCTTTTGTGGAACAAGCCTCGCATATACTAACACATAAACACAAAAAAATAATATATTCGGAATAACGATGACAGGGCATTGTCAAGCAAATTATCGCAACTAACCACTATTCTTACATAAATTGGAATAAATTGATGCAGAGTCCAGGATGGATGAAAAAGACCAAAGCCTTTATTTATACAATAACAATGAACTGCAAAAGCTTTGGTTTAAACAGTATAATATATCAATAAATGATAACCAGCACCCCAAGAACCCTTTCAAACAAAAAATGTACAGGGGTATCCCCCTTAAAAAAAGTGTTTGTGTGTGTTTTAATTGGGATTGGGGATAGTTCCAATGCAAAAAACATGGGGAAAAGGGCTTGTTAATAAATAAAGCATCAAAAGTAAAAAAAGACTAGATTGCACAGTGGCTTATTTAAGGTGATATTAAAGGGGTGGTTAACTTTTAAGTAAACTTTTAGTATGTAATAGAATGGCCAATTCTAAGCAACTTTTCCATTGCTTTTCATTATTTTATAGTTTTATAATTATTTGCTTTTTTCTTCTGACTCTTTCCTGCTTTCAAATGTCACTGACCCCATCTACAAGCAAATGCTCTGTAAGGCTACACACTTATTATTACTGCTACTTTTTATTGCTCATCTTTCTAGTAAGGTCCTCTCCTACTCATATGCCAGTCTCTTATTTAAATCAATGGTTGCTAGGGGACTTTGGACCCTAGCTAGCAGATTGTTTATAATGCAAATTAAAGAGCTGCTGAATACAAAGCTAAATAACACAAAAACCTTAAATAATAAAAAAATGAAAACCAATTGCAAATTGCAAATTGTCTCAGAATATCCCTCTTTACATCATACTAAAAGTTAAAACTCAAAGGTGAACAACCTCTTTAAAGATGTGCACCATACTATGTGTAGACTGATAAACAGATGTCCATTATGCAGGGGATTATCTACCTCACAAGATCAAAACACAGAGTAGCTTTAATTTCCCTGTTTGCCCTCTTTCTATTCAGCACAAGCCCTATCCAGTATCCATCAACACATAAGCTATGCAAGAAAAAGTTGTTTTTCATTTCCAGAAATCATAATTCACATTAACATGCAGACCTATGAATTATATATTAAGCCATATGGAGCTAAAAGGAAATGGTTTATCCTGCAATTGATACTATAGTATATCTGTATGGTTCATCCCGACTAGCTTTGTGGAGGGATATAACTTTTGACTGAAGCTGGTTCCTTTTTATGGATTGCAATTAAAATGCATGTTTTTTTTCAGCTTGATATTCTTAGGTATTACATTTAATATGAACTCTGACATATGTAGGCTTCTAGGATCCACATCCCATATAACAAATTATTTAACACTTTCCCTGTGGATAACTTTGTTTACCAAATAGTTTAATTTTATATGTTTCTTTCTGTATCAGAAACAGTGCAGTTAAAGCTGGAATTATGCCATCAATCAACAATGAGTATCTGATTTTTATCTGTAAGGCATTAATCTGTTTCCAAATTTGAAATTACAACCATGCATGTTAATTGTGGAATTGCTGTACTGTTTTAAATCTTGACAGAATATATTAAGTCAATCTATCAATTAATGAATCTATCAATCCATTAACTATTAATCAAATGTCCATGCTATGTTACAGTAATTTCTCATGTACTTTTAACTCTATTAAAATTGAATTCTATGTTCTTTTATAAACACGAAGGGGCAGATTTACTAAAGGGCTAATTGTCGCTACACTTTGTCAGGCGCAAATGTGCTCAGACTACGCTAATTCACTAAAATGCAGAGTTTTCAGTAGCGTTACTTTAGCAATGCAAGCATTTGATAGTGAAGATGTGCTAGCGTTCATTTCTGCGTAGCACTCTTGCACTCAGGTCAATTTGCATAGGGCAGGAAATTTAAAGTTGTATGGCCATCTTTATGTTAAATGTTGGTGCATATACTTACAAATTACACTTTTTAAAACACATGTCCAGGGAACCTTAATAAAGACAACTGAGTTATTCTAATGCCCTACACATGTGGCCACTGTAAAATTAATGTTCCATATGTTAGTAAATGTATGGGGTTACCCCAAAAAAGTTTAAGTGACAGAAGATTGAGTAAGATTTAGCTACTTTAATGCACTTTGCCTGGTCTGATGTGTCGAAGGCAACTCTAGCGAAAAAGACAACGTTCAGTTAAATCCGCACTTTAGTGAATTTGCGGAGTAAGGACCATTCGCCAGAGCAAAAAGTCTATAGTCTATATTTTTTTTATAATATTACACTTACACCTGGAAGCAATTTTGTCATTGTGCACTAAAGATATATGCAAGAGAGACAAGAAGAAATAAGTACAGGACACCAAGAGATCTATTAATTATGCTGTGTTAAAAAAAAAAAAAAAAACAGTGACAAACTACACCACACATCACCAGGCATCATTGTGTAAAAAAAGGCATATTTATCAAGCTGTAAATTGATTTTCAGTGATCACTAGTAATGAGAAAAGTTTTACTGTGAAAATGACCCCCATAGACTCTAATAGGTGAAAAAAAATTGTTGTTTGTCAAAACACAATTGTCACCCATTGTCTGCAATGCATTTCAGGGGATTTTTGGCTAACCAAAATAGGTCAGATTTGCCCAATACTAGTGATTGTGTACCTCTTTGTAAAAATCTGGTGTAAATGGGAACAGCTAGTCGAATGCTAAAGAAAAATATGGCTTTGGTCCATCACATTTTTTTTTCCTGTTGGATCTTACTTGATATTAGAATTTTTCCCATTGACTTTAATGGATTACATGAGGTCTGACGTGGTATATAATAAGGACATCAAATCTGACATTCAGTCAGCTTAAGATAAAACACACACCATTATTAATTCACCAATTCTTTTTACACACTTTTCTGGTGTTAATTGTTTTTCACAGTATGATTAATAGGCCCCCAAATGTATGCTGATACTGAAAAAAAAATCAAGACAACACACTAAACAGTAATTGAAATATCCAGGTAAATGCTAACAGAAGAGTGCGCACCATATTAAGTCATCTTTACTCATCAGGATTGCTGGCTGACTATTAACATGAACAGCGACATCAGATATTATGGAGACATGCAGGTCTTCACAAATTACTTTTGTTCTCCTGATGGTTTGTGATGTTCACAACAAGTCAGTGTTCAAATTTTGTACATATAGAACATTTTCATTTATAAAAATCATCAGAATTGAACTTAGATGCATTTTAAACATCTTTATTTGTCATATACATAGTTGTGTTTAAACTTTTTAATGCTTAAGCTTGGACTTGTGATGCAGCTGTGACACTAAATACAATTACAGGTCATCAATGTCTGAAAGGATTCTCTGTTTACATTACAATCTGTTTTTACCATTGTCATACCTCCCAACAAGAAAAACTGGACTTTCCAGTACAAACAAAGGACAGTACAAAAATCGAGCTGTCAAAAGAGGGACTGTCCCTCTTAAAACAGGACAGTTGGGAGGTATGCATTGTTCTTTGTAAAATTTGTTTTTCCTTCATGCTTTCCACCTAAAACCTGCCAAGCTTTTGATTTTTTTTTGGAAAAAAAAAAAAAAAGTTAAGGGGAAAAATGAGGTGTTTTGTTTACCCCATTTTACCTGCTGCCAACCCTTGATAAATGATAAATCTTTTGCATGTAAACCTTACACTGTAGGACTGGAGATATGTCATCAATGGCTAAGATTTAAATGAAACCGTGCACAGTATATCAGAAATGTACTTACTACTAGCAAACAATTCTACTATCACCCCCTCTCCCCAGGCCTGGTGCCTTGGGGTTATCCTAGATTCTGCCCTGTCATTCACTCCTCTTATCCAGTCACTTATTAAATCACGTCACTTCCACCTAAGGAACATATCCAAAATACGATCATTTATCACCCAAGTTGCTGCCAAAATTCTTATTCAGTCTCTCATCATATCACGTCTAGACTACTGTAACTCTCTTTTAATTGGCCTTCCCCTCCAGAGGCTGTCACTTCTCCAGCTCATACTGAACACTGCTGCAAGGCTCATACACCTCAGCAACCGCTCCTCCTCTGCCACGCCATTCTGTCAATCCCTGAACTGGCTAACATTACCTCTACCTTCATAACTCTGTCCCACACTACATCTCTGATCTCATCTCTATATACTCATCCAACCGCTTACTATGCTCCTCTACTGACCTGCTATTCAACTCATCTCTCATTACCTCCTCACATGCTCGCATTCAAGACTTTGCAAGGGCTGCACCCCTCCTCTGGAACTCTCTCCTACGGTCTGGACTCTCTCCCAACCTCTTAAAACGCACTTCTACTGAGAAGCCTACCCTCACTCTGCTTAACTACCAAATGCAACACCACATACAGTACCACATTTCTCACCCACTTACTGTAATTCGATCTTGCCCACTCCCATTATATATATATATATATATATATATATATATATATATATATAATTATATATATATAATTCATGTGATTTAGTTGTATATAATCACATTTACTTTACATCGCTACACAATATGTTGGCGCTATATATATATACATGATAATAAATAATAAATAATAAAAATACATATCTCAGAGTGTACAATTTGATTCATATGTGTCCTGATTATAATAATGTGTGCTTTGGATTAGATAGTACAGTTAACTGTTAGGTGTGTGCCTGCTTTCTGCAGGTTTTTAAAGGTTAGGAAGTTTTTCAATATGATAGATATATCACACGCCAGATGTTGATATCTGGCTTGTGAGGCTACATTTGGCTGGGGGTATTCTCTGTGTTTTAGCATATTGTTAAAAGGGATTCTGTCATGATTTCTATGGTGTAATTTTTAAAAAACTCTCTCCTGCTTAAGTGTTATTGTCATATCTACTACTAGCATGGCAGCATTTTTAGCAATGCAAACAAATTCTTAATTTAAAAAGTTCTCCAGCATTCAGTAATCTTTTTTTGAAGAGTGTGTGTGTGTGGGGGGGGGGGGTTGGTAGTGTGGGGTGCCAGGACATATTGCTTCTCACTGTATGTAATGTATTTAGGGCTAAAGTTCCCATTGTCACTCACTGCATTTAATGATTTTTTAAGATCTGAATTATTATATACAAATGTATAATGTGTGTATATTTAAAATGTATATAAAAATGTATAATCTAAAGCTAAATGAACATGGGGGAAGGTATTGGGTAACACACCTCCTCAAAACATTGGTATGTGGTGTGAATTGGTGTCAAATTTTGATCTCATGAAATAAATGTTCACTTTTTTGCCAAGTGGAAAAAAGTTTTCTGTATTTAATTCATTGTAATAAATATCCAGACATTGCTTTTTTCCTGCAGGCTCCTCCATTCATCCAATCCTGTATACAGTATGAAATTAGGGGGCAAGGCCCACCCCTGTTGTATTACTTGTATCTTATTCAGGGATTCAATGTGTTTTGAAATTTGCTTTGCTGAACAGATGATGCTTATCATCTTTTCTTTTTTGTTTAGTCAATTCTTTTTATTGTTTTTTAATTAAACAATAAGTTGCAAAATAACATTGGCGATACATAAGAAATACCACTTAACAGCACAAAAAAATCTAATTCAAATTACAATTTTCTTTTATATAGACCCAGCCTAGTATTTTATTAAAATTTCTATTAAAGGAAAATTATACCCCCAAAATGAACACTTAAGCAACAGATAGTTCATATCATATTAAGTGGCATATTAAAGAATCTTACCAAACTGGAATATATATTTAAGTAAATATTGCCCTTTTACATCTCTTGCCTTGAGCCACCATTTCGTGATGGTCTGTGTGCTGCCTCAGAGATCATCTGACCAGAAATACTACAACTCTAACTGTAACAGGAAGAAGTGTGGAAGTAAAGGACACAACTCTGTCTGTTAATTGGCTCATGTGACCTAACATGTATGGTTTGTTGGTATGTTTGTAAATACAGTGAATCCTACGATCCCAGGGGGCGGCCCTTATTTTTTAAAATGGCAATATTCTATTTATGATTACCCAATGGCACATACTACTAGAAAAGTATATTATTATGAAAATGGTTTATTTACATGAAGCAGGATTTTACATATGAGCTGTTTTATGCAATATCTTTCTATAGAGACCTACATTGTTTGGGGGGTATAGTTTTCCTTTAAGAAATAACCACTAAAATAATTGATGGCATTAAAAGCATCACATAACGCATGATGACATTTCCTTTTTTGTACAGTACATAACTACTAGCAGCCAAGAAATATAAAGAGATTTAAAGAGTTAAAAAAACCTGTTGTATGCTTAGAGCCATGCCAATAGTATAATGTTGAATTTATCAATCTACTATTGATTAAAATTATTATATCATTTGTTTTACTTTTCTTTACCTACAGTATATAAGGTCTATGCATGGATATATACAAATGGTGTGCTATCTGTGCCATTTCATATTCTCAAATATTACATTTGTAATGGTTTATTTTATTATATGAATCAAAATATGTTAATTTTTTAGTCATCTTAAGAATACTTTAATCCAGAAGGACCTATGTTATGAACACAATAAAATTAATTTCCATGGAAGCCCTTGCATGCTACCCTACCATAGCATTCAGACTCTGATAACCAAAAACTGCACACTTGCAGGCATCTTATCTTATCTCATCTCATCTTATGCACAGTTCAGTATACTAGTAACCAAACACACAAAGTAGACTTCACTGTCATCACATATACACATTGTACTATTATACAGTACTTAAAAGCATACCCACAAATAAATCAACAGAAAGTTTTATTACTATATTACACACTACTAGAAAAATATGGGAAAATGTTGATGATGCAAATCAAAAGTTTAGCCAGAAGGTGTTTAAGGTGAAAGCAATAAACACTTTTCCCTTACTCTAAACCTTGCCTGAGTCTGTGTTGCACCCTAAAAAGATTTACTGTATGCCTTAGTTAGCAGCAATATGCAAATGTGGCCATAACCTGCTTTAATTAAGACACAGTTGCACTAGGATTGTAACTATAAACAAACAATAAATGTGCTTGACTATTTAAGGGAAAGTAAGTAAGTATGGTACATTATATAACATTCTATATTCAATATTTATATAGAGAATTAAAAATAGAAAGACTACAAGACTAATTATATGTATCTTTTTATAGTTTATCAAGAACATAAAATTCAGACTAATATTTTTCAATATGTGCTTGAATTCAGTTAACAGCAATTTATAAATCTATATTTTTTTTTATAAAACACATTATGATAAATACATTCCTTTAGTTCCTTAATTTTTCTTTTTATGGTATTGAAAAGTGTATATGAATATAATCATGTTATTCTAATTCATATAATGTGTATGATATATTTTCGTATAAACAGACAAAATAAAGGTGAATAGATTGCTCTTATGATTTAGTGATTGTACTTTTATGTATTTCTCTGAGATGATAATAGATAAATAAAAGAACTTAGCAGACATATAGCTCAACGATATTCTTGAGCTTTTTTTTGTTGAGCTTTGGGAGAAATGTGCATTGCATTAACAAAAGGGTGATATGTTCCAGTGTTAGAATTTGGAGTGTGTTTATTACTTAGCATTTTTATTTAGCCTTTACAATTCCGCAGCAAAATGACTGATTCAGAGCTGTAAAAGTCAGAATTTAATGCTCCATGTCAGCTCAATGAAAACTTGTACTCACTGAAAATAAATAGTAAAACGGCTCTACCCTAAAAATAGCATTTTGTTTTATGGTTCATTTTTTCCTACCCCTCCTTGGGACAGAAGCTTTAAGAAAGGTTATGTGATAGAGATAGAACAGAGCGATTGTAAAAATTGTATAACACATATATATTTGCTCTAAGAAAGCTGAAATTATGCACATTGTGAAACCATTTAGGTTACACAAAAAGCGGCATAAATTTATTCCAAATAGGGATGAAGAATCCCAAAATAATGCCCAGTGTTGCATTGGGGTATTTAGTGGTGTCATAAATAAGTGATTGAATATATAATGTATGTAATGTTATTGAAGACTAATAAAATATCATTGGTAATTTTGCTTCATGCATGGAGGGTTGCATGCAAGTATATCTTTAAATAAACTTTAAGTACAATTAAGTATACAATCCAAAATGTGTACATGTGTCTGCAGCCTACAAGCATGTATAAATACATTGAATAAATAAATTATACAATTTTGTCATCCTTCTAAAAAATGGCTCCCATGCTGTTTAGAGTGGGTCCTCTTAATTTAGTTGAATGCATAGCCATGCATTACTAGAAAATAGCTATTGAAACAGGTTCATTGATTCTAAACCAATGTTTGTCCAACTTACAAAAATATTGTGATTTCCAAGGCTTAGGCTAATAAACACACCCATCCAAAATCCTGATTTTTTTTTCTTTACAGAGTATGCTTTTGTCACAGAATTTAAAAATCTTTAATGTTTAATGTGCCACCCTCTCAAATGTCAAAACTGCATAGGCTGCAAAATGTATTTCCCTTTCTTGAACCTGCCACCTCACTTCAAGTAAATCTGCTAATGTTTACATAGACTACAGGTATTCCTTTGAAGTTGCCCACAACTAATGGGCACATTATTCTAACTTCTAGAGGCTCCCTCATTAATAATCATGAGTAGGTAAGATACTTGCTCAATGATATCCATGTATCAAGTGAGTTGACTGTAAAAGACATCCCCCAAAATCAGATCCTGTCTTTAGAGTCCATTCAGATGTGACTGCCAAGACAGTCATTCTTCACCCTGTGCAGATGCTTGCCCTTCATCTCAAGGAACCAAAAGCTGCCTTACTTGACTCGATGTCCCTAGCCAAGCTGCAAGAAGTGAATCAAAAGATAACTAAATGGGGTTTTGCCAACTGCAAATTGCATCCTAATATCTGAAGAAACATTGCCTTTGTAGCCCCACAAACTCTCTCTGACTCAAGGTATTGGCCATATTTGAAAAATTGCCATGTTCACCCTGATCAGAACTTAAATGTATTCTCCCAAATTTCCTAGGGTAGCTGCCAAGCATTGTTCCACATGTGTGATATATCAAAAACATAATGCAAATAGATCTGTATGGCTTGTGTCAGAAGTTTTAATATAATCGTGTTTGCATACATATGTTCTCTGGTTGGGTAGAGGCATATCCTTGTGCTAAGGCTGACACAATTACAGAGTCAAAGAAGCTTCTAACTAATATGTAAGATGCAATGGTATCCCATCCATCCTTTCATCAGATAGAAGCATCCCGGACTTTAGTGAAAGATTACATTTAGGAAGCAGTTTAAGGCTTAAGAAAGAGATGTTCTACATAGCTTTCAATTAATAGTAAATGGGTGAGTTGAAAACGTGAAACAGTTGCAGTGGTAGCTACTATTTTCATCTTCATGATTTGCATACTCCATGGTGAACATCTCATCCCAAGTGTGCAGGTTAAAATATGATACATACGGGCAAATTCACTAAAGGGTGAAATTTCACCATCGATCCCTTTGCCCCACTTCAAGCCACCTAGCCAAGCACAAATTCGTTACCACTATGCTAATTCGCTAATATGCAAAGTTCTGTCTCAGCAGTCTAACACTGGCGAATTTTCGCTAGCATTACTTTGGCTAGTCAAGCATTTCATATCAAATTTTTGCTAGCTTTCATTTCTGCCTAGCGAAACTTTGTTAGCACTCTTGTGCTTAGGTTAATTTGAATAGGGCGGGTACCTAAAAGTCTTACGGATGTCTTTAATAGCAAAGTTGTTGCAAATCCTTGAAGTGGCCACTTTTTTAAACACACGTCCAATGATCCATAATAAAGACAGAGGAGATCCTCTAATGCCTTAGTCATGAGTGCATCCTTAAACAAATGTGGCATGACCCTCAAATTAGTTTTAAAAAATTCCTCACACATAAATCTTAAATAGTTTGGACTTCTGAAGGCAATCCCGCTTTAAAAAAAGAAAGGTTGCCAATGTTTTTTTTTTTACATCTTTAATGCATTTCTGTCATACAGGATATGTCACTGACATAAGATTAAGGAAGATGTAGCTTCATTTTATCAGTTCACCTGGTCTGAGGTGGCGAAGTAAACTCTGGCAAAGAGTAATGAACGTTCACTAGAGCAAAAAGTCGCCTGGCAATAGGATGCGAACGCTAGCGATGATCTAATTCGCTAGCGAATTGTCCTCTACGCCTGTTTGTGAATTAGCATTGTTCCTGCAGATGAGACTTCTGGCGAATTGGCACTTGCAATGGCCACTTCACCTTTTATTGAATCTGCCCCATAGCATCCATTTCAGAGTTACATAGTCAACAGACTTTATATTTAGCACTCCATATTCCTACATTTCTTCATGTTATAGGAAAACATGTATAAGTGTACTTCAAAGAGCTGGGAGCAATTATTTGGTGCAAATCAAGGGGCAGACTAGATTTCACTAAAGTATGAAGTGGCTAACGCTAGTGACATTTTGCCAGCGTTATCATCCGCAGGAACATCGTCTATTCACTAACAGGCGCAGGCATCAATTCGCTAGCGAAAGAGACTGTCACTAGTGTTCATTTGCACTCTACTGCCAGGCGACTTTTCTCTCTGGCGAAAGGTTGTTACGCCGCAAATTCAGTAAAGTGTGTATTTTACTGAACCTTACCTCTTTTGCCCGATTTGAATTTGCCACCTCAGACCAGGCAAAGTGCTTAAAAGAAGCTAGATCTTCCTCAATCTTCATCATATTTTGTGTGCCAAAAATGCATTAAACTTCAAAAAACGCTAGCGACTTTTCATTTTTTTTAAGAGGGATTGCCTGCAAAAGTCCTAATAAACTTTTTTCGGGTAACCGGTTTTCTCCAGACATTTCATAACATATGGAACATTCATTTTACAGTGGGCTCATGTGTAGGGCATTACTGTATATTAACTCTCTTGTCTTTAATAAGGTTCCCTGGTAATGTCAAGCATTTGCACCAACATTTATAATAAAGACCTCCATACAACTTTAATTTACCCACCCTATGCAAATTGACCTAAGCGCAAGATCACTAGTGAATTGTCGCTAGGCACAAATGCTAGTGCATCTTCGCTAAGAAATGCACGCACTGCGGAAGTTACACTAGTGAAAAGTCGCCAGCGTTTGCGCACAGGACAAAACTCCACATATTAGTGAATTGGCATAGTCGTATCACATTTGCGTCTGGCGAGCTGTGCGGAGCTGACGCTGGTAAAAATTCGTCCATTTGTGAATCTACCCCCAAGTCTTTTCAAATTTATGAAAAGTACATTACACTTGCACCAGCAATTCATTGCAATGACTGTAGCACCTTAGTTTTTTTTAATCATTAAAGAGAGATATCTGTAGTGCTCCCTGCCATACAGGGAAAGCATCTAAAACACACATTTTATGATACCAAACAAAGCATAGGTTTGCATTTGGATAGAAAAAAAAAAAATTGAAAATGTGGATCTTTCAACTGTTGTAAAATGTTATATAGAGCACAAAAGTGTCAAAGGTAGTAATTGTTTTCATTTGAATAGAAATTATACAAAAAAAAGATATTTAAGATATTTATGTGAAATGTGGACCAGTTGATATACCGTAATTGATGAAATGGTTTATGTCTATATAGTATAACATTTTGAATATTGCAGCAAAGAAAATTTCTTGATTTAAAATGTCTACAGCACTACAGGACTACAGTTATTGATAATTGATAACAGTTTGATTTATTTTTACTTTTTTAACCCTAATTTTGAAAAAAGGTGTGCCTTCCAAATTAAATATATTTTTTTCCCTTGATGATACACATTTCCCTAGTATTACAATTGTTAAGATGCACAAACATATATAGTTACAATTTAATGTCATGTTTTTTTGATTGTTTTTATGCTAAACTATATTATTAAATTGAACATGCTATTGTGCTTGTTAAACAGTTGCACAGTAGCACTCATCTGGACTTTCTAGATAACATGCTGTCATTTTGTAGATTGTGTGAATCATGCAGAGTATAGTTATTGCCAATAATTAATGTTTGCGACAGAAGGTATAATAGGGATGGTACTTTACCTCCCAACAAGAATGAATCACATTATTAGTGCAAGGAACATAAAGATGTATTCATGTTAGAAACCCCAGTCACACTTCTTATATCTATTAGAAGCACATACCCTATTACCACAAGCTACTGCCAATGAAAGGTCATTCTGTAGACAGATGTGTGTGACAGAAGCAAAAGAAATATAGATGTATGCTGCTTTTAAAATAGATTGTCTAGATTCTCACAAAAGACATTTGACTGTGTGTATGTATGACTGCATGTTTTAATTATAAATTGTAAAAGGGAAGAAATGCAGAGCCAATTATGCACTCAATGCTTTTATTATTCATTTTTTTAAGCACATATCTTTTCTTCTAAGGTCAACAACCAGTATTACATTTTAAGATATAATTGTATGTGTTACTATACTAAAATTAGAAATACATGAATACAGGCTATAATACTGAACATTGTAATAATGTAGAATAACTATAACAGCAGAAAATGCATCAACAAGATATTGATCTTACTAGGATAAAGAGACAGAATGCTGAATGCACTCAAAACTACACAGTGTTATCTCCATGGTGCAGTATTTGTTCAAGAAGTGCACAATTGGACCATAAACAGCAGTGTGTCTTTTTATTGTCACTATGCAGCTTCCATGACAGCGATGCAGCTTTTTCTCATGTTTCAGAACCATTTAAATTGTATACCTTGTGTACAGATAACCAGTGCCTCTATGGTTGATCATTATCTTCATTTTTCTCCATTTGTTTTTTTTTTCAAAGCCAGCATTGCCTAGAATATTTGAGAAATGTGTTGTAGTGGACTGAATAAATTAAATGTATAATATAAATAATATAAAGATATAACTATAATAAATAATGTCTTTACAATGAGTAGTGATAAGTGAAACTGGCTCATTTTGCTTTGCCCAAAGATTTATGGAACTGTGAAATGTTGCCAAAATGCTTTGGAGTAAATGGAAAGGACTTGCAGTTAAGGTGTTTTTGTCACCTGTCTGAATAAAGCTCATGGTTTGAAGCAGGCTTCCTACTCACTCCAATTGACACTAGGTCATTATCCATATATTTTAATGTCCTCACACAACCACAACTGAACAGTGGCCTTTGTAGGCCTGTCAGGAGTGGAATGAATCAATGTGCCAATGTGGCCCTGATGTTTTCAGCAATGTGATTCTTTTATATCCTGTATGTGGACATTCATCTCAGTATCACATCACTGGTTTTCTTTGTTTTTATCACCAACAATCCAGAATAATGGTAAGGTGTATATGGACAAAGCATAAAAGGATACAATAACAGATGATAACATCTTATAGTTGCAACTTGCAGGTTTTAAAATGATTACTCCTTAACAAATAAAGACTTTTCAGCATCAAACCTCTAACTAGATCAAACTAAAAATCAAATAAAAGAAACAAATAGTTCCACTGTCAGCAAGAAGAAAATATAAAATTAAATTTGATATATAAAAAGTTAAAAATAAATAATGATACTGGAATAGAATTGAAACAAATTAGTTTGTAACCTGTAGTATTTGTATTCTGTGATTGATTATTGCTTTCATTGTGTTATAAGTTACATAGAAAAATAAAGGGGACGATGTACCTATGAATACAAAACTCAATCAGCAAACAGGCAAAGTATAATGGGAAGTTTTAAAGTAATGAGAAGTTGAAATAGAAAGAATTGCATTCTTATAATTAGTAAATTTAGTGAATTCACTGCTTGCACCTATAAACTGTGTGTTAAGGGTTTAGAAACCAATAGTTGCATGCCTTTGGCTATATAATCTAATAGACTAAATGAGCTAGGAGAGCAACAGACTTTTTTTTATATCATTCTCCACAATTTATCAGTAAGGTTTCCCCCATTTTCAATTTTTTTTTTCTTTAGCAGTTTTAACAGTAGATGAGGTAAAGCGGGTACAGGGGAGGAGTGGGAGATAACAGTCACAGGGCATTTGACGAGAAAATAGCACAATAGATGTTTCCATGAACATACAGTTGTACATAGCATAACTCATTCTATAAAATGCATATCATATCATATAAGTGCATACCAGCTATTAGACCATTCTCATGTGGTTTTCTCAACTATACATCTAAGAGGGCAGATTTATCAAGGGTCGAATTGAAAAATCTAATTTTTAAATTCGAATTTCAAGCTAATTTTACGGGCACATTTACTATTGGTTGACCATCGAAGTAAAAGGATTTTATTTTTCGATCAAAATTGTTCGATCGAACGATTAAATCCTTAAAATCGAACAATGTGAAGGATTTTAATCCATTGATCGAATGATTTTCCTTCGATCAGAAATTACTTAGAAAGCTTATGGGGAAGGTCCCCATAGGCTAACATTGGTGCTTGGTAGGTTTTAGGTGGCGAAGTAGGTAGTCAAAGTTTTTTTTAAAGAGACAGTACTTCGACTATCGAACTCCCATGTCCAATTTGAACTTATTTATTAATTAAAAAACTTTAATTAATCAGGAAAAAACCCGATGAAATTGAGAGAAAACCAGAATTTTCAGACTTTTTCCTTTTTCGAATTTTTGCCTGAAAACCCTGATTTTTTTGCATTATCGGGCTAAACCCAGCACAAACCACTAAATCTTCAAATTGGCATAGGTGCCTCCCCCATTGACTTTTAAGAAGGTGGATTTTTAGGATTCTGGCTTTTTGCAGCATTGGGGTATAATAAATCTCGAAAAATGTGTCAAGTTTTTGCCCCAAAAAGCCTGACCAGATAAATTTGAGGTTTAGTAAGACTTTCATCACTTTATCATGAACACCTTCTGAAAGATCCAGACCTAAATGTCTCTTCTATAATTTAACATAGGGCAGTTGTTTCTTTTCTCTAGAAGGGGCCTGTAGCCTATATATAGCAGATAAACTACATTTTTTTCCCTACATTTAATAATCCCTAAATAAGTGTAAAAATGCTTGATTTGGTAATAATGAAACAATTTGTCCATAAATGTGTATGTGCCGAACTAAGTCCTCCCTGTACCATGATTGTACCAGCACCAATAAACAATCCCACAATATAGACCAAACCAAGTCGCTATTGTAACAGAACAATAATGTTCCATGTGACCTGAAGGTCATTGTTTAACACTGAAGAAAAGGAGATGTACAGTATGCGCAGGGCTTGGAGAAGACTGTTGTGCAGATGCGCATTCCTGCAGATAAGATTTTTCTTTCTTTCGGATGTCAGTGATTTCATAACATGTTGGAAATCATTTTTATGGTCTGGATTACATAGAAATAGAAACTCATTGAGAAGCATGCTGATGGTATGTAGATGCAAACATAATGGGCTTTACATTGAGCTTGAATTGTTTTTTTGACTTATTATTTTTAGTTTTCAGTTTTTCATTATGGACATGCATATAAACAGAACTGAAAAGAATCAACTGAAAATTCATTAAGACAGTAAGAATGTAATTGCCTTCTTACTGTCTTACTGAATCACAGCGTTTCTGCTGAAAATTTACATTATATAGGATTTTATATGGTCCTGTGGATTTTGGTTGTGGTTTACAAACAGTACCCTTATAAACGGTGTAAATTATTTCAAGCTACTACTACAGGAGTCCTGTGTGCCTCCAATATAGGGGAGAGCTGGTATCCTATAAAATGGTGTGCCTCAACCCAGGATCAGAACAGAAGGAAGAACCCCTCCCTGGGAAACTTCTTTAAACCACAATCACACACAGGGATAAGGCTGAAAGGTTTTTTTTGTAGAACACTGTAACTTTAAATAACATGCAGACATATGGATCTCTTTTAGTCTCTATTAGATGGGTTTGTAGTCACACAAGTAAGTAAATGCTTCCAACTAAACCTGAAAGCCAGTGTATACTCACAAATTTCAGGTTTAGTAGTCAAAACACCCCAGAGGTAGTATTGCCTGCCATTGGCGCCCAATCCCCACTGAAGGCAAATCTCACTGAGGTCCCACGCTCCAAGGATCTCTCTATCCGTGAGCTTAACCATGAGTCCCTAACCTGGCAGCTTTGTCACATCATGGTACTAACCCTCCTGGTCTCCTTGTCTGGGCCTCTGGCTGCTCTCTAAACAACTTCTGATCCTGTATTTCACTCCTAGAGTGATTATAACAGAACTGCCCTTGAACTGTCTTTGTCTATTCTGGAACCTTCCCTTGTTACAGGCCCTATTGAGCACCACAGTATTTTCTCCAGCAAGTGTGCAGACCAAGAGAGACTGAGCACATGGGACCTTCCCCTTTTATAAAATAGAACAGTGACATCTACTGGCCAGTTACTGAACTGCTAGCAGAATACATTGACACAGGAAAATGAAACTGCTTACCTCCTATAACTGAGAACTCAATCTAGCTGACTGGCCCATGGGACCAAAGGACCTAAAGGCTACAGTAGTATCTGATTTTTGTACAAAAACTCCCCATGTACCTCTATAAGGGAGCTACCATATTTGTGCAGCAGCAGTCTGTTTCTGAATTAGAAACTGTAACTGGTTGAGGTTGAGAAGGGACAGTCAGGTTGGCAAAACAGTCAGGTTTAGGAGCTTCAAGTAACAATTACTTACAAAATAGATCAGCGAAAAGTGATCAACATGACCTATATGTAACTTATAGTGTACATTAATATTTTGAAGAGTACATTTTTAGTGTCAGTATCACTTTAAGAAGTTCTTGCTGCTTTTGGTAGGAAAAAAATGGGATAGGATTTAGGGTACAGCAATAACAGTCTACATGCCATAAAAAATAATCAGGCCTTGATCTTCCTTTGCAGAGACACAATCATTTCATCTTCAAAATCATTGAGTCTTTGTGTCCAGTCACACACAATATCCTAAACCTTTATATGCCGCTATTTGCTCAGCCAGAGTAATAATTTAGAACCTAATGATTTTAAACTAAAATTTTAACTATGGAACAGAATGGTTTATAACGTATTGATTGTTTTCTTATATGGTATTTAAATAAGTCAATTACAATAAAATGCAACTCAAGTGTATTAAAAAAACACCATTTCTGGGATGTTAAATGTTTTATGCAGTGCATAATTAACCAAAGCTTTGTGGAGTCCAGCAGTGAATATGCAATAATTTTTCAATGAAAGAGGTTTCACAGAAAAAGCACAAAACAGTGACTACGGCAACTTTTTTTTAAATTTTAGTTTGTTAAAATTCCCTATGATACAATATAGTTTTTTCACTAATGAATCTGTGCTCACTGAACTACCATGCAAATCAAATAAATTATGAAGCTTCTTAGTTGTGGCTGTCAGTAAGGGGACATTAAATACTTAATGGGTGCGTAGAAAACTAGTGGCTTTTGTTATACTAATTACAGACTTTCTCTTTATAGTAATTGCATTATTGTTATCAACAAATGATTCTTTCATTTTACTTATAACATTATTTATTGTTTGTTGCAGATTTAGAGAACACTTGCAGTACAGTTATTTAAAAAAATGAATATATATTGCAGATTTTCCCATATTTATCAAGAACACCCATGATCATGGTACTGAGATCACGCTATACTATATATTTACAGTAAGCTTTAGTTTGTCATTATTATGGGTCAAATAGTAACAATTTGTTGGAGTAGAGATAAAGAGTACAAGGAGAGTACATACAAAGGAATTAGTGTGTGGTGTAGGTAGAATAGCCTGCTGATACAAAGTGCTCAAGTTCATTACCTGTATGAGTATCATTATACAAATGAGAGGGATGGCCAGTATCTCAGTTCAGAAGCTAGGCTGAAATGAGAGGCGGGAGTGTCTGTTCATTCTCTCACAGGAAATGTTCACAGCACTGACTGACAGGCAGAGCTCTGCTGTAGCTTTGAAAACCCTACCCATCTCCCTGCCTGTGTGTCTGTTTGGATCCACCTGTTACAGACCATCTTTTTGTTTTGTCTCCATTCACTTCATAGCATGATATGAAAAAAAGCACCATTCTGTTCGTTATATGCAGTAATAGGAGAACTAATAAACATTTGTTTCAAATTACACATGTCTTCAGGTTATGCTGCCAGTCCACTGCTTTACACCAAGAATTAGAATAGCACTATAGTTTTAGAGCCTATGATGTACAATACATGGCCTATAATTATATTACATATATTCACGTGTTTATTCACTCTGGGGGTGTTTAGCTGAACTATGGTTGTCTAAAGTGGTGATGCAACATGGAGCTTTTCTTTTCTGCTGCTTACATTTTCTCTTCTATTTTGCACAAATCTGCCCCATACCCTTTTCTGTAAGGGCACACCAGATGATTGCTACCTGCCTCTCATTGCCAGTATCTGGCATAGATGGAGCACTTTAACCTCAGTGTAAAGTGGTAACAGGCAGAGTATTTTCAAACCCAGACTTCCTTGTCTGGCACCCCTAGGCCGCCAGGTTCTAGAGCCTGCTGGCTTTGCCGTGCACCACCCTCATCCCTGTGTGGCTCCCTAGTGCACTACAATGTGGCTGGAGGGCATGCAGCCCCTGAAAATTTGCTGTCCTAGGCCCAGGCCTTTGTGGCCTTGCCACAAATCCGGGCCTATGTATTTTGCCATTCTCCATACACAAATCTCCAGATTTTCTGTATAGCTTATACTCTCAGCTCTGTTCCTGGGTTCACAGGTCCTAACCCCTTTCCAGCCCAAAAAGTGCTAGTAGAATTAACAGAATTAACCCCTTTGCTTAACAGCTTAACTGGCAATGTGACAACAGAATCCAGGGGGGGGAGTGGCTCATCAGCACTTGCTGAAGTAGGTTTATCCCCCTTAGCAAAATAAGCAGGCAGGCTCAATAAAGCGCTTGAGAAAGTACTCGTTCCTGAGTTTTACTCACTTGCAGCAGAGGCAGGCACACTGCTGGAAGCGCTTGCTCGCTGAAGGAGGAAGCAGGATGAGCGTAGTAGATCTTCTCCCTCAGCTCATCCCTTACTGCAGTCTGCAGGTGCACAGTGTCTGTGCTGTAGGCTCATGCACAGCTGAAGCTGGGCAGGGACAAGAGCAAGCAGCCCTGGAATGACCCAGGCATGATTGAAGTGACATCTGAAACCAGCGCCTCCCACATCTGTAGGCCTTGTCCTTAGTAACTGCAAAAAAAAAGAGCCGGTTGCTCCTCTGGCAGCTGTAAAGATAAGAGCACAGGGAATCAAGAGAAAGGGAGGAGCGAGATAACAAATGCAAAAGTTGCAAAGAAAGTAGACCCAAAAGGTATAAAATAATGATTAAGGATGTGTGAGTAAACCGGAGCTCACCCTTGGCCGTGCAGCATCTCCCTGTGGATCGCAGCTCTCGCGGGACCTGGCCACTTCTGTCTTGTATGCATATAGTATAGTTGAACCCGCTATCTGGCACTGATCCAAATATCAGAGAGAGTCGCTGTTTAAGAATGCGGCTAAACTAACGTTTCGTGCCCTTATGGCACTTCCTCAGAGTTCCATAAGGGCATGAAACGCGTTCGTTTCTGCACATACCCACTGCCATGTACATCGCACTGTGTTTTTGAATAAAAGACGCATTCTTAAACAGCGACTCTCTCTGATATTTGGATCAACGCCGGATAGCGGGTTCAAATCTTCCAAAAGGTATAGAAAACAACACGTTATATAAAATTTTATTGCAAAAGGAATAGATTAGGCTAGAGTTAAAAAGTATGGAATATGTCCCCTTTAAACTTATTTGAAAAAAACCTTGCTGTGAATAAAATACAAATCATTACTACTTCTACTACAGTAGAACCCACATATTTTAAGTTTTTTAGGGGACCAGTAAAAATTGAGAGAGAGAGAGAGATAGACAGTATGCATGTAGGTATGCGTGTGTACTCTTGTGTGTGTGCATGTGTGTGTGTGCATCTCTAATGAAAGCCTACTATGACCCATCTTAATTCATATCACATGTGGTGAAGTAAGGAAAACTTGACATTTTGTGAATGCTCAGTGATCAAATATAACATTTTCCATTTCAGTGAACTGGCCTTGAATGTAACTGTTTAAAATAAACCCCACTTTACCTGTATGTTCCAATGACCATCTCATTATAGATCACAATCCAAGCAAATGACACATCAGCTGGGGGAGGAGTCAACAAGATGGTTGCACTGACCTGAGTCTCTGCAGCAAGCCGGGGCTTAGAAAGGGCTTATACATGAGCTAAGTGGCCGAGGAATCGGAGAGACAGGAGAGGGGGTTCCCTCGCAAGTCAGCAGGGAAATCTGCTAAAGCAAGAGAGCAGAGTGGCCGGGGACACCAGAGACCTGGAAGTATCCAGCGGGACAGGGAATAGCCACGTGACTGCTCCCTCAGTGTATCCCCGTTGCAAAAGGGGAGACAGCCGGATCAGAATATAGCCACGCCACGCAGGAGTGGGCAGTGGGTCCCAGAACCCGGAAGCAGGAGGCATAGGCGGCGGTAACCAGCAGCTCGATAGCTACGGGTGTACTGTATCTGCAAAGAGAAAAAAGTAGTGGGCAGAGCCATCTGGAACCAAGTAGCCCTGAAGCCAAGAGTGAAGGTAAAGCTGTGGAAGGGATCAGGTCCCAGTGCAATGCACACGGGGCCTAGCAGGAATTATATAATGGTGATACATGTGGCCTCAGCGTCCCTGAAATATCCTGGAAACACCCAAAACCCAACTGAAAATTCCCTGAATAGGATTTGTGGGGCTGGCAGAGAGAAGAGAGAGGGGGGCAGTATATTGGTGGGCAGCTTCAAACCCTTACCCATGGGTAGCACGGAAAACACAGAGGGAGGAAACAGGTAGTGAACAAAAATTTAATAAAATTATGAACTTTTAACATGTGGTCCTTGTGACCATGCAATAACAGCATCCCAGCTGGAAAGTTTAAAATCTACAGCGCAGACAGCCCAAGAGAGGGGCCCTAATACCATAAGACCTCTCTTACACTACAGACGTTATAGGGAGATGGTATAAAGACATTTTTGCATTCGGAGGGATGGGGCTAGTCCTCGAGTTGGATAAAGACACAGAATAAGAGCCCAGAGAAGAGAATAGCTTAGTGTGTGGAAGATGGGCAAACAGCAAAAATCTAAAGCTGAATGGGAAAAGACCTTGCCCTTGCAAACAGAACTAGGGCCGCTGTTCAGAAAGGGAAAAATGGATTGGGCACAGCATAAAATGTCGCGAGCTCAGGAGCAAATGGAGGAAGCGGTCATCAGAGCAGGAAATTGAAGGGGAAGGAACGGTTGATATGGCAGCATATCTAACCAAATTACCTTCCAAAGCAGATATAAAGGTCTTGCTGCAAGAATTAACTTCCACTATAAAGGAGGGTTTAAAACTGCTAAAAAAAGGACATAACCTTGTTGGCAAGCAGAATGGAAGACCTGGAATCATGTCAAAGTAAGATAATATCTAACCAAAAAATAATGCATACGAATATTCTCTCCCACGGACAGAAATGCAAAGGCAGATAGAAGACCTAGAGAACAGAGGGAGAAGAAATAACATCCGAATAAGAGGAATGCCAGAAACTATCAAAAAATTAAGATATTAAAACATCATTATCCAGATTGTTTAACAACATTTTGAAGAGAGATTTGTCCATGGACATAGACATTGAATGGGCACATAGGGTGCAAAAATCGAAATTTGCATGTTCAAATGCACCAAGGGACATTCTATGCTGTATAATTCTATTTTCCCTAACATCCAGCAGAGAGGGGCAACAAGCTATAATTCGACTACCTAGGGATACAAAAAACTTCCTTACAAAGATGCAATTGCCTCAGATGAATCTCCCAGGATGGCTCATACCAGACCCTTGCCAGGCAGATTTAAAGTACACACAACAAGGAGAGTGGAGATAGTTACAAACATCAAGGGGAACAGAGGGAACTTCAAGATCAAGAGGCTCCTCTCCAAAAAAAGGAACATAATAATTGGTCCCTGCCCTACAGGACAATAAATATAATGTTAATATGTTGGAAATGAATCTTAAAATGAAACATGGAAGGTGGTGATTGGCCACAGTGTAATAACTTGAAGCCAAGGGAAGAGACTAAAGACTTTAGCAGTCTATAAAGACAATTATTCATATAAGGGTTTGGCGGAAAAGTTAAAGATGAAATGTTTGTGGGGTTTTTTTCCCATTACCCTGCATTACTATGTTTGCAAAGGAATGAGGGGTAAGATAGGAAGAGTAGACAAAATCCCCCCAGGCCCCTAGGGGGAACATAGATTTCTTATATAAAATGCAGTAGTGTTGTAGTTTATTGTAGCCTTAAATGTCTGCATTATAGTGGTCCTCTTTAAGCACTCACAAGCGTATATTTAGGGTTATTGGGTTAGAAGTATGTTCAGAAGTATGCCACACAGTGAATTTCAAGATGTTATCTTATATTTATTTGTATGATTTCACTTATGAGCAGTTATATATAAACTTAATTGTATAACTCCATCTAAACAGAGAGTCTTCTATATCTATATAGACAAATATAATTACACATATGCATTTCCATATACTCTTGTATATAACTTTATCAACATGGGCATGTAAACACACCCACTGGAAAAAAAAAAGTAGAATAACATATACTCATATACTATATAATAGTCAACATAATGAATATCACAGTTCATTAAGAGGGATTTAGGGGATGGTGCAGTTAGGTCACCAAATGTCTGACATCTAGAGAAGTAGTAAGGTAATTAGGAGGGGTAGAGCAGAAAAGGGTCTACATGTTCTATAATTTAACAAAGGGGGGACAAAGGAAGGACAAGGTGAGCTAGGGATGGGCGAATCTGACCCGTTTTATCAAAAATTTGCCGCCTGCATAATGTTGCCAACGCCCATTAAAGTCTATGGGCGTAAAAAAATATTTTGTTGTGCGGCAAAATTTTTTTTGACTCACATTTTTTTTTTGACGCACAACACCATACATGTCTATTGGCGTCATTTTTGCGGCAAAACAAGGTGAAAAAATTTGGTCCATCCCTAGAAACTACGTAAAAGGTTCAAAAAGTCATGCAAATAAAGAGGACACTATTTTTAAGGATTAGAGGGTTTCAATCTTAATTTTGGATACTAAAAAGCATGAACTATAACGAAGCATGGAATTGGGCCTATTGCCACGGGGTTAAGAAGGCAACTAATTATAAAGAATAGAAAACGGATAGAAGCCCATATGGAAATCGAGAATATTGTATGCCCTGGCTAGAGGATAAAAATTATGTTATGTGCAGCATCACAGCTGCATCCAGTAGGAAACAGAAAAAAGACAACCACATCACCCAACAATATGGTGCCAAGGCACACTTAGTCGCCCTTAGGAAACAGCCAGAGAAAACAACACCTTTACTCTCGCCTAGTTGGTGAGCATACTTGTTTTCCAACTTTTTTTTCTCTTCTTTCTTTTTTTCTTTTTCCCTTTTCTATTCTTAAAGAAAACAATTTAGGACAAAAAGGCAGTGAATGTAAAGGGTATAAAGTAAAATGGACGAAAATATGTGTACAGTCTTAAGCTATAATGTGTATGGGCTAAATGAGCCTGTCAAAAGGAGTCAAAATTTTTCACACTTGTAAAAAGCTGCAAGCTAAAATAGATTTGGTAAACACACTTTAAAGAAGGTCATAATCCAAAACTTGTGGATAAACAGTATACTCAGATAAACTATAGCAACAACCCACAGAAGAAAGCAACAGGCGTAATGACAATGATTCATAAAGATTTACCTTTTGAGATACAGGATAATAAAAAAGACAAGGACGGTAGATTTGTTATAATAAAAGGAAAGATAGGGGCATTAAAAGTCACCATAGCCAATGTTTATGTACCAAACCAAACACAAGTGAAATTTTTAACTAAGTTTCTAGATACATTGGGCATCTTTAAGGAAGGCTTAGTTATATTGGGTGGAGATCTTAATCTGATGTTTAAACTTCTCTAAAAGTAAAAGCCATATGTCTTTTAAACGATTAAAAAAATAAAACAAAAACTAGCAGAGATGCATTTAGTGGATACTTGGAGAGTCTTGCATCCTAAGGAGAAGAACTACACCCACTTCTCAAAAACCCATCAAGTGTACTCTGGGATAGATTATACATTTTTTTTTTTTAACTAGAGTGGCTGCATTTGGAAACTAAAGCCAATATAGATATAGGACTGCTTTCCGATCACTCTCCTTTTACCCTTAAGATAGATTTGCCCCAAATAATTGAGAGAAAATTCACATGGAGATTTAATCATTTATTACTGCATAAAAAAGAAACAAAGCAAAAGACTGGAGATGTTACAACTAATTTTACAAGAGAAAATTGTTACAAGAGAAAACTCTGGTCCAGATGTTAGTCCGGCTACAGTATGGGAAATGGGGAAATGTGTGCTCAGAGGTCAACTGATAGCCTTTAGTAGCAACCTAAAAAAAGAAACTGAAAAGCAAATTAATGTATTAATCAAGGAAATACAGGAGATGGAACAAACGCATAAAGTAAATATAACTGAAGCCAAAACAACACAATTAGAGAATAAAAGATTGCAGCTGAAAGCCATATTGGATCTATACACTTATAAGGTATATATGAATAGTAAACAGAGGTGGTATGAACTCGGTGATAAATGCAATAAACATTTTGCTCAAAGATTTAAAAAAATTAATCAGGTAACCCACATAACCTCAATAAAAGACAGATCAGAGGATATGTTATGATACACACAACATAGTAAAAGTATTTCAACAATACTATCAAACATTATATGGGTTACAAACAAATAAACCACAAAAAGAAAAGCTAGATGAAATTGACCAATTTATAATATAGGCACAGTTGTCCCCTTGGCCAGTAAAGGAAAGGGACATATTGGATTTACCATTTACAGCACAAGAAATAGGGGATACAATAGACTCGTTAGAGGCATGAAAAAGTCTGGGACCTGATGGGTACAGTGCTCTATATTATAAAGTGTATAAAAAAGAATTAGTCCCCCTATTAAGCTCATAGTTTAATTCAATGGATCAAATACATGGTTTCCACAAGCAAGCAAAAGAAGCACATATTACTATTATTCCAAAACCCGGCAAAGATCCTCAATTATGTTCTAGTTATAGGCCAATTTCCCTAATAAATATTGATCTAAAAATATATGCCAAAATGAGAACAGATTAAAAAAACACTTACCAGATTTAAGTCACGAGGATTAAGCAGGTTTCATACCGAAAAGAGAGTGTAAAGACAACATATATAAAATTATATCACTAATGCATTTGACTAAAAGAGATAAAAACCTTTACCACTAATTACCACAGATGCCGAAAAAAGCTTTTGACAGGGTCACATGGCTCTTCTTGGAAAAAACAAGAAAGGCTTTGGTCTAGGGGATATAACAAATAATCGCATTTTAGCATTATACAAAGAATCATATTCTAGAGTAAAAGTCAATGGTACTTTATCTTCCAGCGGCTTTTTCAGATGACATGCTATTATTTATCTCCAATCCAACAATTTCCCTACCAAATCTTCTTAATCAGATTAACCATTATGGAACCATATCACATTTTCTCTAAATCACAGATTCTTAATATTAATATAACAGGTAGTTTAAGGAACATATTGGAGCAAAGTTTTCCCTTTAAATGGGTAAAACATAACATCAGATATTTAGGGGTGAACGTCAGATAAATATAATAGATATATCATTTATTAACAGAACTTAAATCTGACATTTCGGCCCTATCCAAGGCCTTTCTCAAAGTGCTGAAACATTGAAGTATGCCTTAAATCTACACTTTTGGCGGGAAACCAACAGTGTCACAATGATGTGTCAGTTAACTTAAAATACATTAACCCCTTGCACCCGTGTCTGCTGATTTACTTCTTATTTTTTGGACATAATAATAATATGCATAAACTACCAAATGGCGTTGAAGGCAACAGTACCAACGATGATTCCAACCAGTTGCTCATTAAAGAAAAACTATACCCCCCCAAACAATGTAGGTCTCTATTAAAAGATACTGAGTAAAACAGCTCATGTGTAAAACCCTGCTTCATGTAAATGAACCATTATCATAATAATATACTTTTTTAGTAGTATGTGCCATTGGGTAATCATAAATAGTAAATTGCCATTTTAAAAAATAAGGGCCGCCCCCTGAGATCGTAAGATTCACTGTGCACTCATACAAACCACATGTAAGGTCACATGAGCCAATTAACAGACAGAGTTCTGCCTTTTGCTTCCTCACTTCTTCCTGTTACAGTTAGTGTTGTAGTATTTCTGGTCAGGTGATCTCTGGTGATCTCTGAGGCAGCACAGATAGAGTCACGAAGGCAAGAGATGTAAAATGGCAATATTTATGTAAATATACCAGTTTGGTAAGATTCTTTAATATGTCATTCAATTTGATATAAACTATCTGTTGCTTAAGTATTCATTTTGGGGGTATAGTTTTCCTTTAAGGCTAAATAACTTCCATCATAGTGATGATCCCTTCCTGCTCAACTCCACTTCTGCCTAAATCCTTGACGATCTACACCTGTGGATAGCACCATTACCGACAGTGTACTATGGCTGCAAAAAATCTGCACAGTAGTTCCCGCAGAGGCTGCTAAGAATGTGTACAGCGGATCCCGCAGAGGCTGCTAAGAATGTGTACAGCATATCTCGCAGAGGCTGCTAAAAAGTACGTGAATGCTTACCTTCCCTTGGAGAGATTCTTGCCGCTTGTATGCATGGATGTGGGCCCGACATATGGCGAACACAGATCAAGTGTTGTGGATTTGAATTCCCTTAATGTGTGACTTGGATAGCACAGAAGGGTAGGCTATACATCTAACTCGTGGGGAGTTTCCCCGTGGTTGGTAAGCTGAGAACACTTTTCATCATCTTCTTTTGTACCGGGGTCAAATAAAAATCTGTGCTGAGTCGCTTGTTGCTATACACCCATGAGGGTAGCAACAGCACTGCAACGACTTGTGGGGAGTTTCCCTGTGGTTGATGAGCTGAGAACACTTTCCATCATCTTTGTTTGTACTGGGGTCAAATAAAAATCAGTGCCGAGACGCTTGTTGCTATACACCCATGAGGGTAGCAACAGAGCTGCAGCAAGGAAGATTTCTCCACAACAAACTTAACGGATTTGACGGTGGGGTTCTTATTTAATGGCCATTCATAACATTTGAACATTTTTTTTTTATTTATTGAATTTGTCTATTTTTTGTATTTTATTAATTTTTATGTCTTTTATCACATTGTTGATCTAAAAATTTTAAGTGGAGACACTACTTACTTATTATTTAAGATTAACACAAAAGCTTAAAACAGAAATAAAAATTTTATAAAGTAACTTTATGTAGTATGGGGCAATTAGTGGTCTTTGGGGTGGTTGATATAATTTTGTTTTTTATAGGTGGGTCCACATGTTATATAGTGATTATGATACATGGATTAATTCACTTAATGGTGTTCTGGTTTTGACGTATAGAGATGCGACTGGCCTCACTTAATTATATATTTTCCATCACTTTATGATTAGTTTGATGTGTATGTAGAACACAGGGACTGGTCAGTCTAATTTCTGGCTGTGGTCAATTGAATCCTCCGACTAACAATAACATAATACGTTTATTATAGTATACTAACAAGGAGGGTTCTCAAATCACTATATATTTAGCCTTTTAGAGCAGCTGACAGCCTCAGATATATTTAATAGATCGAACTTATCTTCAAGAGTTTTACATAGTAGCAATATTTTGTAATTTATGTGTAACTTATTATTAACGATTAGATACAAATGTGCTACTTTGGGCTTTGTTTTTAACCATTTATGTTCTTTATATGTGTTATTGTTGATGGATTTTTTTTATAGGGTATATGTTTGTTGAGGTATGTGTAACTAGGGGGTTAATGTATTTTAACTTAACTGACATCATTGTGACACTGTTGGTTTCCCGCCAAAAGTGTAGATTTAAGGCATACTTACAATGTTTCAGCACTTTGAGAAAGGCCTTGGATAGGGCCGAAACATCAGATTGAAGCTCTGTTAATAAATGGTTATTTTGTTTTATAAGTCCTGAGAGTGCGGATCCTTCGTGAACTATGATGTAAATATTGATGTTTCTGCACTCAGGCATGCAAATTGATTTTGTTGAGAGTGCTGGTAGCCCTTTGGATTATTTATTTATATATAGAGAGAGAGAGAGAGAGAGAGAGAGAGAGAGAGAGAGAGAGAGAGAGATATAGATATATATATAGATATATATAGAGAGAGATGTATATAGAGAGAGATATATATATAGAGAGAGATATATATAGAGAGAGATATATATAGAGACAGATATATATAGAGAGAGAGATATATATATATATATATAGAGAGAGAGAGAGAGAGAGAGAGAGAGAGATATATATAGATATCTATATATAGATATAGATATCTATATATAGATATAGATATCTATATATAGATATATATATATATATATATATATATATATATATATATAGATATAGATAGATAGATAGATAGATATATAAATTTCACATAGAGCCGCACACCATTTTCTTCTTCGTGAATCAAGTGATATTTATTTGCATAGATTTGTTTTCCAACGTTTCGGCCCTCTTCAGGGCCTTTATCAAGGATACATACATGCAATAGTGACTGTGTATTTATACCCCCACCTGTGTTTGAAATTTTGGCGCCAAGTATGATGTCATCAAAGGTTTGAACTTCACGTCACTAATTGGCCATTGAAAAAAATAGTCAAAAGAAACAAGATATCTTACCTCACCACTGGGTGTCACGGTTGTGCTGCAGACATGAGGAGCCCTTATAGTAACTTTTCTGTCGTGAAATCTGTGAAGTTTATACAAAGTGTCTATATATAGAGATATAGAGATATATATAGATATATATAGAGAGAGAGAGATAGAGAGAGAGATAGAGAGAGAGATAGAGAGAGAGAGAGATATATAGAGAGAGAGAGAGAGAGAGAGAGAGAGAGAGAGAGAGAGAGAGAGAGAGAGATATAGAGA
Source organism: Xenopus laevis (assembly GCF_017654675.1). Classification (NCBI taxonomy): domain Eukaryota; kingdom Metazoa; phylum Chordata; class Amphibia; order Anura; family Pipidae; genus Xenopus; species Xenopus laevis. The sequence continues at coordinate 51,034,104 of NC_054383.1, forward strand.
GAGATATATAGATAGAGAGAGATATATAGATATAGAGAGAGATATATAGATATAGAGAGAGATATATAGATAGATATATATATAGATAGATATATAGAGAGAGAGAGATATATATATATATATAGAGAGAGAGAGAGAGATATAGATAGATATATATAGATATCTATATATATATATAGATATCTATATATAGATATAGATATAGATAGATAGATATATATATATATATATATATATATATATATATATATATATATATATACATATATAGATATATAAATTTCACATAGAGCCGCACACCATTTTCTTCTTCGTGAATCAAGTGATATTTATTTGCATAGATTTGTTTTCCAACGTTTCGGCCCTCTTCAGGGCCTTTATCAAGGATACATACATGCAATAGTGACTGTGTATTTATACCCCCACCTGTGTTTGAAATTTTGGCGCCAAGTATGATGTCATCAAAGGTTTGAACTTCACATCACTAATTGGCCATTGAAAAAAATACAGTCAAAAGAAACAAGATATCTTACCTCACCACTGGGTGTCACGGTTGTGCTGCAGACATGAGGAGCCCTTATAGTAACTTTTCTGTCGTGAAATCTGTGAAGTTTATACAAAGTGTCTATTTAGTTACAGAAATGACAGTGTTATCTTTTTTTTTTTTTTCAAACATGTTTTTATTCGAAGTGATAAAGCAAAATCACAAGACATACAGTTACAGATTAACATGAAGCAGATAATACCGTGATTATGGCAATAAACGTAAACATAACAATAACAATTTAAACAGTCAGCTCAGTTATGGCGAATAGCATGGGGGGGTCGATCCTGTAAGAGTTAGTTCGGATAAGAGGTCAATAGTCTGTTGGTTTGGTGACTTCTGGGAGGTGCAGTATCGGGTTGTAATGACTCTTGTTGTAGCGCTGCTAGATATTGGGATGACTCCATGATCAAAGGGTGATTCTTGAGAGTTTCCATATCATACCATGCGGTATGTCGAAAGGTGTAGATTGTGAGGCATTTAATTCGTTAGATGTATCGTGTTCTTTCTTGGTTACGGTTTCCAACCAGTCCATATGGAAAATGTGATGTAATTTTTGTTTTACTAATATCATTGGTGGGGGGTCGGCGTGTAGCCATTGTTGTAATCAGTGTTATCTTTTAAAAGTTAAAAACAGAAACAATGAAACAAAAAACATCCATTAAAAACAAATTTGAACAATAGTCAATGTTTTAGCCTTGTTTTTCCATTTTTTACAAGCTCTTTGCTTTTTTATTTGCTGTCTTAACTGTAAATAGCTATATGGAAAGCTTTTTAATTTAAAAAGCAATTTAGCACTAGTTGGCCATTTAATCCCTTTGGAGCAACAGTATCCAGCTCATGGATCCAGTAGGCCTCTCTTTTCAGCAGGGTTTGCGCATAGTCCCCTCCTCGTGGTCCGACTTGAACCTGATCTATTGGCATACATGTTTCGCAACTAACTGCTGTGAAATATCTTGTTTTTTGGTTGCCTTATCATTTTTATCGGGGTTCAATGCGGCCCTGATGCTAGACCTATGCATGCACATTCGTTCCTTTAGCTGTCTAACAGTCTTTCCGCAATATATTAAGCCACAGGGACATTTCACTATATAGACGACCATGGACGTAGTGCAAGTCATCCTGTGCTTAATATTGTATTTTTTGCCTGTTTGGGGGTGCGTGAAGCTGTTTCCTGTAATTAAACTGTTACATAAAATACATCCCCCACATTTGTATACTCCCGGGCGTTGCATTAAGAAATGCTGTTTTTGTGCTGTTGTATATTTATCTACGGGGTCTGAAGGGCTTAAATTCTCTTTTAAATTTCTTCCCCTTCTGTAACTGAATTTTGGCATGATTGGCAGTTTTCTATTTAGATTGTCATCACCGGCAACTATCTCCCAGTGCTTTCGGACACTCTGACGGACATGACTGGATTGCACCCCGTATTGGCTTACATAATATACGTCTTTTGCAGTATTTTTTCGTTTCTCCTCAGTGTCATCTGTATCACATAGTGCTTTATTTTGATCTTGGGTCAAAGCCCACTGTTTTGTATCTTCCACCAATTTATTTGGGTAACCCCTGTCTAAGAATTTCTTACTCATGATTTCAAGGTCTTGGGCCCTTTTCTCAGGATCACTGTCTATGCGCACCACCCTTAACATCTGTGATTTTGGCAAAGAGCTCAGTAAGTGCTTCGGGTGGTTGCTATGGTAATGAACCATGGTGTTCCTGTCAGTTGGTTTGACATGTATACAAGTGTGGATCCTATTTTCTTTCTTGTAAACCTTTACATCAAGAAAATCAATCTGTTCACTATCATATTTTAGAGTGAATCTGACTGGGCTAACCAATTCGTTTAATTCATTCACAAATTGCTGTAAATCGCTTACTGGACCCAGCCATACAAAAAAAAATATCGTCAATGAAACGCATGTAAAATGCGCCATACTTTTTAAACATTGAGTGACCCAAAATATTTTCATTTTCATATGCATACATGTATGAATTTGCATAGACAGGAGTGACCTTTGATCCCATTGCTGTGCCGGTACATTGTATGTAATATTGGTTCTCAAATTTAAAGTAATTTTTATAGAGAATGAAATGCAGTAAAGACAAAATGAATTCCACAGGGGGTCCACTGTACTGATCATTCCCTGTTAATAATTCACGCACGGCGTCTATGCCTTCTTTATGCGGAATACAAGTGTACAGGCTCTGCACGTCCATGGTAACAAAGGTCATTTCAGATAAAGGCAAACTTATACTTTGTATCATTTTCAAAAAGTCATTTGTGTCCTTCAGGTAACTGCCAATTTGCTGGATACACGGTTGGAGTAAAAAGTCAACATATTCAGCTATCCCTTCATTCAAAGATCCATTAGATGAAATAATAGAACGTCCTGGTGGCTGGGATAAATTTTTGTGGATCTTGGGG